>NC_138051.1:30160211-31360211 GCF_964194185.1 Rhinolophus hipposideros
TTACATCTGCAAAGACTCTTTTTTCAAATAAGGTCACATTTGTTCTGGGGTTTAGGACATGGACATCTTTTGGGGGGCCACCATTGAAACTACTACATTATTTATTTAGGTTATAAATATATTTTCAACCACACAAGTTAATATTTTTGCTTTATACAGTCACTTAAATTAACTGATATCTTTTGGTTTGCATTCCTTGTTGCATCTTTGTGTTTTCTTCTGGGATAATCTTCCTTCAGCTTAAAAAAACAATAAGTTTTCTTTAAAATGTAGCTTGGAAGCAAACTCTCCATTTTGGTTTGTCTTAAAATGTCTATTCCGTTTTCATTCTGGAAGGATATTTTTGTTGTGCAGAGAATTCTTGGCTGGCAGTTAATTTTCTTTCAGTACATTGGAGGTATCTTGCCATTGGTTTTTAGCTATAGTTGTTGCTCTTGAGAAGTCAGTTATCCGTTTTACCAATGCACCCATGGCTGTCTTTTTCTTATAAATGGGTGCTTTTGATGTTTTCTCTTTGATTTTCAGCATTTTTCCCCTGATATGTCTAGATTTGCATTTATTTGTACTTATCCTGCTTGAGTTTTATTTAATTGAATCTTAATATTCATTCTGGAGAACTCTAAGTCATTATCATTTTAAACATTGCCTCTGTTCCCCTTCTTTCTCTTCTCCTACATTTAAGTGTAGTTTAGACATCTTCATTTTATCTTATGTCTCTTTGCTCCTCTTTTTTATTTTCCATCTTGCTGTCTCTTCTTGCTTTATTATGGATATTTTCACCAACTCACTTCAGTTGTGTCTTATCTGCTTTTATATCTTGCTCATAAATTTCTGTATTTAGCAAGGTCTATCATTCCTATTAATTTATTCTCAAATTTGCAGTGTATTTTGCAAACATTTCATAATTGATTCAGGGGAAAAAAAACAACCTATAAATGAATGTCAAAAGTATTAGGTGAAATTTGATGAGGAACGAGATAGTTATATAGTCTCAAAATATCTTCTCGTAAATTACTTAATAACTATGAAAGGAAAAATAATAATTTTCTGATGGAAAATCGTGACAGGTGCTTCCTTAACCAAGTGATCAAAGTTAACATCACCAATAATGGGACAAACTGACATCACATACCTCCTAATATGATGCAGTGAGGGCACAATATCACTTCTGTGGTATTTCTGTAAAAAAAATTGATGACCTGAATCTAATGATGAAGAAACATCTGACAAACCCAAATTGAGAAGGAACACTTTACAGAACAGCTCATCTACACTGTCCAAAAACGTCAATATCATGAAAGACAATGAAAACATGAGGAACTGTTCCAGATTAAAGGAAACTAAAGAGATATGACTGAATGCAATACATGATCCTGGATTAGATAAGGGGAAAGAGTCTGCTACAATGGACATTATTGGGATAGTTGGCAAATTCTGAAAATGGACTGGACATTAGGTAATAATGTATCCATGCTAAATTTGCAAACTTGATAATTATACTATATTTTATAATTTCTTTTCTCTTATTAAAATACGATGTTTGTAACTTATTCTCAAATGCTTCAGAAAAAAATGATAAAGCAAAAAGTGGAAAAATATCAAAAGCTGATGAATTTGCATGAAGGGTTAATATGATTTTTTGTCCTATTCAATGTAGCTCTTGTGTAAATTTGAATTTTTTTAAAAGATTTTATTGGGGAAGGGGAACAGGACTTTATTGGGGCACAGTGTGTACTTCCAGGACTTTTTTCCAAGTCAAGTTGTTGTCCTTTCAATCTTAGTTGTGGAGGGTGCTGTTCAGCTCCAAGTTGTTGTCCTTTCAGTCTTAGTTGTGGAGGGCGCAGCTCAGCTCCAGGTCCAGTTGTCATTGCTTGTTGCAGGGGGCATAGCCCACCATCCCTTGTGGGAGTCGAACCAGCAACCTTGTGGTTGAGAGGACGCATTCCAACCAACTGAGCCATCTGGGAACTCAGTGGCAGCTCAGTTCAAGGTGCCGTGTTCAATCTTAGTTGCAGGGGGCGCTGCCCACCATCCCTTGCAGGACTCAAGGAATTGAACTGGCAGCCTTGTGGTTGAGAGTCCACTGGCCCATGTGGGAATCGAACCGGCAGCCTTTGGAGTTAGGAGCATGGAGCTCTAACTGTCTGAGCCACCAGGCCGGCCCTGAAATTTTTTTACAACAAAATATTTTTTAAAACTTACAATAGCAATTTCCATTAGCTGTAGTTCCTTGCTGAAAATGAAAGTTCAGCTTTTCTCTCCATGAAGCTAGTAAACACAGTTGTTATGCAGCTTGTGTCGGATAACTCCAGTATCTGGAGTCCTGGGGGGCTTTGGGTCAGCCCTGGCCACTCTAGTCCTGCTAGCGCCCAAAGTACGGTTCTGCCTCTCAGAGCAGAAGAGGCTCGGAATGGTATTGCCCTCTGGGTCCCAGACCAGAGTGGGAAATTCTGCCTGGGCAAACACCTGTCTACCCTGGGCAGACACCAGAGTCTGTCTGCATCCCATTTCCCCATCCCAAAAGTCCACCAAAAGCATTCTATCTCTCCCTCACTTCCTTCAGACCAGCAGTGTCCCAGACCTGAAGTAGTTCCAGCCCACACGGTCTGAGCTCCAGTCACCTCCTTGATCTAGGTTTGGTCATTCTTCCTTCTCTTATTGGCTCTTTAATGCTTTTAAGAACAATTGAGACTTTAAAAAAACATATTCGCTTTAGCTTTCTAGTTGTCATCAATGGGAGAGTTAGTCTGAATGACCTCTTTTGCCATAACCATAACCTGAAATCATGTCTACTTCTCATTATAACACAAAAGGCTTACCTTAGTTAAAAAAAATTGGATTAACATCACAAATGATCCAATCACACTCCTCCTCCTATTTCTTTGTAACCATAATTCACAAGACCCTAGAGTAAATTAACATTTTATAATTGCTAGGTAACTAAATTGGCTATTAGCTGGCTTAAATACATAGAAAGCTATTTGAGAATTCCAGTCTTGATTGGCCTAACTAGCACACTATAACATAAAATTCAATCTAGGATCTTAAGTACGACCTTCTCATGAAAAGTTTAGCAATGCAAGATGAACAAAGAAAGTAATTAATTGTCTTGATAAAAGAATTCAATAATTATATAGGAAAATTGGATTTTAAAAAGACAATACCATTTACAGAATGTAGGGCTTCCTTCTGTATCAGTGCTGAAGGGGATGATGTTATCTCCTCTTCTTTCTGCTGATTTTTAAAATCGTCATCTATGGAGATCTGAAGTCCTGAGAACTTCCATTCAGTGTAATCCACCTGCTTCAGAATAAAAACAAATGTAATTGTATGTAATTATAATAATTTCATCAAGTTAAACACATAAAATTACATATTATTAATATAATTCTATAATTAATACAATATAAATTATTGTAACATAATGTAATATACAATTACATATAATTATATAACCATATAATAATACATATTTATGTCATATATATTACATATATATTATGTATATTTTAGGTGCTACATAGTAACTTTAATCTAGTTTTCTATGAAAAAAAGGCAGTATCAAGCACATAGGAAGTGTTCACTAAATACTTGTACTTTAATTACAGTTGAGTGGACTGGTTAAATTGTGGTACTAAAGTTCTAAGCATAAACTGCAGGATCTATAATTTGTTGAATTAAATTAAAATAAGTGGACAGTCAAGAGGTTTATTAAACTACTGTGTTTGCGGAAACACATACTAGACATGACTATTGCTTATCACGTGTGTCTGTTTCTGCTTCTACCTTTGAGAATAATATATCTAGGAACACTATAACCCATATTTTAGCTCTTCGGGGTTTCTAAAGCCTTACCTGTAGTGTATTCCCAGTTAAGATGTTCCGACTAAGATACTCCATTCTGTTCTTTCCTTGGATCCCTGTTCTTTTGCCATGTTTTCTTCTTGAGTAGCTTGCAACCTGGTGTTCCCTTTCCTTTCTTTCTCCTGGCTGAGGAGGTTTTCTCTTAGATGGATACTGGCCAGTTTCAATGGGAATCTCAGCAGATACCACCTGGTCCTAAATAGAAGGATCAGAGACAGCCTTACAAGATGATGGTTTAACAGCCTAGATACTCAAGAAAGGAATTTTTAAACTAGCATCAGATTTCATTTCTCTCCAGCTACAGAGGTGAGACGTGCCATCTCTCTCTCCTTCCCACAATAAAACCCAAAGTTTTGCTCCATCAATAGCCAGAGGGCATTATGAGGGAGGCAGATTAAGCATGCAGAATACATGACACAGAAGGAACTTCTTTTCCTCCAATTTTAATACTGTCTTCTTTTTTTTTTTTAATACATTTTTTTTATTTTTTTTATTTTTTTTTTTGTTGAGAGCCCACTGGCCCATGTGGGAATCGAACCGGCAGCCTTCGGCGTTAGGAGCATGGAGCTCTAACCGCCTGTGCCACCGGGCCGGCCCCAATACTGTCTTCTTTAAATATGCTCCACAGGATTGGTGGAAGTCTCCTACCTGGGGAGGAAAGGAAAATTTTTCCTCTTCCGATGACATTTCTAAACTATTCTTGGTGTCGTTCTCCTCAGTCCGAGCTTCTGGTTTCAAGAAGCTCTCCGGGGGCAGGTAACAGGACTTCCAATCCAGCTGCACCTGAACAGATCCATTAGGTTTCCCCGCAGGGTCAGTGAGATTAAAATCACCTGAGAGGCACACAGACATTAATAAGATCTGATCAAATGAAATAGGCAAGTGAGCATTTATCATTCCCCCCCTTTTGAATTTCACTATAATTTGTAATTAATTAACATTCATCAAATAATCATAATAATACACTCAGAAGCAATATAGAATGGCAGTGAATAGTTATATTCCCTTACAATAGTTACTTCTAATATTTCCTTAGAATATTTATAGGGGAAGATGGATCTCCAGGTTTCAGGAAGGGATAGTCAAAAGATGGATGGAGAGGTCTAGCTTGCTTGTCATCAGTCACCCATTCAAGAAACAAGATTGTATTACTATGACTGTTATCAAAGGTTTGCTATGCCTTAAGCATACCCAGAAAACCATTTTTTACCCTCAAGTGGTCCTTATTTCTAAAGTAACAAAAGCCAAGAAAACTTCCACAAAATGGCTTTTTCTAAATGCCAGACTTCTGATTTGTAACACTGATTAATTAAACAGATGACTCACTCTCCTCTTTGGCAAAGGACAAGTTGTGAGTAGAAGTGTCAGTAAGCCTTTTTTTTTTTTTTTTAAGTACTTTTGGTATTGGAAGGAGGGAGGCCTCACACACTTCTTGGTATATCCAGATGCTTGTTAAACATGGTTGGTATACTGGCTGTACCCATCCACACTTCCTAATGAAAGCACTGATACCCCTGCCTCACCCTCCCAGGATGGCAATCAGAGAGTTGACCCTTCCTAAGTGCACCTCACAACCCTGGGTATTTAAGTAAGGTAAGGAGCATGAAGTGAAGCTCCATATTGGGGGAAAAAATATTCAAGAAATTCAAGTCATGGTAAGGCATGGAAATTTTGCTAACTTGTGTCTAATGTTTAAAAAAAGCAAGAGAATTATGGGGGGGTTTTAAGGGCACAGCTTATAATCTGCTATCTAGTCATGTGCTAAGAGACAACAGGCCTTAACTAAAGACAAATATTGGGAAGCCCTACAGAATGAGAAAATATTTGTTCAGAGATACAGACTTCAGGTTGGTGGGTCTACCCACTTGGAAATCTTGTTTATATTGTTGAAAAGAAAAAGAAGCCAGTTTCCATGTGATTAGTGAGGACCTAAGTCTGCTCTGTCGCTCTTCACAATATTCTAAAATCCTTTCAGCATGTTTTAAGAGAGAGTGTTCCAAGCAAGTAAGCAAAGGAAAGCAGGATTAGGACAGGGAAACACACTGGGCAAAGACCATAAAGATGCAATAACCTTGAACTCCCACCTTTAATGGATTTGTTTTGTGCCAGAGGCAGCAAGGGCACTTGGACTTTGCCGAGGTACAAGCCAGGCTCTGAGTCTTCATCATCAAAAACATACACAGATAGGGCCTCCCGCCTCAGATATTGATCCAGGTCAGACGTCACAAGCACTGGGAATTGAGCTTGGTCTCTAAAGTAGGGATTGTTACTGGCTGGAATGATGGCAGTGTCATGGTCAGAAAAGGTAAAGAAGCGGTACATGGCATACGGACTGGGTTGGGTTCCCAGCCATCGACTCTGGAGGCCGCAACATCTGGTGATTTCCACCCGCAGCTCGTTCTGATGCTTCCAAGTCTCCGATCTGGACTGGAGAGATGTTGGTCTTGGATGGAGGAAAAGGGCAACCTGAGAGAGTTGTTATCGGTGAAGCCCAGCACCCTTGATGAGCAAGAAAAGAGCTATGATCTAGAGAACTGTTGAATCCTGACTAGGTCACAGAGAAACCTAATGACTTCACCTGCCTGCAAACTGGCTCTGGCAGATAGTTATCTAAGGGAGATGCTGGCACTCAGGCCTTAGCTTAGAGAATGGAACAGAGAAGCTATTTTGTTCACAGCAGGGACAGGTAGCTAGCTCCAAAGGCATGGTTTCATTTCAAACTCAGGCTTGACTAAGGGAAGAATCTTGTGGTGTAACAGTTTTTCTCTTTCATCCACATTCAACACTTATTGAGAATAGTAGACTGAGCTGTGTTCATGAGCTGCTTGGCTGAGGCTCCTTTGAGATGCATGGGCACATCCTTTTTCTCACCTCATTCTCCTGGGCCTCCCAGGCTCCAAGCACATTGGCTGACAGGTAGGCCTGGGCTTTCTTTTGCTTATTGCATGCCTGTAGACTGGCTCTTATGGGGAAATGCAGCTTCATCCAGTATTCTAGCACCCCGAAGTCTTCTCCATGAGCTCCTGGGTAGCAGAAAGTATGAAAGGCACAGAGGATATACTCGTAGATGGTGTGGCAAGGGTCAAGAATAAAGCAGAGGAAGAAAATGGGAAACTACTAGAACAACGATAGACTGGGAGATGCTGCATTAGTTCCGGGAGCTATGGGAAGCTAACAGCACTTACCAATAAGTGTGGCAGAGCCATGGACGCTCTCTACAGTCTCCAGCACCCTGTCAAAGCAAATCCATCCAGTTGCAAGGGTGTGGTGCTCACTGGCTAGAGCCTGGTGGAGATCAAGTCGGGCTGAAGCCCCTTGAAGGTAGTGCAAGAAAAGGGAATCTAACTCTACCACATACTGTGAGGTGAAGTCATACAGGGGCTGTGGTCCCACAGCTAGTGGGGTACAGTGGGTCTCATAATCATAGAAGGAATAGGTGCAGAAAGTGGTAGGTTGAGTATCTTCAGCCTGAGCCAGGGCAGCAGATGTCAGGAAGGCCTGGTGGATATGCAGCTCAAAAAGATTCTCACTCTGACGCAGCAGAGAAATGTCCACTTCATCCTCATCTCTGTGGGCTGGCAGTGTTTCCATATGTAATGACATCTGTCGGGTACCATAAGCCACATCTTTGAGCTGTTCTAGAGGTAAAAGAAAACTGCCTATCCATTAAAGAGTAGGGAGCTCTTCCTTACTATAAAAGAAGGTGGACAGAAGGAGAATAAAAACAGTGGTGGAAATCCAAGTTGTGATAATCTCAAGAAACCATGTGATTCTAAAGAAAAAGCAATAGAATAACAACCAGGAGCTTTGAATTCTGTTGGCCAAATAATCCAATGTCTTCTTTTGACATAAGTTTCAAAATGAACATGGAAACAACCAAAATGTCCTTCGATAGATGAATGGATAGAGAAGTTTCAAAATGAGTGATTGGAAAGTAAACACTAAGCTCTGGAAAACACTGGAGGCACAATTTCATCTATAAATGACATTGTTTTGGTTTACAGCAAGATCCTATGGATTAATTGGTAATTCCATCAGAGGAGCACTAGAAACAGAATATATGAATATTTTCAAAAGTTTGGGACATTGGCCATGGAAAGAATAGTAAGTTATAGTCATGGTGTCTATTACATTGCATTGGGCTCCACCAAGAAATGATTCCCACTCTCCAGCCAGATCACAAGAATCTTCATCCTGTTAAGAATTTGGTTTAATGTAAGAAGGCAAAAAATCCACTTTAAGTTAAACAGTAATGGAGTAAAAAGTGGAGGAGGACACTTACTAGAAAGAGGTTGAAAATACTGGCAATAGAATGCAAAGATATGTAAGAGAGTCTACCAGATCTGTGCATTACTTCCCATGTTCAACCAATCAGAACTTTGATACACAGTCTGCTTCAAATCGGGTAAAATTTGAGTCATCACAGTGTGTTGATGGTGAAGGTCCTATTTTAAGAGTTAAAGTTGTAGAATAAAAATATTTGGATACATCAGAATTGCTTCCTGCCCAAAATAAATGGAATACAGAGACTGACTAATAGTTTCTTAATTGATAAGATTAATATAAATAAAATATACTTAAAACTTTGCATTACATGACACAGAGTTAACAATCTCAGCACATATAGAACTTCTACAGGGCCGGCCCGGTGGCTCAGGCAGTTAGAGCTCCATGCTCCTAACTCCAAAGGCTGCCGGTTCGATTCCCACATGGGCCAGGGGGCTCTTAACCACAAGGTTGCCAGTTCAACTCCTCAGAGTCCTGCAAGGGATGGTGGGCTCCGCCCCCTGTAACTAGCAACAGCAACTGGACCTGGAGCTGAGCTGCGCCCTCTACAACTAAGACTGAAAGGACAACAACTTGACTTGGAAAAAAAGTCCTGGAAATACACACTGTTCCCCAATAAAGTCCTGTTCCCCTTCCCCAATAAAATCTTTAAAAAAAAAAAAAACTACAAATAAATAAAATACTATTGAAAAATGGGTAAAGGACAGAAACAGGCAATTCTCAAAAGAAATAATACAAATAACTGGAAAACATATGAAAAACTCTTAAGCCTTACCAGTAATGAAAGAACTATTAAGTTAAAGCAAATGAATCTTCAGAAGTAGATACGGTTATTTATCCTGCACTGTCCCAGGAGAAAGACCCTGAATCTGAAAGACATGAGCATTTCAATCCAAGGGGGGATTCCCTTTGTCATATGGCAGTGACCTTTAACAGACTCACCCTGGCCTGGATAAATCATGCCCCAGAATGACTCACCTCCCTTTACTCTAGTTCCATCCTCACTAAGTAACCTACTTATTGACTCTGCTTTCCAGAGAGAGGGCTGATCTGTACAGTGGTTCCCAATATTCTCATGGCAGCAACAAGATAGCCACTATCATAAAATAACAACAAACATTCCGGCTGAAATATCAGTCTTTGCTGAATTTTGGTTAGGGTAAGTTAGGGCTCTCATCACTGGGTATAATAACAAAGCCAATTTTCTTGACATGCAAGGCCGAGACCAGCTCCTGGTCATCAGTGATGATACTAAATATAGGAAGTAGCACATTGTGAAATTTGCACAGATGTCGAGCCAGATGCCCCGTTATAGCAACAGGCTCAAACAACAACAAAGAATTTAGAGACTTTTAGAGAGAAATCACAGAAAAGGATGCTGAGAGATAAGTGATGAAGCTCTATTATTTCATAAAAACCGCTAGACTGGCCTGGGTCGAGGAAACAATCTTGAGAGAGGGAGTTTACAACCCTGAGGGCCAACAGTGATATGCCTCTCATTCTCAAAATAGATTCAGCAATTGCTGGGCCCTGTTGAAACTCTCTAGAGAAATCAGAGAAAGGCGCTGACATGATGGTTAGGCTGCTAACCATGTACGAAAACAACAAAGACGATAGGGTAAAGAATGGGAGGGGTAAGTCATATGCCGAGGACATAAGTGGGCTTCTACATAGGCACACAGAGGGGAGCACAGGCATTAGCTGTGTGATGGGTTCCAAGGGGAGGGGAACAAAGTACTAAGACTTGCCGGATAGTGGAAGGCCATGGCTTCTTAAAATACCTTCCAGCTGCTTGATACGATCGTTCTTGAGGTCCAGGAGTTGATTCAACCTCCCCAGTTTTTCTTTATGATCTTTATTTTCATTATTGGCTTTTGTCATCATTGCCTCCAGTTCCTCCTGAAACAAAATAATGTCTGAACATTTCTATCTCAGTGGCCCAGAACTAAAGAGCTAGATAAAAAGGTGGCACTTGCTGGATAAAGAAGACTCTGCTATCTCCTTAGCAGGGCAGATTATCCACTAGAATAATCACAGACCCCTCCAAGATCAGTAATGTTATTAGTGCCATGGGATAATATTTTCCTGGGACTGGGAAAATTTGAACTCAGAGGTTCACACCTGCCATTTTCATTAGCTGGCCCCTTCACTGGCTGCTATTGCCAACATGCCATGGGCATGTGTGAGTACTCAAGTTCTTCAAAGGACAGCACTTCCTGTGTTTGCACAGGACCTTGCATATCAAGTTGCATCACCCCTGGAAACACAGGTTGTGCTTCATTCCCAGTCTTGTAAGTGGTTCCCATGTGCCATTTTATCTATACCCTTCTTGTACCATCTTTTCTTGCACCTGATAACACATGTTGATTTTGCACTGCAGAACAAGCATGTCTCTGGTCTTTTCTAGTTCCAATATGGTTTCTGCATGTGACACTTGCAACTCACTTAACATCTGGGACAGTTTCTTTTCTTCTTGGTTGTTTGGTTCACAGGGCTATAAAGGGAAAAGCATTAGTAAAAGGGAGTATAAATATAATAGGTACAGTAATAACTATTCTCCATAAAGCAGTTGTTGGTCATAGTAAAATACTAGCAGCAGAATCTACTCCAAAATGTAAAAGAGGGCTTGTGTAAATTCATGTTCAGTAGCAGCAGAAAGTTATACAGCCTCTAATGGCTATTTGCTCCTCAGCAAATCATTTCAAGTCTCATCTGAAAAAAATCTTTTAAATTTTTTGAGCTATAAAGGGTAGGAAAATGTGTGGAGCTCATGAAATTACCTCTACTCTCAGTCTTCTCATATCCTTTCAAATATTGTCCTCAATCAGGACAAAATGTCATTCAGGTAGTATTCTAATCCTTTCATCTTTCCTAGGGATGTTTTACAGATATCCCTCTGTAGAGGGGACTTGCTTGATTAAAGATGCACAGACCTCTATCTGAGTGTCCTCTTGGAATAGAGCTGGGGGAGTAGCTGCGTCAGGTTGCTTGTCAGGAGATTGGGAAATTGTGTCTGTATTTTGAAGGATCTGTACTTCCTGTTTTTGCTTCTGAAGTAGGTCGGTGACTTCAAGATTCAGATCCTTGTTTTGAGCTGTGGAAAAAATAATCCAGAAAGCTGAAACTCTGTAGTTATCAGTAACCATGGTTAAAGCCGGACCAAGTATGAATTAAATGTTCCCACTAATGTTTAATTGATTTTATAAATTTGCCCTTAGGTATTTCTACAAATGGAGATCCTAGCTTAATTGACCTGACCTTTGGACTCCAAAAACAAAACAAAAAACAGCTATAGAACTGTAAAGTGGAAGGGAGAACATTAACAACAAATATAAACAGCCTCTTGATTGGCTAGGACAGTCCAAACTTTTGACAGCACCATCCAAACCAGTATCTCAACAACTTCTCTCCAACTCCATTCTGACTTCTATGCTATTGACTCTGTGGCACCGACTCCACCCCCACCCTCAATCTGGAGGGAGTGTGAGCGTTTGGGCGTTTCTGTGTGTGTGTGTGTGTGTGTGTGTTTCTGGTAAGAAAGGTGATCAGTGTTTAGTGTGATCATTTCATTATCATGCATTAAGCAGGGCATTAGTTTATATTACCCTTAGGTCTTTACAAGACTTCACTTGTGCTTCATACCTACTATAAGGTCTTCAACATGTGCTTGTAAGCTTTAACCTTTGATAGTTCCTGCCTCTATTTTTCTTGATGTCTTTTTTTTTCTTTTCCTTCACTCTCCTATGTAACTATACTAAAATATGATGAAATATAAGCTAGGTAAGACTAAATATCAAGGTCTAGGCTATCAAAAAGAAGCAAGACAAAGGTCTCTTTGACATTGACAGTGTTTTATATCTTTGGGGGTTTTTTCAAATTTATATTTGTTTCACTCTTAGGATATATTCTGATGATTAGTCAATACACTCTAATATACGCTATGGTAACAAATATGTGCTACATCTCTGTGGTATAACACAACAAAGTTAAATTCTTTGCTTGAGAAGTCCAGGATAAATCAAGAGGCTCTTCTCCATGTGAGTCTTGGGGATTAATCAGATTTAATTCTGTGGCTCTACTATTTTGACATGTGGTCTCCAATACAGCTTATACAAACTAAGCAACTAAAGCAAGTCAGCCAAGAGTACAGGGTGCTGGGCCATCGCCCTGCCTGCCAATTGCCTCCTCAGCCAGGAAACCTTGAATGTGCTTCTCAACGTACAAGCCCCTAAGAAATCTTTGGAATAACTACAAACTGTTTTCAAATTAGCAGGGGAAGGGGTAGAGGTAAACGAAAGCAGCGACTTGCTTCTCAATTTCAGGTATTGCGTGTTAAAAAAAAAAAGGCTCTTAGTCACCTCTAAACTGATTGATAAGATCAAAAGGCAGAGGAAATCCTTTTCAATACTTTCAATAAATTAAGTATATGTTTGAAAACATAATAAATTATGAACTGGCACACTCTCAAATGGGAAGTCATTATGTAAGAAAAAAGTATATGAGTGAAGTAGGTGTCGTGCTTTCTGGATTGTCAATCCAATCTGATTGCCAGTGTTCTTATTCTAGTTATCCATGACCAAGTGAGGGATGGGAGAAATGCTGGCCCAAGGTCCCTTCTCCCAAACCAGAGATAGGTGCTTCATTTGAGAGAGCTCTTCAAGCCCGACCTACCTTTCTCACTGGACAGCTGAAGTAAGACTTTTCTCCTCTCCAGTTCAGCATCCAGCTGATCCTGCAACTCAGAGACTTTCTGCTGTAGCTGTTCTCCTACAAGCTCCTCGCTCAAGTGGGGCTGACTACTGCTGTCCAACATGCTGAAAATGGGGAGCAAGTAAGGAAGGAGGGCGGAGTTGTCAGATGGATACTCGAAGCTCCGTGATAGGATGCCTTTATTACAGTTTCAGCATCTTCTTTCAGCATCTCCTGGGACTTGTTCATCATTCATTTCCCTACATGTTTTTTTCTGCCCCTGCTTTATCTGTAACTGTCATTTACCAACTGCCTTGGAATTTTTGGATCCCACTGCGGAATTCTTTAGTATCACTTCTGATTAGGTCTCAAATAGCCCACTGAGCAAACAACCCAAGTCATATCTATTTCCCAAGAACTTTTCCAGCATGCTAGCTTTCTTTAGGCAGGTACCTAGCTGTGTACCAAGACATTCTCAGGCCTGCTGGATTAGAAATAAGGAACAAAATGCTCCTCTTTTTCTTACTTCATTCCTCTACCATGACCAATGGCTTGTTTAGAGAATATTTGCCTTTGAACTAGATTATAAATGACTATACTAAAGGGGAGGAATTAAATCTTTCAGTGACTGTACCCTGCATGCCATGAGGGCAGATGCATTTTGAGTGTAAAATACACATGGTCAGTCCTTGACTGTTTACACAAGTAAAGTAACGTTCATAAATTATTATTTCTGCTTATGTCTTTTTCTTATTTATCATTTTAATAAATGTGGTCTAAAGACAACTTGCTTAGGCTACCGTGTTTTCCTGAAAATAAGACCTAGCTGGACAATCATCTCTAATGCATCTTTTGGAGCAAAAATTAGTATAAGACCTGGTCTTATTTTACTATAAAACCGGGTATAATATAATATAATATAATATAATGTAATACCAGATCTCATATTAATTTTTGCTCCAAAACACGCATTAGAGCTGATGGTCCAGCTAGGTCTTATTTTCAGGGAAACACGGTAGTATTACGAGTTCTTGGCACGTCCTGACCATACATGACAGGGTCCAAGAAGATAATACGAATGGTGAATGGAAGAGGAGTTGGTCACAGGGAGTCTTCAGAGTGGATAATCCCCACACTGCTTCTTTTCACTGAATTGAAGAGATTCCGTTGCTCCCAGGATGCTCTCACACAACCTCCCCAATCTCCCCTCTGCTGCCTTTAACTGAGTCAGAAGGCACGTTTCATGTTTTTTAATTCTAGCTATTTTTAATTTCAAAATTAATACATGAATATATATGTGTTGTGAAAAAGTAAAATGATGTGAAAGAATGTAGAATAAAATTGAAAGTGCCTCTTTGCCCTACTCTAATCTTTTTAGGTCAGAGTTAGCATATTCTTTTGCAACCTGATTTTTCTTTTAACAATATATCTTAGTTATACAGGTCTTACCTCATTGTTAACAGCTTCATAGTATTTTGTTGTGGGAATGAAACATGATTTATTTAGTCAATCCCTATCAAAGGAAATTTGGATTGTTTCCTTTTTTTTAACTATTACTAACAGTGCAGTAATTAACATTCTTATTATACAATATTTTTGCACATATATAAAATGACTTCTTTAGTTTTTATTCCAAAAAAATGGAATTGCTGGCACAAAAGACATGAAAATGTTTAATATTTTGACAGTGTCAAATTCCCTTCCAAAAAGACTGCCAGTTTATATTCTCCCTAACAGTATTGAGTACCAGTTTCCCCATATCCTTATCAATTCTATGTGTTATTTTTTAAATTGGGAAGGTACTTTTCTTTTCTATAATTGTCTCTTATAACAAACAATGCTCTGGAACCCAAACTTGGTACTCACTTTTCTAAGAGTTTGTCATAATTGTCATTCAGCAATTTTCGTTCTTTTTCCAAATCTTCAACTCTTTCCTGAAACTAAGAATGATGGTAGAGTGACTGAGATAAAACATTTAAATCTACTGCCTTGTACAGGATCTCCTTTTTCTGTTGCAGGATGGGGCTTGGGTGGGAGGTTTTCTACATTCATCTTCCATGTCTCTGAGGAGCCATTCGACTGGAAAGACTTGAACCAATTAAAGGTAGGCTAGAAACTTTTATTGGTATTAACAAGGAGTCTCTAAAGAAATCATCATGGTGTCTGGTTTTCTGTTAGGGAAGCAGCAGAAGACTGTAATAAAGCAAAGACTTTGGAGAATAGACGTAAGTATAAATCACAGTTTCTCTCCCAATGGTATAATCCTGAGCAAATTATTTAACACCTGGAGGTTCATTTTTCTCATTTGAAAAAATGAAATACCCATAGTGTTGCTAAGATACACTTTTTAACATCTCTAAAATTGGAACATTTACAATTGACGGTCTCCTTCAATTGTTATTGTTACTTACCTCCTTCAGTGTTATCTGCAGGATGGACACATCTTCCATCTGGCTCTTCAAGCTCACAGCTTTCTTGCTTTCCTCCTTCAGCTCTGCCTTAAGCTCATTCACTTGGCTAAGGAGGGCATCGTGGGCTGCACTCAAGACGCCCTGATTCTGGGGCAAAAGGAAAGTTGCTATGGGAATGGTCATATCACTCACTAGGAGTGGTCTCAAGATACTAGCAATCCTAGCATTCCCTAGTGGATGTCACAAAGAATGGTTTTGATTAATATCATGTTGCATTTGCATTATAAATTGACCTTGTTTTTCACCCTACCATTTCTCAGGAAGCATCGTTTCCCTGTTAGTGAGGATTTCCCACTCTGAGAAACTGTAATTCATAATTAAGAATTCATAATTCAAATTAATTCTTAATTTTCCCAAAGTTCAAATTTAACCCTGACTCTAAGTGAAGTACCACATTTTACAGCTGCCTTTACTTTTTAAGCAATTTGAATGCTTTTTATGATGATATACTCCTCCCTTTGCACCTACCGTGTTTTCCCGAAAATAAGACCTAGCTGAACAACCATCTCTAATGTGTCTTTTGGAGCAAAAATTAATATAAATTTTTATAAATAATTTTATAAAATTAAATAATTTTATAATTTTATAAATTAATTTTAAAATTAATATAAATTATAAAATTAATATGAGACCTGTTATAATATAACAAATTATATCATGTTATGTTAGATAAGACCCGATCTTATATTATAGTAAAAGACCGGGTCTTATATTAATTTTTGCTCCAAAAGACACATTAGAGCTGATTGTCCAGCTAGGTCTTATTTTCAGGGAAACACGGTAGCAAAGTAACATGTTAACTCTAGAAGATAAGTGTGCATTTTTCTGGTGGACATCTCAGGTGAGGAGGTCCTGGCTTTAGTGACTGTTTTTGTTTGTTTGTTTTTTTTAGATTTTATTGGGGAAGGGGAACAGGACTTCACTGGGGAACAGTGTGTACTTCCAGGCCTCTCTTTTCCAAGTCAAGTTGCTGTCCCTTCAATCTTAGTTGTGGAGGGTGAGGGTGCCGTTCAGCCTCAAGTTGTTGTCCCTCCAGTCCTAGTTGTGGAGGTTGCAGCTCAGCTCCAGGTCCAGTTGCCGTTTTCTAGTTGCAGGGGGCGCTGCCCACCATCCCTTGCGGGACTCGAGTAGTTGAACTGGCAACCTTGTGGTTGAGAGCGCACTGGCCCATGTGGGAATCTAACCGGCAGCCTTTGGAGTTAGGAGCCTGGAGCTCTAACCGCCTGAGCCACCAGGCAGACCTGCCTTAGTGACTCTTAATCATGGACGTTCACCCAGCTTCACTTGCACCACACTCACAGTGGTGACCAGGGCCAAATATTTAATAACATCAGAGAAGATCTGCAACAACTTTTGCCATATCTCACCACATCATCCACGCTAGAGGAATACTCAGGAATTTTTGAGCAAATGCTATAATTCTCTCTAGCAATAGGTTGAAAAATATTATTCCAAATATTTCTCAACTCAGATCTCATTTTCAATTTTTATGAAAACAGTGTAATATGTATCTTCTGATAATAATAATAGTATCATTTGTCTTAATAGAAATTATATGATATAATAACATTGATTTAGCTGGCTAAATTCTGGCGTTATGTTACTTGAAGATGAATCCTAATTTCTTTGGGTTTCATTGCTCTGATTATTCAGAAACAGAGAATCAAGGAATCTTTATTAAGTACCTTCTGGAGCAGAGTTTCATATGCCTGCAAGACAAAATAAGTATTGTTTTATTGATGTATCAACTTGATGTTTATTTTTATGTTTATCTCTGTCATAAGAATATAAACATTTATTTTAAAAGATGTTATTAAAAATTCCTATAAAACAAGTCAGTTTGTATACATGTTTACTAATTGCTGCTACTTTTCCCCTGGCCTAACTTGCTAGGTAGTCTGTGAATGTACTAGATCACACCATTTCTTTAAAAAGAATGAAAGATCATTTATTGACATTTGCATTGCACTTGGTGAATTATCCAAGAAAAGCATTTCTTTTTAAACTAGGCATTATGTTACTTAGCATGCTTCAGAAAGGTCTCTTTCCAATTTTAGAAATAGAAAAAACAACAATAACCAAATTAATTGCAATAGCTATTAATACTGATTAATACTGATTGAGCAGTTACTATGTGTTACATGATACTATTTGCATGTGTTTCATTTTCTATTACATTATGATCATAATTGTTTCACATATATTATCTCATTTAATCCCTACAGCAAATCTGAGAGGCAGGTATTAGGGCCTAAATTTTAAAAATGAGAAACCCAAAGCTCAGAGAGCTAAGGCACTTGCTCAGACTCTAGTCCAGAGCCTCTGCCATTGACCATCATATTTTACTGCTAAGGGATTAAGAGAATGCACACTTACTTTAGCATATGTGTAAGAAAGCATGACTAAAATATAAATTGCTGAAAAAAACAAACTGTAAAACATACATTTTTAAAAATTGTGGATGATATTCACCATTTTAGGTCATCTCTACCACTACCACTGACATTGGTAAAGACGTTCAAGTTAGAAGGGCTTTCTTCTTTCTTTCCTTTAACGCAATGGAGGAATAAATGAATTTTAAAAAAAAATCGAATCCCACAAATACAGGTTTCCCCTGTTTTTCAAAAGTTTGCATTATGCTACTTCACTTTTACGAAAGACCTACATTAGTACCTGTTTTTGCTAACTGAAAGAAATCCGAAAAGGATTCTTGCTTTTACCAAAAAAGGTGAAAAGCAAAAATTCAGTGTTTGTTTTGCAGTGAGCCTTTATAGAAGCAGCACACGCCCAGAGCAGAGCAGTGAGAGTGGTACCGCCAGGCTCATTTCTAGGAACCGTACTCAGTATCTCAGCATCAAGCCACCAGAGCTTTGAACTGTGTCTGTGAGCAACTGTGTTTTATCTGTCCTTTATGCATCCATTAAGATGTGTCCTAAGGTATCAGAAAAGCCTAAGAGAGCTCATAAGGGTGTTACACAGCATAAAAGTGGATATAATTTAAACATTTGATCGTGGCAAACAAAATAAGGATATTGTGTGTGTGTTGAACTTGCCTCTGTCCACCATTCATACTATTTAGACACAGAGAGGAAGAATCTTAAAAGCTGCAAAAAATTACTATTGGTCCGCTAGTAGCAAAGTGGTCTCAATTAGAGAGCATCCAGTAACAGATAGAATGGAAAATCTGTTGCTGAGTGGATTGCTGGGTATACAAAGCGTGGTGTGCATGTATCACATCATTCCTGCTTTTATAATATACATGTTAGTGTTATTTTAGGTTTCATGTGTTATTTGGTATGATTTGGGAGGTTATTTTTGTGTGTCTGGGAACTTTCCAAAATTTTCCTGTATAAATTAATGGTAAATGCATCCTTGTCATTTTGGTTTACAAAAGGCATCATTGGAACGTTCTACTTTGAGATAGTGGGGTAGGGGGATGGGGTGGAGGGGCCTATGTAGCTATTTACCCATGCAATTTAAAATTATCTTCCTTCCTATATCGCCACATCCTTTAAGTGCTACCACAATTAGCCAAATCAAAACAATACAACCATATGCCTAGTTCTCTACAAAGCACAGGTTTGAAGGTTGGCTTTGTAAAGATGCCTTTAGACCCCATCAGAAGGGACACACTGAGGGAGGTCCTAATTGTGGCCAGTCTCAATGAATGGCACCACCATCAGCTAATCACCCATGCTAGAGACCCAGAACTCATCCTTCATTTCTCCTTTTCCTTCACCCACTCCCCTTTGGTGATGAAGTCCTTTCTTCTACTTCTTGGACCTCTCCCCAAACAGTCCTTTCTCTGCAAGCCTTTCTCACTACCGTGGCTGGGACCCTCATCCTGTCTCCCCGGGACGATTGTAGTCATCTTTTACCTAATTTCTTTGCCTCCAGTCTTATGCCAGCCAACCCGTCATTCACTCTGCTGCTAGATGATCTTTCCTTGTAATTCTTGTAATTTTTGAAAAGTTGAAAATTTCAGAAGACTATAAAGACTATAATAACAGTTATCTATCAGCCTACTACCCAGAATTAATAGTTATTAATGCTTTCTAATAGTTTTTCAAAAGTATTTGTCTCCCATCCAAGTACTAACCAGGCCCGACCCTGCTTAGCTTCCGAGATCAGACGAGATCGGGCGCGTTCAGGGTGGTACGGCCGTAGACAAAAGTATTTGTTTATTAAAATGTATATTCAAAAATATTTCAGACATTTAAAAAAGGCAAAGTGATGTCTTTGGGGGATAAAAATTGATTGTTATCAACTTGCTTGAAACCTTTCTGCAGTTCTCCCCTGTCTATAGGATAAAGTCTAAATGCCTGATAAGGCCTCCATGACTGGTACCTAATGTTTCTCGCCTGTATGCCTTGGCCTCCATCTCTCCTCTGCTAGAAAGCTCTCCCCACTCCTGTATACTGATTAACACCTGCTAATCTTTCAGTATCCCAGTATTTAACTCATGGATGTACTCCTTTATGAATGATTTTAGGATCCTGTACCCCATCCTAGGATCTGACTAATCTCTCTTCTGTGTCCCCCGTACCCTGGAAATGCATAGCTGTACTTGTTTACTTCTTACTAGTTATACTTATTTCTGTAAGTTCCTTAAAGGCACAAGGTATCTTACTTATCTTTATAATCTTCGCAGCCCAGTGTTTTGCACAGTTCCTGGTACTCAGTAAATACTTATTCAATAAAAGAATGGTGCCAATGTGTCACTTAGACCCTTGATGCCCTATTTCCACCATTCAGATATGTGTTTCTATTGTGTGGTAAAGAGAAAAGAGCATGAGCTTGGTGCCAGATAAACCTAGACTCAAAGCTTGCTCTGCCCCATACTATTTTTATGACTTGAACAACTTACTTAACTTCTTTCAGGCTCAGTTCCTTCATCCGTTAAATGTACATAGTACCTTCAGGGCTGTCGTCAGGTTTAAAGGAGATCATGGCTGTAAGTGTCTAGTAGAGTCCAGCACACAGAGGATCCTCAGTGGAAGATTCCTTCCCTTCCACTGTGACTGCTCTTAGCTTTCAGACTTAATTACATTCTGCTTGTGGCCCTTGGCTGGGACCTTAACCCTGAGACACATTAACCCCACTTAATTCCACCTTAGTGGGCAGAGCCTGAGCCTTCTTCCCAATAGAGAGATAATGGGAAATATTGGAAAAAGAATGGACTCTGAGTTGCAAGGTTTGGATTTGAATATCACTTTTAAGTTTTGTGACCTTTGACAAGAAGTAACTTCATTTTTCTCTGTTGTTGCTCCCACGTACAAAATGGAGAAAATAATACGCAGCCTTTAACTAATTGCTTTTTCCCCCCCAAAAAAGCACAGCTGATTATGGCAACTCACCTTTTGAATTTCTGATAATTGTGCTTTTGTCGCTACCAATGAGATATTCCTTTCATGTAAGAGCTTCTTAAGTCGAATCAGCTCTACGTTCTCTTTAATAGAAGCTCTGGAGAAAGTAGACAGTGACAAAATATTCTGTCTGAGAATGGACAAAGCTAAGCACCTATTACCCCTGGCTCTGCACCAATAAGAACATCTCCTTTTTTTTTTAAACTTTTTAAAATTAAAAAAAAAAATTTTAACTTTTTTTATTAGTTTCAATAAAACAATGTAATAGTTAGACATTTATCGTTTATATCCCTCACAAAGTGATAGCCCTCCTCCCCCAATCTACTACCCCTCTGACATCGCATGCAGCCATTACATTTCCACTGTCTCTAGAACATCTTGCTCTTACCTCTTGCCTGCCTATTTCCCCCAGAACACACCAGAAATAGAAAGTGTATATACACTCCCACAATAATCTCCTTTCTCCCATTTCCCCTCACACCAGCTGAGATTTGATAGAGAAACTACTAACCCTCAATTCTGTGTTCTAAGAAAACATAATAGCTATTTTTAAAATTATAGTGCTCATAGTTTCCCATAAACTTTGCAAAGGCCTGCTAAATCTGACACAAGGGAAGAGTATTCTTTTTGAACCTAGGAGATGTTTTCTTTAGTATTTGAAAAGTACTGGGGAGGCTTTGGGTTCACTAGACTCTATCTCAGTAATTCCCAGTCCTAGCTGCTTATTAGAATCATCTGGAGATATTTTTAAAATTATATGCTGCCCGGACTCCACCCCCAAAAAAGAACTGATGGCTTGATGAATGGAATGCCACTCTTACCGAAGCGTTGTGGCCTTCTGAGCACACTCCAGAGAGCTTCTCTGCTCAAAATCTTCATCTTTGGACCACATTTTCTCAGAAGACTTGGGTGGTTCTTCTACCTGCGTAGCATTGCTGGTCATAATGTGGGCACTGTTAGGCACACATAGACCAATGAGTTTAGTCTTAAGTATGCCGCTGAAAGAAATTATACTGTTAGAATTCGGAATATTAGACACAAAAAGGAGAAAGAGAAACTGCTGTTACAGAGGCTGAGAATTGGCTCTCACATATATAAAAAGAAGTTAGAAGAGTTAGTATGTGTGGAAGATAATCTTACAAAACATAGCTTTTAAGTGTCAAACTGAGATAAAAATGAATTATGACCTAAGGGATAAAAATATAAAGGGAAAAAGAGGGAATAACTTCAATGAAGAAAATGACCTTTATTCTCCTTTCCTTGGAAGACAGAGAAATGCTTATTTTCCATTTTTAAGTAACAAATTAGAATTTGACCTAGGGTTGACCTTCATCTTCTCTGATTATGCTATGAAGACTCAAAAATGCCAACATGCACTTGTTCCCTAAATGACATATTCTTAATGAAAGCTGAAAGAGTAACAGTGCAGGATAAGTGAAAAGAACTCACAGTTCGCTGGGTTCATTGGGTATTTCACCTCTGGTTTTTTCATTTGTCACATGCTCCTTGAATGTGGGAGGGGCTGTGTAGCTCAGCCTGTCCATTAGCTCTGAAAGTTTAAACAGAAAATGTAGACTCTGGCAAAAGATTTTTCCAGAACACCAACTGCTAGAACTAGAACACAAAGTGCTAGAAGTAGGGAGCCTTGAGAACTGCGGGAAATCCTTATATGTTTAACCACTGATTCCAGAGGAGAGGTTCTCAGTCTTGACTCTTGCACAGATATGTAACTACAGATTTGTAAGTAAATGGGACTACAGACATTCAACTGAGTATAAACGGGAAGAAGAAAGGTGCAAGCTTGTCCAGGACAGGGACTGTATGACTAACTCTAATGCATCTTTATTTCTAGTGCCTGGTATATAACTGGTACTCAATAATGCTGAGGTTAAACTGAACTGAAATTTATATTTATTTAGTTCTTCTACTTTTAGATGTTTTTGCCAAGATTTGGTTGGTTCAGTAGGGAGTTTGAAAATATAGGAGCATACTAAACAAAACCTAACACTGAATCTCCAGAGTAAAGACACTCCATTCCCGTGGACCTAAATCAGGACTGTGTAGGCTACATGAAGGAAATTTACACACACGATTTTACTTAGTTCAAGGTTGGGTTTCATAGAAGCCTGAGACTCTTAGCCACTTTAAATACAGGAAGAGGAGAAATTGCAACTCTTCACTCACAGCCTAACTTCTAAGCCTGGACTTCAGGAATAGGCTTTGGGAATCACTGAACCCATAGAATTGTATCAAAGGTTTGTGTATGTGTTGTGCCTTTTTCTTGAGAGGAGGCCTCCCTTTGATCATGGTTTCAAAGGAGTCCACTCCTCCCAAAATGGCTAAGAACTCCATTTTAGAGGCACTGTAATAGGGTGAAATGCTTCTCTCCCTGACTCCACCTTATTTCCAACCTGCATATCTGTAGATATGCGAATTGACTTGGAAGAGTTCTGACTGAGATTTCAGGAACTTCCATCTGACCCACTAGAGACAAAGAGATTTACAGATTCCATCTCCTCTCCCCCCACTTTCTTGGATCCCGTCTCTTGCCCCGCCCATTCTCTCATCTCTTGACATAAAAGAAGCCTGAATTCTGGACTCTCTTAAGATGGATTTGAGAAAATTTTGAAGTCTCCCATCTTCTCTTTATCGTGCCATTTTGATAAATAAAACCTTTCTTTATTCCAAACTCTGATGTGTTGAATATTAAATATTTAATGCACCGAGCACACGGGCCTTGCGACTGCAACAGCACGGCCACTTGGCCCAGAGTCCCAGTAGAGGGACTCTGTCTTAAGATCACTGCGGCTCACACCTGAGCTGGACATCTATGTTATCTTTCTGTCTGTTTTCTAGACCTGCTGCAGAACAAATTCCCGTTTCCGTTGTCTGATTCTCCTCTCCACAGTATTTAACCGTGAACTGAAAATTTTGAACCTGACACCCCACTCAGGGGAGAAAAAATAAATATTAGGGAGATAGAAAGGAATGAGAACAACAGAACAAATGTACAAAACGGGGTGTCAGGCAGAACAAGGCAAGGAAGCGGGAAATGTGGCTGGCAAATCAATCCTTCCCAGTGTTTTAACCTGTAGCCCTGTTGAGGGCTCGGCCCTGAACCTCACCCCTCTTGGGTTTCTCCCGCACTGGTGCCCCAGCAGTGTGGAGCTGTCTCTGTCCCGCGTGGACGCGAGGCTGGCTGCGGCACAGAAACTGCTGTTGCAGCGGTAGTGTAAGGGGACGCTGGTGCTTAGGGGGGCGTTGCCGCCAGCCTGCATTCCGCCGCCTCCTGGCTGGCTCTGAGAGCTGCTCAGTGGTCGCCGCCTCTGCCCTCAGGTTCCGTCCTGCAACAGTCAATCGAAGCAAGGCTGTCCTCATCCTATAGGCAAAAATAGAGCTGGTGGCATGTGACTTCTTCTATGACACTTATTTCTAGTTTATTTGGTGGCAAATAATCTGAATTAATCTGTGATAGACAGTTATCTACTGTAATTCATTATATGTACTTCAAAAAATTAATTTTTCTGCCCCCAATACACCGTAACTCTGAGGGCAGGGACATGGTGGTGCCATCTTTGTCCATTCTGTTACAGTGATCACACATTCATCTTAGTAAAAAATGTTGGGGCACTCCTCAAGATACTTGTGTGTATATTTATTTTGAAATTATATACATGCACTTCTGTTCGAATAAATTATGGCCATTATAAAACAAACCAAAATACTAATTTTTAAAGGGGAAATAATTAAACATAAGTAGAAATTTTAATATTTACTTCTCCCATCCCAACTGTCTACACAGCCCTGTATATATGCCCAATTTTAAGGATTATTAGTCTTCTAATACCCCAGTATGATATTCTGTGATCCCACTGCCTGTCAGTTCTGACATTTAGTATGTGGCCTTGGCATGTCATTAACCGTTTGTGCTCAGTTTCATCATCTATGAATAATGATAAAAATAGTCACTGCCTCATTAGATTGTTATGAGGATTAAATAAGTCAATATATGTAGAGTGCTTAGAACACTGATGGTGCACTGTAAACACTGTATGAGGTAGCTATTATTACTTATTCTTAAGTCCAGATAAAGAAATCAAGGTTCAAAATAGCTAGGTTAACTTGCCCAAAGCGAGGGAGTGGGATAGAATCCAATTTAGTTTCTTAACATCTATAATATCAAGTACTTTTTGGTTATCAACCAAGAAGCAATATTTTTTTGTCCCATGCAAACTTCTGACTTCAGATTCTTGAGTTCTCCACAATATGAAAGAATCTCCAACTCTAAAGAATGAAAAGAATCTAACCTCTAAAGAATGCCGACGTATACTGGAAGCCTACAATCCTATAGATTCTAAATGAAGCTCTGAACCACTCCTGGGGATTACCAATGAGAGGGCAAAAAGCTGCTTTTGACATCAGGGAATCGGTCCGACATAGTGCTCAGTGTTGTTTGAAGTTGGCCTGGTGCTCACAGCTAGGCCATGTTTTCACCCTCTTGGACATCATCTCACAGAACAAGGCCATTCTGAGACCACGACAGAATGATACAAAGCAAGTCCAGTGCATAATCTTGTCTAAGCACAGACAAAAAGCAAGGTGGCTGTGACACCACAAAACACCAAACATCCTCCTCTCCTGGCTAATACGAGTGACTGCTATTTCTTTACCAAATACAGCTTTAGCCTCACTCTGGTCTACCCTCCCTTAGATAAGATTTTTTTGAGAAATCCAAACATAGAAGTGTCCCTGCTTTCTGACAGTACCAAATCTGGAGTCAACTCCTGTTACATTGGACCCTCCCTCAAATCAACCAGCTGAACCCAAATCCTATAATAGTTTCTTTCTAACACATTCTTACTGAGATGCCTTTAGTTCCCCATGGTGTACATTTTCTCTAGCTGCAATGAGTAATAAATCCAACTTGCTCAACTATAGGTGTACCCTTAGTGGTCTTTGGCTGGACACCACTATGCATTGACACCAATATCTTCAAAATATGTCCTAGGGATAAACCTGGAACTTTTAGAACTCCCATTCTTCTCATCTGTTTATCTACCCATACCTCATCTCAGATTCCTCTCCAGGTCTGCACCTAAGAGATCCACTTTTAAAACCAATACCCTAAGGTCACTGCATATAAATTTTGGAGTTAACAGCTTTCAGCTCTGCCACTCACTAGCTGTGACTTTGGGCAAATTACTTAACCTTTTTGTGCTTTTTTTTCCTCTTAGTAATACTTCTTTGAGAGTATTAAATAAGTTAATAGCACTTATAATATTAACTTAGTTAATACATATAAAGCATTTACAACATACTTCCATACAATAGTCAATATGGATTTTGGTTTTGTTTTATAAATAAAACCCCCTTTTCTACTTGCACCTCCTATAGCTTTATTCCCCTGAGATTTGGGCCATTTCCCCATCCCCTCTTTGGTGACCAGAGCAGGAGCCTGCCCAGTCTCTTTCTCTGTGGGCTGAAATAGCTTTTTAGGATGCTCTGTGGCCTATGGCCACAGTCAATTGATATGTTTGGCAAGAAACCCAAGTATGGCAAATATTGCTTTAAAAATTATTTTTGGAGTGAACCATTCTTGACATTTGAATTGTTTTCTGGTGCAGACAGCTCAGGAAAAAATAATCGTTTTGGTTTTCTGTGGTATAGGTCTTGTGTAGCTGCAGCTTTTAAAGACTTAAGGTACCTTTTCATCTCATCCTGTTGCTTCCAAGAAAGCTCCTTCAGCAACAAGTGCTCTTCACGAAGACGAAACAAACGGTCTTCCAATTCTTCTCTGCTCATCTTGCTCAAAGGTGGTTGAGTTTTTACATTCTTACCTAAAGTCCCAGGACAGGGTAAATGGAGATTATATGCAATTTTTTAAACCCCTCAGGTCTTTCATCACATTTTGTCTAGAGGGCTTGAATGTATCCTAAGTCAAGTGTTTAAGAGGAAATGAAGAAGTATATGAAAAATGTGTGCTAAGGGACCTCTTTGTCATTCCATATCACTTCTGTATAAGGAATATCATTCCAGCATGAGATATGACTCAACTTCCTGTCTAGAAAGTACATTCTCTTTTTAAAAACATCGAAAAGGCTGTTAGCCTACTTAATTTTTCTGTTTAATTTACTCTTATATATTTTTTCTCCTTATTAGATAATTTGGAGCTAGAAAAAATTGTGCCCACAACCGTCTTCAAATCCCCAGTAAGGAAAAAAAATAGAACCTTTTTTGATTGCTAAGAATCATCTCATTTGTATTTATGGTCTGGAGAAACTGTCCCCAAACTGCTTCCTTGGAATAGAGCCTCTGTTTGGTCTAAGCAGAAGAAACTAGAGAACACTTTTCAGTGTGTGAGTGTTCACTGACCCAGGGTCAGCTCTTATCTTATGGGAACCATTCTAAACCCACAGAAATCAGAACCACCTCAGCCACCACTACCACCTCTCTGATCTATCCTTTGGAAATGATGACAAGTAAGTTTTTATAAACAGCTCTATTAAAGTATAATTGACATGTAATACACTGAACATATTTAAAGTGTAAAATTTGATTAAATTTTACATATGTGTATAGCTGTGATACCATCACAATTAAGATACAAACAAACACACACATCTAGTATGTCTATTTCTACATGCTAGAAACTACTAGTTCACTCTGATACCTCCATTTAATATCCAAAATCATATTGTTTATTCTAGCCTTCTCCTGGTCCATATTTGTCTCTCTCTCTCTCCTCAGTGAGAAACCAGCTCCTACCATCCTCAATATTTTTATTTGCTCCATCTCTTTGAATGAAACTAGTCTCCCAACTAGGTGAGCTATGTCCTTATCCATGATACTGTTGAATCACACTGGCCTGTGCCACACACACACATATACACACTGAGTCTCACACACACACACACACCAACCAGGTGACATGTTGATTTATACCTTTCTGCAATGGCAGAGAAGTATCCCATCAGTTCTGGTGGTATACCTGCCAAGAGTTTGTTTGTTTGTTTGTTTCTTTTTAATATTATATTTTATTATGTTCTTTCTTTCTTTGTTTTTTTAACTTTGTGATGTCAACATTTTTAGTAATACAACTAACTCTGATAAAATTTTACCAGACATGATTATTTCCCTTCGGAAATGGTGAAATCAGAAAAAAAATATTAAAATTAATTTTTGAAAATATACCATAAAAATATTCCCTTAATGTGGTCTTATCCATTTATGACATCAAAGTTTTTCTTTTCCCAAAGCAAAGTTTCTACGATAAATTTAAGATTGCTTACAAAGTAAAGAAAAAAAAGATACAACTTCCAAACCAACAAAATTACAAAACGAAGAAGTTGATGGCTAGGCACACTTAGCTTAACAGGAAAATACGGTCACTAAGAAGAAAATTTGTAACATGACCATAAACCTTTATGAAAATCTTCATTTACAAACACTTCACTTCTTTTATGCCTAGCTATTTCATAAATAACAGAAGGGAAACTGGGCACAGTTGGTAATAAAACCTACAAAAGTTTCTTTTTCCACAAAGTAAATGTGCAAGTCCTCCACTTTGGCACTTTCTTCTTTAGTTCTTCTGTTGTGCTGAAGAAATATTGAGTTCTTTTAAATTTGGGACTGTGTGGATGGCTTCCAAGCTGATTAGACTCTCTAGGTAGTTAGCCAAAGACCCTGCACAGGGTCTTCCTGTCACTCGTTCTATGACTTTTTCAACTTTGAAAACTATCTCAACCAGTTCATTTTTCATGTGCTTTATTTGTGGAACAGTTAAAACTTTGAGAAGCACAAAATCCTGAACTGTGCACTGCTAAAAAGCATCATGAACACAGTAGATTTTTCACTTATTAAAATATTATGATTCATTTAGCATCAGAAATTGAATACGCTATAGACATTACATGGCTTTGGTTACCTCCCAGCTTGACTAGGTCCCACCGTGAGTTCTCCTTTTTTTTTTTTAAATGAAACATGTTTTATTGTTAATATCTTATACAAATGAAAGCACAACCAAAACTTATCAAGTGCAGCTAAATCAAGAATAACAGGAAATTTTATAGCTGCTAATGCTACATTAAAAAGGAAGAAAGATCTCAACTCAATCACTTAATTTATACCTTAAGAAATTTGAAAAAGAAAAGGTAAATAAACCCAAAGCAAGAAGAAGGAAGGAAATAATAAAGATTAGAGCAGAAAAAAATGAAATAGAGAATAGAAAAATAATAGGGAAAGTCAACAAAACCAAAGTTGGTTTTTGAAAGATCAACAATATTGACAAAACTTCAGCTAGATTGACCAAGAAAAAAGAGAAGACTCAAATTACTAAAATCAGGAATGAATGGGAAGACATCACCACCAACCTTAAAGAAATAAAAAGAATTATAAGGGAATACTACCAACAATTGTTTGTCAACAAATTATATAAATTAGGTGAAGTGGATACATTTCTAGAAAGACACAAACTTCTAACACTGGCTCAAGAGGAAATAAAAACTCTGAATACACTTGTAAGAAGAGACTGAATTTGTAATAAAAAAAAAAATTCCACAAAGAAAATTTCAAGACCAGATGACTTCACTGGTGAATTCCACCAAATGTTTAAAGAAGAATCAACATCAATCTTTCACAAACCCTTCAAAAAAATAGAAGAGGGAGTACTTCCCAATTTATTGCAAGAGCCAAAACCAAAGACATCACACACACAAAAAAACTACAGATCAATCAATATCCCTTATTATTGTACACACAAAATCCTCAACAAAATAATCACAAACTGAATCCAGCAATACATAAAAAGTATTATGCACCATAACCAAATGAAATGTATTCCAGGAATGCAAGATTAGTTTAACATATGAGTATCAATCAATGTAATATACTATATTAATAGAATAAAGGACAAAAACCACATGATCATACCAATAGACACAGAAAAAACATTTGACAAATCCAACATCGTTTCATGATAAAAACACTCAACCAACTACTAATAGAAGGAAACTTCCTCAACCTGACAAGGGTCATCTGTAAAAAACTCACGGCTGAAGCCATGCTTAATAGTAAAAAACTGAAAGCTTTCTCCCTAAGGTCAGGAAAAAGACCAGCATGTCCACTCTTGCCATTTCTACTCAACATTTCACAGGAGGTCCTCTCCTTGGAAATTAGCCATGGGAAAAAAAAAAAGCATCCGAAATAGAAAAGTAAAACTACCTCTATTCATAGATTGCATGATTTTATATACAGAAAATCCTAAAGAATGCACTAAAAAAAGCTATTAGAATGAATAAATGAATTCAGTAAGAATTCAGGATATAAGATCAATATAAAGAATGAATGGTATTTTTATATATTAGCAATGAACGATCTGAAAATAAAATTAAGATGATTCTATTTACAATATCATCAAAGAGAATAAAATACATAGGAATAAATTTAACAAAGAAATACAAAACTTGTATACTGAAAACAAGAAAGAATGTTTAAATAAGTAGAAAAACGTCCCACGTTCATGGATTTGAAGACTTAACTGATAACATGGCTATTCTTCCAAAATTCATGTACAGATTCAATGTAATCCCTATAAAAATTCCAGTTGGCTTTTTTTTTCAGACACTGACAAGCTGATTCTAAAGTTCATATAGAAATGTATAGGACTCAGTGTAGCTAAAATAATCTTCAAAAAGAACAAAGTTGGAGGACTCACACATCCTGATTTCAAAACTTACTACAAAGTTACAGTAATCAAGACAGCATGAATTGGCACAGGCTAGGCATGTAGATAAATGGAATCAAATTGAAAGTCTAAAAATAAATCTTTACATTTATTATTAATTGATTTTTGACAAGCATGCCAAGAAAATTCAATGGAGAAAGAATAGTTTTTTCAACAAATGGTGCCAGGATAACTGGATAGATACATGCGAAAGAATGAAGTTGGACTCTTACTTCATACCATATAAAAAGTTAACTCAAAATGAGTCATAGGGGCCGGCCTGGTGGCTCAGGCGGTTAGAGCTCCATGCTCCTAACTCGAAGGCTGCCGGTTCAATTCCCACATGGGCCAGTGGGCTCTCAACCACAAGGTTGCCAGTTCAATTCCTCGAGTCCCGCAAGGGATAGTGGGCTGTGCCCCCTGCAACTAGAAACCGCAACTGGACCTGGAGCTGAGCTGCGCCCTCCACAACTAAGAGTGAAAGGACAACAACTTGAAGCTGAACGGCACCCTCCACAACTAAGATTGAAAGAACAACAACTTGACTTGGAAAAAAAGGCCTGGAAGTACACACTGTTCACCAATTTAAAAAAATGAATCATAGACCTAAGTGTAACAGCTGAAACTATAAAATTCTTAGAAGAAAGCATAGAAATAAAACTGTGACCTTTGGGACAGCCAGATGGTTCACTTGGTTAGAGCATGAGCTCTGAACAACAGGGTTGCCGGTTTGATTCCCACATGGGAGAGTGAGCTGCGCCCTCCACAACTAGATTGAAGGACAACGACTTGGAGCTGATGAGCTCTGGAGAAACACACTGCTCCCCAATATTCCCCAATAAAATTTATTAAAAAAAAAGAAAAAACTGTGACCTTAGGTTAGGCAGTGTTAGATATGACTAACACTATGAAGTTAGACATGTAAAGCACAAGACAAAAAAAACAGATAAATTGAACTTCATCAAAATTAAAAACTTTTGTGTTTCAAAGGACACTATCAAGCAAGTGAAAAGACAATTCACAGAATGGGAAAAATATTTGCAAATCAAATGTTTCATAAGAAATTTGTATTGAAAATACATAAAGAACTCTTACAACCAACAATATAGAGGCAAATAACCCAACGTAAAAAGAGGCAAAGAATCTGAGGAGACATTTTTCCGAAGAAGTAGGCAAATGGCCAATAAACACATGAAAGATGTTCAAAGTGGTTATTCATTAGGGAAGTGCAAATCAAAACCACAAAGAGAACAAGTAAATTAAAAAAACACACACACAAGATACCACTTCAATAATAGTAAAAAGTATTGGTAAGGGTATAAAGAAACTAGAACTCTCATGCATTGCTAATAGGAATGTAAAAGGGTGCAACTGCTTTAGAAAATAGTTTGACAGTTTCTCAAAATGTTAAACATAGTGCTACCATATGACCCCACTTCTAGGTATATACCAAAGTGAAATGAAAACGTGTCCACACAAAAATTTGTACACAGATATTCACAGCATCATTATTCAAAAATTGAAAATGACCCAAATGTCCATCAACTGATCAATGTCTAAACAAAAATCACATGCTCATACAATGAAATATGATTCAGCAATAAAAAGGAATGAAGTATTGATGAATGCTACAACATAGATGAACTTTGAAAACATTATACTAAATGAAAGAAGTCAGACTTTAAAAACCATATATTATATGATTCCATGTATATGAAATGTCCAGAATAGGCAAATCCATAGAGACTGAAAGCAGATTAGTGATTATCAGGGACATGGCATGGCGGACACTGAGAATGTCTGTCACAGGATTTCTTTTTGGGGTAATTAAATGTTGTAAAATTAGTGAATATGGTGTACAACTCTGTGAAAACCATAAAAATTGCTGAGTTGTACACATTAAAGAGTGAATTTTACAGTATGTAAATTATATCCCAATAAAACTGTTATGTATTATATATAACATAAATTATATATGTATTATTATATAAGCAAATTATTTTATGTTATTATATAAATGAGGAAATAAAACATATATGGACAGTTCAAAGAATAATAATAAAGTGTACACAAACATACATACCAGCTTAAGAAACAAAATTAAGAACTCTCTCTGTAACTTCCTCAATCATATTATTTCCTTTTCACCCCAGAGGTGACCACCATCTAAATGTTGTATTAATAACTGCTTTATATGACTTTATAATTTTATAAAGAAAATTAAATTTATTTTTGTCTATTATAAAGAAAGTAAATTTATTATTTCATTGTATGAATATATATCAATGTATATTCATTTTCTGATTAATGGCTATTTATGTTGTTTCCATTTTTTACTATTATGTATAACACTGCTATGAACATACGGTAAATGTCTCCTGGTACACATATGCAAAATTTTCTGTAAATTTTATATCCAGAAGTAAAGTTGCATGTTCAAAATATCCCACAATGACAGACTGAAAGTTGTATTAATTATAAAAGGCATCCATGCTCAGGCACTGAATTTACCTTTTGACACTGGGATCATTAGAGGTATCGAATCTATGTCTCTAACAAGTTCTCTAATGTATTGTCCACCAGAAGATGTGTTGTCATATCAGTTCCCAAGCGGTAAGAGATGCCAGAGGACACTGAAATAAAAACACAAAAAAGTCCAGCCAATTACATGCAACTTTAGGATGCCTTCTGCAGGCCATACTTAAGTTGTAGCAGGAATTTCTCACCACTTTTGTGATGGTACATGACTCATCACAATCTTTTCAGTAGTGGTGTGGGACCACTCTATACTGAAGAGTAAAACCAAGCATTCAGCAATAATGACGTTACTTTTTAAAAATGAAATCATTTTTTTCAGATTATCGAACAATACATATCATTTTGGATCATTTTTTCAGTGTCTCCTCAGCCTCAAAGCTAATGATCATCCCCTCTCTCTGGGAAATGAGCCCCCGACCCACCCCTCCTCACCCCATTTACAGGGACTCAGCCCCCAGCCACCAGTTCATACTCTATGATACAGTTCCCACAGTGATTGTTCATTGTACCAGGCGTAGACAACTGACCTGAGCTGGGACAATCAGATTCTCTTTCCCGGGAGACTGGAAATGGGACTAACAGTTAAACTAACCTCTGTGGATGGCTAGAACTTTTATGTGAACTTGGGAGTTCTGGGAAGGTCATATTCAACTTTGTACCCTGAATAACTGTGAAATCCTGTTTGTAGAGTCCCTCTCACCTTGGTCAACACAATTTTCCTGGATTATAGTATCCAGTCTCCTGGCCTGACATTCTGCATATATGCATGCTGTTCCTCCCAAAATTTTAATCTGCAGCCCTGACCTTCAGATATGTACATCTTCCTGTCTTTTAAATATTTCCACTTGCATGACTAGTGGGTATCTCAAACTCACCTGTCTCACACGGGAGTTTTGATCTCTCTCAAATGTGATATACCAGTCTTTCTCTATCTCCATAAATGGCATTACCGTCATTACCAGTTCCCAATTGATTCCTCCCTTTCTGTCATCCATTACCAAATCCTCCAAGTACTTCTGAAAAAATCACCATCTCCACAGCTACTATTATAATTTAAGGCACCTGTCTCTTACCACAACTATCATGTTTTCCTAAAGCTCTCCTCATTTTCATCTCCCTATCCCTCTCCCATCAATTCTACCTAAAACATCCAAAGTGATCTTCATAAAACAACTAGGTAAGAATTCTAGAAGAGGATAAACTGGGTCAAATATATGGTGATGGAAGGAGAACTGACTCTGGGTGGTGAACACATAATGTGAGATATAGATGGTATATTACAGAATTGTACACCTGAAACCTATGTAACTTTACTAACAATTGTCACCCCAATAAACTTTAATTAACAAAACAACAACAGCAGCAACTAGGTCATAGCATTTCCTGCTTAAAATTCTCCAATGGCTTTCCTTTACATTTAAAATAAAATCTAAACTCCTTACCATGGCCTACAAAGCCCTCCACAATCTGACCTGCCTCCTATTCCTCAGATCACTCCTGGCACCTTTCCTCCTGTAGCTCACAACACTCCATGCCACTGGCCTCTTCTCTGCTCCCCAATCATCAAGCTTGTTCTTGCCTCAGTGCCTTTGCACTTCCCTGGAATGTTCTTTCCTTGCTCTTTACAGGGCTGGTTTAGTCTCTCAGCATATTTTCTTTCATCAAGAGGACTTTCTCTGACCTTCATAACTAAAGTGAGCACTTCCTCAGTTTTACTGTCATGTGGCCCAGTTTATTTTCTTTGTAACACCATACTCAGAAACTGCCTTCATCTATTTACACTTGTTTATTGTCTGTCTCCTCTTAGTAAAACATAAGGACATTGGAGGGAGAAAATTGGTTTATATTGTTTATCTCTATTTCCTAGTACCTGAACGGCTCCTGGAACATGTTAGGCACCTAATAAACATATATTAAATAAACGAATAGATGAATGAATAAACTAATCAAGGGAGAGTGACCCTGAGTGGCTGAGATGAGTCAAAATGTCCTGAAAGCTTTTTGTTCTTGATTTCAGTCTTTTCCAAGGCTGAAATCTGTTCCCGTCCTTATGTTCCATAGGAGATTCCTGTGTTCTATACAAAAAATTTCCCCTTTTTGCTGAAGCTAGCTTGATTTGTCAACTGAAGAAGCTTGTTCCCAAGCTTGTTTTAAACAAACAGAGAAATATAAATAAGAAAATAAAATGCATGATAGAGAAATTCCATCACTGGAAGAGATCTATTTTCCAGACAATTCAGCTTAAATTGGGTTATTCATATTCTGTTCTGTAATGTTTCATTTTTTAAAACCAAAGTAAGGAACATCTTTCCAAAGACATAATTTTAAATGGGTCTATACAGATTTAGCATGCCTATTTGAAGGAAGCTGAACAATCACCCAAAAGTTGACATACTTTCACATGGTAGAAAATAGTCCTAGGATTAGAACAGAATGGAAGCAACCAAGGAAACCATTTTTGTTTTAAAGTAAATCTCACATTTAAGCTTTTGAAGATTTGCTAAGATACCCCATCTTCCCAGTCTTCTTCTATAGAGAAGTAATGTGGAAGGGAAAGGAGAGGTGACTGCATCACAGGCCTATAGACCTGAAGCCATTTGCAAAAATGGAGCTGTAGTGAAAGAAGAAATGCTGTGGTTCTTTAATATCTGGGCCCAGAGAAAATTGTTTTGGTTATTACTATTCCCAAATACACCACCAAAGCCGTACAGCACTGTTGAGAAACTGAAAAGTACCACTAAAACTGAAGTCAAAGAAACTCTAAGAATGAAATGGAGGTTATCAGCATGTTAGGAAAAAAAACCCAGGAAAGACTGTCAGTGAAGGTGTGATAAAGGAGCATCCAAAATCCAATGAAGTGGCCAAATTTAATCTCTCACGAAAAATGAAGAAGAGAGAATAAATATAAAAACGGAGGGCTTACCAATCATTTTAACTCAAAGGAATGAAAGACTTAAAGAATTCCCTTGCAAGGATGGCAGGTTAGCTCAGTTGGTTAGAGCATGGTTTTAAATAACACCAAGGTTGCCAGTTCGATCCCCTCGTGGGCCACTGTGAGCTGTGCCCTTCTTCAAAGATAAAAAAAAAAAGAATTCCCTAGCAGTGATATTCAGAACTGCAGTGCCCGGGGGCAAGGGGAGGTGAGTGGAGAATAGCACTTCACTGGTGATAGATGCATAAAGCCAGATTGATGTCACCAGCAATTAAACTTATATTGATTTTATACTCACCTCTGATTAAATTTGAAGAGGATGAATTTGAATAGTGGCTGTGATCAAGAGCCTAGAAATAAGAAAGACATGGATTCACATTCTTCCTTGGCTGTGTGACCATGGACAAATTGTTAACCACTCTGTTTATTGTTTTTCTATCTATAAAATAGGAAAGAAATACTCACCTCATTGATATAATGAAGACCAACTGAGATAATGCCTATAAAAAGCTGAGCATAATGTTTGGCCCTTAGTAGAGGCTCCATATTAGCTAAAAGCTAGCTGTTTTTGTTGTTTCCACTGAAATAGTCTCTGACTAATTGATAATTCTATGTTGTATTTGTCAGTATAGGTAAAAGATTTATACTATGATAGACTGTATGTCATTTTTGTGTGTGTTGGTTAATATGAGTTCTCTATAATTCTGATACATCATGCATCTCTTCACCAGTCTATGAACTCTTTTGAGAATATCTGTATATATACTACCTAATACAGTGCCTGGTACCTGCAGATGTGTAATAATTTTTCAGCAGATGTATTATTATGACATTGGATTGTGACAGAAATTGTTTTTTTCTTTCTAGAATTGCTTTTAATGATTTTACAAAGTTTTGCATTAATCCTACCCACCTCCAAGAACACAGTGAAATGAGAGCCATAATGGTATCACAGGTTTGAGTAGGAGAGAGGAAGAAGAAAAGAAATCCCAAACTCAGATGACGAATTTGCTTAAAGGAACGTCAGTTGCATTTCAATAGAGTATAGAAAATAATACTGCAAAAATGTTCTTATCTTTAAAATGATCAAGATTAAATAGACCTGTGTGACAAAATATAGAAGTAGGGTTTTAACATTTCAAATCTAATATGGGAAGGAATTCAAGTCTTTCTGCATAAGGAATAAACTTTAACAGTCCCAATAAATACGTCTCTGAAAGGGGGGCTGTAGTTGGGATCCTTTGAGTTGAAGATTTTGGGGAAGAAAGGGACAAATTATTAATAGATCCTTAAAGAAAAATAGTTTTCCACTTAGGTAGGGAACTCAGAAAGAGTTGATTTTACGTGAAAGGATAGAAGCAAATGAGATTTAAGCACTGAGAAAGAAACTTGGAGCAGAGCTGAAAAGAAGCTGTAGAGAAAAGTGTAGGTTCTGTAATTACAGTGTTAATTGTATGAATATTCATAAAAGATGATAGGAACTCCTGAAATTTGGATTGAACTCATTGACAAATATCACCTTGTGACAAATATTACATATAGAATGATTTTGTTAACTTGCCACAGGAAAAGAAAAATAGAGCCCTTGTTCTTAGGAAGTGATTAATAAAGATGGGAAATGAGAAAACACACTCTTAACTGGAAGTTAAAATATAAAAATCAATCAGAGATGAACAAAGCAAAATGAGCGTGAAAAGGAAGACTGAGATTCACATTTACTTGAAGGATCAGATAAAACTTTATGGAAAGAGGGTTGTTGGAGTCTGGGAGGGATTTGTCTGCAGGTGGACATACAGAGTGTTCCATACAAAGAGGACAGTTTGAATAGACTCAGGGATGAGCAAAGAGCAGGATGGCTTTGCACAATAGCAGGTAGGCATGACAAGTTTGAGAAAGAGAGTTGTGAGAATTTAAGTGAAAGGAAGCATATTTTTGAAGACCTTGCATTTAAGATAGAGGAGTTTTATTCATTCTGCCAACAATGGCCAGCAATTTACATACAGAGGCACCCTACACAGGTGGCCAAAAAAAAAAATGTATGCACATTTTAAGAAAGGAAAACAGTATTAAAATTGTTATACTCAATATGTGCCAGTAACAAAAGATGAATACAAGTCACGTTTGACTTCTGCAATTACTAGAGGTGCTCAAAGTGGTTACCATGAGCATCCAGACACTTCTGATTACAGTGAATTACTGCTTGAGCAACATTGACCAAAGTGTCCACTTGTATACAAAAGAGTTGACAATTAGTTGGATGTGGGATGGAGTGAAGAGGGTGACAGGACTAAAGATGATCTAGTGATGTGCCTAACGCCTGGGAGACTGCTGGGATGATACAAAATGAATAAACTATTTCATTCTACTCAAAAACATTCCATGAAGAAAATAGGAGACCAGAAATATGTATTAGATATAAACTTACAGTTTTTGCGTCCTTCAGAGTTCTCTCTAATTCTTTTCTCTGACTTTTGTGATGTCCTCTAATACTCTAGAATCCTCTTGTCTGCCGGGCTTGTTAAGAGAGGAGTTAATACATTTCTGTTTAGCTCCTAAGATATTAACTCTTTCTAAATCAGAGCTTGAAGGCTGTGCTGTTTCACTATGCATGTTGTAGTTGGAAAAAGAGCACCTAAAAGATTCCTTAACATACCAACTTCTCAATTAAAACTAAAAACCTATTTGCTTGATTTGAGATTGATAGAAATTTGTTGGTGTTGAGAGAATGATTTTTAAATCTCTCTGAAGGACAACAACAAGAGATTTTCTGGAGCCATGAGTTCTCTTTGAAGACAACAAACCTTGCTACACTGGCGGGATCAATAGGCTTACCCACATGTGCCAGAACTCTCTTTAATGAAAGAATGTATGAGGTCTGACAATTAATAATGCAAACTCATCTTAGAAAAAGTGCTACCTACCTCATTGCTGAATATCACTAAAGTCACCCTCGAAGTACTCCCCTTAAGAAGCTATGCACCAACACCAATACCTAATCCACCCTTCCAACCAATTTTGAAACTCTTTTTCTGGAATGGCCATCAGAGCTGTCATCATACTGCCCTTGATGTCCTGAATGTCATCAAAATATCTTCCTTTCAATATTTCCTTTATCTTCAGGTAAAGAAGAAGTCATGGGGGCCAGATCAGGTGAATAGGGAGGGCGTTTCAATACAGTTATTTGTTTACTGGCTAAAAACTCCCACACAGACAGTGCCCTGTGAGCTGGTGCATTCTCATGATGCAAGAACCATGAATTGTTGGAATTGTTGGAAACAGTCCACATTGTCTAACTTTTTCACGCAGCCTTTTCAGCACTTCCAAATAGTAAACTTGGTTAACTGTTTGTCCAATTTGTACATATTCATAATGAATAATCCCTCTGATATCAAAAAAGTTTAGCAACATCGGTGCTGCAAGATCGCTAACTTAATTGTCAGGCCTCGTGTATCTCCATTTCATTGTGACCAAATATTGGGATGTAAGTATGCAATAATAGGACTTGATATTTGAAAATTAGATGCCTTAATGTCGATGTAAGAAACATCCAAAGCTGTAGAGAATTTTTTTAAATTAAAGTTTACTGGGGGACAATTGTTAGTAAAGTTATAAAGACTTCAGGTATGCAGTTCTGTATCACATCATCTATATCTCACATTATTTGTTCACCATCCAGAGTCAGTTCTTCTTCCATCACCATATTTGACCCAATTTACCCTCTTCTAGAACACCTGTCCCCCCTTCCTCTCTGGTAATCACTAAACTATTGTCTGTGTCTATGAGTTTTTATTTCTTCATTTGTTTTTCTTGTTCTTTTGTTGTTTCCAGTTTTATATACCACATATCAGTGAAATCATATGGTTCTCTACTTTTTCTGTCTGATTTATTTCGTTTAGCATGATACTCTCAAGATCCATCCATGTTGTCGCAAATGGTACTATTTCATCTTTTCTTATGGCTGAATAGTATTCCATTGTGTATATATTCCATAACTTTTTTAACCATTCATCTATTGAAGGACACTTTGGTTGTTTCCATGACTTGGCCAAGAATTTTTCTGAGTTTATTTGAGCCAAATTGAAGACAATTGCTGGGAAGCAAAATCTCAGCGGATAAGAAAATGATCCAGAGAATGGAACTTTTACAGCTTATTTTATGCATTAGAATCAAAGGAGGAGCTGTAAAGGGGGTTATATGAAATTCATTGGTGGTAGATTAGGGAGGTGGGAGAAAGCAAAGTGGAGAAATTTCTGAGATTGGATGGAAAGTAAAACAGAGAGACACAGACTTCTTTTACATTGATGGGTACAGGATAGTTAGTAATTAACATTTACAGCACATAGCATGGTATGTGGGTAACAAGATAACAATGAGAGGTTTTGCAGCCTTCTGCTCTGGTGGGACATTGTGCCCTGAATGGTCTCTAAAAAGGAGATTACGCTGCCATTTCAAAAGTATATTATCTTAGATGCAAAAAGACAATAGTCAGGCTCCCTTAAGGTAATGATATATCTTTGTCAAGGAAACTACAAGCCTAGGACAGTGACTACCAACCATGAATTGCTTTCAGTTGGGAATTCCTATGTTCAGATCATCTTCTGTAGTTACTTTCGGTCTCCGAGTTCATAAGGACCACCAGCCATAGGCAGGTCTCCCCTGAGCTTGTCAGGTTTGGTAAGCGGCCCCTTTTTTGTCCACATTAAAAATCGTTCATAGCTGGTCACTGGATTCATATTATATATTAACGAATATAGTCTCCGTTGTTACAAGAAATCTTGTCTTTTATGTATGCATTGTGTGCATTGGGAAAGCCCCCATTCTTGTTACATTCTGGTTACATCCCTTATGAAGTGTAGGGACTCCCAGGAGGGTGAGCAAATACTTCATGGTCCCTGTGTGACTTCCCTATATCCTGTGAAACAATAAAAATGGAGGGGACAATTAGAAGTCATCCAGAACACAAATTTCCCAGTAAAAATAGAAAAACCCAACATAATATTTTCCCAGGTCTAAGTGACAGAGGTATGGAAACTGGCCTATTCCACACCCAAAATTACTTCTTGCCAATCTATTTCACAATGAATCTTGGGTCTTCTTTCCTCTATTGGATTGTCTAAGCAGAGACAGTGATGTAGGAATATTTTCCTGTGAGTCCCCAAATGATGTAAATGATGTTGAATCTGTCAGCAGTTTCTGGGTGTGGGCCGGGATCGTGTCTCGTGAAGCCGAAGGATGGACACACGGACCAGGGAGAGGCAAAAAGTTGTAAAGGAAGGTAGTTTATTAGAGGCAGGAGAAGAGGTTGCACCTCCCGAGCAGAGGGGGTCCCGAATGGGGGTGCCCAGTGACTGAGGCAAAAGCTCTTAATTTTATACCTTCCCCTGCCTGCTTGCGGAAGGGGGCTGGAGCCTTCTAATTGAGTTCATATATTAGGTGTGTCCTGTTTGCTCCTGAACCAACCCATTTCTGTCTATCAGATTTGCTCCTTTGTTCTGCCGGAAGGGATTTGACATTATCTATTAACCTCAAGGCGGATTCTCCTGTCCCTGTCCTGGAGTGAAGGAAACATTCCAGGGCCTGGAATTTCAGGATATGGCTGCTTTTTGTTTATTCCACCAGGGACCCCCCTGTCTACCTAGCAGTCATACTAACTAACTTGTTTCAATAGTACTAGCCAAAATTTTGAAGTAGGCTACATTTATGGTTGGTAATCTTGCTCTCTCTTTTCTGAATCTCTGACTTGTTTATTTTTAAAACATTTCCTCCTACACCTTTCGGGCAACCAGTTACCTCCTGTGTTTTCCCTTGACATCCTAACTACATAGACCATTTCCACTAGACCAATTTTTCACTAGACTTAATATACTTCACAGGGAAACAAAAGTTATCACCCCAAAATGTGTCTCCCTGGCATGAGGATTATTTCATTTTTAATAAACAAAAGACTCAGGAAGAATCATTGACCTTCCCCCAAACTGCCTACAAGAATTTAAGATAGAAGGCCTGTCCCAGTGAGAACTACCACCATACATAACCATAGTATAACATGAATGACGCATGGTTTATAATATAGGCAGGATCCTAGCAGGCCCCCTTGGATCAAAGTCTTCTCTGTGTCCCATTATTTCTAGATGGTCCAGCAAATTCTTTTTTTATTAAACAGTAACTCTTTTCAATTTATGAATTGCCTTATTTTCCTTTGAAGTCCCAGAGAGTTATCTTGTTCTCCTTAGTCAAAAATGACATATATACCTCATTTTGCCTTACTATTTTGGAATTTTCATGCCTATGTCAATTCCCTGTGCATATGTATTAAAATTTGGTTTTCTCCTGTTAATCTGCCTTGTGTCATTTTAATTATTCTACCAGTCAAGTTCCTCTCCTCTACGGCTTCTGAATGTGGAATGCAAGACTTTGTTCCATGTTAAAGGAATTTCAGTCATCAACAAGGAGTTGGAGGTATAACATTTTTCTGATTACAGAAGTAATACGTGTTCATAGTAGACATCGTAGGGGTTCCGAACAAGCTGCCTTAAGATGCGCCTCAGTTGTATGCAGATTATTTTGAGCTAAAGGTAACTTTAGCTGCAGGCTCAAGAGAAACGTCTGCCCCTCCCTTAAATTACCTAGAAGAAATTGAATTAGGAGCCTTACCCATACTAAGCTATTATTAGAGATAATTTCTTTTGATCTATCTCTAGGGCAGGACAAACTTCTATTCACTAAATGTCTATTCTTCTTATCAACCTGTAATGACCCCTTGAAGCCCCCAAGGTGCATTACCTCATCCCTAGCTCAGGATGTCTTACATACCTTAATCACCTTTTCTATCTCTGAACCCTCCAGTGCTTGTGGGAGTTCTGACTCCCTCATGTATGTGGGATTACCATACATATGTATTAAATTTGGTTTTCTTTTGTTAATCTGTCTCATGTCTATTTGATTATTAGACCAGCCAGAACAACCTTGAGGGTGGAGGAAAATTTGTTCCTCCCCAACAAAATGAAAAGAAAAATAAGAAGGAAATGAAATGTACTACTGTTATTATTTTGCTACTGTTATCATTTTGGTTTGTGTATGCATATAAGTGTACAGAATATTTAAAATAAAAATGGGATAGTTTATCTTATTTTTAAAAATTTATTTAAATAAAATTTGTTTTAAATAATGGTAAAATAACATAAACTTACTATCTTAACTTTTTTAAGTGTACAGTTCATTAATGTTAAGAATATTCACATTATTGTGCAACCAATTTCCAGAACTTTTTCATCTTATAACACTGAAACTTTATACCCACTAAACAATAACACCCCATCTCTCCCCCCTCCAACCCCTGGCAACCACCATTCTACTTTCTGTTTATTTTTTTAAAGTCTTTTTTTTTAACCAACATATAAGAAAAAATGAACAAACATTTAAAAATATTATTAAATATTCTACAACATAATTTTAAATGACTGCTTAATATTCTATTCTATAAACATACCACAATTTAGTCAATGCCCTATTGATAGACATTTAGATTATTTTAAGCTTTTTTGCTATTATAACTACATTGCATTAAAAATTCTCACAGCTAAATCTTTGCTTACATCCATAATTATTTTTCTAAGATGAATTACTAGAAGTACAATTGCTAAGTCAAAGAGAATGCCCATTTTTAAGGTCTGTATTACTTATTTCCAAATTGTCCAACCAAATTACAGAAAGAATATATTAGTTTATAGTCTTATCAGCAGTATGCATTTTTTCTCATCTTAATATTAGGAGCATTTTTTTAAAAGTATCTATTTTATACATAAAAATACTAATTTACCGTCATTTTAATTTGCATTTCTGTAATTGCTATTGCCTTGAACTTTAAAAATAGTTATTGTTCTATTTGTCTTTTAAGAGTCTCTGATGTGTTGAGGATACTAAACGTTTGTATACTTTCTATTTTGGTTGTTGTGTATGCTGTAAGTGAAACCGGAGGGTAACCGAGTCCAGGGCTCGTGCTGCTGGTGCCACTCATCTAATAGACCGACACAGAAGTTGGGTTATAGGATAAACATTTATTGTCAGAGCATCTGTTACCTCAGAAGGCAGCAGGTTAACACATTCAGCAACTGCCTTAACATTCTCAGACCAGCTTGGGGTATTTAAGGGAAAAGCCCGGCATTCCTCAGAAGCTACAGGATAATTCAGGGGGTCTGCAAGGAGGAGCCTTCCCTCTGGAAACGTGGTTCTCCAGTGGCTCAGCAACTCAGGAACAATGATGGGAGAAGCCTGGAAAAATGCTAGACCCTAGAGATTGTGATCAATAAGCTTAATGGTATTAAGCATAAGTTTTAGGGTAATTTTCTAAAACAGGGAACTGAGGGAACATTCTGAGCTCAAGCCGCAGGGGATGATCTATTGTTAAGCTACATAGGTCAAGGAAAAGGGCCCTGGGACTTAGCGAGGCCTCTACTACGGGGGTCCCATGAGTATTTTGAAACTGATTTACGAAAGTATTTTTTAACAGCATGGAAAAGTTTTATCTAATAGATCTATGCTGTCCAAAACGGTAGCCACTAGCTACATGTGCTTATTAGGCACTTGAAATGCAGCTAGTATAACTAAGGGACTGAATTCTTTTCTTTCTTTTTTTTAATTTTTATTAGGGAATATTGGGGAGCAGTGTGTTTTTCCAGGACCCATCAGCTCCAAGACAAGTCGTTGTTTTCAGTCTAGTTGTGGAGGGCACAGCTCACTGGCCCATGTGGAAATCAAACCGTCAAACCGACACTTCGTTGGTGTTATGAGCACTGTGCTCTAACCAGCTGAACTACCCGGCCACCCTGGGACTGAATTCTTAATGTTATTTCCTTTCAATTTTTTCTTGCATTAAAAAAAAATAACTTTATTGAGATATATTTTACATATAACCATTTCCGGTGTAAAATACAATAATTTTTTTTTTAGTAACTTCACTGATTAATGCAACCATCACCATAAATCAATTTTGGGACATTTTCGTCCCCGATTTTATTTGCTTTACATTTAAATTTGAAAACTGATACTTCATTCAGTTATTGGAACCTTTATTCACACAAGTTTAGTAAGGTTTTCTTTTCCTTTTCAGGACTCATTAGAAGGCAAGGGACTTTAATGTCCTCTCCACATTGGTTCAATCTACCAATTCAAATGCATGCTACCATGTGATTACCTTTCTTTGTGATATTATTATCCCTAATTCATTCAGCATTTCTTTCCATTCCTGAAATTTACCATTCTTTGACCCCCTGCTATTCTGTTTTTACCACTCCCTTGAAAGGAATGGTAGTCAAGATTCTTTGGACAATGAGGAAGTGAGAAAATAAGTAAATTCTGAGGTTTTAGGTATTTGAATATAAATTGAGATGACAAAAAGGCAGTATTCTGGGGTGGATTTATGGAATAGGTAGTAACAAAAGATTAGAGGTATTCTATTGGAAATGTTCCTCAGATATTAAGAGAGGTCTCCCAAATTGTGTATATAAAAAAAAGTCCTGGGTAAATTGTTTAATGGTCAGTAATGTGAAAGATAATTACTATGTGAAATGTAACTTCATATTTGAAAGGACCTGGGACAGGCAGGTCATAGAGTATTTTTATTGTGGACGGAAAAGGGGCCACATGTTAAACCTGACAAGCTCAGGAGACTGAAAATAACCACATGATGGCGTGAACATAAAAATTCCTGGGGTGGCCAGATGGCTCAGTTGGTTAGAGCGCAAGCTCTCAATAAGGTTGCCAGTTCAATTCCTGCATGGGATGGTGGGCTGCGTCCCCTGCAACTAAAGATTGAAATGGCAACTGGACTTGGAGCTGAGCTGCACCCTCCACAGCTAGATTGAAGGACAACAACTTGGAGCTGATGGGCCCTGGAGAAACACACTGTCCCCCAATATTCCCCAATAAAATTAAAACAAAAAAAATTCCTAACTAAGGTGGGCCATGGGAGAAAGCCACATTGGCCTGTAGCTTCTTTGACAAAGGTCATTCTTTACCTTAAGTTAGCCTGTCCTCTTTTTTGCATCTAAGATAACATATCTTTGGAATGTCAGAGTAATCCCTTTTTCCAGACCTCCTGAGGGGGCACAACCCACCACAGCAGAGCAGGAAATTACAAAATCCCTCTTTGCTATCTTGTTCCCCAAATACCATCTCTATGTGATATAAAATGCTATTAACTATCCTGTACTCAGCAATGTAAAAGAAGTGTGTGTCTCTCCATTTTGCTTTTTATTCAATCCCAGAGATTTCCCCTGCTTTGCTTTCCCCCACCCCTTTAATCTGCAACCAATGGATTTCATGTAATCTTCCTCTTTTGATTCTAATGTATAAAATAAGTTGCAAAACATCCATTTTCTGGAGCATTTTCTCACTCCGTTGAGACTTTGCTTCCTGGCAATTGTCATCAGTTTGGCTTAAATAAACTCATAAGTTTTTTCTTAGGCTGGATATTTTTTCGTTGACATTACAATATTTAGATATTTGCTCACAAGGTCAATTTCTACCATAATAGTAAAATAAACACTAATTATGAAATGTAAGACTTGTCAACTAAAAAGCACTTTGTAAACTGTACAAAGAAAAATTACCACATAAAATCTTGTGCTTCAGAGCCAGAAGGAGAACAGATGGTAAGTGTGTTAAAGAAGGCTTAACCTATGAGAATCCAGATTTAGGTCATGGCTAGGATGAAAATCAGAACAGGAGGAAAGAACACAAAGGAAAAGATGGAGAAAAACATTTAGCAGGAAAGGGGAAAAAAAGAAATTGAGGAAATAAGAAATAGAAAGACTTTTTAATTAAATTACTTATTTTCACAATATCTCTTTGAAGGGGCCGGGACCTTTGTTAACAGGTCTCAAAGCACCTTGTATTTATCTTTAGTAGTATTTAATACAAGTTATTATAAAGAATTAATGGAGTAATTATTCATTTAATACTTGAATCTGACCTGAGGGTCAGGGGCATATCTATTTTACTTTTGTGTTCTTGTGACCTGGCAATGGTCATTACATAGCATGTACTTCATAAATATTTGTGGAATAAATGGGTAGGATTTTCCCACTTGAGCAACCTTACATTATTAATAACTGTGTAATGATTATATGTACGTACTCTAAAATCAGACTTCCTAGTGTTAGAATATTAGCTCCACCAAAAATTAGACGTACCACTTCAAGCAAATTACTTAACTTCACGGTGCTGTAGTTTCTCATCTTTAAAACGGGAATAATAAAATTACCCAATAAACTAATTCATGTAAAACACTTTGGAAAAAGTGCTAGACACTTGGTATTTGCTCAATAAGTTAGCCATTGTTTTGATTATTATTAATATGAGGGTTGTCCATAATACCTAAAATCAAATACTACGCAACCTCAAAACCACTAAATGAATGTCATGATTCAGATTGTATCATTCTAATTTTTTTGAAGCTTGTGGATAAAGATTTTTTGTGTATTTGTGTTTTAGTTTTTCAGCTCAGTGTTTTTGGTTATTAAGAAAAAAGAGATGAATTCTAATATTGTCCAAAGCTCTTATGCCTCGCTGAAGGATATCAGTGTTCAGAGAAACTCTGGTAACATTTAGTCAATTTTTGGTATTCACAGGTTCAACTATACAGTCCCTGTATGGGTCACTGTCTTCCATACTGTCAATTGATAGAAATACTTATGCTTCCAGGCAGTTACATTTCCATTTTAGAGTAATTGATATTAGTAAAAAACAAAATTCAACTGAGTAAATTTGAAAATCTCCTTAGCTTTATTAAGCAATTCATGTATCTAGCATCATCCCAACAACTAGAAGGGAACAAGGAGGGGTTGTACAGAATGGAAGGCTTTTAATAGGAAGAAGAGTGGGTCAAGAGGGATATTAGCCAAAAGAAAAGAAAGGATAATATTTGGGCTGGGATATGTTTTCTTTTGGGGAAGGAGCCATGAAAGGTTTTTATCATGCAGATTGTTTCTTCTTTCCCTGGGCGATGGAGAGGAACCCTGTGACTGATTACCTTACTGGTGCTTGAGGAGGAAATTCCATACTGATGGATTAACTTTCTGTTTCTGGGAGAGGTTGAAATTGCAATTAGATCAGGTATTAAATCTAAGCTTGGTATCATGGGCTTTTAGCAGAAGTGACACCATTTGAGCCTGCAGTTTTCTCTTAAACAAAACACAAAGCTAATAATCTAGAAACAAGCTCAATGGCCAAGAACAGAGAACTGTTTTTTTAAAAAAATTATGTTGTAGAGGTGGCCGGTTAGCTCAGTTGGTTGGAGTGCGGTGCTCTTAACAAGGTTGTGGGTTCGATTCCCACATGGGCCAATGTAAGCTGCATCCTCCACAACTAGATTGAAATAACTACTTGACTTGGAGCTGATGGGTCCTGGAAAAACACACTTAAATAAATAAAAGTTTTTAAAAAAATTGTGTTGTAGCCATAGATTTTAATGCAACGTTGTTGTCAATAAGGATGAGGTTGATCTTTACATATTGATATAGACAAAAATGTACTATGTAACAGTAATTTGAAAAAAGATTATAGATTATGATATTTAGATAAAAATTAATCCCTATATGTATTTTAAAAGGTTGTAAACATCTATCCCAAATAGTTAAGAATGGATGTTTTTAGAGGGGGGCTCATGTTACAAGGAGGGCTTACTTCTCTATTTCAAATTTTTACAATGATCACACATTACCAGAAAACAAGTGAACGTGATATTTCTATCTGGGAAGCTTTAAAATATGAGAAGAAAAAAAGAAAAAAACACTGGAAGCCTTGAGAAGATGTGTATCCAACCAAAGTGATGAATAATTTTATTAGCAGCATGTGAAATCTGCTTAAGAGAATTTGTACTCTAGAAGCCAGATCATCAATAATCTATTTACTAGACTCTATATTCCGAATTCCCCTACTATTTTACCTACTGTCAAAGGTTTTTTGGGGATGAAAAGAGAAATGGATATAATGAAATGCTGTATCAGATAGCTAGTCAAACACTCAATCTATCAAATATGGTGATTCATACACATACACCAAGCTCAAAAGGGTCCATAAATAAAAGAATTACAGTATAAAACAGTGCTATTTTGTTCTAAGGCCAATAATGACTATGAAATGAGTTTGAGAAGGGGTGCAAAGCTTGAGGACTGAAACTGTTCTATTCAGTTATGTGATGTTTAGGTCAGTGTCTTGAATGCACAAAACACTTAAGGTTAAAAAAACAGTTAAATTATATGTTGATTGAATAAGTAATTGAATGAATCATTATATTAGAGTAATTGATGTTATTAAAAAACAGAAGTATTTAAGAATTATTAATTCTTAAAAGAATTAATTGGGACTTGAGTTGGGTTTTAAAGAATGGACTAAGGGGAAAGAGAACCTGTAGAATGAAGACTGCAGGGCTTCATCCTAGGGACTAATGGAGGGAATAACGTTGTTAGGTAATAAGGGCCAGTCAGGGAAGAGGAATGAATGAAACAATGACAAAGGAAGACTGGAATAGAGAGCTATTTTAGGATTTTAGTGTGGGAGTCACAAAATAAAAATGAATGCTTTCAGATGATTTCCATGACAGCAGTTTGCAAGATCAGCTTAGGGAAAGACTCAATGTTAGAGAAATAGGCTGCAGTAAAAGAATAAGGGGTCTTGAAAGCAGTAAATGATACCTTTATTGTGTTATTTTCCAAGTAGAACATGGTTGCCTGTAGAAGATACATTGCAAATAATCAGAAAGGTCTCCAAAGTACTGTAAAGAAGTATAAAGTAGTGTTGGGTAAATTAGAGAGCTCTGTGAAGTTTTAAATAAGTGCTTCATCTGGATTTATTAGAGGCCACCTTCACATGCTTCAGTGGAAGATGCTTATGACATGTTGGATGATGGAGGATGCAGAGAGAGAGAGGCAATAAAAATTGTAAAATTCTATTTGACTTGTTAAATGGAATAAGATAGATGACTAGGTAGACGGACAGAGGTTATGTAGCGTGATAGACATTGAGGAGACTATATAGTTAATAACAGGTAAAAAGTAAATGAGGCATTTCACAGCTGCTACTGCTTTTCCTTTCTTCCCCGTCTTAACAGGTGGCTTGGAATTGGGAGGAGGGAAGGTTGTAGGTGATACTTTATTCCAGTAATACCTCCAAGTCACATAAAGCCTTCTTCAAAGAGAATTACTTCTGGAATAAAGACAAAAGTTCAGTTTTGCTTTGTTTTCTCTTTAGCCTAAGGTAAGGAGTTACTGCTTTTCTGTTTCCCTACCTGTCCTCTTACTCCCCTTCCCTTACTGGAGTCTGGCTCATGGCTTTCTTTCTCCCTATACACAGCCACCCAACAGAGGCATTCAACTTGAGATGTGTAAGAGAGTGTAGAGTACACAAAAGAGATCAAGGGAACTTCCAACTCTCCATCTCATCCACCTAGGTTTACAGATCTTACAACCAGATAGTTATGAACGTTTGTCATCAATATGCTACTTAGCATTCTGATTTGTATTATGCTATTTTTGCACTGGTTTTTTCATCCTTAGTAAATTCTAACTTACTTGATCGAGGAACTTGTTAATTCTTCTTGGCTCCTCTATTTCCATCTCAATTAACATAAGGGTGAATTCTTGAAAACATAAGTAGGTCGTGACAAAGTTCATACAGCAAAACTGATTTCTGGTAAAATGAAAATAAGTAGTTTTCATGAACATTGTATAGACTTATTATATGAGAACAATGAATAATAAAACATTTTAGTGTTTATTGTAGTTTACTTAAACCAAGAATTACATGAATCACATGTCCACCAAGCCTTACAACCTCTAGGTCCCTCTGAGTAAGTGCTATATAAAATATATAATAAAAGACAGTCTACCTGTTTGTCCTGAGAAAATAGCAATTTCCCTATAAATAAAAATTATGATTATCTTAATATAAACGACACTCTCTGTTTAAAGCCCTGTGATATGTAGCAAGCAAGGGGGAATATTGAGAGAAATTAAAGTTAATCTCTGTCATCAAAAAACATACCATCCAGGAAGGGAGAAGTGATGAGTGTAAAATTAACCACAGTGCTATAAGGGAGTTTTAAATAAACTGCAGTATGGCAATTGAGCTGAGCTGTAAGCACATGGAAGATGTTTTCCCTTTGATTACTTTTTCAATATTGACAATTTAGAAAATATAGAAAAGCAGAACGAAGGAAAAAAGACCACATGTCCCACCAGGAGAGAACTACCATTAACACTTTGGTATAATTTTTTCTTACATGCTTTTTAAATTAGCCGAAAGCAATACATACATGCATATGGCAAGAAATCCAAACAGTATAGAAAGGCACTCCTCTATTGAAAAAGATTGTCAACTGAAGTTCATGGCCACAAATCCAACGACAACAGAAATCCCCAAAATGGGGTTCAGTGAAGGGAGACTATTGAAGTGAAGCAGCTCAAGTGTTACAGCTCTGATGTTATAGCCCAAACAGGGAAAAGGCAGCTGAAAGTGGACTTCACTGAGGCCGAAAGGAGGGTGGGTTATACAGAAGTTCCTGCCCCTGGTCCCTGATTGGTCCATTTCTATGTAAATGAGGACTCCAAATCTGAATAGTTTGGTTGGTCCAAATAGCATTGTGTTGATTGGTTGGAATTGCCCATTTTGATTGCCCAATATGGCCGTGCTCTGATTAGTTTCTAAAGATGAAAATAAGGGTAAAACTTCGTAGCTCCGACTGGAGGGGAAAGGTCTCAGTCTCACTGGTCCAAATAGAATACCAGGAGCTTGTTTATAAGGGTCTACTCAACTGGCAGGACCACAGTGCAGGTAGACCAGGAGCCCAGTCTTTGGCTTTTCCCTGAAATGCAGCGGTGCATGAGCAGCTCTGTAAACAAACAGCTGTTAGACTTTAATTATAAATTTGGGCCCAGTTAACCATAGAGTTCTTTTTGACAGATATTTTCCTTCTCAGTGTCAATAAGGTAAAAGGTTCACTTCCAAAGGTATGTTGAAATAAATTTCTAGGCTGAAGATGGAGCCGCTCCTGCTGGGGTGTCACTTGCAAACTGAACTTTTGTGTTCCTGTAAAAGCTCCTCTTGACCAGAAATGCAGTATATCCAGTAAACTAATCACCAAACACCAGGCCAACTCTGGGCTCTATATTTACTTCCTTGTTCCTTGATCTTTCTAAATAAGGTCAGATAATCAACTCCGGACAATCATGCTGTTCCCCACTTTGCCATTTCTAACACTATAAAAGTTGCTCTTGCCTAAAATTCCTCAAGAAGAGTGCTCCACTGCTTGTGAGGCACTGTACTCCCCCAATCCACGGATTGTTTTCCCTTGAATAAAGGACATTAAACTCATTATTAAATTATCTTAGTTTTGTCATTTGACAGATAACTGCTAGCTTCCTTGTGAATTTCTCAAGAATTCCGAACAAATTCAAAACTAATGCAAAAAACTACACTCATATATACATATGTCCCTTAAATTGTATATATAGAATCATTTTATCTAGTGTTCTGTACCTTGTTTTCCTAACAGCACAGAGACATTTATTTCCCTCATTCTTAGTATAGCTTGTCCTATTCCATTGCATGCCTGGCTGCTATAATATTAATATAATCAGAAGGATTGGCAGGAAATGGTCTGAGTGAACAGGTTCAAGATAAGGGGAATTTAAGGACCAGATTGGGGGTGGAGAGGGGTGACAGATGGGTAGGCAAATTTGATTGGCACGTGTATGGTATTAGTGCGATTACTTGGCGTCAAAGAACGGGTATTTCAGGCCAGCGTTTTAGACTTCCTTTACTTTTTGTAGTTAAGAGTAATAGTCAAAAGTTGATTTGGATGAGGTATGGGTTGTCTGAAGAAAACCTTGATAGGCTAAGAAAAGTTGTCCAGGAGGTAGCTGACTGACATTCTTGTTTGGAACTGAGATAGGATCTAAGGTTGGAAAAACTGCCAGGGCAGGTTAGTTTTTAAACACATGACTTAATCTTCACTGTTCCCTCCCCGCTCTAGCCCTTTATCCATACTGCAAAAGGGAGGATTTGGCCCATCTCCTTTATCCTAGGCCCGGGGCTAGAGCAGAAGCTCCTTGAGCTCCCTACCCACCCAAATCCCTCAATCCCTCCCTGCCCCCGCGCAGCCGTAATTCCGAGATATGTGAGGTCCTTCTAGTAGGCACTGTAAGGAGCAGAGATAGGATACAGCGGCCGCCAATCAGACCTCCCGGGTACCCGGATGTGAAGCTGTGAGCGATACAAAGGAGAGTTTCTACCCAGCGCTTCGTCAGGTACGGTGGCCAATAAGCATTTCTCAGGCGATAAATGACAGGAAAAGTAACCATTTACAAACTAGTTTCTTTCACGCATGCGGAAATTCTTTTGCTTAGTCTAACCCACTACTGATTGTTATTGGGCAAAATTGTGAAGAGCGGTAGAACTGTCTAATTAGAAGCGGAAGCCAGAAGAATCACAGCCAATAAGAAGATTCTCAGGAATGGGGCGGGGATAGGCCTTCGCCTCGGCGGCAGAGGAGACTCGGGGGCCATTTTGTGAAGAGACGAAGGTTGAGTGGTTGCGACCGCGTTGCCGACCTCGAGGAGCAGTCGGCTTCTTCACTTACAACCCGGGAGTAGGAGATTCAGAATCGAATCTCATCTCCCTTCCCCCTTCGGGTAAGTGGAGGAGGCGGAAGCAGGGGATGGCTGGGTTCCTCGGAGATCGAGAGGGGGTGGGAGAGAAGTGGAGGGCTCTCTCCTCAGTAGAGTAACCAGGCCCCCATTTATTCTGTTTTGCATTGGGGGACTAGATCTTATGCGGGAGCGAGTTTTATAGGCCTCAGCCCTTCCGTAGATTTAACCTGGTGTGCTCTAGGCCACGATCGTCAGGGAAAAATGGCTTTTCTTTTTCGTTCTCTTTCTATGCTAACGGCTGCTTTCCTTTCATTTTCTACGCCCATGAGGACTCGAAGAGATAATGAAGGGGAAGACCGAGATGCTCAGTATAGTTGAAGTTAATGTAGTGCTGATGCCTCCTATGAAATTTAAAAATGGGGCGGGGGATGGGGAACGGTTACCAAGTAGATGTAATAGTACCGCAAGCCTCTAAATTCTGGAGCGTACCGCAGGGCATAAAAATAATAGATTTCGTATTTTACTGATGACTTTTTATCTTCTCTGAGAAAATGATGGACCTCGAAGTCGTTCTTTTCGATTCTGTTTTTTAAAAGATTGTAATTTTATTTACATATTAACAGTAATTAAAGCTGGCTTACTTTTTATCTGCAGGTTACAAATCACTTGAAATATATAAGTTAGTGGAACTTTGCTTGAGGTAGGTATTACTATCTTTCTCAGACAGAAACTCAGGCATAAGTCTTGGTGGCCAGGGTCATACTGAATCAGTAGCGGAACTAGTAAGTCAAGTGGTTTTAGCTAGCTATTGGAATACTAGGCACTAAAAGTACTGTATTTGAATCTTTATGGGAACCTAATTACAGCAATCACTACCAGTAACTGGAAATTCCCAACTGCACTTGGGAAAACTATTTGATTAGGAGAAATGCATTTATTATAACGTCCCTTGATAATTTTCAGGATATACTGACATTAATTGTCCAGACCATCTAAACTGGCAAAAATGTATACCTACATATTTCTTATTAAGCAAGTGTTATAGTGCCCACTATTTACTAGGTCTTGAAACTTACTAAAAATTTTGATAAGTTTATAAAAATTATACATAGGTTTCTAAGTAGTATTACATTCCCTTATCCAAAAAATTGCTTTTTTAAATTCTCTTGTAAGATTTAGTTGATCTTAATTTTTATGTGTTATTTCACAAAAACTTACTAAGCGCAATGTAAACCAGTACTGCAGGGTAGAGTCATCCCTTAGGAAACCTATCTGAAAGGAAGTGAAAGCAGTCTTGTTCTAGATAGCTAGACATCTGTTGATTCCTCACCATGTAGATAATTGAAAATGTATGTAATAGGGATCAAAAGAATTGCTTTTTTTAAAAAGTCTAAACACGTATTAATATACATGGGCTTAAAACTAAAGTTTGTCACTGCAGAATTGTTAGAAATGAGGTAAGGGCAGTGATTGGTTAATTTAGGAAATCACCTACCTAATGAAAATATTGTTGGCAAATAAAGGTAAATGTCAGGAATTAATTTAAGAACAATTATTGAGGTGAGATTAATTGAAGGGCACTTTTCTTGCCTTGAGGTGTTATAAATATGGGTTGCTTGGGATCAGCATGTACCAAGGTAACAGTTTCTTTGAGTTAATCCATCAGGAATAATTTGGCCACAGAATTAATATCTGAAACAATTCCAGATGTATTTTTTTACTTTTCTTTTTTTTAAATTAAAGTTTGTTGGGTGACAAGATGTGTTTTCAAATAAGTAAGCATTAGCAACATGTTGGCTAGAGAGGAGAGGTTTAAGCAGGATGACTAATTTGCAGGTCTTCTGACCTTTCTGTTTCCCATGCTCATGCATTGGCGAATGTTTGGTGGTGGTTGCTATTCCTTTTGTAGAGAATTGAAACATAGCTTATATTTGTAATTAGGTCTCTAGAGGATTTCACATAGCATGTTGACCTTGTTTAGATGGAATTGCTGTTAGAAACAAGCAAAGAATAAACTCCAAAATAGCTAGTTATTCTAATCTTAAAGATTATTATTATTATTTTTTTAAAGATTATTTTAAGTGGTGAATGTGAGATTTTGACTGGCGAGTGTAACAGTTGAAGGAATCTTGACTTAGCAGTTAAGAGAACTGGATTTTATTCTCCCCATTATTATTGGCTGTCAGGCAAATCAGTTAACTTCCTGGATTTCAGTTTTATACTTATAAAGGGGCTTAGATTTTTGTTTTAATTTGATTTCTATAACTCATTTGTTGCCAGAAGGCTGGAAAGTGTACAGAAAGTTTACTATTAAAAGCCATTTTTATATTACTAATGTTAACTGTCTTTAATTACAGTGTTTCAGTCAAATAATTTTATTAGTAGTTGTCTTTGGGGAGCATTATTTGCTCGTATTCATTCTCATTGGGATTAGGGAAAATAATGGTTTTGTACATGGTTAGATTTACTAGAGAATTATTGACTGTTGAGATCCAGAACTATTAGATGTAGCATACATAACTGCACGTGTTCTCTTAGATGCAGGAAATTTGGGGTTTATAAAGGAAAAGGATTGCTATAGGGTTTTAAAAATTATCTTGGTGTGCTTACTATTATAGGTTATAATTTACTTGGATTAATTTTATATAATGTAAGGAACACATGAAGCCTTGGTGCTCCTGCTGTCAGTACACTGGAAGGATGAGGCACTTTGTTTATAAAGACTTGATCTTAACTAGGGGATAGAGGTTCCTCATTAAACTTTTCACAGTTCTTAAACATGAGCTGACATCAGAATCAGCAAGAGGGCTGGTTAAAACACGGCTGGGATCTGCACCAGAGTTTCTCATTAAGTCAGTCTGGGGTGGGCCCCGAGAGTTTGTATTTCCAGTAAGAGCCAGTGATCCTTGTTGGCAGACCTCCCTTTGAGAATACCCGTTTAGAAGAAGGGATTCAAACCTCCCAGAAGATTGACAGTATAATGTAGGTATACTCTTAATTACAAAGCATTAGAATTATGTGCTAAAGTAGTTTGGTCTTTTTTATGAGCGATAGTGCATCAATTTATATAACATCTTGGGAGATACCTTCTTGACTTTGAAAGATGTAAATGCTTTTCATATTAACCACTTTTCTTTAAGCTTATGTCTTGTGTGACACATGTGCAAAGTATTTGTAGATGAGTCACAAAGTAACTTAACATATCCTGAAAATTTTAAGTACCAGGTTCAGGCTGTGACTGCAAGAAAGAAAATTGAATGTTTCACCATTACTGTACATCCCAAACACTGACTCGAAGGAGATAACATTCAGAAGAATTTACATTTTCTACAATTTTTTCTATAGGCTGTTACATTTTGTACAATTTAACATAATCCAAGTGTAAGAGTAACTTAAGTCATTTCTAAACTGGTCTACTTTTTAAAAATTTACAGTTAAAATTTAAGTTATAGTACCTGTTCTGTTGCTGTAGTGTTCATACATAATTGATTCATGGAACACTCTTAAAAAAAAAACTCAGCTTAAAATGTTTTTGTTTACAGACATTTGGAGATGAGAACCAAACCTCATGGCTAAATACTGAAATGTGAATGCAACCAGTTCATTCTTATTTGCTCAAACACCTAGGTACAGTCCAATTGCAAATGTTGTTTTCACTGATGAGGCAGTCAGTCTGTTGTATGTTTTTGATGTATATGTATCCGATTCTTAGAATTCATATCTTGGAATTAGCTACATATACTAGTTTACAAATAGTGGGACCACAAATTTCTTAAGGACCATAATTTTTTGCCTGTTTTATGGCATTGAATAGTCAGTAGCCATATCTTTTTTTCCTTCATCTGTGGTTTTTCATTCTGTCAACGAGTGGAATAATGTGCTCCTTATTTAAAGCATCTTTCCCATTTACTGTAGAACCTATTAGGTCCTATACTTTTATCAGTCTTTGCCTTTGAGAATAGATATCATTTCTATTTTGTGCCTTCATGGTAGACCATTCTTCAGTCTGTATTATAGGAAAAACTACATGGACTCAAAAATTTAAAAGCCCATAAATTCATTTACCTTCATAATCTTGATATTTCACATTTGCTCACTTCTTTATCTCTGTTGGCCTGGTTTTTCTATATTTTCCTTGTCCAAACTGCTGGTTATCAAGATGAATGTTTGAACTTAGATATTTTTTGAGACCCTTAAGGGAATACATGTGTGTATTTTGTTAATTTTAGTTATCTACTGATGTTGAAGAATTGTGAAGAAAGTCACTGGTAGAAATGATTCTGGAGAGGCTCTCCCCATCCCAGTGGAATGTTATGCTTTACCAAAATGTGTTAGATGCAATAGACAGATGTTTCTGTCTTGGGGGTTTATGGCACAACATTTCTGAGGAACTCTGACTCAATCTGTCCCTTCTCCTTTCACAGGGCAGCAAGGCGAACCCCATCCCTACTCACTGGAGCTCAGCTTTGATTTTTAACCTCCCTTCCCCACCCTTCCAGAACACACACATTCCCATTCCAAAACTGATTTTATAAAGACATTTTAAACATAATGCAACTTGGTGTGCACTACAGCAAATTTACAGGTGTTTTTTTTTTGTTTTCAAAAACGGGACTTGGATTTAAGTTGTAATTTTTAAAATTTCTATTTCTATTTTTTTCTGCAGCAGTTGGGTTGAGGAGGAGGAGCCTTTTAGCCTCTCATAAACTGACCTCTCTACTTCCTCGTGTATTTTTAAGATTGATTGATGATGTGGAAAGGGCTTTGCTTGTCTGCTACTGAGAACTTTACCCTTGCGGTTTTTGTGGAAACTGCTTTTGGAAAGAGAAAAGAAATGAACTTTACTGACTTGACATTTTTGCACCTCCCGTTTTTCTAATCTGGGCTATTTTTATTTTTGTTTTTTTACAGTGAGATTTTTTTGATCTTCAGCTACAGTAAGTTATTCCAATTTTTTTTTTACATTTTTCCTGACTTTCCGCTGATTTCCTTTTTATTGTTGTTACTAGTTACTATTATTTATTATTATACTTATGATGGTGATGATGATGATAATAATGACACTGATGATTTTTAACCGGATTAAAATGGAGTTTTTCTGAATGTTCATAAGAATTTCTCCGGCCTCCTAATTGACTTTGGAGTTTTGCATCTTGGGAGAGAAAGTGAAGGCATTAGCATTTTTAAGTGGATTGATCACATAAACCTTTTCTCTCCCAACCCCACCCTTGCCCTCATCCCCTTCCCCACGCTCGAAAGAATTTTACTGGCTGTTAAGTCTGTGACCTTATTTTTCCTGATCTTTAACTTAACTGTTTTAGAGCATCTCTGGACGTCTGTATTTTTAATTTTTTTATTTTTTATTTTTTTTTATTTTTAATCTTTCATTTGTTAAATTTTTAAACTGTGCTGCAATAAAATGTGTGTGGTACTACTTAACACCTATGATGGTGGTGGCATTTTCCCAGAAAGCCATCTTTCTCCTGTTTCCCTTGAAATCCCATCCTGCTTTTCCTGTACACTACCCCTCACAAACCACAAGCTGCAGCAACATGGATGCCCAGCCTGGAGCAGCGGCAGCCAGGATGACCTGGAGCCAGGGGGGCCTTCGGAACAGATGCACACCCTTCCTGGGTGATGGTAAGAGGTGTGAGGTCCACTAGTTTCATTGCAAAAACTAGGAAATACACCAGTTCAAGTTTAGTTGATAAGTATAGGTGATAGCTTCTGGAAATGTTAGGGTTAATCCTTTGTGTGAGTATCGCAAGAGATATTTCCCAAGGGAGATCATTTCATATTTTTTTTTTTGTAAACTAATGGAATTATGCCTAATTAACTTGGGCTGCCTGGGAATTTTTGATAATTGAAAACAGCCGAAGTTTACATATACAGTATTTTTAAATGAAAATGGTTTGTTTTAATGACTAGCAAGCAACAAGGTGGTCCTTTTTCTTAGTAATTACTATTGCACATTAGTAAAAATGTCATTTGGAGTAGTCTTCCTTGGGTTAGTGACAACAATTTTGGGTTGTATTTTATTTAGACTATTTTTATCATTGATATTTAACATGCATCAAACCACAAGAAGCTTGCTGTAATATTAAAATATTATTTCACTGAAAGGTTTTTAAAAAGAAAAGCATAGGTAGCCTTTTTAACCTCAAAGCAGGGAAATCCTCTTAATCTTTGTATGCACCTCATGGAAGATCTAGGGTGGACCACTTTTTCAATGATGACTTGTGGCCCAGCTGTATATTAGAGAATCCAGTCTGTTTCCAAAGGTGGTAAATGAAAGAGTGAATCTGCTCTGATCACAAGAGTAATGCAGAGATAAGGATGTGGATAGTCAAAGTTAAGAATTTTGCAACTTGTATTTTGCTGAAAATTTTGACAAATTGATTTAGAATTGCTTTAAAAGATTTTGAGCTGGGGCAAAAAGTAGAATGATGTTTAAAGGCATATCAGTGCTATGGTGCCAGGGTAAATTACTTACTTGACCCCTACCTTTACTCCTACTGAAATGGTAAAAATCTAGTTCAAGTGAAACTGCAGGCAGCCTCCGAGGAAAACACAGTGGGGAAAAGTTAAGTAAAATGTCCTTAGGTTATCTGGAAGAGGAATGGAAAGTTTTCTTTATTGGACCAAGTTTTACTGATGTGCTCTATTCTGTGACAGATATTTCTACTTTGTTGCTGTCATTGTGTGGCTGCTGTTCACTAGAGGTTGAGTTTAATTTATTTCTTACTTGCTAATTCTACAAATTCATTGTATAGGTCATGTTCTGGTTTGGGGGAAACAAAAGTATAGTTCTTCAGGGACTCAGCCTCATGGGGGGGAGAATGATGAGCTTATGTGATGCGATTAGAGGTAAGCACGGAACCTGCATGAATGGGTACCTAATTGACTCTTCAGAGGTCAGGAAATACTTGTAAGAGAAGGGGAGCTGAACTGAGCCTTAGAGAGGTAAGGCCAGATTTTAAGAATTTTAATGCCATGCCAAGGAGTTTGTATGTTATCCAGAAACCAGTGGTGAGTGTTGAAAGACTGGAGTGACATCAAATTTTCCTTCTTAGAAATGTCATCCTGATGGTGTGGATACTAGAGTTAGAGGAGAAGGCGGTTGGAAGTAGGTGATAAATAACGAAGATATTAAAATACAAGGAAAAATACGACCTGAACTGGTCAAAAGCAGTGGTATTGGGATTAGAGAGGAGGGGATAAATTTAGGAGGACTTAATTTGTGATGTGATGAAGAGTGAGGGATTTGGCATGACCTCTAGGTTTCTAGCTTCTGGGATGGGGATAGATGATGGGTAAACAAAGGGTTAGGGTTGAGTAGGAAAAAGAATTTAAGTATTAATTTTTGAGGTGCTCGTGGAACATTCAAGTAGACATGTTTGTTAATTAAACATTTGAGTGCTTATTCGGAAAATCACCATTGGACTTGGGCATATAGGGATAAACAAAACATACTGTCCCCTGCCCTCTTGGGTATTATAGACCATTGAGGGGATAAAGAACAATTAGCACTGTAACAATCTATATTCCTGAAGTAAAAGAACAGGTAGGATGAGATGATAATAAAGGAACCAAATTAGAATATGAAAGTGCAAGTGCTGCTGGTGAGACCTTAATGAAACTGATGTGGAAATTGAGATCTGTAAATGTATTGCCATATCTGAAAGCAGATAATAAAGTGAAAAACTAGGCCTCCGAGCAAGAAATACTACCTACTGCAGAAGAGTCATTCAGAATACATAGGATAAGAAACAAAATTTGAAAGGTAGGCAAGTACCAAGCATGTAATGGGTCCTTGTAGGGCTATGTTTAAGACCTAGATTATCTATTGAAGGATTTTGGAGAAAGAGATCTCTTGCTTTCTCTGGAATTTCCTTCTGGCTGTTTTGTAGGGAATGTTAGTAATGAGGACTAAGTTCAAGTAGGACAATAAATTAGAAGACCTATTTATTAGAGTAGGCCATTATCTGTTAATCTCGCATAAAAGCAGTAATCCTAGGCTTGAGGGTACTTGCCCTGGTTTTTCAAGTGAGTTTTTTAACTTTTATTTATTTCAAGTGTGTTTTTCCAGGACCCATCAGCTCCAAGTCAAGTACTAGTTTCAATCTAGTTGTGAAGGGCGCAGCTCACAGTGGCCCATGTGGGGATCGAGCCAGCAACCTTGTTAACAGCGCTGCTCTCTGACCAACTGAGCTAACCGCCTGCCCTCAGATGAGTTTTTCATGTGTTATTAGTGAGCAATGGTAGTTTGAAAAGAGGATAGGTTTGTCAGGCTTTAGGAAATTACTGGTTATTTCTGTAACACCCCTGTTGGGTCTGGTATAGTATAACCACTTTCCTATTTGATAGGAAAAATGAAGAACCTTAAATTCCATTTGGATGTAATAATCTGGACACTTTACTACCACGTGTTCATTGTTAAAGTTCTTGTGTTAACTTGTTTAATCATCATTCATAACCTTGAAAATGATATTCACATTTTGGAGATGTGAATATTGAAGCACAGAATTTAAATGATTTGCCTAAAGTTAGATATACCTAATGAATGTTGGACCATGGATTCCAATCCAGGCTGTTAAGCATGCATGTAGATTTCAACTCTTAATTATACTAGACTGACTACTTGATGTGTAGTATTCAGAAAAACAGAACTTTATTTGGTTAAAGTACCAAGAAGAAACTGCTTTGGACTTTGGGTTTTTAAAAATATATTTTAAAGTGTTTTATACTAAATATTGTTGTATATTTGTTTAATTCACAACACCTTAAATGACATGAAGTGTCCAAGGTAATAAATAAGGTAGTTGTATGTAGCTTTGTGGTATAATTTTATAGAATCTTTGGATGTGACAGCATTCTTTTAGGGAAGTAAAGACATTAAACTCCAAAACTGGGATTCCTGCTATTCTTACCTCAGGCCAAGTTCTTCTGCAATGTTGCTCATTTCAGTTCATGAAACTTCAGTTTTCATGTCATTTAGGCCAGACATTGGTTAGCCAAGACTTTTTTTCTCTCATACCTCACCTTTCTCCTTGTAGAAAATCTTGTCAGTTTTTCCTTTAAAATAAAACAAGAATGCACCATTCAAACTGCCATCACTTGTTCCAGTTTCAAGCCACCATCGTTTCATGCATTATTGCAATAAATTTGTTTCTTTTGCCCCTCCCCATCAGTGTATGGTAGCTCCTATTAAAAAGTAATGCTTGGGCCGGCCCCATGGCTCAGGTGGTTGGAGTTCCGTGCTCCTAACTCCGAAGGCTGCTGCTTCGATTCCCACGTGGGCCAGTGGGCTCTCAACCACAAGGTTGCCGGTTTGACTCCTCAACTCCTGCAAGGGATGGTGAGTTGCGCCCCCTGCAACTAAGATTGAACGTGCACCTAGAGCTGAGCTGCCGCTGAGCTTCCAGGTGGCTCAGTTGGTTGGAGTGCGGGCTCTCAACCACAAGTTTGCCAGTTCGACTCCCATAAGGGATGACTCCTGCAAGGGATGGTGGGCTGTGCCCCCTGCAACTAACAGTGGCAACGACCTGGAGCTGAGCTGCGCCCTCCACAACTAAGATTGAAAGGACAACAAATTGACTTGGAAAAAGCCCTGGAAATACGCAGTTCAGGACCCGAGGAACGTCCTGTTCCCCTTCCCCAATTAAAAAAAAAAATAGTAATGCTTGAAAATTGTATTGCCTGAGTTTCTGCTTGAAACTCACCCAAAACTGCCTATTTCAGCATTAAAGTTAAAATTTTCACTTACTTTACAAGACACTCTATGTGATCTGTTATCCCCTCTCCCTTACTAATACACGATGTGATAAAATTGTTACAGTAAAAGACACATTGCTATTAAGACCCCTCAAAATACTCCCTCTCGCTTCGAACACACCCCATCGTTCTTGCCACTTGCTGAAGCTGTTGTGGAAGTCCTCTTTCGTGAGTGTCTTTAGTTGGGCTGTTGCGCCTGCCTCGGTACCTGAATCATTCTGACTGGGGAAGAGCCAGAAGTTGCACAGTACCAGATCTGGTGAATAAGGTGGATGAGGACACCATAATGTTTTTATTTGACAGAAATCGCTGTACCAGAAGTGGTGTGACACAGCCTTTCAATTGTGATTGCTATGGTGAATGCTGCTGCCGAGTATCCAATGGAAAAGCAGAAATCTTGAATACAAGACTTGGAACACATGTCAAACTTTAGTAACTGACCAATTTCAGCTTGTTCGGTTCAGTCAGTCGGGTATGAGCTATGGTTGAGATGTTTTTTAAAGTGTGCTGTAAATCATCTTCTGCTGTGTCAGACTTCGCTTCTGGTATGCAGTCATTTCTGTCAAAAACATTACGGTGTGTCCTTATTCACCAGATCTGACACCGTTCTGTTTCTGGCTCTTCCCAAAGTCAGAATGATTCAGGACATCAAGGCAGCCACAACAGTGCAACTGAAGACACAAAAGAGGACTTCCAGAACTGCTTCAGAAAGTGGCAAGAACGATGGGATAAATGTTAGAAGCGAGAGGGCTTAATGGCAATGTGTATTTTACTGTAATAAATTATTTTTTATGTAAACATTATTGGAGCACACCTTGTTATACTCCAGCCACATTGGACTTGTTAGTGTGTCTTGAATATCCTAGATGTCCCTACCTCAAAGCCTTGTATTTTTCTTCCCCCAGACATTCATAAGGTTAGGTTCTCCAGTTTGTTTAGGTGTTTACTCAAAAGCCACTGCCTCAGTGATATTTTCCCTCATAGCTCTTCCAGTGCTTCCCCCCCTTAGTACTCTAGCTCTTTCACTAGCTCATCTGTTATAGAACTTTATTTTCTACTATGTAAAAGCAGAGAAATATTTGGAAAGAACATACAAAATTGATCACCTCTGGGCAAGGGAGAGGGATTTAGGAAGGTGGAAGGAAACTTGTTCTATGTGCTTAAAGACAATATTATAAAGTGCAACACAATATTATTTGGCTTCTAATTTAATAAAACTCCTTATTGTAGATGTATTTCAACTCTTCTAATACTGTCTGGGTATGAATAGTATGACTATAGCCTGTGGAGTAGTTTATTTAATAAGAGTTTTGATAAGTTGAAAAATCAGCCTTGAAATGGGTTTGGCTGTGATGAAATGCGTCAAATTAGCATTTGAGGGTGTAGGCGTCCGTGTTGCCTGTGATAGAGCTGTAATCAAAATTTGGAAAACCTATCATTTCTAAACAGTTTTATTCTCCAGTAAGAATATGAAGCTATTTTTAAGAGGTAGCCATTCACAGATTAGAGGACATCTGACTTTTCTTCCTACCTAATCTGATTCCAGTTTTACCAGTCTGAAATATTCCAGTTTCCCATTTAGATTAACCTATGGCTTTTGAGTTGATTTTAGAATTAATATAACTCTGGAAGTTAATCAGACTGGTCTAGGCTTTTCTGGCTAGGGCAGAATAACATTAGGAATAGTTTAGTGGAATACATGTTAAAGAATTTTCCTCTAGTCCTTTTAACTAAAATTCTGTTTTCTGAAAGTAACATTCGTTGCACACTATCATTCCTTATATTAATCCTTTAAATGTGATTTTGGTGTTAACTTAAACTTTATGGCTAAAATTGAGTTAGGAAAGCGTGCTTCCCAAAGAAATGTTTTCTGCCAGATCCTGCCAAAGACATACTTCGACCAGTCAAAATGAAAGTTTGGTGTGTCCAGTTTTTTTTTGCATAAATAGGCTTTTCAAGAAGTAATATTGTAACATACATCACATACGTTTAAGTAGTAATTTTTTTTTTTACTTGAACATAAGATGTTAGTAAATAAAGATCTAAAAATTTTAATAGCCTCATGGTGTTACTTGCATATGTATAAAATACTTTACTTAACTAAGTCTATGGTTGGATCCTTAGGGTTTTGCCCAATTTTTCTCTTATAAACAGGTTCATAAACAATTGAGCGGTCTTAAAATTAAAATGCCATTGAAATTTTTTTTTTTTAGAATTAATCCCCAGAAATACAATCGTTCAAAGACATGCATGTTTTAAAAACTTTTCAATCTAGGTTGCTCTCCAAAAGTTTATCTACTTACTGGCAGTGTAAGTGACTACTGATTTTTAATTTTGTGAATTACCTGGATCTTTTGCTAGTATCATATTTAAGGCTTGGACACTAAGTTTCAGTGTCAATATTTTAATAAGTATAAATGAAAGAATAGGAATATTTAGAGTTACAGATTTGCTGAGTGAAAAATTACTTTGTTGAGTATTTCTGTGTATAGTTGGAGATTCACATGGAATTTTTGTTTTCAGATATGTGTACGCATATATTTGGTGTTTAATTTTATCGTGCAAGAATTGCAAACATACACAAAAGAGAATATGTCTGTTCTTTATCAATCCTTGGGTAATCAATTTTGTTTCATCTATATCTGCATCTTTCCTCTTCCTTGTTATTTGGAAATAAATCCTAAATATATTTAATCTATATTTTAGTATTTGTAAACGATAAGGACTTAAAAAGAACCACAGTCGTCATTGCACACACAAAAAAATGTATTTTAAGACCTTACAATGCTATTGAGGGTATTACCCAATTGTGTTTTATTTCTTTGAGAGTGGTAACATGGATGGTTGTTTTTGCTTATTAGTCCTTCCTGAAATTTGGGAAGTTGTTTATTAGAGATAAGCTTTTAAAAAATTGAGATAGAATCTTGGCATAGTTTATCTTCCTTTGTGATAAAAATCAAGTTCAGGATAACAAAATATGGGATTCTATTATATATGCATTTAACTGTTAAATTCTCAAATTTAGGGTATAATTATACCATACTGTTTAGGGCTGAGTGATGGAAAACATTGTAGTAGCTTTAAGTCACATTTCCTTATTATTATTTCTTTATGAAAATTTTTGTTATACTGGTCCAAAGTCTTATTCATAATTCAGAAATTTAAAAAAATATGAAAGGTTTTCATTAACTTGACAGACTCACTTGGTGACAAAACTTGGCCTCAATTGACATGAGATTGTTCCTGGTATGTGTTATATTTAGTGACTATGCATATGTATTATTGCAGAAATATTAATATATTTGATTTAATGGCTGGGTGCTTCCTCAGGTCCCATTAGGGTACTACAGCAAAAAAGCACGGTATTACTTGTGTAAAATCTGAAAAATCCTGATTTTCTAAACACATATTTCCAAGGGATTTTGGTATATTTCGAAAAGTATACTTTGAACTCAGTTTGAGTTTACAGATACAATTGAAGCTTTCTACAAGATAGTGAGGAAAGGAAGTCTTGTGAATAACTATTGTTGACTCTTGCTATTCAGAATATGGTTTGTGCTCCAGCAGCATCATCACCATCTGGAGCTTCATAGAAAGACAGAAGTTCGCAGCTTACCCTAGAACTGTTATGGGCACATACAAATACACATAAAGAGGCACTACTCAGTACCATTTTACTCCTTTTTATTCCTTGGGAATTAGAAATTTTGGTGGACTTTCTGGCAAGAGTGTTTTTGATGTTTGGGGGGGGGACAGTTGATCACAGTGTAGCCATATTTTATGTAAATTTGAAATATTTAAAATTGACCATTTTATGTGCAAGTTTTGAAATAATGACTTCCCCCAAATTGCAAATAGAATTAAAAATCAAGTATTTTGAACAGGTAGGCTGGATAAATGGTAATGCCATTTAAGTAAGTAATCAGAAATACACACTATCCTGAAATATGTGTATTTTGAATGATCTGTGCTCTTTGGCAAATCATATTTCTGTTATAATGTGACCATGGTGATAAATGATAGCAATTGGTGATTTAAGACAAAGACCCCCTAAATTCTTAAGCATGAATCAGTTAAGTACAGAGATACTGCTTTTCCTCTGACCAGGGGTTCATACACTAACCGTTTTGTTATCCACATTAACATAAGTTTTTAGTTATATTAGAAATAATAAGTACTTTGTATATTTTTTCTTGATTTTTATTGTATATTGAATGTTCCCTTGATGTTTCAATTCCCAGTCAAGATTAATTGAAGTAATTTTTTTTTTGATTTACTGAAGTAATTTTGAAATGTTGATTTTTAGTTTATCCCTGTGAGAAGCATTCTTTTATATATTTCTAATGCTTGTTTGACACTTGCAGGAATCTCTTTTTTTTTTTCCAGATGGCTTAAATGTCCTGAGAGTAGATAAATGTTAATGGGTAGAAGCTGCTATAGTAAGAGTATGATGAGTATGTTGTTTTTTTCCCCTTAAGTATGATGCAACACTCTTAGAAACAGGACTAACATTTAATTAATGGCACAGCTGATTGAAATTTGAGAATGTCGAGAGAAATGTAGAGAAACTATATGTGTTGGGACTTCCAATGAATGAGAATAATAACCCCAAATTTCCAAACAGAATATCCAGTGAAAATTTTTGCCTTGGAAATGCCCATTTCCTTGATTTGATATAGTTCTGAATTCCTCTTAAGGAAGAGAAGTACTCAACTTTTCCAGCTTATATTTAGGAGTTTATAGAAAAGCTTCGCTGACTCTTTGCCAAGCTGTATATCATAATCACTACATTCTAGGGTAGCATAAAATTACAAAAGCAACATGTTAATTTAAAAAATGGGAAAAAAGAATACTTAGAAACCTCACAATCCTATCACTTCTAGAGATGTCTAACACTTTAGTGTATAATCATCTAGATAACCTGTTGGTGTATGCTCTGTAATATCTTAAACCTCTCAATGCTAATACGTCATTCAGTGCTGCTTGGATTGATTGAAATTCATTTACCCAGTCTCATTGTCATGCATTTGTTTTCTAATTTTTTACTGTTAATATGTCTGCATCCTTTTTTCCTACACATGATTTCTCAAAAGTGAGATTATTTATTGAGTTGAAGAATATGCAGTCTTAAGGCTTTTAATAAAATAGGCTAGTTGTCCTGAAAATCCACCAGTTCATACTGTCAGAAATAATGTATGAAAACGACCATTTCAATTGAAAATATTTTCATTTGGTAGGTAAAATTGGTATTTGGCTTAATTTATATTTTCTTTATACTGATGTTGAATTTCTTTAAATCTCTAAAAAGCTTTAATATTATTTGTTAATCACCTGATTTTTGTCCCTGGCCCAGTTTTTGTGGTATGTACCAGTAGTAGTAAATGATGTAATAACTGCAGCAGCTGTAGCAGCAACACTTGTGATATCCAGGCACCACGTCAGTGTTTTCTGTCTTCATTTATGCCTCAGACCTATCCATGAGGCAGATAGTATCAGTGATACTCATTTTACAGTTGAATCTGGTTTTTGGTAAGGAAGTGCGCACACAAGTGGTTGAACTTGAAATTGAAACAGGTCAGTCTGACTCCAAACAAAGCCTCTGAGCCCTTAACCATTAGGATGTATTTATGTATTTCCATTTTTATATGTAGTAGTAAAGACTTGAATTATTATGGACAAATGTATTGCATTATGGACAAATGTATTAGTCATTTCTTTGTTTTTTTATTTATGGTATATTTTAGTGTGGGGATATATTGTATTCTGTTTAGGAACTTTTCATCTTAAGGTTAGTCACTATTTTAAATGAAGTTTGGTCATGATGGACATGGCATGAATTTGTGGGAATAGGCATTTTTGTATCTGCCTTTAATTTTTTAATAGATTTTCCCAAAACTTTTGATTTAGAATTTTTAAAATATTAACCTGGTCTTGCTCAAAGCTACATCAGGGTAGAGCCTTTCAGTGTACAGAAAATGTGTTCAAGGGCTGCTCACTTGAGATTGACTTTACAAATTGTTCAAAAACTATTATATAACATGAAAAAATCTTAGGCTATTGAAGGAAAATTGACAGTATTACATTTTTTAAAGTGACTTGGGTGAGACCCCTCAGGGTATATTGAAAAAATCAGTGACAGATGTAACTGGGAGAGATTGTCAACATTTTACACGATGAAACTTTCTTCATGCTGAAACCAGGGAATATGAACTAGGTATTAGAGGATGAAGTAGTATAAAATGGAAAGCCCTATGCTTAATGTAAATAAACCCAACGAAATAGTTGTCCAAATACGGGAAGTTAGCATTATGGTAATAAATGAATAGGAATTAGCAGTTTTAATAGTGAATTCTGCATGTGTTGACAATAGCTTCTGGAGAGCATGCAGTGTGCCATTCTTGCAAGAGCAACCAAATTTGGACTACTGTGTTCAAAGTGACATTGACAGATTAAGTTGAGTTTGTCATAAGACACAATTTCTTATTTTTATAGAAGATGGTAGGAATTATTTTCATTCATTCATTTATTTGAGGAGGGCGCAGCTCACAGTGGCCCATGTGGGAATCGAACCGGAAACCTTGGTGGTGTTAGTATCATGCTCTAACAAGCTGAGCGAACCAGCCACCCTTACAACATGTTTTTAAATGGCTTTCTAATTTTTTGTCACAGGGATTTAGAAAACTTATAATAGACGGTCAGTCTCTTGTTCAATGACAAACATAGGATGACTTGAAATTTATTTAACATCTTCAGTTGCTTGATTTGTACAAATACGTAGACCTACCCATTGCTTAGCACTTTAAGTAATTTTCAAATGAACCTACAGAAACTGGTTTTACTTCGTTACAGCAGTGGAAGTGTCAGTTCCCTCCTGTATGCACCCTATGGGATTGTCCTTTTATTAACAAATGTAACCCCCAAAAATGTAATTTTGCTATTTTCTGGAAACTTGTTAAATTGTGTAACCTGGCATATATCATTTTTCAATTTGCTGTAATAGGATCTTTTTAAAAATGAACAGGTGATACGTGCACGTGTAAAATACACCGTCTGTGCTTCAGCCTTCTGGCTCTTGTTCTGGTAGGAACTGTCTACATTGTCATGTTAGATCTGTATTCTTTTTTCCCCCCCTCTTAAATGATTTTAAAGTTACGGGCATGATACTTAGGAACTTCAATATGGCTGCATCTCATAAGAATAAAGGTAATCAGTATTATCAAAATAATTATCAAAACAAGGCAAATTAACATTAATTTAATATTGTATAGAGTCCATCATTAAAATTCGCTAGTTGTCACAAAAAAAGGTCTCCCTTAATCCAGTATCTAGTCAAGGTCTCACACATTGCTCTGTTAATCTGGAAAAGGCCCCCTACTTTTTCTTTGGAGTCCCAACCAATTGTGTGATGTCCCCACGAACTTGAAACCTGATTGTTTTCCTGTATATATATTTCACCAGGAATATTGCATGGGTGATGTGTGTTACTTTGTCACATCAGGTGACATATGTCCTATTACTTGGTTTAAGTGGTGACCTCTGTATCTCCATTGTAAACATAATACTTTGAGACCGTATAATTTGTTTCCCACCCAACAAGCTTTTCCTCAGTGCTTTTAGCATACATTGACATTTTTCTGAATTACTATTGATATAATTTTCACCAATCTAATAGTTTTAAAAAGTGGTATCTTTAAATCTTTTAATTTCAATATTTACTTTTTTCTTTTTTTCCCTTCTCCCCCCCCCCTCCAGTTCAAGCTGTTTCTCAGTGTAGTTGTGTAGGACACAGCTCCCTGACCCATGCTGGTATTATGGGCCTTGCGCTTCCCCCAGCTGAGGCAGTTGGTACCCTGCTCACAGCAGCTCAGGCAGCCCTTGCCGGCTGCCGGCCACTCACTCTGGCCACCAGCCGCTCCTGGCAGCACACGCCAACCTCTGGCTCCTTACGGCAGCCCAGCTCCAGAGAGAGCAATTGTTCAGTCTTAGCTGTAGAGGATGCAGCTCACTGGCCCATGTGGGAATCAAACCGGCGACCTCAGCATCAGGAGCACTGAGCTCTAACCACCTGAGGCACCAGACCAGCCCACTGTCCTTTTCTTGAAAGTTTTTCATGTTTATTTGGTTTGGATTTTTGCCTTTTTCTGTTACACTTTTTCGGACAACTGAGTTTTGTCTTATTTAAGTTTTGACAGTTGCCTATGTAATTTTTTTACATTTAAGTTTTTTTGTTGGTGTTTGGTGATGCCCTTGCATCTCTCCCCTTTCCTCTGCAGACTGCTCCTCACCGGCTCCCCCCACCCCTTCAACTGAATATCTCCTCTGGTATTCAGGTTAGCAGTTTGTGAGTTGGTTTGTGTGTTATGTGTGGGGTTTTTGTTGTTTGAGGGTGTTTTTTTCCCCAAAAAGCAAGAAAAAGGGCTGGGGTGGGAGGGAGGGGACTTATTGGCTGGTGGGATTTTTAGTTAGACTGGTTTCATTTCAAACTTGTCCAGAAAGGAAAAAGAAAAAGTGGGTATTTTTGCTTTGGATTAAGGCTCTGGGCAGGTGCTTTGTGACTGGGTGGGGAGGAGGGTTGAGTGTTTACATGACATTCTATATCAAAATTGATAGAATGTTTATAACAAATGTTCAAAGCAATGTAATAGGCATTTAAACCCCTCATAAAGTGATAACCCACTTCCCAAACTGCTACCCCTCTGACAACTTAAATGTAGCTGTTAAAAACCATTGACCTTATGTAGTAAGTGCGTTGTGGGGTTGGTTCAGTGGCGCAGTCTTTCAGGTCTCCTGAGCCACACGCTCCAGGTGTGCCCCTTGTGTGGGTTGTGTGTGCCCTTCTCTTGTAATTGAGTCTTGGTTGATAATTGCACATCAATGGGAGGGACTCACCCTTGGGATCACTGGTTGTGAGGACTGGCCTTGACTACTGTGGAAGAGTTGTTGTGCAGGGGCTGATCCTGTGGAGCAGGATGTGCCTCAGCAGGACTCTGGTGCCTGCCCTATCTGCCCCTTGGGTGTGTCGTACTTGGAGGCTGCTGGGTGATGCTCCAGCTCGTTTTGAAGCTGGCCACTGGGGCCTCTAGCCCCAGGACCACCTCGGAGTGGATCCGCTATAGGTCTACTGCATCCACAGCCCATGCCCTACCTCGGGCCACCTAGCAGTAGCCAGAAAGAAATATGCAGATGGCTGCTGCTGCCTGTGCTGTGCTTGGAAGCATCTTGAAGGCAGGGCATGAACCAAAGCTGGCTGCTGCTAGTGCCAGCTTAGGGCTGCTCAGCCAGATGCTGTTTGTCTCAGTTCCCCAAACCTTTGAGAGACCCTAGGAAAGTGTAGCTTGAGCCTAGGCAGGTGGTCTGCACGAAAAAAGCTGCCTGGGTGTGTCCAAAAGTTGGGCGGGGCCAGGTCTCCAATCACCAGAGCTGGGTGAATGAACAGCACAAGCAGGGAAGGGGGAAGTCTCAACAAAAAACAATGGCCTCCACCAGCTCCCCGTCCAGGAGAAAGCCTCATCTCCAGCCCCTGTCCCAAGCCAGACAACTCAATTCCCCAGTGGTCCTGCCTTTCCAGCTGCTGCCACAGCTCTAGAGCTCAGAGCAAGTGATTCCATTGCTGTGTAAGTCTGCACGCAATCCCTTTCAGAGGAGCACCTGTGAGTCCAGCCGCACTGAGTCACAATCACCGCTGGTTTTCACAATTAAAAATTAGGGATACTTCTCTCCCCAGCATTGGAAACCTGGGCTAGTATCTCTGGCTTCTTTGGGGGTTGGGGGTGTAGTGGTCCACACAGCTGAAATATCCTTCCCGATCTTTAATGGTCATACGGGAGTGAGGGACCAGCCTGATTCAGGTCTCTGACCTTCCTACCAGTCTGTAGGTGGCTTCTGTGAGTCATTTGAAAGGCTTCAGTTCAGCTTGATTTTATTTAGGCGATTCTCAATAATGGTGGTTTTGTAGATTAGTTGTAATTTTGATACGGTTGTGAGAGAAGGTAAAAAGTGTTTACCTACTGCACCATCTGGGTTGTCCCTCTTTTAGTTTATCTAAAAGTGGCCAACTTTGTTAATTCACGGCCTGAAAATGTCTTTAAAATACTACCATGTACTATTTTCTCATGCTTTGTAGTTTTCACATGATATTCTTTACCTTGAGATCATAGTATCAAAAAGATACTGAGAAACTTGACAAGAAATTGTGAAAGACTGAAATAGAAAACCTTTGGATTCAAGATTTAGTCATTTTAAGAAATTGCCAACTCATTGCTGCCATCTAGTGACATTTTTGTCTTTAAAATTCTTCAAAGAAGGATGGGAAACAGATTAGGCATGACAGTTGTATCTAATTTTAATTGAACGTAGAGGCTACCTTAGGGTTTTAGGGATTATAATAAAGAAAATTCTAAGGTCGGGTTCTGAATTTCCTAGTTCGTTCTTTTCTTAGTATGATTTGACATCCGATAAGCTATACTTGGTGCCATCTTTAATTTCTTTTTTTGTTGTTGAAGAAACAGACGTGATATGCGTAAGTATAATGTGATTACCCTACATGAATAGGGTGAACAGTTAGAAGACTGACTAAAATGCCCAGTAGAATCATCTTGTGGCTTGTTTACTTATTTTCTGCCCTCTCCCCTTTTTGGGCAGTAATTTGCCTAGATATACTGAGCACAGTCTGAGTGGCACGATTTTGTAAAACATTTATCTTCTGTCCCCTTGATTCCTTTCCATTAAAGGTGGGATTTTAGGGGCCAGGACATATAGGCAAGAGAGCTGAAGGCTTGATTCCACTGTAAATTTGATTTTGGCCCAGCTGCCAGCAAACTCAGGGCCTTCATAACCTGTGTTTTTGGACCATTTGAACCTTGTATTTCTCATAATTGTCAGTGAATTCTGCCTTTTCTACCTTGCTATACTTCTTTCCAGCAGAATTTTCTTGAGATTTAATGTGAACTTAAGAAATGGACTAATTGTTACCATGTTTCTCCGAAAATAAGACCTAGCCGGACAGTCGACTCTAATACATCTTTTGGAGCAAAAATCAATATAAGACCAGGTCTTATTTTACTATGAGACTGAGTCTTATATAACATAGTATAGTATAATTAATATAATATAATATGTAATACTGGGTCTTATATTGATTTTTGTTCCGAAAGACACATTAGAGCTGATAGTCCCGCTATGTCTTGTATTCGGGAAAACGTGGTATAAACATCTCCCAGATTTTTATCTAGATTGACAATCCACTGTAGGTTTGCCTCTCTTAAGAGGAAAGAGGCATGATAGCTCAGACTTTACGAGTAAAATTAACAGATGGAAATAAATTGACAGTGTGCTTGCATCCCAACCAGATGCAGATTTTATTTGGTTTTAAGATATGTATGACCAGGGTGGTAGAAGTAGAAATACATTTCTGTATCCACAAATCTTCAGCATTGCTTTTCTTTCACACTGCCACCAAAATCTTGTTGCTTTTATTGTTTCAGCATGAAGCATATGATTAAACAGACACATAGATCCTTTGATGTAAGGAAGCAAAAGTAACTCAGTATTCCTGGTTTTGACATTTACTCACCAGGTAACCCAAGCCTTAGTGATCCTTTGATGATAAAAATCATGGAAATAACCTGGGATGAAAAAAATTTATACAGAAGCATGCAAGCATATGCATCCATACAATAGAGACTTTAGTGCTGCTACCCAATAACCTGTAGGCAAATATTTGGTGTTTTTCTGTTATTCTGGTAGAATTCTGTTTGTCCGGAAACCAGATCCACTAGATCTCCACTAGTGAGTTAAACAGGATTCAGAGTAGCCTGGGAACATACTAATTTAAGAAATCTGGGGAACCCCCATTTGGGACCCCGTCCCACTCAGGAGCTCTGACCCTTTGCTTTTAATAAACTATCCTCTTTACAAAAAAAAAGAGAGAGAGAGAAAAATCTTTTCCCTGTTGGCTTTACTCTGAACCTAATTTTAGGAGTATTATTTTTTTTAAGTTCTCATTTCTTTTTTTCTTTTTTTTTAACTTGTGTTTATTTAAGTGTGTTTTCCCAGGACCCATCAGTTCCGAGTCAAGTAGTTGTTTAAATCTAGTTGTGGAGGGCGTAGCTCACAGTGGCCATGTGAGGATCGAACCAGCAAAGCAACCTTGTTAAGAGCACACGCTCTAACCAATAGAGCTAACTGGCCGCCCCTGGAATATTTTTAATTTCATGTATTTTTATTTCTTAGGTCTTATGTAGTCTAGTGTTCAATACTGAGTTTAAGAAACAATTTGTCTTAACCTGACTTCAAATAATTCTGCTGAGAAAACTTTTAAAGGCTGTGATAGACTATTTTCTTTTTTCTTTTTTTTTTTAAAACAAGATGCAGCTTACAGTGGCCCATGTGCGGATCGAACTGGCAGCCTTGGTGTTATTAGTACCGCACTCTAACCAACTGAGCTAACCAGCCACCTGACTGTTTTCATCTTTGAGGAATTATGGAGTATTTACCATGTGCCAGAAACTTCTGATTTTCAAAAAATGGAAGACGTTGGGATTTATATAAACTGGAGCTTCATGAATTATTCTCCTTCGTGATACTAGACTAAATTTCTTTTTTTAAATAAAATTTCCCAATTTATTTTTTAAAAATTTTTATTGGAGAATATTGGGGAACAGTGTTTTTCCAACACCCATCAGCTTCAAGTCAAGTCATTGTTTTTCAATCTAGTGGAGGGCACAGCTCACTGGCCCATGTGGGAATCGAACCAGCAACCTTGGTGTTATGAGCCCTGCACTCTAACCAACTGAGCCACCTGTCTGCCCTAGACTATTATTAAAGTTAAAACTAATTCATGCAGATTAATATGATTTATTTAACAGCATTATTAGGCTCTTAGTACATATATTAACACATCTGAATGGTTTTATTTAACAAATTTTTAAGACCTGCATTATTAGTCGATATTAACCCAAAGCAGATTACCCACACAATGTTTTAAAATATTTCTGCCCTATCTTTCTTAATCACATACACCATATATGTATATACTGTGTAGTTTATATATACCTCCTGTTATGTGTTAGATAAATGTGTATACAGCTTTTTAACTTAAATTTTTTTTTCATAATTTCTACAGCACTTAAAGTGATGACAAATTTTCTAAAGGCTGCAATTGCTGATAATTTGAATACTGAGTTGTTAAAGATCCATTTAAAAAAAATGCATGTAGACTATAACAATGCCACAGATCTGTGTAAGGTAAAAAGCAAAAATTGACCCATTCTTTTTGCAAATATTTTTTAGTATATGTGCTGCCAAAGAGCACACATTTTGTAAATTTTACACTTGAAATCTGATGTATTTCTTTAAGATTAGACCATTTGGATTGGATTTTTAAGCTGGTCAGCAACCCTCTCGTTTCTTCTTCCCTAGTACTTACCTTTAAAAAGTTAAGAGAAATTTGCCTGTTTGTGAGGGTAGGATATTTTCAAGTGTAAATGTTTATGACCTATGAAGCTCAAATACACTCATTTAGACCTGTTCAATTTATATTGGTCTTCCAGAAAACACTAATGAGTTACAAAACAAAAGCCCTTGTAACTACTACTCAAGTTGGGAAAAATAGAACTTTGCCAGCAAGATTTACACTTTGGAATGATCCTGTGACAGTCCAAAAGTAAGTGGCATAGTATACTTAAGGAAAGAACGTGTGATCCAATGATTTTATACCCAGCAAAACTGACTTACAAATAAATATGAAGGGCACAGGGAAACTGTAAACATGTAAAAACTGAGAAACTTCTTATGAGTTCTAAGTAATAAATTAACGATAAGCTTGGAACACTATAGAGATGAGGTAGAATTTAAACATTAATAGCATCGCCGAAAGACAATGCCACCTCCCTGCCCATAGTCTTGCAAAAGGGTCATGCATGAATCTAATCAAGCCTTTGGTCCAGTTTCCAATTTCAGGAAATATAGAGGTCAGAAGAATATATGGAATTGTTCTGAGTATGAAATTTCAGAAAATCTAGACTGTCGGTTAGCTCAGTTTGGTTAGAGCATGGTGCTTATAACACCTAGGTGGCCGGTTCGATCCCTGCATGGGCCACAGTGAGCTGCGCCCTCTTTAAGAAAAAAAAAAAAAAATCCAGACTGGGAAACTGCCGGTGAAATGCCCTGGATCCTTCAACACAAAATTTAAGTTACAGGGATAAAAGGGGAACTTATCTAAAAACCTTCAAAGACATCAAATTTGCTTTACTGAGTAAGACTATACTATCTAGGAATATACATTTAGATAATGGAATTATTTTAAAAGGAGAGTGATTACTGTGGAGTAGTTGCTTTTGGGGGAAAGAGACTGAGGATGGAACAGTGCACATGGGGCTTCTGAGTTTTGAGATTTTATAGAGACAAGCTGCTCTAGACCCTTCAGACCTTTTTATTAAATATAGTACCTTGTACGACTCACTGTTGGAGCAGGCAAAACCTTCCCTGTTTCAGTTCAGTTGCTTTTCTTAAAGTTGGGTCTTTGCTTTCCAGTTAATACTAGTTGGATATTTTGGGATTCTTTAATTTCCAGATCATTTAGACTCCCAGTTGCTTCTTCCTCAGTGATACTATCCATGTTAGATGGTGGCTTGCCCTTAACCAACATACGTTTTGGGAGTTTTGGTTGGGATACCTTGACACTAAGTTTTGTTGTAAATGCTGTACATGGGTTTTGGCTTTATTATCTGGTTGCTTTTATGCGAGGATTCAAACAGTAGTACCATTTAGAATCACATCTGTTTCTTTAAGTATCCCTGGTGCCTAGTACTTAGCAGACACTCAGGAAATGTTTAATGAAAATATGGATTAATTTGTAGTTACTGTTTTTTAATTATTTAGGAGGATGTGTTCCTAGGAATGGGATTAATGGCTCTTTGTAGGTTCACCTGTTTTTACTGTTGCTTATACCTTGGTTAAATCCTTAAAGCATGACCATTGAAAGGTGTTCCATTTACCTTAGCCAGGCTTTTGGAGCTGCGATCATTATGTTCTTTTAACCGTTAATAATCGTGATTTTTGTATCAAATTTAAAAACCACACATAATCAAAGAAAATGAGAAATAAAATCACTTCTTTAAACTCAAAAGTGACAACTGTTTTCAGCACCTTTTTATTTGTATACCTAGATGTTTCTCTACCAGTCTTTTCAAATGGGGTTCCTTGAGAAAATTAAGCCCTACTAATACCCTAAGGAATTCTTTGTATATAATGAATTCTATATATCTTGATGGTATTAGATACGTGTCATCCTTATGCAAATTGAAAAAAGTAATTTAAAATCCATTTCTGTTCTGTGGTTTACAGGAATGTACAGGAAAGGGACATTAATGTCTTATTTTGTGTTTTCACCTCATAGTATGCTGGTGGCATGTAGAACCACCGTGGTTCCCCCATAGGTAATTTTTTATTAAACCCAGGGAGATTTTATCTATATTTAATTATTACTGATATTGTTGGTGAAAAACACTTGCTGAAAACTGGCTTATGTCCACATTTATAATAATAGCAAACCTTAATAGTCAGCAGTACTATTTCAAACCCATTAGGCCTTTTAGTAGGTTTATTATTTTAATTCCTCTCGGTGTTCTAAGGATTTCTGGCATTCACACTTATGGTTGAAAGACTTGGTGATTCTCTGTGGCTGCTATTTGGTAAATTTTTGTTGCTTACTTTAAAAAATATGATTAAGAACTACTGTTAGTAAAGATAATTTAGAAACCAAAATATAATAAAGACAGATTTTTATGAATTTCAGAAAGGCTAGGAGTGAAAAGCAGTTAATATCTTTAAAATTGTTACTGCTTTATGAAACCGACTAGTATTTTAAGGCTCAGAATGGTAGTGGTCATATTTAAATGATGTATACTACATGTTTTATTACATATGTATATATAAGACATTTTTACCTAGTCTGTCATGGTTCTATTGGAAAAATAGGATTGGAATAATAACACGGTAGAAACTGGTATCTTTTGATATGAGGTTCTTTAGTACCTTTCAAAGGGATGAATGGGAGATAAGTTAATCTTAATGTTACTCTAAACCTAAGGTAGGTACATCATAGTAACTGTTTAAATTTGGTGGTTGGAATGGGAAGGGGCAGCAGGATGATTAAAAAAACTATTATTTAATGTCAAAACATTTTCACTTTAAAAAGACCTAAGACATTGTGAATCTTCATGCAATTATAATAGGATTGAGCCTCTCTATCATATAAAGATAATTTTTGTTTTGAAATAATCATCTGAGGAAAGTTCCCATGGTCCTCTTGATTCATGCAGTGTTCTACCTTTAGTTTTATCATCATCACCATCCAGTATTATTAAATGTCCCAGCTATATTTTGTGGGTTATTACATAAAAAGGAAGTAAAGAGTCATCGATTCTATAAAACGATGGTGTTATATTTCAAGTGTCTGGCATATTATAAATCCATTGACGTACCTGGAAATAGATATTTCCAGAGAGAATGGTTTTATTTATTGCCGTTGTATAATAAGGTTAATTATACTTGAAGGGCAGAGTATTAGTTGTCCACATTAACATAGCTAAAAGAATGGTTTGTGGGCAGAATTTTTTTTTTTAATTGGGAAAAGTTTTCCAGGACCCATCAGTTCCAAGTCAAGTCGTTTTTTCAATTTAGTTGTGGGGGGAGGGCTGAGCCCCAGGTCAAGTCGCTGTCTTCAGTCTAGTTGTGGAGGGCGCAGCTCAATGTCCCATGTGGGAATCAAGCTGGTGACCTTGGTGTTATGAGCACTGCGCTCTAACCAACTGAGCCAACGAGCTGCCTACCCACCGGCGGCTCAGCTCCAAGTCAAGCCCTTGTTTCCTCACTGCCCATGTGGGAATTGAAAGAGTGAGCTTGGTGTTATGAGCACTGCGCTCTAGCCACTGGGCAGGCCGGCCGCCAACACACCGGTGGTTCAGCTCCAAGCTCAAGCCTTTGTGTTCAATCTAGTTATGGAGGGCGCAGCTCATTAGCCCTTGTGGGACTCGAACTGGAGACCCTGGTTTTATGAGCTCTAATCACTGCGCTATAATCACTGAGCAAACTGGCTGCCCCCATTGTTGGCAGAATTTGGAGTAGGTTTTTTATTTTTATCTTTTTTAGAATTTGGAGTTTTTACTGTCTGGGGAAATGAATGTGACTCATTTAGTAAAAGCAGTATGCAAGAAGGTGAAATTGATAGCAACCAATCATTAGATTCACAAAGCTGGGAAGGTGAAAAATGAGGTGGAGAGCTTAGGGGGTTCTAATTAGCTTGAGGACATTAAAACAGAGGGGCCACTTAAACGTGTCCAAGAAGATTGTGTTGCCAATGGTTTGAAGATTGTTTTTTCCCCTCCGTTGAAATGATAGTCTAGTGCTGTTGGAATAGAGAATAAGAAATTGAATTTTTATAAGGATATATTTAGGGGTTCTAATGCCATGAGATCTGCTTAAGTTGACTGATACCACCATTTTATGTAGTCATAGTGGTTCAAAATAAGAGTAGAAGTTTTATCAAGGAATATTTTGTCTTTACCATTTTTTCACCTAAATGCGGTTTTTTTCCTTGCAGTTTTTTTGGCTTTGTGAGGAACCTTATCATCAAAGACAATGGCCAGCAATGTTACCAACAAGACAGATCCTCGCTCCATGAACTCCCGTGTATTCATTGGAAATCTCAATACTCTTGTGGTCAAGAAATCTGATGTGGAGGCAATCTTCTCAAAATATGGCAAAATTGTGGGTTGCTCTGTTCATAAGGGCTTTGCCTTTGTTCAGTATGTTAATGAGAGAAATGCCCGGGCTGCTGTGGCAGGAGAGGATGGCAGAATGATTGCTGGCCAGGTTTTAGGTAAGGCCTGGGTTGATTTAATTTTTTCATTATTACATGATTCAAATACGAGAATTTTTCTGTTCGCCTTTCTCCTCTCTATGAAGCTAATAGTCTTAGATTTTCTGGATATGACTGATTTCAGCCTAATAAAAATATGTTGGGTTTATAGGTATATTTATATGTGTAGGGGAGGTAGGAATATTTCATAAGGTACACTTACTGCCTGAATGGTTGTGCCTACTACTTACACTAGGGGAAGACAGCATGGCTTAGTCACTTATGAGCTCTGAAGTCAGTCAGAATAATTTGTGGGTTTAAGTTTTCTATCCTGATCCATCTGTGTGTGATCAAGTTCACCATCAATTTGTCACCTTACTGTGATCGTCCACTGATGATCATTGCTTAGATAATTCATTAGGGTTTGCAAAAGAGTGGGTTTTCTAATTTCTTGTGCACATAACTAATTTTTCTAAAATGCACAGAGAGCTCCTTAATATTTGGTTTTTCTGCAATACTGTTCACTGAAAAGGCAGGATAAATCTTTTTCAAAGTTTGGTATAAATAGTTGACACCGTGTCAACCTTTAAATATTATTATTGCTTTATTTTAAATTGGTGTGTTTTTAGTCCGTTGGAAATAATTCTTAAGAGTTCATAATATTTTATCTTTGGCCAGTGGATCACCTTCAACTTGGTTTCTGTGCCATGAGACCCTCATAATGTAATGCATTGCTTCCTTGCTTTATGCACCACAAGATATTACAGGTCATCTGGTATATATCTTGACCTAATCCTGGAATTTGCCACTTTTTCCTAAAAGCCTTGGCTCCTTTTAATGGGAATTACTTAGAAACCACTATCTGGAATGTTTATTGTTATTATTTTTTAAACTTTTTTATTTAAGTGTGTTTTTCCAGGACCTATCAGCTCCAAGTCAAGTAGTTGTTTCAATCTAGTTGTGGAGGGCGCTGCTCACAGTGACCCATGTGGGGATCGAACCAGCAACCTTGTTAGGAGCACTGCGCTCTAAGCAACTGAGCTAAGCGGGCGCCCTGGAGTGTTTATTAGTATTGAATTTTAATTGCTTCTGTTTAGTTTCAGTGGGCAGTAGGGGCACTTTGTTAACAAAAGAAAACAATTTTATGTGCATTTTGTGCCATAGTTTGAAAATAACCATACCTGTATTTTTACTAAAATTAAGATTACTAAATGTAATGTAATTTTATTGATACATATTCTGAGTATTGAACTCAGTATTGTAGTTTAGAATCACATGAACTACTTCTTTAATAAGGTTCTGTAATCCACTTTTATAAAACTAAAGACAATTAAAATTTTTAAAAAGCAATTTAAAAATAAAATTAAATAGAACTAAACTGTATCAAAGGTTATATGATTTCAAAGTCAAAACTATACAAGCAAGGTTGTTACAAACATAAACATTATATGTATGTTAAGTATTCAAAATGAGTTTAGTGAACCCAGGACTCTGATGATTATTCATAAATACAGTGGGGTTTAGCAAATAGACCATGTACTAAAAGTCTGTTTTTCAATTGGTCATTTGATGAACTGAGTTTTAGAGAGCTAGCCTTTGGCTAATTGGTTTTTGACAAATTGGCTCCTTTTTTTTTTTTTTTTTTTTTTACAAAAGAGAACAAGGAGTCTTGTTTGGTAGGCATTGGGTGGCAGGGTAAGTAGCTGGCCACTGGAATAGGTATTTAAAATATCATGTATATGGAAACCAGGATTTTGCTCCTTTATTTCCCTTTTCTTGGTGTGCTTTATGTTCAGCGTGTAAAGGTTGTTTACTTAAGCAATTCACTGTCTGCATAGTATTTAACAAGCATTTTTTGGTGCAACTTTACAGCTGAGCCTATATGTAAGGGGGAACTTCAACCGTATTAATTCATAAATTGCCGTGTATTTGTGTATCTTTGATACATTTGTGCTAATTTAAAATGTAGGAATCATTCCTGGAAAGGCAATGTTTAGTCATTGATACTTTTCTCCTATGATAGTAACTGAATGAGCAGAGTGGGTCCTTTGAATGATAAGAGTTTTTATATATAATGAACACTTCTTTGGTACAGAACAGAGGATAAAGGAATAAGAAAGTCAGCTGTATAGAAATTCTTGAGCATTTTTATATGACAAGGAAAGATGAGATACAGTGTTTGACCTTTGTTGATTTACATGACTATGTACACTTTTAAAAGCTGTACTTTGAGATTCACCCCCAACAGAGATGTCATAAAAAATTTTGTTTTTGTTTTTTCAGATATTAATCTGGCTGCAGAGCCAAAAGTGAACCGAGGAAAAGCAGGTGTGAAACGATCTGCAGCGGAGATGTACGGGTCAGTACCAGAACACCCTTCTCCGTCCCCTCTACTCAGGTCCGGAACTTTATTATTTATAACTGCATTGTGTCCATCAGTGGGCATCTTCTCTATCTGTTTTCTGGATGTGGGGAGGGTTAACTGTAGTATGTTTTATCTGTGTAAGAGTAAAGCTTTATTAATTTTGTGTTAATATGCCTCCTTTTCTCCCATTTCTCAGAGAATTATTAGAATTCCCTGAGATTTTTCCTATTAAAGAATAGTTGGATATTTGTAACATAAATTTAAATCCTTCAAGAGCTGTTTTGCTTCTAAGAAGCTGGGGATTAAGAAAAGGAAGAGGGGGATGGCGTAAGAATGTTTAGTTTACTGTTATAATATTCAGTGCTCTTATTTTAGCTATTATGCTGTATGTTGAAATTTTCACAAACTTTTGCCTAAAACTGTAATTTGGCCATTGCATGTTCAGTGGCCTGATGTGTTTGAAATTTAGTGATCTGTTGTTTGAATGACTGGGGATTATTCCATGCTAACCTATCGATATATTTTGTGGTTGATTTGGCATGGGTTTTGGGGTTTTTTTCCCCATCTGCTGTAGTGAATTTACATTAACAGCTCCAAATTAATACTCTTCGGTATTTATTTTTCAGCTCCTCTTTTGACTTGGACTATGACTTTCAACGGGATTATTATGACAGGTATGTTAAAGGTGTTTTGCTTTGCCTATTCTGGTAAAAAGCTATCCAGTGAGAACCATTTTATTTTTCTGTATTGTAGTAATGAACTTTCCCTTTTGTAGTAATGAACAAACAAACATTTTTAAATAAAGTCCCCTATTTCTGCCAAAACATAATGAAAAATTCCTGCTCGCAAATCATCTGATAAACTAGATAAGGTGCCATTCATTTCTCTTAATTTCACAGAATCAGTTTATATATCATTAGGATGTATGGGGACATGACCAGTATTTTCTGGACTAATGGCTTTTCTTGAGACAAGTCAGATTTTTGTGTTTGCTTGTTATAATTTGCCAAATAAAAGATAACTGATTTTTGCCTAATTATGAAATGGAACTTAATTTGCCATTCATGTTCTCTTTATTATTTCCCTATTGCATATTTGGCACTTGACTTTGCATTGTATGGGATTACAGCAAAAGTATAAAAAATGATCCCAAACCTTAAAAATCCTATAGTCACCTTTAAGCAAACCAAATAATGCAAAATAGGATACAGTCAGCATATATAATGAATCAATTTTTTGCTCTAGGAGTTCGTGTTAAAGATTGGGGATTGTAATAAAGTTCTGAAAGGCAAGGAGGTTGGAATAATGTTTATGATTTCCTCTTGTGCCTTCAGAACTACATTATTTTTTGTCAGGGAGTCATGAGAAATAAAATTGGGACAAGTGGGTAGGGGAGTAGGTTATGGATGGGTTTGAAAGATGGATTTAGACCCAGTGTAGGAATTAGTTACTGTGGAATGGTATGCTATGCACAAAATATATATTAGTATCACGTTGGTGTTCTGATACTAGTCTTAGTGAATGTTAAGGAAACATTAAGTATATTTGATTTTCTGAGTTTTAAATTATGCATTATATGTGTTTGAGAATATTCATACATTGGACATGATGAGAAATCAATATTTTTATTTGCTGTTTCTCATCTTAGAATTCCAGTATTTTAATCATGAATGTGTCTATGTTACATACAAATATATGTGCATATATATATATATATATATATATATATGAAGTTATAATTAGATCAGTCCTTGCTTTTGAAATAAAAGTAATTCTCTTGATGTGAGAATATTAGGCAGAAGAGAAGTATTTGGTCTGAGTTGATCGATTATGCAAAGGGAATTGGGTAAAGGAATGAAGTCAGCCAATTATTTTTAATAATTTACAATTATTTTTAACCTTTTAAACTACAGTTACTTTTGCACCAACCTAATATAATTCTACCTTCATGTGATTAGTCCACTAAAGTTTTAGTTGTCTTGGTGAGGCAGGAAAACTTTGACCATCCCTATCATCTCACTGTAAATATGTTTGATAAAAATTGTTTTAAGTGAGTGATTTTACAAGGTTTAACTGATACAAAGAAATACAGAGAGCAAAGAATAGTGAAAAAATTTAGATGTTTGCAGAAATATCTTTAAATTTCATACCACTGCTATTTGATCTTAAATTGAGGCAGCCCGCTGTTGGCCTTGCCTTTCAGTTTTTGTTTTAATTTATTGGGGTGACATTTGTTACTAAAATTACATAGATTTCAGGTGTACAATTCTGTATTACATCATCTATAAATCCCATTGTGTGTTCACCACCCAGAATCAGTGCTTTTCAGTTTTCAAAGAGGCAAGAGAATACCTTTAGTTATTCTCCGTGTTGTTTAATATTACAGAATGTCAGTGAAAAGTAATGTCTTTCCTCTTCATTCTAATCTCAGTCAATAGAAAAAGACTGCTGAAGACTAAATAAATGGTGCAAGTACATAGTAGCTGGTAAAGAGTTGAACTCAAGTACTCAGTACTCAAGTATAGTACTGAGATGTGGTAGGGAAGTGAACAGGTTTAGAGTCAAGAATGGAAAAGCTACTAAGGAAAATGGTAATGGTTTCTTCTTAGAAGTCATTCTGAAGGTACTTTATTTGCAAGGTTAAGATTTTTGTTATTATTCTAGTTAGTAACATAGTGATCCTAAATCAACTATGTTGTATTCTTTATTAAAACAAGATGGGAAATTGGCTCTGGTGTGCTAAAAACTCTGGGTTTCCTATGCAAATGGGAGTTAAAGCAGTGTCTACTTAGTCACTTTAGTCATGCCCTTAAGAACATGAAATCACATGCTAAATGTTTCAAGAGAGATTTGGCATTTCTTTAGATCATTTCTTTATTATCCAGCCTTTGGGGATCTTGAGGTCTACTATTAGTTTGGTGCAAAAGTAGTTGCGGTTTTTGCAATTGTTTTTAACTTTTTAAACTTAAAATTACTTTTGCACCAACCTAATATTCATTGCTGTGGTAGAGGAGGCAGCTGATAAGGAGCAGAGAAAAGAACGATTGAGGAATCCAAAGACTTGGCACTTAGCAAAGAAGGTCATGACTGAAAGTCATATATGTAATCTCAGTTTTATTACCCATAAAATAGAAATAATAGAGTTTTACAGACCGAAACATAAAAGGAAGTTTCGTTATAAATGACCCCAAAATATTATTGTAACTGTTTGTAATCAAGAATTCCGAATCTTTTTTAGAGCATGAGGATGCCTGTTTATTATCAAACTCCACTGATTCTTATATGCTAATGTTTTTTAAAATTACACTTATGAATTAGTATTTTATTAACCCTGTTAATACTGACATACATTGTTACTACTGCATTATTTTGTTGACACTGTATTAACTATAAAAATGAAGGGAGTTGTGGACACTCTACCACCCCTCCCGAGGAAATAATTTCCCTAGCTTAACTAGTTCTTTATGTGTCAAGTTTTTCAAACTCTAATGCATAGTGAAATTAAGGATGGTTGGTGTTTGTTTCCTAGATGTCCTTCTTAATAGTTATTTCAACTTTCTAAAAAACTCTGTATTATGGAACATTTCAATTCATATACACACACACAGGTAATAAGACTAGTATGTCAGTAGAAGATAAAGACTGCTTTTATAAACATAACCACAATACCATTTATACTTAAAATAACATAATCCCTTAATCTCATCAGTTTTTGCAGACCTGATCTCCCAGGTTGTATTTTGGTAGCACCTACATTTTCTGTTTATGGGTAGGTAATCAGGTTATAGAAGGCTTGATGCATTATTCAGGCTCTGGTTTTTTTTTTTTTTTGCTATAGTGGGGCGGGAGAGTGGCCAGAATATTTCATAAGGGTGTTACTCATTTTAGACACAATTAGCCTGACTTTTTTTTTTTTTTTTTTCGGTTTCTGTAGGTGTTTTTTTTTTTTTTTTTTTAATTGGGGAAGGGGAACAGACTTTATTGGGGACTTTATTGGGTGTACTTCCAGGACTTTTTTTGTTGTTTTCCAAGTCAAGTTTGTTGTCCTTTCAGTCTTAGTTGTGGAGGCAGTTGCTGTTGCTAGTTGCAGGGGGCGACATCCCTTGCGGGAGTCAAGGAATCAAACTGGCAACCTTGTGGTTGAGAGGATGTGCTCCAACCATCTGAACCATTTGGGAGGCAGCTCAAGGTGCCGTGTTCAATCTTAATTGCAGGGGGCGGAGCCCACCATCCCTTGCAGGAATCGAAGAGTTGAACTGGCAACCTTTTGGTTGAGAGCCCACTGGCCCATGTGGGAATCGAACCGGCAGCCTTTGGAGATAGCACGGAGCTCCAACCGCCTGAGCCACCGGGCCAGCTCTGACTTTTTAAAATAAATAGTTTTTGTTAAATTTATTGGAGTTCCATTGGTTGGCGTGACTTGATAAAACTTTAGAAATGTAGACACTGTTTTGTAAAGGGAAACATTTTAAATATCAGGAAACAGGTGATATCTATGTTTTGTTAGAATTACAGTGGTTTGTATTTTTGCTTGGGTGTTCATGGGTATTAAGCGATCAAATCCTAAAGATTGCAAGTACTTTAAAACTGGACGATAATCAAATGATAAAAACAACTGAGTCTTTTTTTAAAAAGTTTATTGGGCTGATGGTTATTAGTAAAGTTAATAGATTTCAAAATCGGTGTACAATTCTATAATATATCCTCTCTATATATCACATTCATCACCCAGAGTCAGTTCTCTTTCCATCACCGTCTATTTGATGAGTCTTATGTTTTCATACGCCTTCTTCTGAGAAGGAAACAGTAAAGGATTGGATTCTCTGGCCTTAATGCTACTGCCTCCACTGCAGTAAGGTTACTGATTTTCATTGGTTGGGTGTTTAAGAACTGTTCAACTGCAGTCATTAAAGATTACCTTAGTTTGAAAGGCTTTTTAGTGCAAGTTTTTGCTATTGCCATCTTGTTCTTACAGAATTTTTTATTCTAATTTTTAAGCCCATTGCTAATATTGTAGGTGTGGAAGTTCTTAGATGAATTTAATGTAAATTGTTGACATGAAACTACGATTAATATGTGACACTAATGCATTGTCAACTGTTTCTAATATGCTATCAACTCTGTCACAGATAGTTTATAATTACCAAAAGATTCTTTATAACACATTTTTTTCTGGTAGGAAAATAAGCACCATAGTAGCTTTTTCTTTTAGGATGAATATTCATGGGAGTCTATGTAGAAAACTAGGGTGTTGTGTAAGTCACCTTTATATGGAAAACATTATTTGTCAAAAATGAAAGTCTGATAAACCTGTAAACTCCTGACAAATTTCCACTTCCATTTGTGTCTTGTTGAGAATCTTGTTGCTTCTAGGAAAATTGTTGCTGGAGGAGTTCTTGCGAGAGGACTTTATTTGTGTGAGCAGTTCTTTTGAAATACTTTGCAATGATTTCTTTTTCAAGTTCTTAAGCTTATTTCTGTAATTGATTTCAAATTTTTTCCACATTGATTTTCATTCATTTGCTTTTGAAATTATTGATCATTAGAAAGCTATATAATTAATAGGTAGTACATTAAGTAAATACGCCAGCAAACCATGATTAGAATTAACAGGGGCTCCTGTGTGTCCTGCGTTGTACAGGATTATCTTACAAAGAGATGAATTGTGTTGCCCTTTGCTCCCCAGTTAAGATTTAAAGAGCCCCATTTGGTTTCACGAAGGGCTGTATTTGAACTTTCCTTGATAATAAGTAGGAGGTTTTTAGGTAGGTAGGGTGAGGGTGCAGCTCTAATAAAGATTCCGTGTTGTGAATATCTCTGGTGTATTTGGGGAAACAGCCAGCTGCAATTGAAAAGAATGTTGGTTGTAAAGGGTTCTGTATGGCGTATTAAGGAGTTGTGTCCTCTATGCAGAGATATCTTAGAAACAACCAAATGGCTAGAAAAGAAAATGGAGGGACAAAAAGATGTAAGTAGTTACCACTGTAAATATTAGAATGGAGAGCTAGGGCAGATTGGTCTTGTTGGCTTAAAGATTGGCTTAAAGTTATGAAAGTAGGTGCTTTGTGGGGAGAGAAATACGAGGGGTGATCAAAAATGGTGAATGTTTAAATTTAAATTTATTACAGCAAAAGACACATTGCCATTCCATTAATCCCTCTCAAAATACCCCCTCTCTTTTTTAACACACTTACCCCTTCTTGTCTCTTTCTGAGGCAGTTCTGAAAGTCCACTTTGTATCTTTGGCTGTGCTGTTGTGTCTGCCTCGATGTCCTGAATCGATTCAAAACGTTTACCTTTCATGGTCATTTTGACTTTGGGGAAGAACCAGAAGTCAAACTGTGTTAGATCTGGTGAATAAAGTAGATGAGGACACACTATAATTTTTTGTTTGGCAGAAAGTGCCGTACCAGAAGCGATGTGTGACACAGAGCCTTTCCATTGTGGTCACAAAATACTGTGAATGCTGCTGTCAAGTGCCATCCGATGGAAAGGCAGGGATCTTCAATACCAGAAGCTGTGTGTCGATACTTTATGCCTCAAGGGGGGCTAGAGGAACTGTCATCTTACCTCCCTCCTTTTTTCCCATTTTTCTGATATTCCTGCGTAGCTCTGGACCTAAGAGATGGGTGTGGGTGTCTATGTATGTATGTGTGTACGAAGGGACAGTACATGAAATACTTATGTTTTGGAGAATTGGATGAGACTACCTGCTTGGAAGGGCATGCGATTCAGAGAACAAAAGGGTTCTTGGCTACTTGGAAAAGCTAAGAGATAACCTTTTTAGGTATCACCTAAAGTGACATTTTAGATATATAAGGAAATACTGTATTTGCCCAGAGTCCCTCTGTTGGTGTATCTTTCTTGTGGGAATCTGATCATGTTATAGTTACCAGGAGGATTTTAGATGAGGACAGAGATTAGTAACAACACACTTTCAACATGAACTTGATATTTATTGGAATTAAACTTTTGGCAGTAATCTTTATTTTACTTAGGCTGTTCTTTGGAGTCTTGTTGAGTAGTTTGAGAGTTTTTGAAGGGTAAATAATAAATAAGCATTTGAACCTGGATCAGAGAACCTGCCATATGACTTTGAATTAAGTGGTTTACCGGTTGTATTATCTAGTCCAAAAGGTAGTCTCTGCTGTTTTAAGAGGACATTCTCTTATCCCTTTTTAAAACTTAGTTTTATTGAGATATAATTCACATACTATAAAATTCATTATAAAGTATACAATTTAATTTTTTATATTCAGAATTGTACAGTCATGCTCACGATCTAATCTTAGGACATTCCATCACCCCCAAAATAAACACCTTATTAGTAGTCATTCCCTATTTTTTCCCCAGGCCCAGCAGCCACAACTCCACTTTTTATTTGTAGGTTTGCTTATTCTGGACATTTCATATCAGTAGAATCATACAATCTGTGTCTTTTGTGACTGATTTCTTCCGCTTAGAATAATATTTCACAGTTCATCCATGTTGTACTGTGTATTAGTGCTTCATTCATTTTTATTGCTGAATTATGTCCCATAGAGTGGATATTAACCACATTTTGTTATTCATCCGTTATTTGACATTTGAGATGTTTCCACCTTTTCAATAATGCTGCTGTGGACATTTGTATATACGTTTTTGCATGGGCATATGTGTTCATTTCTCTTAATATGTGCCTAGTAGTAGAGCTGTGAGGTCTCAATAATTCTATGTTTAGCCTTCAGGAACTGCCAGACTATCTTCCAGTGCAGCTATACCACTTTTACATTCCCATCAGACACATATGAAGGCTCCAATTGCTCCACATTCTTGCCAGTATTTGTTTTATCTTTCTTATTTAAACCATTCTAGTTAGAGGATTAGTAATTTTGTCATTTTGTGATTTACATTTTCTTAAAAGTATGATGTTGAACATTCATGTGCCCATTGGCTATTTGTTTATCTTTGGAGAAATATATTCAGGTCCTTTGCCCATTTTTGTATTTGGTTGTTTTTTTGTCATTATTGAGGAGTAAGTCTTCTTCATATATTCTAGATATGTCTCTGGATACAGTATCTGATATGGACAGTTTTAAAGTTTTATTACTGGTCTCAGTTTTTTATAGTTTCACCATTCTGCTTTGTGATCGTAGATGTGTAACATCAATTTATACAAAGAACATTTGGCTGATATATAAGGATTATGGTTTTGTTATAGACGGAAAAAGTACAGAATTCTAGGCTTTCTTTGGAAATTATATATAGGCAGTAGATAGGTGTCTGTGGAAACAACAAACTAGAACAATGCTGTCCAAAAGAACTTTCTGTAATGATGTAAATATTCTATATCTACACTGTGAATATGGTAGACACTACCCACGTTTGACTGTTTAGCACTTAAAATGTGACTAGTGCAACTGAGAAAGTGAATTTTTCAATGCAATTTAGCCACATGTAGCTAGTGACTCAGTTGGACAGTGCAGGCCTAGAATACTGCAAAGTTAGTCTTAATGGGGTGAATGAATTTTGAATAATGTTCAGTATGAGAATTGTAATGAATGCTCTTCAGGCAAGAAATTAGAGACCCCAGCAGTTTAGAACAAAGATGGCAAGAAATATTGAAAGACTTACCAGGAAAAGAGAAGGTATGCTTTTGATGAATAGGATAAGATTTTATTTTGATAACACTTTTAACAACTAATCCACAAGGAACACAAAAAATAAAGTCTACCAAATAGAATTTAACTTTTCAGGCAAATCAACTTTTTTTCAGGACCTTGATTAATTTACAATGATTAGTGTATTATTACTGTGAGATTAGTGGAGTTTAGTGAGGGGAACAGATTACTAGGGTACAAAAATATAATAGAAATTCACCTATGGAAATTTGTGTTTGTGATTTCCTCACAGTAAGCATGACTTGTGGTAGTCTCATCACATCTGTTATAGGTGCAAGACCTGGTGTTTGTTTTGTAATAAGTACTTGATAATTCAATTTTGTGATACATTATTCAACTAACTTTTGTCTAATTTTCTTAAGGTAAAACTCCCACTAGTCTTTATACTAGAAAAAAGGCAGACTAGTCCTCCTGGTTTTCCAGCTATAAGGATAGTTTTGGTTGTTATCGGTTGTTGGTAATGTGATTTGTGATAAATTCTTTCCTAAAAGCCAGTTTAGGAAAGTTATTTTCTCAACAAACATTTGTTAAGATCTTATTATGAGGCATTGTTGTATGTACCAGTGAAAAATGACATAAGAATAGATGGATGGGTTGAACACATACAGAGCATATTAAGGCATTGTGTACCTTTAGCTTTTGCTCAGAATGAGATGGGAAACCATTGAAGAATTTTGAGCATAGGAGTGAGGATCTTAATTGTATTTTAACAGGGTTACTTACTTGGAGAACAGAAAAGTGGTTGATGAAATTATCCAGATGGGTAAATCGTTTGTGGGAGGACCAGGGAAGCAGGAGTGGTGAGAAGCGGTTGAATTTTGAAGTTAATTTTAGACAGATTTGCTTTCAGATCAATGTGAAGCCTAAGAGAGGACTCAAAGAAGTCACCAAAGTTTTGATCTGGACAATTAGAGACTTGGAATTTACAGACACTGATAAGGGAAGAACATAAGAGGAACTGGGGTGAATCATTGTGGAGATGCTAATTTAAGCTCCTTATTAGACATCTACTTTGAGAGATGTTAAGTAGGTGGCTGTTTCTGCTCAGAGGTCATCAAATCCTGATACTAGATGAGTGGAGATAAAAATAGAGATCCCTGGAGCACAACAACTTTTAAAGAATGGGGAGGTGAGGAATGTGCAGAGATGATTGAGATGCCACAAAGAAAAAAATTGGAGAAAAGCCAGAAGTGTGAAGTGTCCTGGAAGCTGTGTGAATATATGTCAAAAGAGTAGAGATATGAATTGACAAGTCTTGATAGTTTAAGTAATAAATGAAAGTTTAGAAATGTTTGAAATTGATTTAGCAACATGGAGAACATTGGTGGCTTTGGCAAGGGTAGGTTTGGTAATGGTGGGGGCAGAAACTTTACAAGGAGATTCAAGAGAAGAGAATGAAAAGATAGAAATTGGAGACAGTATAGAAAACTTTTTTCCATACAATAAGATTTGTGCTTTTGGTGTACAATTTTGACATGTATACCCATACAAATAATTCCATATCTCCCAAAAATTTATCAAGAAGTTCCTTTGTTGAAGTCAGCTTCTCCCTCCACCCTATCCCCTGGCAACTACAAATATGTTTTCTCAGCTCCTTAAAAAATTTTTTATTGTAAGTGAAACGAGAGAAGTGGACGCTTCTGACCTAAGGCTTGATGAACAAATGAGAATATAGGAATGAATGGTATTACATGTTCTTAATGTATATTCTTCATAAATACTTTTATGATTTTTTAAAAATAAAAATTGGTCCACAGTAACAGTTTAAGACATTATCTTCAGAAAAGGTCCAAAGTTGACATTTTGGAGGATGTATGTTGAGGACATTGTGACAAATCATTAATGTTATAAATCTTTGGAAATTGAGTTTAGAAGAGATTATCACCTGAATGGAAAGCATTATGAACAGAAGCAAAGCCAGGAATTAAAAATTATGCTTCTTAACATAGTCTTGGATCCAGTTCCCTTTCTGAAAGGCTTGATCTAGGACTTAAAGCACCTTGCATATTACCACTTAGATTATTTTTTGTTTTAGAAAGTTTTGGGGTGAATTTTCAAATTGTTGCCATGAAACAATTGGAGGTTTGTTTCTTGTTAACATAGCTCTCCAATGAATCTATCATTTAATTTTTTTTCCTTTCTTGGAAAGCTGTTGTAAAAATAAATTTTCAACCCAATGTGTCTTTGAATTTGCAAAAATAACCCCTCAGTACTAATACCAACAATTCTTGCTGAAAGAAGATTGCAGAACTAATTGGTAATTGGCATCTTTGGTTCTATATCTACAGGAGCTATTGATTCCTGCTCTTTTAAGGAATGCATGTGGTGTTCCTCACCCTTAATGTTTGTTCTTGGGAAAGTTTCTTAAAGCTAACAAGGGGTATAATGGCGAAATTCCAGATTGTAAATGGAACAAGTCACCCCCAAATGAAGTTCTTGGCAATTACGAAATTCTGTACGATGAAGAGCTGGCACAGGGGGACGGGGCTGACCGAGAGCTGAGAAGTCGCTCAGGCCAATTGCTAGGGTCCAAAGGGGGACGGTCGAGAGACTCAGGGAGAACTATGCTCACAACCTGGAAGTGATCGCCAGTGACAGTAAGACTCCAGTCTGGACCCTTGCAGAACTGCTCACTGCACCCGGGCCCTCACTAAAGACCTAGGAGGATTTTGAAATTTCCTTTTTCTAGAGCTTTTTTCCTTTCCTACGTCTAAATAAATACAGGCACTTCTTTGGGGGGGAAAAAAAAGCTAACCAGGGTAGTAATAACCTGTTTCCATATTTTTTTGTTTTGTTACAAAGTTGTTTATTCTTTCCAATTTACTAGTTTGAGTGCCCAGTTATTGAATGATCCTGAACATCATGCTGGTTTATTTAGTTCCCTTTATCATTTAATAAGTAATAAAAAAGAGCAGTGCTTGCTGTTTTTAATTTTAACTGTCATACAGATAATCTGTAGCCCTAATGGACCATTGGATAAAGGCAACAGGAAGAAAATTAAGGACCATAAAGTGCAACTATGCAAATTTACCTTGGGAATTGGCACTGTCCATAAATTACATTAGCAAAACAAGTGTAAATCAACAGTTGTATCCAGTTTGGCTTCCCCCAGACTCACCATGGCAGCATGTTTGTGAAGGAGTACCCCCAAATAACATTTAGAGACAAACAATTTATACAAATTAAGCCAGATGATTTATTTTTAAGCACCAAAATAAGAATTCCAACTACATCATGAAAATGGGGGTTTTCTGGCATTTTTTGATGAGTTTCATATTTATATTTTGATGTAAATATGAATTCAACATGTTAAATTGTCATTTTGGCACTTTTTTTCTTACGTAATTAAAGCAAAGGCAATAATTACTTGTAAAATAAAGATTTGAAATTTAACGAAATATATACTATAAAAATTAGGGTGAACTCTAAAATTTTGGGCCTTTTAATAACTTTATATGGTAAAATGAATTTTGTATTATCCTTAATACATTTAAGATAATTTCATTGTGTTAATTACCACAGTAAAACAGATGACAAGATTTAAAAAGTCTACCGAGGGGTTGTACCACCTATATAGTTCAATGCAAAATGAAAATGTTTTGGTAGTTTCAGAAAAGATTGGAAAATAGTTATCTAAGTCATCCAAACATGGTTTTACAGAAGTCTTTTTTATAAAGACCGAGAAAGAAATATCCAGAAATACATTTTATATTGTTCAAACATACCAGGTGTTGAAGGCCTTAATTCTTGAACATTTTTACAAATTGGTATTCAGGAATATCATTAGCTGATATTCTGCTCATGCAATATAACTGCTTAGCTTGAATCCACACAAGGCCAAAGAGAGACAAAGTCCTTTTCTACAAAATACAGAAGAATGTTACATAAGGTGTGTGTTCTGAAGGTTTATTCTGGGTGATAATGTTAGGAAACCTATAATTGAAGTTGTAGATTGTCAGAGGTTGGAGCACACTGGCAGGAGCCAAACTTTTATAAAACAATTACAGTAGCAGATCTTTACTCAGTGCTTTGATTTAATTTAAACTCAAGTGAATTGTTAGTACGCTGGTTTCATCTACAGGTAGTCCTGGTGGCTACAGAATTTGGGGCAGGGCTGTCTTCATTTGGGGGTTTATTTAATTACTAATGAATGGAGCGGGGTTGGAAAGACATGCTCTTTTGGCTCTTAAAATTCATATTTTAAAAAATTGTGTCACTTTGTTTTCCATGGTTCTCTGTGTATATGTCTCACAAGCTACATTTTACTGATTTATTCATTGGGATCTTGTTTATCTTTCTTAAAATCAGTTTGTGTAACGGGTTTGTACCAGTTTTTCTCTGTACCCTTCTAAATATAAAGCATGTTTCCCACAAATGAGCACATAGTATTCTAGATTTGGTCCTGATTAGCTCAAATAGAATGGTATATTCCTTTTGTTTCTGGATCAGTGCTTTTTAACTTTTTGTGAATGAGTACATTCACAGAATTTTAGCAATTTCAGGGATTTCAGACATTCTAAAGCTGAAATATCAGCCTGGAAAACAAGTTCCTTTTCTAGGAAAATTAAAGGCTAGCTGGAATAAAATTCATCTTGAAAATTTTCCATGGTAGATAAAAAAGAACGAAGCGAAACAAGATGATACCTCCTAACACTTTAATGAAATTATAATGGGATTGCACATGTAAGCCGAATTTGATAAAATTATGCAGGGGGAAGTAATCTTACTAGATTGCTCTCACCTACAAGTTATTTCACATTGTGCTGTTAACTTTTTGTGGCCAACAATACCTGACAACTAGTCAGTTTCCGGAATTACCTATTTGATAATATGCTTAAAATTATTCTTAATATATCCAAATTTTTGTGACAGGGAACATCTATTGTACATTGAATAAATGAATTCAGAAGAATACATATTTTTCCTAATGTATTCTAATTGTTTTTACTTTGGTAGTGATTATTAGTACTCGAGATTTTTGAGACCCAACGAAGATCATTGTTTTGCATCTAATCATTTAAGAAGCTTGCCTTTGAAAACCTTTATTTTTAATAAATGCCTTGTGATGCTTATGTTTTAGCTTGGAGATTAATAGAGGTCCATTGTCTTATCTGTTGAGATAATTAGCTAATGTGTATTCAGAAATGTTTTAATTTCTTTAAAGTGGTATTCTTTTTAATAGTATTTTAATTACCTTTATTCTGACAGATTTTATTATCAACACTTAGCGTCCAGATTTCTGATTTAGGGTGTAGTCATAATTCTTTTAGTCTTAAGTATTTGTTCCTTTGGTGATAATGAAACTTTCATGAAGACTTTTAATGATTTGGGCTTCATCAGTTTATCGGTATTATGTGTGTGGTTTTTTTTGTTTGTTTTTTTAATTTGGTGAAGTTTTTTGTTTTTGTTTTTTTCAAAAGATTCTTATTAGGGAAGGGGAACAGGACTTTATTGGGGAAGTGTATACTTCAGGACGTTTTTCCAAGTCGTCGTTGTCCTTTGAATCTTAGTTGTGGAGGGTGCCGTTCAGCTTCAAGTTGTTGTCCTTTCAGTCTTAGTTGTGGAGGGCGCAGCTCAGCTCCAGGTCCAGTTGCCGTTGCTAGTTATAGGGGGCGCAGACCACCATCCTTTGCAGGACTCAAGGAATTGAACTGGCAACCTTGTGGTTGAAGCCTGTGCTCCAACCAACTGAGCCATCCGATAGGCAGCTCAGCTCAAGGTGCTGTGTTCAATCTTAGTTGCAGGGAGCGGAGCCCACCATCCTTTGCGAGGAGTTGAACCGGCAACCTTGTGGGTGAAAACCTACTGGCCCGTGTGGGAATCGGACTGGCAGCCTTCGGAGTTAGGAGCATGGAGCTCTAACCACCTGAGCCACCGGGCTGGGTCTTATGTTTTGTTTTATATTATATTTTGTTATACCAGGTCTTACACTAAAATAAGACTGGTCTTATATGAATTTTTGCTTCAAAAGATACATTAGAGCTGATTGTCTGGCTAGATTTTATTTTCAGGGAAACACGGTAGCTGGTCCTTAAAGCTGTCATACTGAATTTCCTATTTCCTGTCCCTTGAGTTATCACAATAGTTGTGCTTTTTCTCGTTGTAACAACCATGTGCTTGGACATTTTTCAAGGAAAGGTAAACTAAACGTCTTTGAAGGAATCTTTGTGAGTTTTTTGAGAGTCCATTTTTGCTTGAGCAGCAGTTAAGTTCTATGGCACTAAAAGCCCTTTAGGATTACCAGTTGATCTTTTTAAATATATTTTTCTTCCAAGAACTAGAGCATTTGACTCTTATTTGTGTTTGTGGGGTCACTGCACAGATTCAAAACAAACTGCATTTCTTGCCTCATTTTCATCATCGCCATTTACCTGGGTCAAATTAAATAGTAGGGTTCAAAAGGAAATTCCAGTACCATGAAATACAGGAAACCTGGAAGGACTAGCTCATTGGTTTGGATATTGGTGCCAGTGAGAGCGAGTGGGTTGGGAGGTAAGTTTGATCTCTGTTGGGGCATGAGCTATTTCATGCCCAAAGATACAGATAACTCATTTTTCATTTACCTCCAGAAATTATTTTAGATGCATCATCATGAACAAAGGAGAGTAGTTTCTGAACGCTGATATTTTATAGTATCTGAATCATTATACTTAGGAAAATTATTTTCTGGACTCAAACTTAAAAGTGTTCCTTATTGTGGCTTAAAACAAGAACATAATATGAGCACTTGACTGTTACCACATCATTGATTCTTTGGCACATGGTAGGCAAATCACTTATTGTGTTTTAAGAGGGAAGGTGGTGGGTGGTCAATGACTAAAAACTGCTAAGTGAGGACAAGTAAGTCATTCCCCCACTTGTTTAGCAGTGTGTCTATGCTCTTAGGAAAGAAAGGAAAATGTTGTTGTCATAGTAGGAAAAGACACAAGATGTGATCTTGTTAAAATAGGATGGAAACAGTTTTGGTTAAGTTGGGATGAGTAGAAGAATTTTTATAAGAGCCTGTAAAATCAGTGTTTTCACTGTCAGGAGGGTTGGGGACAATGTTATATATAATATTAGACATTAATAAGATATATAAGAAGGAGACTCAACATCACATTATATGTGAATTATACAATTTCAATGTGTAACGCATTACATTTGTTCCTTAAATCCTTTGAAGCTAGAGAAGTAGTTGGTGGGGTTTTTAATAGAAGAATACCTGGGCCTTGGAGTTAAGTTAGTTGCTACAAAGGTGCAGAGGTAGAATTATAAGTTGTTTTTTTTCCCCTGCTGGTGTGACTTATCATCTTAGTCTGCTGCCAAGAGACTTTCTAGATCTGATGTCTGTGTAAGAAGTTTTGTTATTTTGAATTTTCAGAGAATACCATCACTTTGGTGTCTCTTTAGTAATCACTGGGATACTTATCCAGTGGATGCGGCATTTGAGCAACCAGTGATTTTTGAGAGCTAAATGTGCGCTGGGCAGCGAGTGTACCCAGTAGTGAGTCGGGAACAAGATAGACAGTATTCTCCGCCCTGTTGGAGCTCTGAGTGGGGCTTACACTTTAAATGTTGGTAGAGGGGCAGTGGTGTTTTACACCCAGCTGACACATGAGAAATGGTTGTGTTTGTAGGCCCAAAATGGTTAATATTGGCGAGTTTATATGGTTCAACCTAACATCATTAGTAGTGATGATTTTGTATGCTTCTGTGGGTGCAAAAGATCAATGATTTAGCTAAAAATAAATACGTACGTACCTCTGTTTTCAGACCCAGTTAAATGCAACCCCCTTTTGAGAGTACTGTCTTTGTTTTATATAAATTGTTTATTGTAGCATATATGAAAAGAATAAGGTCAAGGTAAAGGCCATTCATTATTTTAAAAATGCTTTATTAATACTGCCATCGTACAGAAGAACCTTTTAAGGCCAACCAGCAATATCATTGGATATATTTGTGTATATGTATGTACTAGTTCCCTAAAGAAAAGTACCTATGGTGTTAAAAATTTCAAAAAAGAAAAGTTTTTATGGGCCTTTTGAATGAAATTAGCAAAAAAGAAATGATTGAGAGACAGTGGACCATTAATTTATTATTTTGTAAGAGCATTATTTGGATCTTGCTGACTCAGGTTTAGTGGTAAAGGAATCCTGTCTCCATTTCCCCGATAGGATGTACAGTTACCCAGCACGTGTTCCTCCTCCTCCCCCGATTGCTCGGGCTGTAGTGCCCTCCAAACGCCAGCGTGTCTCAGGAAACACCTCACGGAGGGGCAAAAGTGGCTTCAATTCTAAGAGTGGACAGCGAGGATCTTCTTCCAAGTCTGGAAAGTGTATGTATTATTATTACACCTTTGTGATTCTGCTATTTCTTGTGTGTCAAAATAGGGGAATTGATGCAGTTAATAATGTTCCATTTTTGTACAAATGCCTTTGCATAACCAAAATAATGAAAGAGAAGATAGTGATTGAGGGACCAACTCGAGACTGCCTTCTAACCTCAGTAATTTGAATAGTTATCAGTCTTTAGAGTCAAGGCACCTGTTCAGTTTATGAAATATGGAAGCCAGTAAAACTGTACAGAAAATACATTAAAAAGGAATCGAGGTCTTTATCAGGCCTACAAAAGTCAGAATCTACTGCTAAGGGAATAGGCACATGAGCTGCAGTTTTCAGCTACCAACAAAAAGATTGAAGGTCCCATTATTGGGACAGTCTGATACTGGCCCCATTTCCCCCCAGGGAGCTCCTGTTGCCTCCGGGTGTATAGTTAGTGGGAATGTGTGTTTGATAACTGGTAGCTTCTGGTACATTTGATTCTCATCTAGGGTTTTGTTTATATTAAAAGTGAAAGGAGATGACCTTCAGACCATTAAGAAGGAATTGACCCAGATAAAACAAAAAGTGGATTCTCTACTGGAAAGCCTGGAAAAAATTGAAAAGGAACAGAGCAAACAAGGAGGTAAATGGGTGTGCTGCTTGTTTTGTGTAGAGTTGGGTTAGTTACCTAAGATAGTTGAAAATACTGGTTGGAACAGTGGGATATAAAGAGATTGAATATGAACCTTGGGGAGTCTGAATTGGGAAGGGCACCTGTGGGAGGATTTAGAATTGTGCTGCACTTCTGAGTGTTAGAGGGGATTGTCTACGTCCCGTGGACATTACGTGCCCCTAGACAGACTTGTCCTTCTCATCCCCAGTAGAGATGAAGAATGATAAGTCAGAAGAGGAGCAGAGCAGCAGCTCCCTGAAGAAAGATGAGACTAATGTGAAGATGGAGTCTGAGGGGGGTGCAGATGACTCTGCTGAGGAGGGGGACCTACTGGATGATGATGATAATGAAGATCGGGGGGATGACCAGGTGAAAACCACGGGAAAGGAGAGAAAGAGGTGGTGGAGGGGGGAGCAGGGACACATGGAGTGCCTCTAACTCCATCCTGTTTGTGTCTGTTTCTCACAGCTGGAGTTGATCAAGGATGATGAAAAAGAGGCTGAGGAAGGAGAGGATGACAGAGACAGCGCCAATGGCGAGGATGACTCTTAAGCACATAGTGGGGTTTAGAAATCTTGTCCCATTATTTCTTTACCTAGGCGCTTGTCTAAGATCAAAATTTTCACCAGATCCTCTCCCCTAGTATCTTCAGCACATGCTCACTGTTACCCCATCCTTGCCCTTCCCACGTTCATTCATTCATACTGCCCTGCGCCTAGTCCCATTCTCACTCCCTTTGACGCTCCCAGTAGTTATGTTAAGTCTTACCCTGTAATTTTTGCTTTTAATTTTGATACCTCTTTATGACTTAACAATAAAAAGGATGTATGGTTTTTATCAACTGTCTCCAAAATAATCTGTTGTTATGCAGGGAGTACAGTTCTTTCCATTCATACATGAGTTTAGTAGTTAGTTGCTTCCCTACCTGCAAAGGCAGTCTCATTAGTTGAGTAGCACCTGAGAGCAGCTTTGAGTTAGAGGTATGTGTGTTATACCCCACATGAGCGTTCTGTGTGGGGCTGTTCAACACAAATGTAACAATGTATTTTTGTGAACGAGAGTTGGCATGTCAAATGCATCCTCTAGGAAAATAATTAGTGTAATAGTCTTAAGATTTGTTTTCTAAAGTTGATACTGTGGGTTATTTTTGTGAACAGCCTGATGTTTGGGACCTTTTTTCTCAAAATAAACACGACCTTATTAAACCAGGAATTTGAAGGAAAAAAAAACCTGGTTTTTTATTTTTGTATTTTATAAGTGTTTATTTCAAATTCTTTGTTTCACAGCGGCTTCTACAAAACCTCTAGAATGTACTAGATATATTTTTCTTTGAGTCATAATCATTATGCATACCAACATACAATACACTACTCAAATTATATTTCATTGGGGGTGGGTGTTGATGTGGAGTAGAATCTTGAAAAACAGCTTTTATGTCCTAATTTAAAAATTTGGGAAATACATTAAGCCCTTTTATCAATGCTTTGTGGTCCAGTTGGCACCCATTTTTTGAGATTTTCGTTGTGTGCTAAATTCATCCTTAAATAGAAGAGCCTCAGACATGCCAAGATTTTAGGAAAATTGAAACAACTGGAGAATGAAACCTGTATTCTTTCATTTTGTCCTTATAATTGCTATTTATAGCTCTAGTTACCTTCTGGATTCTGAGTCTGTGCCTCAGTGTTACTGAAAATAGAAAAGTTTTGTTTTCTGGTGTTCTGTAGTCTGCTTTCCTAGGTAATTGAGAACATAGTGAAATGAAGGTTATGTATTTATGTTACCTTCAGGTCAATCCATATCAACTAATTTTTGCACCACCACTGCTCCCAACTTGATTAATTGCAGTGATTTTTAGGCATGGTACTAGTTATTAACGCCCAAATTCTAAGGACAGATTTATTAAACAGCTTTCAGATTTGGGATGACTTGCCTCGTCCTGAAAGGTCCAGTTTATTTATGATTTATACTTCAGTTTTTTTCAGTAGAGCAGGACAGAAAACATGCTTAGTTTGGCTGTTATTCACACAAACCTTGGATTCCCTGCAAAGTTGTTGTTTAATAGCTGGCAGCAAAGGCGTTTATATTCAACCCACAATGGGCAGAAGTCATGTCCAATTTATAAGGATCTCATAAGTCATCTTATATAACAGGTGATAAAACAGAATAGAAAGAGGCTGAACTATGGACCACGCTTGGATCTCAGATCCACAGTCTAAAAGTAGCTTCTCTGTGTTAATTTGATCAAAATACTTCTACCCACTCTGTTTTCTGATCATGTGATTTCATGTTACAGAGTCACTCTAAGCATGTAACTTCATGACAAGAAAGAAACTGGATTCAAGGAAGGGTCAAAGTTCTAAAATGCTATTAAGATTATATTAGCCACCAGTATGTATAAGATACTGGACCAATTAGTCTAGGCATGAAAGTGTCTACTTTTAATTCCATATGAAACTGATTGTTGAAAGAAATTGAGGAAAAGCTCTTTTTAATAATTAGAGTAATGATCATGTACTCTTAGAAAATCTACACACCTACACACACTGGATTATTGATAAAATACCAAAATGTCTTTAGTTTGTCTTATGGGAAAGTGTCGCTTTACAATGTAGATCTCAGACTACTATGAATTAAATGTCCTCATGTAACTAAGAATATCCTAGGTTTGTATAATCACACGTTTACTCTTAATACTTTTAAATTCAGGCTCCTAGGTGGTAACTGTAGCAGAGTAAAGCAAACATGATTAAAATAACGTTTACAAATTTTTTCAAATCTGATCAAATGCAGATGTTATAGACTTAAAAAAAGAGGCTAGTGTTCTTAAAGACCATTTATTAGAAGGCTTATAGGCCCTGTTACATTACTTAACCGTGGGCCCCTGGAAATGAGATAGGAGTAGGTTTAATAAAAATTATAGAGGCAGAGCAGTCGGTTTGGCAATGAGGGTAAGGGTGAAAGGCTTGATAGTTTTAGAGTAAGCTAATGAGTGTTCAAAGGCAATTCTGGGTAACGTGACGATCCCAATGACAAGGACCTTATCCTCACTATTCATGACAGGTTTAAGACCAAGTAAAAAATGGTGATGCATTTTTGGGATGTAAAATTCAAAGTAATAGGTTTTCTCAGTTTGTCATGAAATCTAAGAAAATTGCCTGGAATCTTTTAAGAATACAGTTTCCAGGCCAAGGTTGAAAAGCAAGAAAGAAGGTGGATGATTTAAAAAGGAATTCCTTTGAAACATTTATTTCTCTTTTTTTAAAAAGATTTTATTGGGGAAGGGGAACAGGACTTTGGGGAACAGTGTGTACTTTCAGGACTTTTTTCCAAGTCAAGTTGTCCTTTCAGTCTTAGTTGTGGACAGTGCAGTCCAGGTCCAGTTGCCGTTGCTAGTTGCAGGGGATGCTGCCCAACATCCCTTGTGGGACTCTGAGGAGTTGAACCGGCAGCCTTGTGGTTGAGAGAATGTGCTCCAACAAACGGGAGCTCAGCGGCAGCTCAGTCCAAGGTGCTGTGTTCAGTCTTACTTGCAGGGGGGCGCTGCCCACCAACCCTTGTGGGACTCGAGGAGTTGAATCGGCAACCTTGTGGTTGAGAGCCCACTGGCCCATGTGGGAATCAAACCGGCAGCCTTCAGAGTTAGGAGCACGGAGTTCTAACCGCCTGAACTACCAGGCCGGCCCGAAACAATTTGCTGCTAACTTAAAGCTGTCAGGTTGAAAGTGGATAATAGATTTTGAATGCTTCAAAAGAGGATTCCCAGAAGATTTCATTTCAGATGTTACCCCAACATGAACTTGCAAAGATTTAAGATTAGTGCTAGTCAGTGCCTGTTTTAAAGATTCTACAGAGGGATCTAGGTGTAACAGAAAAGGAAAATAATGCAAATAGAAACAAGATTATGGTAAATTGTAAGGGAATAAACAAGTCAAATGAGGATTGAGAATGTAATGGAAGGAGTAGAAGAAAAATAATGATCATTCAAGTCATAAAGTAACCATAAAATATCGATGAAGGAATGTACTGAAAAATTTAACAGCAGTGTTTGTTCAACAATTTAACAATGAAGAGTAAACATGACAAACTACTTCACAGGTACTAGTGTGTTTAGGTAACAGATGAAATAATGGGGTGCATTATGGAAATATTGGGGAATAGGAAATAGCTGTATATTTAATGAGATCGGTTGAAAGATGCACTTTGTTCTGAGAATATGTGGCTGGCCTGTGATGTTGGCATTGACTGACCATCGATGCACTAATTTTATTTTCAGAACTAGGAAGCGTCACTGTTGACGGGCCTGGGAGAATGCAGGACTTGCTTACTGATAGTTGACCATTTTATTTAATATGGGGGAAAATCAGCTACACTAATGCCAAATGGGGTTTGAATTTCTGCACCCTGGTTCAAACTACCTTGACCAAAAAATGCGTTTCGATTGAGTTTAGGGGGATAAAAGAATAAGGACCCTGATAACTGGAAGAAATCAGTTAACAATAGTAAAAAACGGGTATGGGAGAAATGAGAGTAACCAGTAAATGAGTTACATGTAAAATGCAGAGTATAGGCTACTAAGTAACTTCAAAGTACTTCACTTACTTGATCAATGCTGTACCTCAGGGAGCAGGTATGGTGTTTACTTGACTAATGACTAATAAGGGGCACTATGTTGAATGTTTAGTGTTTAGAAAGAGCTTGGGGACAAGTAAAAAATAAGACCAGTGAAACTTGTAGAGAAAAAGTGCAAGTTGATAAAGATACATAACCTTACTGGGATGAGAGAATTCCACATATTTAGAGAGGAGACTTAAATTGTGTTGAAAATTCCAAGTTTGAATTTTGGTAATCAAATTAATCCTAATGAAATAAGGAGAAGGCCTCGAAACAGTGAGGTTGTATTAGTAACTTTCAGGTTAATAAAAAATTAACCCCAATTATGAAAAGCAGGACCTGTGTTAAAGTGTGTTAGAGTTAGTCCTGTTGTAAGCTAGGTTGGGACTTTCCCCCCACTAAATTAGAAGTACAAAACAACAGGAAGAGAGAAGGGGGGGTGGGTGTAATGGGGTTAATACCAAAAAAAAAAACCAAAAATAGTTAATAGGAAGGAGTTGAAACCTAAGATGAATGGGGATAAGAAGGCATGTTGCTCTCAGTTCCAGTTCTGAGCATGCCAGGTTATTCTTTAAGGTGTCACACAGGAATAAAAGCTTGAGAGGAAATATGTTTTGAAGGTCTGACAAAAATTTGTGCAAAAAGAAATCCTGTAAAGCTCTCACAAACCTAAAAAAAAATTGTCAATAGAATGATTATTAGTACCTCATCAGGTTAGTAGTTGAATGGTTTTCAACCTTGGTTGTGCATTGAAATTACTAGGAGCATTATAATCCTGGTGCCCAAATGTGCATTCTAGACCAATTAAATCTCAGCTGTTGGGACTCAGGGATCAATATTTTTCAAGATGCTATAATTTCAATTTGCTGCCAACATGAGGAACCACTGCACCAAGAGGCCAGAAGTGCACTTTCCATGGGAGGGGGGAAGGGTTAGGAAAAGAGGCTTTCAGAGAGCATGTCTCCAGGTGACTGGCTAGCACGGAAGTTAGTAAAAGAATGCCCGTGTAATATGTTGAATTAGTTAAGACGAGTGCTTACAGTAAAGGGAAAGCACAATGGTATGCTTTCTTTAAGAAAAGCTTCCGGTGAAAGGGTGAGAGTGTACCTATATTGAAATCTATGGCCAAAATATAGAAAGCACCAAAGGAGGCATCTGGGTAGGTTTGGAAGGTGAGAGAAAAGCTAGGTTGAGGGAGAAAGAAATGTTCTCTCAGGCTGCAAGAAACCATGACCCACCACTCTTAAAACTACTTCAGTGTCTAATAGAATTTTCTGAGATGATGGAAATGTTTCATAACGCGTCCACCAGTATAGTAGTCCTGCGGCTAGTGTGAGTGAGGAATTGGATTTTAATTTTAAATAGTCTGTTTAAATATTAATAGCATGAGGCGACCTTGTTAGACAGTATACTTAGAAGACGTCCCTTAGAACATTGAAGATTCCTGAGTATGAGAAGATCCTCAACTGCAGGCTTAGTCAAACCTATCTTGTCAGTTGTGCCTGAAGCCCAAGGCAAATACTACCATTTACAGAAGGTTTTATATGCATTCAGCATGATGATGCTGGGCATTTAACATACATAGTCTCGATTCTCACACAATCCTATTACATACATATGGAAGTAGTAATTCCTTTGTTTGAAAGAGTTTTAGAGAGTTTAAATACCCATAGTCATTAAATGGTAGAGCCAACATTTCAACCTGTGATCTGATGTTACATCCATGGATTTTGGACCTCAGGAGAGGAAATGGTGTCTTTGAACCCACATTCTGAGTCCTAGAAAATGACAAAAACTATTTCCAAGCTACAGTATAGACGGATCCTAGCACGTTCTCTCAACAACAGGAAAGCGCCTCACCATTTTTCTCTATTCTGTACTAAAATGGTTCACTAGATAGACTTAACAGTTGCAAAAGCACATTGAAAATTGCCCGGCTAAGAGCTGAAATGCTGTTTCATGCAACATGGTTGGGCTTTAGAAGTGTAGCAAAAACAGAATACTGTCTCTTCCACCAATTTTCCTTACCTCTTCCTGGAGCACCTGGAACCCCTATTTTAAACCATTTCTTCTACCTCAAAACAATATAAGCTTTCCAAATATCTTGTAAAAATCACTCTTGTCAGGACAGTACACTTGATTACACAACTTTGGCCCTGCATCTTGCCACCTGCATGGTCCATTAGAAGCACCTGCCAATGTCAGGTGTCCTAAAAAAGACTGCTCTTTGCCAAAAGAATGTGAAAGGGGTTCAGTGACAGATTGAGTCACCTTTGTAGACGCACACAAGCCACGGTAATGAATTATCTGGTATGAATTTGGGATATTAGGAGGAAAAAAGGTGAGCCTGAAAATCTACCTCTTCAATGACTCTGAAACTCCCACCAATTTCTATTTTGGTCCCTGGTTAATGGACCCATCCAGAATCGAAATCTTCCTTAATAGAACATAAAGTTTGATGCCTGTTTTTTTTCTCCCCATTTTGTTCCTGCCCTAAAGGATACTTGCTCCAGAGAGGTATGAGATATTTCAAAGCCCCTCTTGGCCCTAGTGGGGGAAATTCCCAACCAGAGGGCTTGTACGTTGATGGGGCCAGGAGCCAACTGCCGGCCCAATCTCACCATATTTCCCTACTTGGAACCTGTGTTACCACTTTTTGTTAGTTTTCTCATCCAGCCAAACTTGCCCCTTCCCCAGAACTTGATGTACCCTCTCCACAAGAGCTTTTCTGTGGCAGCAGCTAGGTCATTCCCCAAGGAATAGGAGCCACTGGCGTTTAGTTGCTGGAAAGTTGTCTTCGTAACTGCTGGAAATGCTGTGGTGGCCTGCTCTGTCCTTGCCAGGTCCCCCTTCCTGGGCTGGGATGTTCCAGTTAGAGGTGTTCTAGCTCTGCCTTGGTCAGAGGGAGAAGCAGCCAGCCCATGGAAAAAGCTGCTCCCCCAGGGAAGTCTAGAAGTGTCCTCACCTTTTCACTGTTACCTGACCGCCTCTGGAGACAGCGGGGTGATTGCTGTCAGTGTTTGTATTTCCTCTTACCTGGGCATCTAACCCTGATGCATTCTCTTGAGGCCCAGCAACAACCTGGCTCCATAACCTTGACTCTACTACTGGTGTCGCCCCCTCAGTCTATGAATCAGGTACATGGCAGCACTCTGAAATGTATGGTGACTTGTCCTCTTTAGCACCCACCTGAGTGTAAGTAAACACATTTTCCTTCAAAATATTACACACACCCCGGCCTTTTATTTGCATCTTTACGGGAATTTTCAATTCTGTCCTTTAGCAATGTTGTACTTAGCAGCTCAGAATATCCCACACACGATTCAGTTGCAACATGGCCACACACCTTTTTTCCTAAGAAGAAATGTGCTAGTGAAACAAGACTGACAACGAAAATGCGTTTTCCTGTATCTAGCTGATATAAACGCGACTATTTGCTCAGATCAGAAATAAAGATAAGATCATATTGTATAGCTACCATTAAAGCTCATGTGCATTCTAAATATCTGTTCAAGAGTTTTGTTTCTCTCCGTCTTGACTGCCACCGTTCCAGTCCGAGCCACCTCGCTCCCGGCTTACTGCAGTAGCCTCCTGGGTACCCACATCTACTGTGAGCCTTTTTCAATCAATTCGCACAACAGCCATAGTGATCCTTTCAAACATGCATATATTCATACATATATATAGTCATGGCATTTCTCGGCCTAAAACCCTTCTGCCCTTAGGAGAATGACAAAACTGAACACAGCCATACTGGACTCTTCTTTGTCCCCCTTCCCCCCCATTCTCTCCCCCTCCACCGTTGCCCATATGATTTCCTAGTCAACTTTTATTCATCCTTAAAGTTGAGCTCAAGTGCCACTTCCTCCAGGAAGCCTACCCTGTCTCTCTTAAGCAGTCTGGTAGGCTCTCATAGAACCAGGAATCTTCTCTGTGGCACTAATTAGTCACACGTCAATTTGTGTGATTATTTGATATGTTTTTCTTATTAGAGTAGAACTCAATGAGCGCAGGAACCATATCTATTACTGTTCACCAGTACATCCCAAGTGCTTAACATAGTGTCTGAAACATAAGCATATGAATGAATGGGAAAGGGACAGGAAGAAGTGGGGGAAGGCAGTCCCGGAAACCAGCGGCAGGAATGCCAAGGCTCAGCTCAGGCACCACACCTGGAGGAGTGTTGTAATGCCTGTGCCTGTCTCAAGGGGGTGCATTCTGACAGGTGAATGTCAGTGGCCCTGCTTGCACTGTAATATAATTGCACAATTCTGTCAGCCTCCAACAAATCCCTCAATAATCTGCGTCTGATGCCAAGGGTGAGAGAGAAGGGGCACTATCCGAAAAAGAGCAATTCACCTGTCTTTCAATACATTTAAGTCCAGTTTTTCTTACAGAGCCCACTCTCCCCTTAGCAGCTAACCTACCTCTCAACACCTGCATTCTTTAATTTTTAAATTCAAATATACATATATACTATAAAATGCATATATTTCAAGCATACAGCCTGATGAAGATTTACAAAGTGAACATGCCTGTTTAAACACCACCCTACTCAGGATATGGAACATTACCAGCACCTCAGAAACCTTCATGCCCCCTCCAATCATTATCCCACTAGGTAACCACTACTCCTGTCACCCTAGGTAGGTTTTGCCTGTGTTTGCGCTCGATACAGGTGGGATAGCATTGCACTGTTGAAGTTTGGGCTGTGCCTGAAATGGATACAGCCGGATGGTTCCAGGAGACAGTAGTGAAGAAGTACGAGGAGTGAGGCAGTGAAGGAGGAAAAGCCAATATAAGGGTTTGTTGTTGACACTCGGTATATAGTGTTTCCCAGAATTGTCTGAAGGAGGGAAGAACAGGAGGCTGAGATATTATCTACTTGTTCCTGCTCCCCATTGACTGAGGGATGCCACAAGATGAGCTTCCCTACGGTTCTGGGCTGTAACTGATTTTACGAGGCTCCAGCAGCACTGAAAGACATTTAGATTGTTTTCAGTTCGTAATAATACTATGAACATTCTCGTGCATGTCTTTTGAGAACACACCTACAATTTCTGTTGGGTATACAGTCAGATGGAATTGTTGGGTAATAGGGCATGTATATATTAAGCTGTAATAGACATTGCCATACACTTTCCCAAAGCCATTGTACTAAGGTGTATTTTCACTAGCTGTAAATGAAATTTGAAGTTACTCCACATTTTTGCCAGCACTATTTTCAGTCCTTTTGATTTTAGGTTTTTTAATGGGTGTGTCGTGGTATCTCATTTTATGTTTATTTTCTTTTTGGTAAACTTTTTATTGCAGTATAGTTTACATACTGGAAAGTACACAAATCGTGTGCAGCTGTTACTTTTCACACACCGAACATGCAAAAAACAGCAAGAAATCCAGAACTGGAATATCACCGGCATTACGGAAGCCCCATGCATGTACGCCCTCTTCCCACCGCTATGTCACCTCATCTGTACCAACCACATCTGACACAATAGATTGTTTTGGCCTGTTTTTTAACTTCAAATAAATGGAATATTATGTAGTTTTTTGTGTCTGGCTTCTTTGATTCAACATTGTACAAGTCATATCTATTGTTGCATGTTGTAGTTTGTTCATTCATACTGTTGTATAGTATTATATTGTATAAATATACTGCAATTTATTCATTCTGTGAATAGGCTTTTGGACTTTTCAGTTCTGACTATCATTAATAAAGCTGCTATGAACATTCTAGAGCATGTCTTTTTTTGAACATACATATCTATTTCTGCTGTGTATAAAAACTAACAATTAAATTACTGGGATATAGAGTATTACCCTACACCCTCACCTACCTATTTTCTCTCTTAATTTTACACATTCTGGTAGGAGTGTAGTAGTGTCACACACACACAGATTATTTGCTTTTTTTTTTTTTCAAAAAATAAGCTTTTAATGTTAGAATAATGTTAGATTTACAGAAAGTTGCAAGGACAGTGGAGAGAGCTCCTTGTATACCCATCGTCCAGTTTCCCCTAATGTTAACATCTTGACACTATCATGGTACATTTGTCAAAACTGAGAAACCATCACTGGTACATTACTATTAAACTCCATACCTTATTTTGATTTCACCAATTTTTGCATGTGTGTGTGTGTGTGTGTGTGTAGCTCTGCACAATTTTATCACATGTCTAAAATTTATGTAACCACCACCACAATATACAGAACTGTTCCATTGCCACAAAGGAACCCTTGTACTATCGTCACACCACATCCCACATCCTCCCACTACCATCCCTAACGCCTGGAAATCATTATCATTTTGCCATTTCAAGAAGTTACATAAATGGCATCACACAGTATGTAACCTTTAGAGAATGCCCCCCCACCTGCACGACATAATGCCCTTGAATTCCATCCAACTTGTTACATGTATCAATAGTATTTTCCTTTTTATTGCTGCGGATGTACCAGTTTAACGATTTATCTGTAAAAAGACACTTGCGTCGTTTCTAGTTTGGGGTATTAGAAATAAAGCTGCTATATTTCTCTATCAGTTTTTGTGGGCAGAAGTTTTCCATTTCTCTGGGATAAATGCCCATGAGTGTGGTGACTGGTGAGTATATTAAGTATATGTTTAGTTTTATAAGGAACTACCAGATTGTTTCCCAGAGTTGCTGTAATTATTTTACATTCCCACCAACTGTATATAAGAGATCCAGTTTCTCCACATTCTTGCCAGGTTTTGGGATTGCCTCTAGTTTTTATTTTCACTTTTCTAATAGGTATGTAGTGATTTTCTGTTTTGTTTTTTTTTGTAGTTTTTGTTTGCTTGTTTGCACTTCCCTAATGGCTAGTGATGTTGGCCATCTTTTCATTTGCTTATCTGCCATTTATCGTCTTTTGTGAATGTCTGTTCATACCTTTTGTCCATTTTATAATTGGATTCTTTTTAAACTATTGAACTTTGAGAACTCTTTATATATTCTAGACACAGTTCTTTTGTCAGACGGTTTACAAATGTTTTCCCCTAGTCTGTAGCTTGTCTTTTCATCTTAACAGAACCTTTTGTAGAGCGAAAGTTTTTAATTTTGATGAAGTACCGATTATCATTTTTTTCTTGTACAGATTAAGCTTTTAGTGTTACTTCTAAGAACTCCTCACCAAGACTTAGGTCCTAACAATTTTCTCCTGTTTTCTCTAAAAAATTTTATAGTTTTACATTTAAATCTATTATCCATTTAAAGTTATTTTTGTGTGTGTAAGATTTCAGGCTTAAATTGACGGGGTTTTTTTGTTTTTTGTTTCTTACCTATGGATATTCAATGTCTCTAGCACCATTTGCCATAAAGACTAATCTTCCTCTACTTAATTGCTTTGGTATTTCTGTCAAAAATCAATTGCGTATATTTGTATGGGTCTGTTTCTGGGTTCTCTATTTTGTTCCATTGAGCAATGTATTTATCCATGTGTCCATACCATACTGTTGTTAACTGTAGCTGTATAAAAAGTTTTAATGGGTAGAATGATTTCTTCCACTTTATTCTTTTATCTTTTCAAATTTGTTTTAGTTGTTTCCTTTGAATTTCCTTATAAATTTTAGAATATACTTCTCTCTATATAAAAAAATTTACTTGGATTGTGATATGAAACATGTTAATTTGGTTAACTGTCCAGTTGGTACAAATTCGTAATGAATAATCCCTTTGATAACAAAAAAGGTTAGCAACATTGTTGCAATAATTTTGTGAACTTAGTTGTCAGAACACGTATGTTTATTCAAGTCTCTGTTTTTATTTCTTTTGGGTATATACTTCAAAATGGAATTGCTGGATTGTATGGTAATTCTATGTTTAATTTTCTTTTCATTTTTATAGGGGAATATTGGGGAACAGTGTGTTTTCCCATCAGCTCCAAGTCGTTGTCCTTCAATCTAGTTGTGGAGGACGCAGCTCAGCTCCAAGTCCAGTCACTGTTTTCAATCTCTAGTTGCAGGGGGGCACAGCCCACCATCCCATGCAGGAGTTGAACCAGCAACCTTGTTGTTGAGATCTCACACTCTAACCAACCAAGCCATCCAGCTGCCCCAGTGTTTAATTTTTTGAGGAATTGCCATTTTCCATGGTGACTGCACCATTTTTAATTTCCACCAGCAATGCACAAAGGTCCAAATTTCTCCACATCCTCAACACTTACTTTATTTCTTCTTCTCTTCCTCCTTCTTTTTTGATAGTAATCCTATTAAATGTGAAGTGGTATCTCAGTGTGGTTTTGATTTGTATTTTCCTTCCTGTGCTTATTGGCCATTTGTATATCTTCTTTGGAGCAATGTCTATGCAAGTCCTTTGCCCATTTTTTAATTGGGTTGTTTGTTGTATTGTTGTTATGAGAGTTCTTTATATATTCTGGATATCAGTTCTTTATGAGCTATGTGATTTTCATATATTTTCTCCCATTTTGTGGGTTGTGTTTTCACTCTGTCCATAGTATTCATTCCATAGTGTTTTTTTAAAGATTTTTTTAATTAAAGTTTATTGGGGTGACAATTGTTAGTAAAGTTACATAGATTTAAGGTATACAATTCTGCAATACATCATCTATATATCACATTGTGTTTTCACCACCCAGAGTCAGTTCTCTTTCTCTCACCATATATTTGATCCCTTTTACCCTCATTTACCACCCCCCCTCCCTTCTCATCCTCTGGTAACCGCTGAACTATTGTCTGTGTCTATGAGTTTCATTTCTTCATTTGTTTGTCTTGTTCTTTTGTTGTTTTCAGTTTTATATACCACATATTAGTGAAATCATATGATTCTCTCCCTTTTCTGTCTGACTTATTTCGCTTACCATTATAATCTCAAGATCCGTCCATGTTGTCGCAAATGGCACTGTTTTGTTTCCTCTTATGACAGAATAGTATTCCATTGTGTATATATACCACAATTTCTTTATCCATTCATCTATCGAAGGACACTTTGGTTGTTTCCATGTCTTGGCCACTATAAATAAAGCTGCAATGAACATCAGAGCACATATATCTTTATGGATAAGTGTTTTCAGATTTTTGGGGTAGATACCCAAGAGGGAGGGATTGCTGGGTCTTCTTAAAAAGACTTTTTATTGAAATACAGCTAACATACAATATTATATTAGTTTCAGGTGTACATCATTACATCATTGTTATTCAGCAGTACCCACCTAGCTCTATACGGTGTTATTACCACATTATTGATATTATTCCCTATGCTAAAGAAGTGATCACCATGATAAGTCCAGCAACCATCTGACCTTGTACCACACTATCACAATATTATTGGTCTTTCCCCCCCTTTTTATAATTTTCAATTACAGGTGACATCTAACATTATTTTGTATTGGTTTCAAGTGTACAGCATAGTGGTTAAACATTTATATAATTTAAGAAGTGATTTCCCTAACTAGTACCACCTGGCACTATGCATAGTTTTTACCATATTATTGATCAGATTCCCTATACTTTACATCCCCAAGACTATTTTGTAACTACCAATTTGTACTTTTTAATACCTTCACCTTGTTCCCAACCCCATTCCCATCTATCACCCTGATAGATCTAATACCTATCTGGCACCACACATAATTATAATATTATTGACTATATTCCTTATGCTATACCTTACATCCCCATGACTACTATGTAATAACCAACTTGTACATCTTAATCCCTACCTCTTTTTACTCATCCCTAACCCCCTCCCATCTTAAAGAAGTCCCTCTAAGATTCCTTGTAATACTGTTTTGGTGATGATGAATTCCTTCAGCTTTTTCTTGGAAGCTCTTTATCTGTCCTTCAATTCTAAATGATAGGTTCGCTGGGTAGAGTTGTAGGTCCTTTTCATCACTTTAATTATTTCCTGTCAATCCCTTCTGGCCTGCAAAGTTTCTGTTGAGAAATCAGCTCAAAGTTTTATTGGAGCTCCTTTGTAGGTAACTAATTGCTTTTCTTTTGCTGCTTTTAAGATTCTCTCTTTGTCTTTAACCTTTGGCATTTTAATTATAATGTGTCTTGGTGTGGGCCTCTTTGGGTTCATCTTCTTTGGGACTCAATGCACTTCCTGGGCTTGTATGTCTATTTCCTTCACCAGGTTAGGGAAGTTTTCTGTCATTATTTCCTCAAATAGGTTTTCAATTCCTTGATCTCTCTCTTCTCTTACAGGTACCCCTATAATGCAAATTTTGGTGTGCTTGATATTGTCCCGAAGCCCCTTAAATTTTCTTCAGTTTTTTAGATTCTTTTTTCTTTTTGCTGTTCTGGTTAGGCATTTTCTGCTACCTTATTTTCTGTATCACTGGTTCAGTCCTCTGCTTCATCTAATCTACTGTTGATTCCCAATAATATAATCTTCATTTCTGTTATTGTATTCTTCATTTCTAACTGATTCTTTTTCATTTCTATCTCCACTTAATGTTTCCTGTCTCTTTGTTAAGTTCTTCCTGAGATCAGTGAGCATTTGTATAACCAGTGTTTGGAACTCTCTATATCTGAAAGATTGCTTGTCTCCATTTTGTTTAGTTTTTTTTTTTTTTTTATTTTCCTGGAGCTTTGTTCTGTTCTTTTATTTGAGACATGGTTTTTGTGTCTTCCCTTTTGGGCTGCTTCCCTGTGTTTGTTTCTGTGTATTAGGTAGGGCTTCTATGTCTTCTGGTCTTAGTAGAACGGTCTTATGCTGTGGGGCTCAGTGTCATACTTTTTCTGGTCACCTGAGTCACACACTCCAGGTGTATCTCTTGTGTGGGTTGTATGTGTCCTCCTTTTGTAATTGAGCCTTGGTTGATAATTGCCCATCAATGTGAGGGACTGACACTTGGGCTCACTGGTTATAAGGACTGGCCTTGACTACAATGGAAGAGTTGTGCAGGGGCTGACCCTACAGAGCAGTATCAGCCTCAGCAGTTCTCTGGTTCCTGCCCAATCCACCCCTGGGTTGTGTTGTACTTGGAAGTCCCTGGGTGATGCTCCAGCTCATTTTGAAGGTGACCACTGGAGGCACCAACCCCAGGACCACCTTGGAGGGGATCCACCATAGGTCATGTTCAGCCACAGCCCATGCCCCACCAGGGGACACCTGGCAGGAGCCACAAAGAAATCCGCAGATGGCTGTCACCTGTGCTGTGCTTGGATTTGCCTTGAGAGGCCAAGCCATGAATCAAGGCTGGCTGCTGCTAGTGCCGGCTTGGGGCTGCCCAACCAGAGGCACAGGACATGCTCAAACCAAATGCTGCTTGTCTGGGTTTCACGAACCTTTGAGAGACCCTAGGAAAGTCTGCAGCTTGAGCTAAGGCAGGTGGTTTGTACGAAAAAGCCACTGGAGGCGACTTGGGTGTGCCCCAAATTGCCATGGCATGGTAAACAAATGACAGAGACAAAATTGCCATGGCATTGCAGCCACCTGTGTCCACACGCTGGGAAGGGGGAAGGCTCAGCAAATAAAGAATGGCCTCTGCGAGCTCCTCCTTCCAGGAGAAAGCTTACTCTCCAGCCCCAGTCCCAAGTCAGACAATTCAGTTCACCCCCATATGTTCCTGCTGCCTTTCCAACTGCTGCCCCAGCGCTGGAGCTCAGAGCAAGTGATTCTATTGGTGGGTAAGTACATGTGCGGTCCCTTTAAGAGGAGCGCCTGGGAGTGCAGCCACCCTCCATCTCATTCAATCACAATCTGCTGTTTTTCACAACTAGAAATTATGGGGACTTCTCTCCTCAGCACTGGAACCCTGGGCTGGGATGGGGCTGGGACTTGTCACTCCTCTGGGGGGTGGAGGGGACCTCCACAGCCAAAATTTCCTTCCCAACCTATAATGGCCACATGTAGGTGTGGGACCAGCCCATCCCGGGTCTCTGACCTTCCTACCAGTCTGGAGGTGGCTTCTTCGTCAAGTCCTTAGTTGAAAGGCTTCAGTTCAGCTTGATTTTAGGTGATTCTCAATAATGGTTGTTTTATAGATTAGTTGTAATTTTTATGTGGTTGTGAGAAGGTAAACACAGCGTTTACCTACTGTGCCATCCTGGTATTCATATTCAGATAGTCTCTTCTATAATGTTTTTTAGTGTATCTCTTTTTATAGTTGTTTTTAGTTGTTATTCTAGATATTACATTATACATACAAAACTGATCAGTCTCATGCTTTTATTTAACCATTTTCAGTGAAATTTTGAGAACTACCTTTACCGTCCTCCATAATAAAATATTTTAAATATTTCTTCTACCTAAATAGAGAAGTACATCAGACAGTTTTATTTTTGCTTCAACTATCAAACAGAATCTTTAAGCAACTCAGGAAGAGGATAGTGTGATATGCTTAACCATTGTCCTTTTTCCATTACTAACATTCCAAAGTTTCTTCCTTTATTATTTTCCTTCTGTTTCAAGAACTTCCTTTCGCCATTATTTTAGGGTAAGCTGGTGGGCAAAAATACTCAATTTTTCTTCATTTGAAAATGTCTTTATTTAACTTTCCTTCCTGAAGAATATTTTCCCTGTATTGAAATTCCAGTTGACCAACTTTTCAGCATTTGAAAAATGTACCATCTCTTTCTTATGAGAAGACCTCTGTCATTTGAATTGTTATTCCTCTGTAGTTAACGCATTTTTTCTCTCTAGCAGCTTTCAAAATGTTTTCTTCATTTTCAGTTTTCAGAAGTTTGATTATGTTCTGGGTATGGATTTATTTGGACTCATGTTACTAGGTATTTGATAAGACTCCTGAATCTGTAGGTTTATGCCTGTCATCAAATTTAGGGAAAATTAAGCCATTATTTAAAAATTATTTTTTTTTAATTCCCACCCTGTTTCTGTTATTCTTCTGGGACTCTAATCATACAAATGTTAGATCTTTTGTTATTGTCCCACAAGTACCTGAGAATTTTTTTCAGTTTCTTTTCTCCCTTTTCATTGTCCAAATAAGGTAATTTCTGTTCTTCTATAGAATATTCTATTCACATTTTCTTTCTTCTGTCATCTCTATTATACTATTTGGTCCATCCAGTAAGTTTTAAATTTCAGTTACTGTTTTTTTGAGTTGTAAAATTTCAATTTGGTTCTTATTTATATCTTCTACTTCTTTGCTGAGATTTTCTATTCTTTCACTTGTTTTAAACACACTTATAATTGCTCATTGAAACATTTTTATGATGGCTGCTTTAAATTCTTCATAGTTTCTCATTACTATTGTGATTTCTTGGGTTATGTAGAAGTCTATTGCTTAATTTCTTAAGTCTTTTATTTAGTTGCTAAGCAGGATTTTATAGTTATCTTTTGTTGATTTACAGCTCAATCCCACAGCATTCAGAGAATATAGTCTGCACAATTTTAATCCTTTGAAATTTGTTGAGACTCACTTTATTGCCAGGCACAGGTTTTATTTTTGCAAATATATATGCTTGAAAAGAATGTACATTCTATGGTCTTTGGATACAATATTTCATATATGTCAGTTTGATTAGTTGTTTGTTCATATCCTTTATGTCTTTGCAAATTTTTTGTCAGATTGTCCCATCATTTACCAAGAGAGATGTGTTAAAATATCCAACTGTGATTTTAATTTTATCTATTTCTCCTTTATGGTCTGTCATGCTTTGATCCATATATATATATATATATATATATATATATATATATATATATATATATATATTTGAGGTTGTTATTAAATGCATATTATTTTAGGATTTTTACTTCCTCCTATTGGATTTGCCCTTTCATCATTATGAAATGACCCCTGCTTCTAGTAATGATCTTTCACTTAATGTCTACTTTAACTAATATTAATACAGTTAAACCAGCTTTTTTTGTTTTGTTAAAGTATGCATGGTATATATATTTTTCATTCTCTTACTTTCAATTTTTCCTTGTCCTTATATTTCAGATGCAGTTACACAGGAAATGCAAGATAAATGTTTGATTCTTTGCCTTTATTTATCAGTTTTCAAGATATTGAATTGATTCCCTTTTATCTTCCAAATCTGACTCTGATATCCAACCTCTGATATCCAACCCCCAGTGACCCTCACCAGCCCAGAATAGGGTTGACCTGGGTAACCATTAGGATATTGTGAAAATAATGGTATGTGCTTTCTGAGACTCCCAAGGCCTTAAAATATATTGTAGCTTCCTCCGTGCGCTGTTTTTGTTCACTTCCTGTTAGGGAGGCTATCGTCATGTTATGAAGATGCTCCCTCTATGGAGCTCAGTTGGTTAGAGCACAGTGCTCATCCAACATCACAAGTTCGATTCCCACATGGGCCAGTGAGCTGCGCCCTCCACAACTGGACTGAAAACAACGACTTGGAGCTGATGGGTCCTGGAAAGACACACTGTTCCCCATTATACCCCAATTAAAAAAAAAAAGAATAGTTCAGTCAAACAGTAGGATTCTAGGAAGCATAAGAGTATAATCCCTTAGCAGTCCCAGCAGAGGCTCAAAGTACAGAGTTGTCTCAAAAAGATGTCGTAAAATGATTTTTTGTCTAGTGGGAAAATCCTAATAAGATTCATAGAAGATCATGAAAGTGGCAGAACCACAATAAGCTGGAACTGTAAGACAGCAGAAAATAAAAGTAAGTGTTTCGACCCCTAAACTTCTTCAGACAGGAAGCAAGTTGAAACGACTACTCAGCTACAAACAAAGGCTAGCTTTCATATAAAATGAAGGATAAGTTCAGTGGGCAAAACCATGATCTCAGAGGTGGAGCCAAGAGCCACAGAGAATTATTCCCAGGACTTGAATCCTAATCAAAGAATTGGCAACAAGTATCCTACTAGATTTCAAAATTTCTACAACTCAGTGACTCTTGTGTGCCTGCTTTCCCCTTCCTCTCATTTTTCCCCATAGTGTTTATCTTATGCCTGTCCTGGCATTATATGTGTGCATACAGAAGCCAGATGTAACTTGTGTGTTTAGCTCACCAGTTTTATGATTGAGAGAAATAGTACTCTAGAAACTCTATGTAAGCAACGATACCTGATGAGCTTCATCAATATAAGTACCTGATTTAGATGATGTAATTATGGCCCTTGAGGGGATGTTGTAATGGGATGTGACTTTGGGGGGATCTTGGGAGGGGGTGAGTATATTTTGCATATAAAGTGGATGTAAATCAGTGAGTGCCAGGGTGCAGACTATGATAGCCCCAAAGATTCTCACCTCCTGGTATTAATGCCCTTGTTTAGTCCACTCCCACAGTGAGTGGGACTGACCTGTATAACCAATAGGTTATTGCAGAAATTACAGTATGTCACTTCCACAAAGTATAAGATAATAAACTTTATTGGTTTAAACTGCTAAATTTGGGGATAATTTGTTGTGTTGTGAAAGGAACCAAAGTTTTGCCACCCTGAAGCTGCCTTTTTGGGGTATTGATTTTAAGCTATTTATTAAGAAACAAAAGACTCAGAAAGAATCTTTGACCTTTCCTTTCCTGCCCAAGAAATTCAGACAGAAAAACTTGCTTCAGGAAGGAAATCTTAGGATGTTCTTAGCCTGAATAGCTTAATTTGAATTAAGTATGAAAAATAAGAGGGCTTCAGGCAGGAGCCTGTTAGCTAGATACCCCATGTCCCATTGTTTCTGAGTTGCCTTGCAAGAATTTCCCTGCCCTGTGTGTTCTGTTCTTCCTCAACTACCTGTAAATGGCCCATTCTCACTTCAGAAATCCAATACCCTGTTTCACCCCCTTTTCTCCTTTGTCCAAAATGTCGTATATACCCAATGTTGCCTCACTGTCTTAGGAATTTTCATGCTCATCTGAATTCCCTATGCACCTTCATTAAAAATTAGATTTCCTCCTATTAATCTCTCTCTGTTAATTTGATTTTTAGCCCAGCTAGAAGAACCTAGAAGGTGGGAGGGAAAGTATAATTGTTTTTAGCAACCATAGTGGCAATAGATAATTAATGCAATTAATTTATTTAAATCTCATTATGAACTCATGGATTTCATCATATTTTATAGACTTTGTTAAATCAAATATGATTGTTAAATACGAAAGATAGCTACTAATAGAGAGGAATCAATAAAAGGAAAAAAATGTTCATTGAAAAGCTAAGAAAACTTAATGCGAAAAGAAACAGCAACAGCGTCCGAGAGTGGGGGAGGAAAACAAATTAGAAAAAGTATGATAAATGGAAAAATCAAAGTGAGATGTAAAAATAAATTTAATACATCAGAAATCCCTAAAATTACAAAAAGAAGAAGATGAGGAAGGAAGGGGAGGAGGAGGAGGACAAGAAGAAGAAAAAGGAAAAAGAAAGAGAAAAAAAACACAACCAAAATCTTACCTATATAAAAACAGAGATGCTTTGATTGGTTAAAAGAGAAAATTCCAGATATATGCTGTTTACAAAAGCCAAACTTTGAGTGTTGGTTCCCAAAGTGACTTTAATGTGAAACAAGATAACAGACAGAAATAAAGGACACAAATTCTAGTACAAGAAATAAAGGATATGAGGAATTAACTGAATAAAGATAGTTCCTTCATAGAGAAGACACAGCAGCACATTATCAATGTAACAATTATACCTGGCTTTCAAGTCTCCACAAAGGCATTCAGCTGCCTGTTATTACACCGTCTGACTGGGGTAAGTATCCCATCCCATCCTTCTCAAAGTTGCCATTCATGAGTTTTGTTTGATTTCTGCCTAATCCATGCCAGTTCTTCTGATAAAGCCCCCCCAAAATTCTGGAATGTTTACTGTGTGACAAGATACATCTGAAATCAATTTTCCAGGCATGTCATTATGCTAGAAGACCCAGATTTCAGGCCCGCTTGGGAAACATTCTGCAAACATAATAGAAAAGAAAAGTTGAAAATGAAAGGTTAACAATAAAGAGATGGGAAAAGATATACCATGCTAAAAGTAATAAAAATAAAGCTGTAATGGCAGTCACATCAGACAAAATGAATTTCAGAGCAAAAAACATCAGCAATCACAAACAAGGTCATTTTATAATGATAAGTGGGTAAATTTATCAAGAGGACTGACAAGAAAAAATATTCTGAGATGTTCTAAATTAAAATTACAGCAGCCAGAGACTGAAAGACAGAACACTTAGCCTGTTAATAGTTGTGGACCAGCTCTGACAAAAGACTGCACACATTCCTGTATGTCTGTTGGAATTCAGGATTAATTTCCAGGTGGCTATTTCCATGGTTATCCAACAGAGAGAATGGCACCACAGAACCCCAGGAGCCTCTGCTTATTGTTTATGCTTGAGCTTTAGGGTCTCCGGTGCACCCATCCCAGAACTAGCCCAGCTTCACCTTCTCCCATCCCCTTTTGAAGCAGCATAGGGACTTGGGCCTGAAGGAACGCCAGCCAGATGGCCAGGAGGAATGCTGGATAAGCTGATCACAAAAATGCCACCATCCCATCACTCCCTGCACAAAAGTGCAAACTTAGCTTATTATTATCTCCCTTCTAACTGCCTACTTCCTTGCAGATGTGGAAACCACTGTTCCTCATGCACAGGTCATCAAGTTTTGACCGCTACTCGACCTTCCTGGGGTGGCAATAATGAGCAGTCCGCCATCTTGCCCCCACCACACAGGAGCGAACATAGTGACCAGGTGATGTAACGAGTAAATAAAGCCTGCCACTTTCAAAAAGCTTACTGTGTTCAGAAAGCCTGCCCTTTGGCACAGCTTACTTTGTCCCTAGCTTGTAAAAGCAGCCAAGCAGAGCCAGTCCGGGAACCAATTCAGAGGACCTTTCTTTCCTCTGTGCTTCCTCCTTTGTGCTTGAACATAAACTTCATAAAATTTGTCTGTAAATTTGTCTGGGGTTTCCTCTTGTTTTCTGTCTTGGGGAACCCAACAACCCTAATGCTGGTAACAATTTGTCTATAGCTAATGTAAATTTTTTCACAACTGCTTACCTCTTTCTCCCCCCTACTTGATGTATAAAAATGCTTGCAAAACTCTGGGATGATGTTATCTTTTCTACCTAGCCTTGCTGCTGGTGCTTTAGACTCCATGCTCAGACATGTCCTCTTTTTTTTTTGCTAGCAATGGTTTAATAAACCTTTTCTTTTCTTTTTTTGAAATTTTCAATCTTTTCTTTAATTTTTCTTTTTTTCATTTATTGGGGTGACAATTGTTAATGAAATTACATAATTTCAGGTGTACAATTCTGTATTACATCAACTATAAATCCCATTGTGTGTTCACCACCCAGAGTCAGTTCTCCTTCCATCACCATATATTTGATCCCCCTTACCCTCATCTCCCTCCCCCCACCCCCCTTACCCTCTGGCAACCACTAAACTATTGTCTGTGTCTATGAGTTTTTGTTTCTCATTTGTTTGTCTTGTTCTTTTGTTGTTTTTGGTAAAACCCTTTCTTTTAAAAAGACTTTCAACCATGGAAGTTAAAATTTTTCTGTTTAACAGGACATAACAATCTTAAATGTTTATGTACTTAATAGCAGAACTTCAAAATACATGGAGCAAAAACTGAAGAACTGCAAGGAGAAACAAATTCACAATTACAACTAGAGATTTTAATGTACTCCCTTTTCAATGCTTGATAGAACAAGTAGAGAGAACATTAGAAAGGATATAGTAGATGTGAAAAACACTATCAAGCAAATTAACCTAATTGACAATTATAGGCCACACCATGTGATAACAGCAGAATATACATTCTTTTCAAGTGGACATGGAACATTCACCAAGATAGACAATATACTGGGTCATAAAACAAGTCTAATAACTTCGACTTGAATAGCATTCAAGACATACAAAGTATGTTCTCTGACCACATGCTATTAAATTAGAAATCAATAACAGAAAGATCTTTAGAAAATTCCCAAATATGCCCCAAAAATGTATACACATTTTGGAAAGGAAAAAAAAAACTATTAAAATTGTAATATTCAATATGTACCAACAACAAAACATGAATCCAAGTTACGTTTGACTTCTTTGGTGCTCAAAGTGGTTACCATCAGCATCCAGACACTTCTGATTATGGCGAACTACTTACTGCTTGAGCAACGTTGACCAAAGTGGCCACTTGTATACATTTTTTTTGGCACCTCTGGTATTTGGAAATGAAATCACATACCTCTAATTCTATTATGATCTTGATGGGCTGGGAGGTCCTCAGCTGTAATCAAGATCATAGTATACATTGGGTAACTGGCATAGAAGAAAAAAAACTGTAAAAACTTGGTTTCCCCTGCCCCCAGTAGAGGAAATGCAGATGATAATTACCTAAGAGTTAAGTTTGGAGTTAAGGTGGAACATTCCTTTGTGACTAATGATCAGCATATTGGCAGGGATCTGGTGTGACCCATTTCCTTCACTCCAAGTTTCCCAATTACCTGATTCACTCTTGGAGATGGTAATAACTTTTCAAACACATTAATGGGTCTACATGGGGCCAATTATTCTTACCTCCTCACCTGCTCCATTGATGAGCAAACACATCATCCTTCCCAGCTGTGCGCTGATGGGCTGCCCAGGGGAAAAGATACCTCTGGGTTGTCTCCTGCCAGTACAGATCAGTTGTGAGGACTTCTCAGGGAGTGAGGCTGCCTCACTCCCCTCACCACGTGAGAGGTTAAAGCCAGCAGCAGGCTCTGATCCCCAGACTCAGTCTATGGACCCCCAGAGCAACAGCTCTGCCATCAAGTAATGTGCTGTGCTGGAATGAAATGGTTTGCTTAAGAACATCTCAAGCAACTTTGAAGGGGGAAATTATCTGGTATTTGATTATCATCAGGTAATACTCAGATTTCTGGAAATTGTTAAATATTGATACATATTTTGGAAGAAAGAGAATGTCCAGGACAACCATCCCACCCAAAGGCTGATTTTTCAGGACATGCAGAATTCTAGCAAGTTAGAAGAGGATATTGATGTTTAGCTCAGGAAGATCTGTGTGCTCCTGAAAGTACCCCAAGATTGAGTGTTTCTCAAAATGTGGTTCAGAGATCACCTGCTTCAGAATTGCCATATATTCGGGCCCAGTTCTAGATCTATTGGAATAAATTTTCTGAGGTTGGGACCTGGAATTTGCACATATAACAAGCTTCTCCAGTGGAACTTGGATGGGGGACCGGATGTTTAAGAACCACTGTTTGGGATCACTGTTGCTCAGAGAAACACTGGCTGCTTCCTCTGGCTGTGTACTCTCCATATGTGACCCACTCTGTATTCCAGGGAGGAGGTGAAGAGGCAGGCATAAATAAAGCCCCTTGCCTACTCCTCCGTCATCTACAGTCCCCAGGCATCTGTTCTCATTCCTAGACACTCCACTCCCCAATCCATTTCAACATAAGAACACCCTTACGTTTTCTTCCAAGTTTTCATTCACAGGTACAAACTGCAGCCAACAGAAATAGCAGTTATTTCAGCATTCTTTGAAAAACTGTCAGAGATATTAATTTCTTTACAATTCTTTGCTTTACTGTCTATATTCTGAATAATTTTGAATTTAGCGCAGATTGGAGAAGATAGATGAGAGAGGAAAGGGGAGGAGAAGGGAAAGATTGGATGTAAAGCAAGTAATAAGTCTGGCGGCTCGGATCAACTGTGCACTGTATTACCCACCACCCTATCTTATCCCATCCCACTTCCATACCTCATCGTACATTATCTTGAGCATTGGTCACATTCCTTCTTTTCTCTGCTTTTGTCCATCTTTTCATCAGAGAGACACTTGCAGACCTGTTACCCACACTGGAATAGTCTATTGAGGAAAAGACGTGAAATTGAGTCTCCAGAAGTTCTACTCCACTCTTAACCATTTCTCAACTTCCTTGAAGCTCCAGTAAGTTATCTTTTATTTTACTAGGATTTTTACAGTCATTTCTTTGAAGCCCTTGTAATTTGTCTTGAAGCTAAGTTGGCTTTTGACACCATTGGGGCCAATGACATTTGCAACCCAAATCTAGAACTGCCCACATTTCTGCAATAATGGGGTTTATTATAAATGAGCAGCTGTTGGATTAAAAATGGCTGAATGTTACATCTCAGGGAAATATAATCACAGAGTTATGCTTCGTGTGCTCTACAGAAGTTACCAATGTCCTGTGTTCAAATTTGCACTCGTATTTGGAGGGTCTCTATTTTATTAGGGCGTATTACTTCTCTGGGCATTACAATGTTGTTTTTCTTGTCACCCTTCAGGGTTCTATCAACAGCCACAGTGCTTTCATTACATACAGCTAAATTTAGTTATCCATATGTCTAGAGTCTTCCCCTGCCCTGGCAGTTTGCTGGTTCTGGAAGCTCTGCCAGTGGGACAAACTAACATCTTTGTTCAATACACATTTTTCTTCTCTGGAATCCTCCCAACACCTTTCACAGCTGTGTTATTCATTTAGTCTCAGGACAGGAAGAGGCGGCTCACTTTTGCCCTTTTCCATTCTACCCCAATCACATCTGCTAACTTCAAAGTCTTCACAACTGAGGGTCCTCACCAAAGAGCACAGTGTATTTAATCAACTCCAGAACCAAGGAGTAATTAAGGAACTTGGATGGCGGAGCAGCCAATGAAGCAGAGGAGAGTGTGGTGTTCAGGTGATGCAGTCACAACCTTGCTCATTCTCTGAATAGAAAAGGTGTTTTTACAAAGTTCCAGTCTTGGAGCGGATCTGTTCCTTCCCCTCTGGCCCCAGTAGCCTTTGGGTCCAGAGTGATTCTACTTAATGGAAATGACCGGTGCTTTCCTGAAGAGAGGGTGGCCCTTTCCCCTTGGCTGATGCTCCTGAGTGCAAGATCAGTTTGCTCTTTGCAGTCCTACTCCATCCCCATCTCTCCACATCCCCAGCCCTCATTACATTTAGAAACTCCAGCAGTGCTGGGCTTGTGCCAATTTCACAGAGACAACTTTATTGCTGAGCCAATGAAAAAACTTCAACTCCTCTAGAACATTCAGGATTCTCTGAAGGCCCATTTAGTCACTCTTGCTTAGTACATCTGTCTCTGTCTATATTGTTTGATGGTAGGTTGCTTGCCAAATTTTGTTGTTTCATGTATATTGATCATATTTAGTCTACCTCCCTAATGAGAATAATCAAAGTTAACATTCTTTGAAATTTTTCAATGTGCCAGGTTTTGTTCAAGTGCTTTACATGGATTAACTCATTGAATTTTTACAACAATCTTTTGTGATTAATGCTATTATCTCTATTTTACAGATGAGGAAACTGAAACTCAGAAAAGCCAAGTAACATTCCCAACCAGTTAGTGGCAATGTCCTGTCTTGGGATCTTGGCAGCCTGAAACCAGAGCCTGTGTGTTTCAACATGAAATATACCATCTGTAGAATATAAGCTTCTTGAGGTCAGACACTCTTGAATTTCTGACAGGGGGAACACAGAGCTAAGCATATAGAAAAATGTCAATACATATTTTATAAGGAACTGCTTCATTATTTAGAATCCCTGAGGGACCAAATTGTGTATATTTATTTTATATTTTCCATTGCTGCTCAAGTAATGCTTCCTAACCAACCAACCAAATAGGGAAGACCTTCTCTATGATAGAGTTCCATCTACAAAACCAGACTTCCTCAGTAAGACCGATCTTCAGAAGGAGGTCCTCAGCAGAACTAAACCCAGGGAGAGCCCCCAGGTGTTCCACTTCATCTACTGTGGTCTCCTCTTTCCACACCACAGAGCCCTGGAGAAATATGGAAGGAGCAAACCTGAGCCAAGGGATTGAGTTTGAGCTCTTGGGCTTCACCAGTGACCTCCAGGTCCAGATACTGCTCTTTGTCGTGTTCCTGGGCCTGTACACCATCACTGTGTTGGGGAATCTGATCATGTTCTTTCTGATCCACGTGAGTGCCGCCCTGCACACTCCCATGTACTCCCTCCTAAAGAGCCTCTCCTTCTTGGATTTCTGCTACTCCTCCACGGTTGTCCCTCAGACACTGGTGCACTTCTTGGCTCATAGGAAAGTAATCTCCTATTTTGGCTGCATGGCTCAGATGTTCTTCTATGCAGGTTTCGCCACCAGCGAGGGCTATCTCCTTGCTGCCATGGCCTATGACCGCTATGCTGCTATTTGTAACCCCCTGCTCTACCCCATCACCATGTCTCCTGGGGTCTGTGCCTCTCTGATTGTGGGCTCCTACAGTGCAGGATTCCTCAATTCTCTTATCCACACAAGCTGTATCTTCAATCTGAAATTCTGTGGTGCTCACGTGGTCATCCACTTCTTTTGTGATGGACCACCCATCCTGTCTCTGTCTTGCGTGGACACCTCGCTGTGTGAGATCCTACTCTTTGTTTTTGCTGGCTTCAACCTTTTGAGCTGCACCCTCAGCATCTTGGTCTCCTACCTCTTAATTCTCATCACCATCCTGAGAATGAACTCAGCCCAGGGCAGGTTCAAGGCCTTTTCCACCTGTGCTTCCCACCTCACTGCTGTGTGCCTCTTCTATGGCACAACACTTTTTATGTACCTGCGCCCCAGGTCCAGCTATGCCCTGGGCCAAGACCGTATGGTTGCAGTGATCTACACGGTGGTGATCCCAGTGCTAAACCCCCTTGTCTACTCTTTGAGAAACAAAGATGTGAAGGAAGCTTTAAGAAAGGTTTGGGGCAGGAAAATAATGGAATGACCTCAACTCACACCACATATCTTTAGGAAGCCAAGGGACATTTACCTTCTGTGGTGGTAACCTGAGCACATTTCTATGCTCACCCTGTAAACAGGGGGCATGCTCTCTGGTCTGCAAGTTCTTCTGCATCAACCAGCTGACCTGCTGCAGAAAGAGTTGGTGGTGTCATAGAGACTAGAAAGAAGTGAGAAGGAGTGTCTGCTTGTTGCATAATTGGACCCAATGGCAAGAGTTAGTCATCATTTTGTTCAGATGCTTCATTCATATCTCCACATTTGTGAATATTTTGTTCTATTATTAGAAACTGACATATATATGCTTCATAATAAAGTCTCCCCTTAACTAACTTGAAAACCTTGGCTACTTAGGGAAATCCTCTCCATTCTTTACAATCTACTCTTTGTAAAAAACTGACCCACTGGCTTAAATTTTTTTTTTATTATCTAATTATTTGAACGATACTATAAAAACAACTTCAAAAGTTCACATGATGTTTTGTTGTCTTTTTTGACTTTTTCTTGGCCCAATAGCCACTTGGTCACTTTCAAGCTGGATAAACTTGGGCAAATTATTTAACTTTTCTGAGTTACAGATATTTCATTTTTTAATTGGTATGTTTTCAATTAAGTATTTAGTTAGATATTGCAGGTAAATCATTCAGTATACAATAATCATTCATATGATCCCTTACCTTTTCCTTTATTCCAACGCCCCTAACTTCTCACAAAGTGAGAGAAGAGGACATTTTCTGCCTCAAAGACTTGTCCCTGCTACTGTTCTGTTCATGGTAATTTGGAAGTTGTGATTGAATGAAATGAAACATTTTTAAATAAGAAGAATCATGTAAAGGGAACTCAAACAAGCGTGATATTCCCGGGCTCTCTGTCCTTATTGATAAACTTGAGGAAAATAAAGCAGGCATGCTTGGCTAGTCCCACCTGCACCGGCTCAGTGCATTCATGACGGGCAGCAAAGTCTGCCTAACTCTGGAATTTAGTTTCATAAAGACCTTTTCCCCACAGATACAAGCCAGGTACTCTATTCTAGCCTTTAACAGTAACACAACTGATATTTTTTCTCTCTGTCTGGTTATGTTTTATTCTTCTTCTAAGTTCTTCAGAATCAGGAGGGGAAGAATGGTGCTATATATTGACACATTCACACAAAGATCCAGATACTAAATTTGTTCCTGAATTTTAATGGAAATGTCTCCTTTTACTATAAAGTTTACTGTTAGCCTTTAATGAATAATGTTGATCATATTTAAGTACAGTGATTTCCTTTCGGTGCTAATTAGAGATTTGATTAGTGGCAGTGTAGTACAGTTGATAAGGATGGGGGCTCTCGAGCCACACTAGCCTGGTTCGAGTCCTGGCTCCATTATTTCCTGTATGTATGACATTATTTGACCTCTCTGAATTTCAGTTTTCTCTTTTGTAAAATAGGGATAATAATAATTGTAGCAATACAATTGTTGCTAGGAGAATTAGGTAAGTCAGTGCATGCAAAGCACTTGGAACAAATGTTTGGCACATAGTAAGCACTTAATAAACATCAGTTGTTATTACCAGAAGTGGCTGCTGACTTTTATCAAATGCCTTTTCAATAACTCTTGATATAATCATGTGATCTTCCTCCTTTATTATGTTCCCATGGTAAATTGAAAACATAGATTTCCTAATGTTAAACCACTTTGTTTCCTGGAGTCTTATTGATCATGAAATGGCTTTCTTTTAATAGACTATTGATTTGAAAAGACTTTATTTAGAGTTTTGGTGTCTATATTCAAAGAAAAAGTTGGTCTATAGTCTTTTTGCATTATCTTTATTGTTCTTTAGTATTAAAATAGTTTTATAAACTGTATTCTTCTTTTCCTATAGTATAGAATAATTTAAATAAGATAGAAATATCTATTCTTTTAAAATGCTGTAAAACCATCTGAGATTGGTGCCTTTTTAAAATGTAGATCTTTAACTACCTTTCCAATTTCTTATAATTCTTGGTTTCATTTTAGTTTTTCCCCTGCTTATTAAGGCAAATTAATCATTTGTGTTTTTCTCAAAAACTATTTCCTTCTTCTAGATTTTCAAATTTGTTGCCTTGAGTTGCACAAAATATTCTCTTACAATTTTTGTATTTGTTCTCTGGATCAGCACCATGTACCTTGCTGCTGACTCCTCTAGGTGTCTCCAGATACTTTGTTCCACTTTTAGGGCAATGTAAAAAACGTCCTCTTCCATAAAATGAGAGAAATAGATTAAACAGTCTGTAAGGGACTTCTGGATTCTAACATCTTATAAGATGAGCATTTGAAGAAAGGCAATATTGAGGAATGATTCAACATATACTGAAGTGCGAGACTGCCTAGATTCTAGCCCCACCTTCACTCACTGGCTATGAAACCATCTTTTACCTCTCTGTGCTATAGTTTTTTTTCATCTGTGAAATAGGGATAACAATAAAATCTGTCTCTTGTACAGAACTGAAAATTAAATGACATAATATCTAAAACAGTGCCTGGCACATAGTAACTCTTTCATATAAGCTACTTTTAAACTTATGAGTTGTTTATTTATGGAATTTTTCATTTAATATTTTTGGGTCGTGGGTAACTGAAACCACAGAAAGCCAAATTGCAGCTAAGGGAGGGACTATTGCACTAAATCCATCTTAACTGCTATTTAACTGTATTAATACCACACCAATATAAAAATATTTTAAAACATACACATTTAACTTTATTTATTGCTGTCACTTAAAGCTTGATTTTATAGAACACAAAAGCCCTTTTTTTTTAAGTGTGTTTTTCTGGGACCCATCAGCTCCAAGTCAAGTAGTTGTTTCAATCCAGTTGTGGAGGGTGCAGCTCACAGTGGCCCATGTGAGGACTGAACCAACAACCTTGTCGTTAAGAGCACCACGCTGTAACCAACTGAAATAACCAGCCACACCCTAAAAGACCATTTTTAAGAGTTCTGTGTCACAGGAATTTAAACAGTAAAAATAACAACAGCTTTATAGGTTTAAGTTATATAAATTAAAATCAAATAATTGAAAATTTTTTCAATATGGAAACTATACAAATGAAATAAATGGCAAAAGGACCTAATAAAAATATTTCATTGTTTATTGATTATCAGTTAGTTTAGGACCTAAACAAAGATTCTGAATAGTCAGACTTCTTTTGCTGTGTTTCATATTTAAATGTCTCCCTACTTATATTCTGAGTCAAGCTACTTGATCAGCAGGTCTAATTTAAGAAGGCATTTAGCTTTATAGCAAAAGTTTTTCCATTTGTAGTTACCACTTTCAAAAAAATTGACATTGAGGTGCTGATGTAATCTGCTGGTTCCCTTTTGAAGTGTGCAAAAAATTATGTCAACCCGATGGAAAGTGAAACAGGTACCACAAAAAATGGAACGAATTACGCACAGTTCAGTAAAGTATAATGTCAAGTTTTCCCCATCTAAAAATTAACCAATGAAATAAAACATATCAATTATAAATTATTTGGTTTCAGGAAAACCACAGTCAAGAATTACATTATTGTTCTCATCACATCTTCAGTCATTGACAGCGATTTTGTGGGCCACCATGCTATTTATTTTGTGGATTGTAGTAGTGAATTAACAAGGACGTCCTCAGAATTGGTAATGAACTGTGGTCCTGACTCTTCCCATTTTTCAGGTACAACCAAATCTTTGTCTGTATCAATCAGTAGTTGATCAAATGAACAACAACAACAAAAATCTCCAGCAATGGCAGAAATGTCACTGTAGCTGTGATCTGTCTGATTACTGAACAGATTTCATCTTGGAAAGCTTTCAGAGACTTCTCTGGGTGTACCGTCCTCTTTGGCAGTCTTGTCACACTGAATATCAAACTGGACTCTTTCAAGGACCTCACCACTTTCAGTATTTGAAATGACCACCACCAGTTTCTGGACACTTAACCAATCTTTTAGTTGTCCACCACATTATTTAGGTATTTTATGAACTCAGCACCAGAAGTTACAAGTAAAGTGAGTCCATATTTCTCCACTTGAGTAAAGGTTTCAAATGGATACACGCCACGCTGATATATAATGCTGCTGATGGCAAATGAGAAGAATTAGGCCACGATTTCGATTTCGGCGCTCCTACGCAGGGCGGTGCCTTGCTTCCGAGAGAGAAGCAGCCCACGGCCGGCCAGCCGACTGCAGGGACTCCACAGCAGCTCCTGGCATGGGTTTCAAAAGTAGCGGCGCAGCACCAGTTTCCCCTTTTATTAATTTCAGGTTTTTCTTTATTGATTCCTTCTTTCTGCTTTCTTTTCATTTATTTTGTTTTTCTTTTGTGAAGTTGTTATTAAATACTGAAAATCTACAAAAGAATATTTTTAATGTATTTATGTCTGTTTACCTATATAATCTGTATCAATTGTGTAATGACTAAAAATAAAATGCAATCACTCATAATCCAGCTAAAGACAATATTACTAATCCAGTAGGAGCTGTTCTTGTTTTATCTTTGTAGTATTTTTTGCATGCTGAAAACTAATCTTTTCTTGGTTAAATGAATAGCAAATATCTTCGTATAGTTTTGTCTTTTAAAAAATGTAATTTATTTTCTTTATGATGTGTTGATTAACAGGAGGTCTTAATTTTATTATCAGCAGACTTATCAAGCCTTTCCTTTCTGATTTGCATTTTTAAATATGTCTCAAGAATCCTTCTCAACTGTAAGATCATAAAGGTATTCTCACATGTTTTCTTCTAAATGTTTTCAAGTTTTGCCTTCATATTTGTTTTGCTGTTAGGTTGGGATTACATTTTTTTTTCCCTTCAAAATGGAGACTCAGTTGTCCCAGACCATTTCTTGCATAGGTTTTCAGTACGCCACTGATCTGCAATGCCAGTTTTGTTATAAATCAAGTTTCCACACATATATGAGTCGTTTCCTGGTTTCTTAATTCTCTTTCATTGGTCCATCTGTATTTCTCTGCATTGATACCACACTGTCTTTTTTTTTGGCGGGGGGACTATTGGAGAACAGTGTGTTTCTCCAGGGCCCATCAGCTCCAAGTTGTTGTCCTTCAATCTAGTTGTGGAGGGCGCAGCTCAGCTCCAAGTCCAGTTGCCATTTCAATCTTTAGTTGCAGGGGACGCAGCCCACCATCCCATGCAGGAATTGAATCCTCAACCTTATTATTGAGAGCTTGCACTCTAACCAACTGAGCTATCTTACTGCCCCATACCACACTGTCTTAATTATGTCTTTACAATAAATCTGTATCTTGTGGGCATATATATCACCACCACCACCACCACCACCACCACCACTACCATCACCACCACCATTACCTGGCCTCTAGCTTAGATCTTTCTTTTTAGGTGTATTTTGGCAATTACAGGCCTTTTGCTCTCAAAAAAAAAAATTAGTAGGCTGATAAGTTCCAAGAAGAAAAGCTTGTTGGAAGTTTGATTGGAATTGTACTGAATGTATAGATCAGTTTGGGAGAATTCTTATATTTATGATATGTCTGGGAAGCTGCTTCCATTTTTTTCTCATTCTCAAAGTTCTCCTTCTCTCATCCTCAAAGTCCTTGAACTTTGGCCAGCCCTTGTTGTTTATCCTAGCCTAAGTGGTCACTTTGAAATTTGTGTTATCATCTGAGTTGATATAGTTTGTTGAAGAAAATAAGAGCTTAAAATATGCACTAAATTACTTATGACTTTCATCAACCCTCCTTTTTGATTCTTGTAAAATTCCCCATGCTTAGAGGCCATATAGAAAACTGTCATACCTAATGTGAGAATCCTAACGACTGTCTATGGCTCTCTACCAGACTCAAAACTTATAGTTGATTAGGAACTCTCTGTCTCACCCGAATGACCATTTCTACCTCATATTAGATGGAAACCTGCCCCCAGGTTAGCTCTGACCTGGTATCTGTTCTGTTCTCTGGAGTCACACATGTCTTTATATATGGTGATCTTTTTCATTTCCCCAAGTTTTCTCTTCAGGCTAAACAACCACTAGACCAGTGTTTTTCAATGTATGGTTACTGGATCTTTCCTTCAGAATCAACTTAACAGCTTTTTTTAAAAAAAAAGCAAAAGAAAATTCCTGAGTTCCATCCCATAAAAAATGATTCTGCATCTCTCAGAGTGGAGCCCCAAAATTTGCACTTTTAATTAGTTTACCAGGAGACTCCCATGCACACTAATATTTTGGGAACATTGCACTAAACTCAAAGAATCAAAGGACCATGCCACTCTTGTCCATCACTATGGGCCTCACACCTGGAAATCCTGGAATGTAATGCTCAATAATTATTGGATGAATGAATGAATGAATGAATGAATGAATGAATGAATGAATGAATTCTGGCAATCAGTCTTAATTATTCCTTCAGAAATCATGTCCCCTTTACCTTAGGGCAATATTACTCAAACTTTTTGGTTTCAGGACCCCAAAGAGCTTGTTTTAGAAAATGCAAGGCTATACAAACACATTTTCTATTAGCCCTTAAAGTGATAATGTCATCATACTTCCTGCAGCCTCTGGAAAACTCCTTTCTACACTCATAAGAGAATGAGAATGAAAGAAGGGGGAAGAATCTTAGTATTATTATGAAAATAGTTTTGACCTCCTGAACTTCTGAAAGGACTACCCTTTGTGACCACTGCTGGAGGGGCTGTTTTGGCCATAGAGGTGTTGTGACATAGTGGTTAAGTACATAAACTCTAGAGTTAGGGCTTCTGGATACGAATCAGCTCTTTCACTTACTATTGTGTGACTTTAATGTTCGCCATTACTTAACCTTCCTGTGCTTCATTTTCCTTATCTGTAGAACAAGGATAATAGTACCTGCTTCTTAGGGGTGTTGTGAATATTCAATGAGTTAAAACACTTTAAGTGCTTAAGACTGTATCAAGCACACTGTAAGCATGACACATAAATGTAAGGTACATGTAAATATTATTATTAGAAATGAAGCTATTATTATTATTATTATAAATGCTACATGCTTGCTCATAACTTCTATTTTCTCAGACCCCCCTTTTTAATAAAATTTACTGGGGTAACCTTGGTTAATAGCATTACATAAATTTCAGGTGTACAATTTTATAATATGACATCTGTATGCGTATACTCCATTATGTGCTCGCCATTAGAAGTCTAGTCTCTTTCTGTCACCATATATTTTATCCCCTTTACCCTCTTCATCCTCCTCTTCCCCCTCTTCCCCTCCAGTAACCATTCTGTTGTCTGTATCTATGAATTTGGGTTTTGTGTGTTGCTTTTTGTCTGACAATTAAGTTTGTGAACTTGCGACTGTGCGCTTGTATTGGCAGCACTGTACAAATAGCTCGGTAAGGTTTCATAACCTTGATATATCAGTGTCTCACAGCTGTGTTCATGTCAACGTGTGGCAGTGTCTTGCTGAGTGTCATTCATTATTGTAGTTGCGTGTTTTTGTGTGCCTTCATGAGAATGTCTGAGCTTGAATTAGAGCAATGAACATATATTAAATTTCTTGTTAAACTTGGCAAGAGTGGGAGTGAAATCAGGGACATGTTAGCCCAAGTTTATAGGGAGCATGCCATGAAGAAAACGCAGTGTACAAATGGATTGAACGTTTTTCTGAGGGGAGAGAACTCATCACTGATGAAGAGAAGTCAGGGTGACCAGTAATGAACAGAACTGACAAAAACATTGCAAAAATTTGTCAAAATGTGCGTCAAAATTGTCGGCTGACTTGACAAGTATAGAAGACCAAGTAAACATCGGTAGAGAAACTGTTAGAAAATCTTAACTGAAAATCTTGGCATGAGAAAGGTGTGTGCAAAAATGGTCCCAAAGGAGCTCACTGATGAGCAAAAGCAAAGGAGAGTCGAAGTTTGCCAAGACCTGTTGGAGAGACAAGGTTATGTTTTGGGCCATGTTATCACCGGTGATGAAACATGGGTGTACCAATATGACCCTGAAACAAAGTGTCAAAGTGCACAGTGGAAGTCAGCCGATTATCCACGACCAAAAAAGTTCTGTCAATCTAAATCAAGAGTCAAAATTCTATTGCTAACCTTTTTTGATATCACAGGGATTATTCATTATGTATTTGTACAAAATGGACAATCAACCAAGTTTACTATTTGGAAGTGCTGAAAAAGCTGCATGAAAAAGTTAGATGAAAACGACCTGAACTTTTCACCAACAATTCATGGCTCTTACCTCACGACAATGCACCAGCTCACACGGCACTGTCTGTAAGGAAGTTTTTAGCCAGTAAACAAATAACTGCATTAGAACACCATCCCAGATCTGGCTCCCAATGACTTCTTTCTTTACCCCAAAATAAAGGAATATTGAAAAGAAAACATTTTGATGAAATTCAAGACATCAAGTGTAATACAATGACAGCTCTGATGGCCATACCAGAAGAAGAGCTCCAAAATTGCTTTGAAGGGTGGACAAGGCACTGGCATCGGTGCATAGCTTCCCACGGGGAGTACTTTGAAGGTGACCATTGTGATATTCAGCAATGAGGTGTGTAGCACTTTTTCTAGGGTGAGTTCACCAACTTGATTGTCATACCTCATATATCCCACGTAGGAATGAAATCATGTGGTTCTTGTCCTTTTCTGTCTGACTTATTTCACTTAGCATAATGCTCTGAAGATCCATCCATGTTGTAGAAAATGGTAGTATTTCATCTTTTTTATGGCTGAGTAGTATTCCACTGTATGTACATACCACATTTTCTTTATCCAATCATCTGTTGAAAGACACCTAGGTTGTTCCCATGTCTTACCTATTGTGAATAATGCTGCAGTGAACATAAGAGTAAATATATCTTTATGAATAAGTGTTTTCATAATTTTGGGGTAAATATCCAGAAGAGAAATTGCTGGATCATATGGTAGCTAATATTCTTAATTTTTTGAGGACTCTCCATACTGTTTTCTATAGTGGTTGCACCAATTTACATTCCCACCAGCAGTGTACAAGGATTCCCTTTTCACCACATCTTTTCCAATACTTATTTTTGTCTTATTGATTAATAGCCATTCTAACAGGTGTGAGGTGGTATCTCATTGTGGTTTTGATTTGTATTTCCCTTATAACTATGTATCATATGTCTGTCAGTCAGGTCTCTTTTTATGAACACAAACTACATCTGCAGTTCATTTATCCCGTAACGCAGTGGCCAGCTGTAGTCAGAGGTCACAGGTTTGGACAATATTGTCCAAACCTTATTTTTGGCACAGCTGAGCCAAAAATAAGAAGAGGTTTTGGCTCGATATAAGGAAAATCTTTAAAAAATATTTAAAACCCAGATTACAAAGGTAATATAGAGTCACTGGAAGAATTTTGAAAAGATATTTTTTGAAAAGTAAATAAAATTCACCTATAATCACCCTATTGAAATAACCATTAATCTGTTGGCATATATAGCGCCAATAGATTTTTTTTTCTCTTTGCAACAGGTGTATTTTTCCAACTGAGCCATCCAGGAGGCAGCTCAGCTCAAGGTGCCGTGTTCAATCTTAGTTGCAGGAGATGGAGCCTACCATCCCTTGCGGGACTCAAGGAGTTGAACCGGCAACCTTGTGGTTGAGAGCCCACTGGCCCATGTGGGAATCGAACTGGCAGCCTTTGGAGTTAGGAGCACGGAGCTCCAACCGCCTGAGCCACTGGGCTGGCCCCTTGCTGACTTTTTTTTGATATCAGAGGGATTATTCATTATTAATTTGTATCAACTGGACAGTTAACCAAGTTTACTATTTGGAAGTACTGAAAAAGCTGTGTGAAAAGTTGGACAACCTGAATTTTTCACCAACAATTCATGGCTCTTACATCACAACAATGCACCAGCCCACACGGCACTGCCTGTGAGGGAGTTTTTAGCCAGTAAACAAATAACTGCATTGCAACACCCTCCTTACTCACCTGATCTGGCTCCCAATGACTTCTTTCTAGCCCCCAATGACTTGAAGACAAGGAAATATTGAAAGGAAGATATTTTGATGAGATTCAGGACATCAAGGGTAATACGACTACAGCTCTAATGGCCAGTCCAGAAAAAGAGCTCCAAAATTGCTTTGAAGGGTGGACTAGGTGCTGGTGTCAGTGCATAGCTTCCCAAGGGGAGTACTTTGAAGGTGACCATCATGATATTCATCAATGAGGTATGTAGCACTTTTTCTAGGGTGAGTTCACGAACTTAATTGCTGGACCTCGTATATGAACATATGATGAACACTCCTTTAAATATTATTCTCACTCATTAAATATTACTCTATAGCCTGTTTTATAAAGGACTCAAGTAATCCAGGATTATTGTCGAATAATTAGAACATTAGTCCTAAATGACAACCAGAGTAATTTGATATTTATCCTTCTACACTTTTTTCTATGCATATACTTCTAGAAAAACAAAACCAACCACACCTACTGTTTTGTAATGTGGTTTTAAAAATTATGGTAGGGGCTGGCCCGGTGGCTCACGCGGTTAGAGTTCCATGCTCCTAACTCTGAAGGCTGCTGGTTCTATTCCCACATGGGCCAGTGGGCTCTCAACCACAAGGCTGCCGGTTCAATTCCTCAAGTCCCGCAAGGGATGGTGGGCTGCACCCCCTGCAACTAGCAACGCCAACTGGACCTGGAGCTGAGCTGCGTCCTCCACAACTAAGACTGAAAGGACAACAACTTGACTTGGAAAAAAAAAAGTCCTGGAAGCACACACTGTTCCCCAATAAAGTCTTGTTCCCCTTCCCCAATAAAAATCTTAAAAAAACAAAAAAGATACTCAGCCAAAATAGCCCATAAGTAAAAACAAACATATGTTTTAAAAAAATTATGGTAAAATTCCCATAACAGATAATTCACCATTTTAACTAATTGAAAGTGTATGTTTCAGTGGTACTAGTACATTCACAATGTTGTGTAACCATCACCACTATCTAGTTCTAGAACATTTTCAGCATTGCAGAAGGAAACTCCATAGCCATTAAGCAGTCACTCTCCATTCTGTCTTTACCCCAGTCCCTGGCAACCACTAATATAGTTTCTCTTGCTATGGATTTGCCTAGTTTGAATATTTTAGATAAATGGAATCATACAATGTGGCCCTTTCTGTCTGGCTTCTTTTCACTTAGCACCATATTTTCTGGGTTTATCCATGTTGTAGCATGGTGGAATAAGAAATATTCCATCATAGTGATATATGTCACATTTTGTTTATTCATCCATCAGTTATGGACATTTGAATTGTTTCTACCTTTTGGCAACCATGAATAGTGCTGCTATGAATATTCATGTGCAATTTTTTTGTTTGAACACCTGTTTGGTATACTTGTGTGGAATTTCTGGGTCATATGGTAATTCTGTGTTTAATTTCCGTAGTGAGGAATTTCCAAGCTGTTTTCCATCGCAGCATTTTACATTCCTTCCAGCAATACATGAGAGTTCCAATTTCTCCACATCCTTGCAAACACTTGCTCTTTTCTGTTTGTTGTTATTGTTTTTATAGCTAGTAGGTGTGAAGTGGTAAAGTGGTACCTCATTGTGGTTTTGAATTGCATTTCCCTAATGGCTAATGATGCTCAACGTCACTTTCTTTCTTTTTTCTTTTTTATTGGGGAATATTGGCGAACAGTGTGACTAGGACCCATTAGCTCCTAGTCAAGTTGTTGTTTTCAATCTAGTTGTGGAAGGAGCAGCTCAGCTCCAAGCCCAGTCATTGTTTTCCATCTAGTTGTGGAGGGCGCAGCTCACTGGCCCATATGGGACTTGAACTGGCGACCTTGGTGTTATGAGCACTGCGCTCTAACCAAGTGAACCAGCTGGCTGCCCCTCAGCATCACTTTCTTGTTCTTATTAGTCATTTGTAAATCTTCTTTGGAGAAATGTCTATTCAAGTGTTTTGCCCATTTTTTAATTTAATGCACTGGGTTTTTTTGCTTAGAAATATACCATGGACATCTTTTACTCTTTATCATTTTTATGTGAGTGTAATGTAGTATAATATTTCATTCTCTAGGTTTATAATACTTAAAATCAATTACCTTACTGTTATTTAGACTGTTTGCACTTTTAAACTTTTAAAAAAATTAATGCTATAATAAACATTTTAATAAGTAACTCTTTACACATATCCAAGAATATTCTTGAGAAAAATTCCTAGAAGCAGAATTGCTGGGCCAAGGATGGGCAATTCTTAAGCTATGGGTACAAATGTTAAATTGCTTTCTATTGTAGTTGTACCAATTTACAGTCCTATCTGAGGTATAAGAAAGTGACTGTTTCTTTGCATACTCATCAATAATTTTAATTTTATGCATTAAAAATGTTAGTATCATTGGCACAAAATGACATCTTACTGTTTTGAATTGCATTTATTTAACTATTATAAATATGAATCATCTTTCATAGATTCATTGGTCATTTAAATTTATTTCTTTTTGGTAAATTATTTGTTTTGTCTTTATCAATTTTTCTGTTCTTTTCAATATTAATACTAGTTGCTCTCTATCATTCTATTTTAACTTTTCTTTTGAATTTTACTTTTTTTTTTTTTTTTAAGGAGTGTGCAGCTCACAGTGGCCCATGCAGGGATCGAACTGGAAACCTTGGTATTATTAGCACAATGCGTAATCAACTGAGCTAACTGGCCTCCCCTGAACTTTACTTTTTATTATTATAATTTTTTTTTGGATAGAAAGTTTAATATTTTTAATGTGAAATCAATTTTTTTCTTGTTAGTTTTTGCCAGTAGTGTTATACTTAGAAATTTCTCATCTGCCCCAGATTATATAAATATTTACCTATATTTCTTCTCATAATTTTATGGTTTTGATTTTTTCCATTTAATCTTTAATTATCTAGAATTTATTTTGGTGTTTGGTGTATGTTAGAAGTGTAACTTAATTTATTTGCAAATAGTTATGCAGTTGTTCTAATATCATTTATTGAAAAAAATCAATATATATACAATGGAATATTGCTCATCCATAAAAAAGAATGAAATCTTGCCATTTGTGACTACATAAATGGGCCTAGAGGATATTATCCTAAGTGAAATAAGTCAGACAGAGAAAGACAAATACCATATGATTTCACTTATATGTGGAATTTAAAAAAAACAAAATAAACAAAACAGAAACAAGTTCATAGATGCAGAGAACTAATTGATGGTTGCCAGGTGGGAGTGATGTTGGGGGGATGGGTGAAAATGGTGAAGGGATTAGGAAGTATAAATTGGCAGTTTTAATAATAGTCATGGGGATGTAAAGTAAAGCATAGGGACTATAGTCAGTAATATTGTAATAACTATGTATGGTGTCAGATGGGTACTAGACTTATTGAGGTGATCACTTTGTAAGTTATATAAATGTCTAAGCACTATGTTGTATACCTGAAACTAATATAATATTATATGTGAATTGTAATAAAAAATAAAATTTTTGAAAAGAAAAAAATCAGTTTACAGTTAATTGACTAATAAGAAATAGAGCCATTAAAATATATTAAATTTTTGTATATACTTGAGCTCTTTTTTTTGACTCTCTATTCTGTTTCATTCATCTATCTGTCTATTCTGGTGCCAATACAACACTGTTTTAATTTTTTATTTTTATAATATCAATAGCTGATAGACTAAGTCTCAGCTTATTTGTCTTCTTCTTGTTAGAGGCCCTTCCTTCCTTTTTTGTTATCCTACGTTTATTCTTCCAGATTCACTTTGAAATAACTATGGAGAACAAGGTAAAAAACTGGAAGTAGCTGTGGAAATTGAGAGCTACCAATGGTAGTATTACAGTATAGCCTTTGGGGTCTAATTGCACTTTGAGCTCATGAATTTGTTGTGGCATCAGCTGCCATGTTTGGATGATTTTCTCCAGTGGCACCATATTTTTAATGTTTTAGCAGACATTGAGTATTAGAATGTTGCACAGGCATTTCTATGTTGAGTAGAATGCCTTCTAAGGTTTCTTCTGACTCTTCATTCGTTCAGTAAACATTTACTGAATGTCTCCTATATGCCATTCACTTGGCCAGCTTCTGGGGTTATAAAGATGTATAAAATACAGTTCTTACTTCAAAGCTGGACACAGAAACGATAATTTTAGTTGTAGGAGAGGAAAACAATTTTTCTCTATCCTCTTAGGTTTAGTAGCTAGAGTTTGCACATTGACACAAGCCAAATTAACAGGAGAAAAGCCATACAAACTTTATTTTATGTTATCATTTTAATTTTTATGTGATCAGAGGGCCTTCATGAAATGAAGACCCAAGGAAGTGATTAGACACGGGGGATTATGTACCATTTTAATAAAGGGTGAGAAATTGTGAAGAAGTGACAAGATAGAAGAAAAGAGTCTTGGAGCTTCTAGGGGCGGTAAATTGTGGGAAAGTAAATATATGGGGGAAGTTGATGAAAGATAAGAATCATTTTAGGAAGGTTTGTTTTGCATACCCATGACAGTGCTAACTGTCTGCAGTGATAACGATTGATTTTCTTCCTCCTGTTATGGGAGAGGAGAGGAGGAAGACCTCAGGAAAGTTTCCCAAAGTAGGTGCGTACTGAGCTGAGTCTGAAAGGATCAGTAGCAGATAGTAGCAATACAAAAGGCTGGGATGGGGCTAGCACTAGATACCACAGCTTGAATTAGGCACAGAAGTAAGAAATATACGTGCCAAATTAAGATATTTTGACATGATAAGACTTTGATTTCCCACTAGTATTTTAATTGTTTTCACTTCTCACTATTGTGCACAACAAACAGCCCTGACCCCCGTCCAGCCCATCAGTGAGTCAGTGTTATGATTGCCATCATCCTTGCGTTAATGAAAAAGCAAAAAAAAAGAGAGAGGGAAAGGGAGAGGCTGAAGCTCAAAAATGGAGTGGAGTGTTTATCATACATATTAATGAATATTTTTTTAAAAATGTAAGGCTGCATGCCAAAGCCACTTTCCTCAGATTGCTGTCACTAAGAATGAAGTACAAGGGAGGAGATATGGAACAAGACACTGGAAAGGCAGACAGGGGCCAGATTACAGGGGTCAGTACACCATTTTCAAAAGCTTAGACTTGATCTTATAGGTGATGGGGACAACTGAAGTGCTGGTAAACAGGGAAGCTCGTGGTCACATTTATTGAAGAATGTGGAAAATGTAACCAAGGAGGACAAGCCTGGAGGCATAGAAACTATTTAGGACTCTTTTTTCTTTTCTTTTCTTTTTTTGGGGAGTAGGGGAACAGGACTTTATTGGGGAACAGTGTGTACTTCCAGGCCTTTTTTTCCCCAAGTCAAGTTGTTGTCCTTTCAATCTTAGTTGTGGAGGGTGCCGTTCAGCTTCAAGTTGTTGTCCTTTCAGTCTTAGTTGTGGAGGGCACAGCTCAGCTCCAGGTCCAGTTGCTGTTGTTAGTTGCAGGGGGCACAGCCCACCATCCCTTGCGGGAGTCGAACCAGCAACCTTGTGGTTGAGAGGATGTGCTCCAACCAACTGAGCCAACTGGGAGCTCAGCAGCAGCTCAGCTCAAGGTGCCAGGTTCAATTTTAGTTGCAGGGGGCAGAGCCCACCATCCCTTGAGGAACTTTTGAGGAATTGAACTGGCAGCCTTGTGGTTGAGAGCCCACTGGCCCATGTGGGAATCGAACCGGCAGCCTTCGGAATTAGGATCATGGAGCTCTAACCGCCTGAGCAACCGGGCAGGCCCTCTTATCATATCTCTTGAAGGCATTGGTTTTCAAGGAGGGGGCTATCTAGCTTCACAGGGGACATTTGGCAATGTCTGCAGATTTTTGGTTGTCACAAATGGGGTGAGGTTGTGTCGCTGGTATCTAGTGGGTCAAGCCAGGGATGCTGCTAAACATTCTACAATACATGGGACAAAGGATTATCTGGCCCAAATGTCAGGAGTGCCATAGTGGATAAATTCTGTTCTAGGGACTAGAGGAACAGAAATTAAAGGTCATCTATTCCAACTATTCAGTTGGTATTTGAATACTTGCTTCAACAACCTATCAGTGTAGGATAAGCATGTTGCAAGAAACATGTCTAACATATCCAGAGGTTCAGAGTTCAACTTCAAAGTAGTTCATCTTTGAAAGGTGTTCAGTTTCTTCTCTTTTTGTTCTAAAATCAGCCTTTCTAAAACAAGTAACCCAGCTTCACTTATTAGGTTCACAAAGAACAATTTCTCTTCATAATTATTTTTGAGATTTATAAAGACAGGAGTCCTGTTTCTTCTGTGCCATGACTTTGAGTCCTCTTGCTTTACCTAAAGCATAAGAATGAGTACATAGTATTTTCTTTACACATAAAGGGAACACATAATTATAAAGAAGCAAAACAAATTATTACATCTTGGGATCTGGGACTTGGGGAAAACATTTTAAACAAGAAAGCTTTACAAAGGCAAGGTCAAATAGACATGAGTCAACAAAGACAACTCATAACTCTGGACAGAACATAGGAAAAGTTTCTAATGAGAAAAATAAACCAAAGATTCAGATGATAAGTAGCATCCAGAATAACATGAACCATAAAATATAAATAAGGCAGAAAAAAATGTAGACAAAGACGAAAAACAAAAGAAACAGAAGACAACTCCCATTAAGTAAATGACATCTGAATTTTGACAAGAAGCAACTCACATCAGCTTAGTAGCAGGTTATCTCTGACCTGAGGATCTAGGAAATTATGCAACGAGGCCCTTCCCCCTGACGTTTTATACAGGGAAAAGCAGATTAAAACACCAAAGGCAGCATTTCCACTCCTCCTGTCTCTCCTCTTCTCTTCCTCGTCTTTTTTCTCCTTCCTCCTCTTCCTGAGTTAGGGGTAATGGTGGAGTCAGGGCTCTCCATAAAAAAAAAACAAACAAAAAAACACAACACAACAAATGGAAAGTGTATAGGAGGGACTAACAGGAGGGACAGACAGTTCTACAACCTTACTTTATCAATTGGAAAGTTAACACATTTTTTTGAAATTAGCATTTATTAGGGTGACAATGGTTAGTAAAATTACATAGGTTTCAAGTGCACAATTCTGTAATACATCATCTCTATATCACATTGTGTGTTCACCACCCAGAGGCAGTTCTCCTTCCATCACCATATATTTGACAGTTAACACATTGTGATAATGAAAGAATAAATAAAATTAGCGCCCAGTGAAAATGTTTTCCTGCTTCTCTCCTGTGCTCAGTCACTGCTCAGTCATCAGTAGCCCAGCTCTGGGCAGTCTCCCAGATTCCCTGTACCCTGGAGAGGGACCCCTGATAACTTCAGTGCACAGACTGTCATATTTTTAGGAAACATTGTCTCACGGTGACCACACCGCCACTGTTCTGTTCAAACCATCAATCAAATACCAAGCTTGAGGCAGCATCAGCAAGGCAAGCCAAAATGAAGGGCGTGGACGCGGAACAATACAAAATGAGTTTAGACAAGAAAACGCAATCCAGAAACGCAACGGGGTAATCTCTTCTCACTGAGATTAAGAACATCCCAACCCCAGGTAGTGAGTGGTGAGAGGCCAAGGAGCATTCAGCAGGCCAAGCAGGTGAGGTCAGCTCTGATTACTCCTGGGTAGATGAGTTTACTGATTTCGGTGGCTCGTGTCCAAGATTACGTAACAGGCACAGAGGCCCAAGGGGGTGAGGATGACCCGGAAGGGCCCTGCGCCTCGCGCCTGCTCGCGATGTACAGATTCCGCTCGGGCCACGTGTGCTGCTGCCCTGGTGGCCTCATTGCAGGGGAGGGATTTGGGGAGCGCCTCGCGGCGTGCAGAGAGTCTTTCTCCAACTAAGCCACTGCCACACGCCATTACCTTGCGGAAGACTCTTTGTGAGACCTTGACCCAGGCAGCCGAGAAGCCACGAGATGGCAGCAGAGGACACAGCCCGGGGCACAAGACCTGAACCATCTGCAAAAGCAGATATTTTACTTGGGAAATATCATCAGTTATCTATAATCATGAAGTCAAGGCCAGAATTTCAAAGAAATGAGGGTAAAATTCAATACGGGGAATTTCCCAACCACCGGAGAATTCGGCCGCATACAAAGCCACATGTGAATCAGATATTTCTCCAATGCTTAAAGCATTGGGGGTCAAGGCCTTTAAAAACTGACGTCAGCAGAAACCTGGTCACAGTCACTTCTTTCTGTGAAGTCCCAATGGGCAGCAATATAAATAAAATGTGAGTGACATCCACAGAAGCTGCTAAACTGACAAAGAGGTAGATACACTGGTTGCTGAGAAGCACTGTAGCAAAACATTGCAACAAGGGACTCTAGCATTAGGCAGCGTGGAGGGGGGAATAATGAGGATCACAGGACAAGCCTCAGTCTTCACTTGCAGCTGGCAGAGGCTAATGCACAGGAAAGGGGCGTTAGTAGCACTGGGATTAATCTCCGATCTTCTGACTTCTCATCTAATGCTCTTTTCATTACATATCTGCCCCTCCCCCAGTCATTACTACCAAAAATGTCTCCAGACGTTGCCAAATAACGTCCGGGTGGCAAAATTCCCCTCCTTAATAATCAACGCCATAGAGGGTTCTGAATAAAAAAAAAATTAAAAACGTAATGCTAAACCTCTACAAGATTTGAATTTCAGAAGACGCCTACGAATATCAGAAGGCCTACGAAAACTGATATTGCACATCTAAAACCTGCATTCCTACCATGTTTGTATAACAGAGGGGCTATACCTGAAGGCCAATAGGCTGAATCTGGTCCTCAATTTTTAAAAAATTACTTAGTGACATTTTAAAATCAGATTTCACATTTAAAAGTCAGAATTTCTCACTTGTATAGGAAAATTGGAACTATGACAATACCAGTCCCACAGTTCCACACGGCAATAACTGGATGGAGTTGAGGGGCAAGGGGTAAAGTATTTAAATAGAATGTGTGCTCTCTAGTTTGCCACAGTTCCCACCACTTCCTATTACCACACACCCTATCCGCTTCACTCATTTTACACTACTCCTCATCCCAAAGGCAATTTATTTTCAGCCTCTGAAGTGCTTCATGGTTTTATTTTTCCATGTATGATTTTATTTTAGCCTTCATACTCCAATAAGATAGGATAAATACTATGATTACTAGGTATCTACATGTAAGCAAAATGTAGTTCAGAGAGGTTTGACTTGCCCAAACTTACACAACAAAACCAGAATCTAGGTTTCCTGACTCTCGATTCTATTATAGTTTGGGGGGGAAAGTTTCTATTAAGAATTTCATTTAGTGGTTCATGGAACAAAACCAAAGTAGATACAGGCATAATTGCTAGAACAGATGAGTTCCAACTGCTAAGCTGTTCTTGCTTAGCAGTAGGACTGATAAGGTGATAAACCTGACTGATACAGGTTTATGAGCATGGTCATTGAACTTCTCCAAGAACTGCAAATGATTACCTCTTATTCTTTTAATGAGTCTGCTTCCCTTAGCCTTCCAGGCATATGAAAAGACTGCCCTTCTGTCTTGAAGTTGGGTGTGGCTATATGACTTGTTTTGGCTAATGAAGTCTGAGGGGAAGTGATATGTGTTCCTTTAAGGCAGAATCTTTTAAGAGCCCATGAACAATACTTCATGCTTTTTTAGGGAGAGGGGTGACTCTAAGCTTCATGGTCATGTGGTAGGATCTAAAAATGGTGGAGCTCCATATGCTTGGGTACCTGAATAGCTTATAATGAGCAGAGCCCCCCTGCCAGATTACTGTGAGATAAACCTTTGCGGGTTTAAACCATTGAGATTTTGGCATTGTGACCACAGCATAACCTAGCCTAACCTGACTGATACAGGTTTATGTGCATGGTCATTGAACTACTCCAAGAACTAGAATGCAATTCCTAGACTTCTGATCATATCACTAAAAACTGTTGCTCCTATCTGGAAGACAGAGAGAGTGAATTGTTGACTTTTTAGCCCCCGTTTCCTCATCTACCACCACCTCTGACATGGAAATTATTTTCTGAGCACTTCACACATGAGCTCTCCATTATTCCAACAGTTAGATTGGGAGAAGGGGGAGGCCCCATATCTTGTTTTCTCCATTCCAGAGCCTAATCCCAGAATTGTCCCCACCCACTAGTACTCACACAACCTTGTCATAGGGCGACTATTACCACTCCCAAGGTGTCACAAACAGAAAGGAGTTGCCGCTGGCACCGCTGCAATGCTAGGGCAAGGCAGCCAGGCTGCGCTCTTTCCTCACTGGTGTCTGGGCTTGGCTAAGCCAGGAGAAGCAGCATTCTCTAAGGGAAAGAAGCCTTCTCAAGTGGGAACAAAAATGAGTGTGAGGCGCACAACCATCCTGGGCTCTATGTGAATTTGGGGTGAGTTCTTTTAGTACTCCAGCTCTGGTCAATTTCTAGTTTCTCTGGCGTCTGGTAGATTGTCCGGCTTAGTACTATTGGGCCTCCCAGTTTTCCTGGGCTTTTCTCAAGTCCACCTGAGCTTGTCATCTTTGCACACTAGCAAAGGTCACAAACGGTGGGGGTTGTGAGTAACCAGAGCTTCAGCCACGGGATCGCAGCCGGGATCAAAGGTCGGCGGGGCTGCCGACAGGCTGAGCCTGCGCAGTCCTGCTACCGTTTTGGAAAGAAGGGTGGCGGCAACGCGGGCTTGTTACACCCGCGTGCTCTCAAGAGGCGGGAAAGTCTTAGGTTGGGTCGCCGCGTCCCTCCCTCTTCCTGCCCCGTCCACCCATCTGCCCAGAGAGCAGGTCCTCCTCAGACGCCCAGGCTCCGGGGGAGGGGGACGAGAAGAGCCCGGGGATTCTGACTCATCATCTCCAACCCCTTTCTCGCGCGCGCTCCAAGTCTCAGGACTTTGGACCTGGGCACTGTAAGAGGGGGCGCGGCGACAGTATCTGGGGAATCCCGGCTCTGCCCAGGGTCAGCTCCCAGCCCCTGCCTGTCTCCGAAGCTGGCAGAGGGAGGAGTGTGGCGCCACAGTCTGCTCTCAGTTGCTGAGGTTGGGGTGGCGGCGCCCCCCGCGCAGAATAACCCGCCCGGCTCCTCCCTAAACGTGGGGCCAGTGGTCGCGTCCGAGGAAACTCAGCTAGGCCCGGACTTCCAGCACCTCGCGTCACTCAGCAGATGCACAGCGCCCCCACCGCGGAGAAAAGGCTCTTTATTTCCCAGCAGGCCACGGGGTAGCGAGGCATCCTGGGATTTGTAGTCTCCGCTAAACTAGAAAGGAAACAGATCCGAGGGAAGGGAACTAAAGCACCAATAATTGATTTCAGAGAGAGGGCAGGGGAACCCTGGTTCGGAGTGGGTGGGATTGTGAGAGGTGAAAAGAAGAGAAGTAGTGACATGAGGCAGATGTTAAGCTGTATGGGGAGGCCGTGGGGAAGGAGGATAAAGATGGAAGGGAGGAAGTGGGTATAGATGAAAGTTGGTTTAAGGATGCCCTGCCGGCGGGCAGCTTTTCAGGGCAGTGAGGTGAGGGAAGACGCTGATCTAGGTATAGCTTCCCTTAGAAGAGAAAGGGGCCTAGTTTGAGTGAAAACTGAAGGCATTCCACCAGACTTCATGTTGATCTCAAGGGACTCCATCTAGCTTCTGACTTTGGTGGGGTGGGGTGCAGGAGGGTCTGGAGAACGCTACCACAGGGCAGGAGGGCAGCACCTGCCTGCTTCCCTTGCCAGTTCACACATTCGTTCCGTTTGCTGTGCTAGCCATTGTGGAACGATTCTCCAAATCAGGAACTTCCTCCAACTCAGAGAGACCCTGAAAACCAGACAGAGGTGTGAAGGGAGTAAACTGTAGGGGGGAGAAAGGTGGGATCCCAGACAGAAGCAACTTCCTCCTCCTCCTGTCTCATTTTTTTCTCGTGGTCTCGTAGCCCTTCCAATACTTACGCAGCTTCCTAATGTTCTCCCACATTTCTAGCCCCAACTCTTTAGTTACCCAATTCCCTCTTACCCACTACTAAGGGATAATTGTCCAAAGCCAGAAAACCAATCATTTTCAGTCTAGGATCCCTTCCTTGCCTCCCTGCCTCAAATGAGCTGCTATCTGCTCCATAACTTCCATCTTTGCCTTCAATACCTCCTGCAGCTCCTGGTAGTGCAGACTCTGGCTCCTACAGCATCCTGGCTTCCTCTGGCTCAGCAGGAACAGGGAGTATGCTGAGAGCAACACTCCCCCTAGGGTGAAGGCTTCAGTGCTGATCTCTAGCACCAACAACCTGTCCAACTGCAGGTAGACAGGGCTGTGGGTGCTGCAGGGAACCCAGCACCTGTTTCTTCTGCCCTTTTCCCTCTCCATCTCCTCTTGCCTCCTTATCCTCCCACCTTCTCCTTTATTTGCCCATACCTGGGAGGGGGCAGTTGGGACAGGCCCCAAGACTGTCTTCATCACCTCGACCACCACCACGACGAAGCCAAAGATCAGATTGAATGTGTTGAATATCATCATGGCCCGTACCTGCCAGTGAGCCAGCTCAGCACTACCCAGCCTAGGGGATTCATTGCAACCCCAAGCCCCACCTGCACCTAGCCGAAAAAAAAACCCCTCAGCTTTTATTCCTCCACCTCCCAAGAGGGCAATCGTCCCTTTAACTCTTTTGCTTTCCCTCCTCAGTCTTTTAGGCCAGTCAGGGGCAGACAGCTGACAGGATCAGTCAACACTTAGAGAGCCACTTCCTGGGCTGAGAGGGGTGTGTGTGTGTGTGTGTGTGTGTGTGTGTGTGTGTGTGTGTGTGTGTTGGGGGGGGGAGAGAATAGTATTTCATTCTCTTCCTCTTTCACCTTCCAGAGGCGGGGTGCTCTGCGCAGCTCAAGGGTAACAATCCCAGAGAAGAGACCCTGAATGGTGAGAAAGGCAAGCGTTGAACTCTGGCCTCATTAATGAAGAGCCTCTAGAACCTTCTACCCTCTGTTGTGGTGGATCTTACCAATGCTCCAGGTCCAAGCGGTAGTGCTGTGGCCATGTGACAGTCAGAGTTCAGGCAGGCAACTGAGACAGCAAAAGGCACCAGAGCCACTGCCAGCCATAGCTGGCTCACCTGGAGGCCAGGGGCAGGATGGTTGAAGGGAAACTGTCAGGGATTCCCTACCCGCCTCCAAACCCCTGCTTCTTGCAGAGATCAGCAATTGGCAGGAATACATGGTGGTGGGAAGTAGTCAACCAAGGGCAGTAAAGGAAGGGGCTATCATTTAATTTCTTCTGCCTCATGTCATAGTCTAGTTACTTACCTATGTGTTTTCCCCACATGATGGAAGCTACTTAGAGATTAAGGGTCTTGCCTTGTTTATCCTATGCTTGCTCCACCCACTCAGAGCCTAGCACTTTCAAGTACATGATAGATGCTCACAAAACACAGATGAAACTGAACTGGGGTACAAGTGGACATGCTGAAGCTTGGGGTGGGGCGTCTGGCCTCACCGCCAGCACCAAGAGGTGGCCACTCTGTCTGTGCCTTGCCCAGTGCTGTAGCTTTTCCAGACGAAGGCTGGGTCTCTCCTGCTCTCGCTGACCAGCTCTGTCCTCCATGGCTCCCTTGACCACTAAAGCTTAGTGCTTTCCTGGAAAATACATTATAGCACCTATCAAAAGACAGGACATGCAAAAACATCTCTTTCAGCTGCCCCTCTGCCCTATTTCAATATCCAGGGAACTGAGTCTCAGAGCCTCTCACCTACCTTGTCTGAAGCAGCTACTCCAAAGTTATGGGACCCAGCTGGGCCTGGAGGTCCTGGTAGCACAGAGCAGACAAGCTGTCAGGGCTGGGGTGTGGTGGGGCAAAGGTCCCTATGAGGGACTAAAGATCCGGGGAGTGGCCAAGGGTAGACACCAGTTCACTCCATAAGACACCCAGCCCTGCCTCGCTCTGTTCCTGTTTCCTGTTGCCCCTATCTCTGTCCATCCTGGGTTCCTCTTCTGATCACTCAGCCATGGACACTACCACCCTAGGCCCCAATTTCCCCCCATTTCCATCTAATATTTCTCCTTTTTTTGGCTTCCTCTTCTAATTACTTGCTGTTCCCTAGGGCAATCCCATATTACTGTCTGGACTGGTACCCTGTCATTACCACTTGCAGCTTTGTCCCAAGACCAGGCAAGGTTCAATTCTCCTGGCTTCCTCTCTCACTTGCTGAATGGTTTCTCCTCTCTCCACCCTTTCTTGAAGGATGATTTACTTTGGATGAGACACTGACTAAGTGGATGGGGCACCCTATTTATAGTGGGGATTGTTTTTGACTCGGTGATAACTTGCACCTAGGCATGTATAGGAGATAGTCCCCAAATGATCATTCTTGGAAAGGATGCTATTGCAACAACATTTTTGATAGATACAAGTTGCTTTATAACCAGGCCAACCTGGACTAAAATCTCAGCTTTGCCACTTTTCCTAGCTGTGTGACCTTGGATACATTATTCTACCTGTTTGAACCTTAGTTTATTCAAATTGAGTGATCAAACGGGGGTTAATAATATGACTGTGAAAGGTTGTTGACTCATGGTTGAGTTCTTAGTAACCATTAGTGGTGCTGATAAAGTCATACTGTCGTGCCTGATGCCCATACACTAAGGGGCTTATTCAGAAGCTAAGCTGGGGATATTTATTTCTACAGTAAGAAGCAGAACCAGCTGGGCCCAAATATATACTCTAGCATCAAAAATAGGAAAGGCCCTTCTTGGTGTAGAGCCTGAGGTCTGGAGGCAACCAGACTTCTATGTTCAAATCCCAGATCTACCTGGGTAACCTTGTGTAAGTTGCTTAATCTCTGGATTCCCTTACCTGTAAAGGGAAGCTACTAATACCAAAGGGTTGCCTTGAGTATTAAGAGAAAAACTGTATATGAAACAGCTCAGCCCAGCACCTGGCACATAGTGTTTAACAAATATTAATGGTTATTATCATTATTATTATTGATGACAGGAAGAAGACTGAGCCAGGAGACCCCTGGGAGTTAGTACCAGGAGGCACAGTCCTAATAGGCAAGTGGCCTTTTTTGAAACCCACTTCCGCTCTGCTCAGTGCTGGGTCAACACTCATTGGAGTATTGTGTCCACTCTTCTTTACTGGGGAGTGGGAATCACATGAAAGGGATCTGAACTGTCGTGCATCTAGTCCCTCTTCTATCCCCATGTGCATTAATTTTATTTAGTGGTGATGGCCTGACGATGTAAGATGTTGGCTTGCACTGAGGATCCCTGAGCTGGCAAGCCAGTAAAAGACACTCTTTAGCTTCATTTTCCTTACGTGTAAATGCAGACTTATTATATCTCAGAGTGTCACTGTAAGGATTATATACTATTAAATATGCGAACAGGCATTGAGTAAATATTGATTAAATCTGAGTATAGCACTTACAAATTTGTAACCCCTGTCTAGATTACAATCTCCTCAAGGGAAGGCAGTACATCCCCCTCATCTGTTCATCCCCCACAGCGCTGAGCATAGTGCCTGGTCCTTAGTAAGTACTCAGTAAATATTTGTTGTATTGAAGAGCCATTAAAGTGACTTAAGGAATGGAAAATAAAATTCGAGAGGAAGGAGTAGGGATTGTTTATCAAGAACAGAAAGGACTGAAGAGTAACTTTAATAATGTTTCTTATACGGCAGACATTAACTATCTCTATAATCGCCCCTCCTCCTCCCCAAAAAGAGAGACAGAAATTGTAAGGGAGAGGCTTTGAGATAAAACCCCAGTAAGAACTTCCCGAGTCTGTGCATGTTGGGGCAGAAAGAGCGGCAGAGCCAACTCCTTCCCTGGTATGTCCGGGTTTAGGGTGGGAGGGGCAGCGCTGCTTGGAGGCTGGGGGAAGGACGAGATGACCTTTCAAAATCTCTTCCAGTCCCCTGTAGGAATCGTCTGTGCGCCCCACCCCCCTTCTCCCTCCCTCCCTCCGACAGCGCCCCCAGTCTCCAAACTACCCGCACCCCGCCCCTGGCGGCCGCCTCTCGCGGCTCCCGGGGTCCCCAGCTCCCTGTCCCCGGAGCCAGAGCCGAGCTCCCGCTCCCGCGCGGCTCCCAGCACCGCCGCGCCGCCCCCCGCATGCTAATGGCCGGGCCGCCTCCCGCCGCACACAATGCGGGCCAGGGCCGGGGGCGGGGGACCGGGGAGGGGGCGGGGGCCGGGCCGGGGGCGGGGGGGCCGGGGCCCGGCGCATCTCCCCCGGCCCCACGTAACGCTGACGCCCGCGCCGCCGGCCCGCCGCCCGCCGCCGCCGCCGCCGCCGCCGCCGCCGCCCGCTCCGCCGCCGCCCGCCCGGGGCTCGTGAGTAGCCGCTCCCCCCACTCCCGGCCCCCCCTCCGCCACCCGGCCCCCGCCCCCGGCCCCCTCCCCCCTCCCGGAGGGGGGGCCCGCTCCGCGCGCCGGGCTCGGAGCAGGTGCAGGGGGCGGGGGCGGGGGAGGGGCGCCGGCTCGGCCCCAAGCAAACTTCGCCCAGAGCTCCTGGGGGGGCGGGGTGGGGGCGGCGGCCTCGGAAGCCTGGAGAGCTAGGGGGGCCTCGAGGGAGGGGGGGGGGCCAGGTGGGGGAACCGGGAAAGCGGACACCAAAGGGGAAAGGCCAGCGCAGGGGGGGGGGAAGGGGACGGGCGTCTTTGTAGGGGCCCGAAGGCAGGGCGCGAGGGGCCTGGGGGTGCGGGTCGGCCGAGCCGGGAGCCAGAGTGGATGAGCGCCCCCCGGCCCAGGTAGGGCTGATGAAGGAGGGGGAAGGGACCCAAACTCTGGGAGCAGAAGTGGGGGAGGGGAGAGGATGGGGGGGTGCTTCCCTCTCTGCGTCCCAAACAAAGTGTCACAAAGAGCTCGGCCGGCGGCAGCAGCAGCAGCGGAGGCGGCTGCAACTCAGCTTTTGTTCTCCCGGCCTGGGTAGCTGAGCCCTGGCCTTCCAATCAACCAACCCTGCCCCCCATCATCCTTCTGGTTTATATTCCCCGGGAGGGGTCTGGGGTGCTGCTGGGTGAACCTCTGGTGCAGGATCACAGTTCCTGCTCTACTTGCCAACCTACTTCTGGGAGGTGGATTTTCCCAGAGGCTCTCTTGCCCACTCCCCACCCCCTAATCCCAGGACTGAGGCCCATATAGGCGCTAAGATGCTGACCTTTCTAGGGTCAGCTCTAGTTAAGGGGACTTATGGCTGGCTACATGCCCCTTTCCTCAAATCCAGGTCTTCTAGAACTTTCAGAAGAGGGGTCAAGTTGGGACATGCCTCTGGAATAAGATTCCACAATAGTGGGGTGGCAGTATGTGAGCAGGTGTACGCACCTTCCTCTTGCCTCCTGCTGTATATTTGCAGTCCATGACTGAGATTCCATGCCCCCAGCTCAGGATGGTCAGGGTGGAGGGAAGGAGGCTTTACTAAGAACTCAATGTAAAAGGTGGGCAAGCTGTGGTCGGGGTCAGTTTGGAGGAGCTCCCTGAGCAGTGAGGTTCAGAGGGCCATGGAAAGGAGATCATGAAAGTGAACTACCAGCATGTCTGTGTGATAAAGGTGGTCTTGATTCTACACCACGTAAGAAGCTCCCTTTCCTTTTAACTCCATCTAGTGCAGTGTTAATCATAATTGTTAGAGGACTTGGGAGGTGTAGGGTTCTTAACAGAGAAAAACATCAAGTATTAGAAATGACCAGTGACAGAGGCCTAGTCACAACCACACCACAGAAGTCCTGAACGCTTGCCCCTTACAGTTTGACCCGAAAAACATTTGACCACAAGGCTTGAGGGACCATCTTCATGCTCCTCCAGCCACACCCCCTTCCCGACCAGCTCTCCTAGCACATAAAAGTAACTGGCCTGAAGATTTCTGATCCCTATTCCTGGCCTTGCATCCCTATAGAACCAAAATAAGGGCAAGATAACCCCTGATTCCCAGTGGGGGTGGGAAGTAGGTCAGTGCTGCTGTCTGACCAAGTCTTATGGATGGTATTTAAGTCCTGACTGTAGAAAACTTGATTATTGCCCACTGGCAATACATGCATGACCTGGGTTCCAAGCCAGTTCATAGAATCTTGGGCCTTGTCATTGCTTTCTTCTATTGAGAAAAACTCTTCGGATCAGGAGCCTGGGACCTGGTTTGGTGTAGAGGAGATTCAGAAGACCTTGACTGAGACTAGGAGGGTCTCTCACTGGGTTTTATTAATTTGAGGCCACCCTCTGGGGAAACTTTCCCAGCTCAGGAATATATCATCAATTTGGATCTTGTATATCACTATTACCATCCTAGAAACTGCTATGTGCAAAGCAGGATTTTTTGTTTTGTTTTGGGGAAGGAAGCTTTGCCCTATTCCTATGCTTCTTGCCTCGGATACAAGGTCAACTTCCCATGAGGTATTTTGCTTGCTATCCTACAGGCAGTTTCAGGGGCCCTAGAATCTTCTCAGAATCAGAGTATGTGCCCATAGGTTAGTCAGCTATGACCATGCAGTATTCCCAGCCTTCCCCCACCTCCCCCCACCATCTGCTTCCTCTGAATATACCAGATTGGCTGTACACCAGGATGTTCTGGGAATCCCCAGGAGAGCAACAGAATGTGATGGACCCAAATACGATGCCTCAGTCACTCATTCCAGGATGTACAAACTGTAACTGTCAGGATACGCCTTATAGCTAATTAAAATTCTTCTAGTTACATCTATTTTCTGTTACATCTATCTATTTTCAGTGTCATCCAAAGGCAAAAGTAATCCCTCTGGTACCACTGTCTTTTTTTCCCCCACTATGGCTCCCAGATAGGAATTTTTAAAAACCCTCTGGCTTTTCTCAGTGCCTTAACTGTGGTGCTAAAATGGCAAATGTGGCCCCTCTAGCACTTCATAGCTCTATCTATGGTACTGAGGTGGCCACAGTGGCTCCTCTGGTAGCCCACTGCACTCTCCATGGTACTGAAGGGATGACCATTTGTTTTAACTTCTCTCTGGGGTCCAGAAGAGTCCTATGACTCAAAACTACAAAACTTTCAAGTTGGAAGAGACCATCTATATAAATTAGTCCAACCCCCTTATTTTACAGATGAGTAAACTGGGAGGTTAAGTGATTTACTGAAGGTTGCAGGGCTATTAATAGACTGGGCCCACAATAGCCTTGTACCAGTCTAATTCACCGTTCCTGATACTACTTAGTGAGCCTGGCTAGGCTCTTGGTCCTAGAAAAGGGATTTATTTGAAGAATCCAGAAAATAAGGCTGGATGCCCTAATTTGGTGCTACAGAAATACAAATACTAAAAGTGATGATAGAGGTTGTTTAGTGACCCTCGGACAAGGACACTTTGTTAATTAACCTCCTGTTAATAAAATTCCCATAACCCAGATTCCACATGTAACAAGTACCTGCACATTCATGAAGTGTTATCACATCCACTAAATATCAAAAATTAAAGAAGTCTGAGACCTCCAGAGCCTCTTCTCTTTGCCGATAAACAGGGCTGACTCCTGTCCCAGTTCTCTCCCATTAAAGATCCTTAAGCAAAGTAATGCCTGAGTCCTTTTCTTTCTCAGTAACCCATTTCAGTTGCACAATACCTATTGTAAGGAAGTTCTTTATATATCAAATATTTCTGTCTCAGGCAAAAAACTAGGTTAGGCCCATGGTCGTCTAGCCTTGACCAGATAAAATTCTATATGTAAGCAGGAAGGTACACTGATCGAGTTCTGGTCATCCTCCTAGGCCTGTTTCCATGAATCTTAATTCTGGGATTGCTTCTAAGTCCTAATGCTAACCTCTGCAGCTTAGAATCAGGAGACACCCCCGCCCCCCCATCCTCTTCCTCTCAGTGCTCTTCTCCTTCCTCAGAACTGGAGCTCTGCACATCCCAGGCCCAGGGAATTTTAGCCTGGAGAATTTTAACCCTTTCCTGCTCAGAGCATGTGCTGAGCCCCTATCTGTGCAGATGGCCCAGCCCCGCCCCTCGTCCCTCACTCCAGGCTCTTGAGCTCAGAGCCAGTGTAATCCTCCTCTTGTGTGAGGGAGCCTCTCCCCTGCAGAGAGGAGGAAAGCCTGCTTCGGAACAGCCCTGGACAAAGGGGCTGAGATGCCCCATCAAACTGCAGGCTTCGAGGTTTGAAACACAGGGATGAATCCTATCCGGTATTTGCAGTTTTTAACCCTTTCCCCAGGCCAGCAGCACCCCTTAACTTCCACTCCTCCCCCAACTCTCTTCATTCCCTCTCCCTCTGGCTCTCTCCCCCTTCGTGCCCCTCCCCCTCTGTCTGTCTCCAGACTCTCTGCTGCTGGGAGGTGTTTCTCTCCCATGCATGAATGAGTCTCTGTAATGAATGGAAATGAATGGATCAGGAATCCAAGTGGAGGGAGGGAGGATGAGGGGGAAAGACAGAAAGACAGGGTAAGGGCAGAAGGAAGGACTGTGGAGCCCGGAAGGATGTTTGGCTGGCTGTTCAGTTAGGTGTCTGAGAGCAACTGGGGAGCATGGCAAGCCCACCCCATTTGGTCATCAAGCTGCACAGCCCAAACTAAACGAGAGGGCTACACTGTGATAGTCTCCCCAACCACCAGGGGTGGTGGTGGTGGTGGTAGTTGTTCTGGACCAGGCATTTAAAACGTATTTGGGGGAAGAAGTCTGTGATATCAGGGAGCCTTGTGGGTTTGTCAAATCAAGGAGTACAAGTTTTGAAGACAGCAGCCCCCTCCTGTCTCAGGATGCAAGGAGGGAGAAGGGATAGATCGGTTTCCGGAATACAGGGTGCTAAGATTGTGGGGTTGAGGTGATTTCACTGCTGAAAATCAGGACTCATCCTGTCCTCCAAATCTGTCTCTCTTGCTTTAGCTCTTCAGCACCTGTTGCCTTCACAAGCAGCTTTTCCTCCTTCTCTGCACTCCCCAGAACCAAAGAATGTGAAGGGAGTCCATGGAGGTGAGTGACACTCTGTCCTGAACCTGCAAGTGCCTACAACTATACTCCCTCCCCTGCCTCTCTCTCTCTTTCTGACCTGCCATTATTAGAAGTTATCTATGTGGCCCCAACAGCTCAATTCCCATTCATCTCCCAGTTTCCTCAGGTGCTCTCACCTGGTGTACCTGGTTCCCATCCACCCTCCCTCGGGTTCTTCTGGCCCTCTATGCCTTTGCTTACCCCACAGCTCTCCTGTCTCCATCCTTTGTTCTGTATACATCATTTTCCCCCCACAGGGCTCACGTCCCCGCGCCCCGGGCGGCCACTTAGCGCCCTCACCGCCGGCCTTCGACGGCGAACTGGATCTGCAGCGCTACTCCAACGGGCCAGGAGTGAGCACCGGGTCTCCAGGAATGGGAGCGGTGGGCTGGTCTGAGAGTCGCACTGGAGAAAGGCGCTTTCCCTGTCCTGTATGTGGGAAGCGCTTCCGTTTCAACTCCATCCTGGCTTTGCACCTGCGGGCACACCCAGGCGCCCAGGCCTTCCAGTGCCCGCACTGTGGCCACCGTGCAGCGCAGCGGGCCCTATTGCGCTCGCACCTGCGCACGCATCAGCCTGAGCGCCCGCGCAGCCCCGCTGCGCGCCTGTTGCTGGAGTTGGAGGAGCGTGCGCTACTGCGTGAGGCCCGTTTGGGGAGAGCCCGAAGCTCAGGGGGCATGCAGGCCGCCGCTGCCACTGAGGGCCTGACACGGCCCCAAGCTCCGTCGTCGTCCTCCTTCCGTTGCCCCTTCTGCAAAGGCAAGTTTCGCACTGCGGCAGAGCGCGAACGCCACCTGCACATCCTGCACAGGCCCTGGAAGTGCGGCCTATGCAGTTTCGGCTCCAGCCAGGAGGAGGAGCTACTGCACCACAGTCTCACAGCCCACGGAGCTTCTGAGCGCCCCCTGGCGGCCACTTCGGCTGCGCCCCAACCTCCGCCTCAGCCTCCACCTCAGCCAGAACCCAGATCAGTTCCCGAGCCGCCGGAGCCTGAGCCGGAGCCCGAACGTGAGGCAACCCCTGCCCCTGCTCCTGCCGCTCCGGAGGAGCCCCCTGCGCCTCCAGAGTTCCGTTGTCAAGTGTGTGGCCAGAGCTTTACGCAGTCCTGGTTTCTAAAGGGCCACATGCGTAAGCACAAGGCCTCCTTCGATCATGCGTGTCCCGTGTGTGGCCGCTGCTTCAAGGAGCCCTGGTTCCTTAAGAACCACATGAAAGTGCACGCCAGCAAGCTGGGCCCACTGCGTGCGCCGGGGCCGGGTTCCGGCCCTGCCCGGGCCCCCCAGCCGCCTGACCTGGGCCTGCTGGCCTACGAGCCACTGGGCCCCGCGCTGCTCTTGGCCCCAGCGCCCACCCCGGCTGAACGCCGTGAGCCTGCGAGCCTGCTGGGCTACTTGAGCCTGCGAGCTGGCGAAGCCCGGCCCAATGGTGAGGGTGCAGAGCCTGGGGCTGGCCGCAGCTTCGGAGGCTTCCGCCCCCTGCCGTCTGCTCTCCCAGCCCGGGCTCGGCGGCACCGTCCTGAGGAGCCTGATGAGGAAGAGGAGGTGGTAGAGGCGGAGGAGGAGACCTGGGCTCGGAACAGGGCACTAGGCCCTCTGGCTTCACTGCACCCGCGCCCAGGGGAGGGGCCGGGGCACTCTGCACCTGCTGCGGGGGCCCAGGCAAGGCCCTCAGCCACACAGGGTACGTAAGGGGCCTCCTGTCTCCTAGGTTTTCCAAATCCTGGGCCCATTCTGATGCCACTCCTCTCCTCCTGTACCCTTCTTTAAAAAGGACCTGTTTTACTTCTCACCATTTTCCCCCCTCTGGAGGCTTTACCACCTTCTGAGGGCATCAGCTCAACTCACAGCAAATTTAACTCCTCATTCCCCCAAGCACGGTGTTTCCTCCTGGGCCCGAAGGGGAAGCAACCCAATGGGGTGCGTGTGGGGTGCGTGGTTCTGATGGGGTTAGGGCAAAGGGCCCCTTTGACTTCCCCTTAACTTGTATATTACAGAAGAGAATGGGCTGTTAGTTGGAGGGACCCGGCCTGAAGGGGGACGAGGGGCCACCGGCAAGGATTGTCCCTTCTGCGGAAAATCTTTCCGCTCAGCGCATCACCTCAAAGTACACTTGCGAGTACACACAGGTGAGGGGGCAGCCCCCTGGTTGGAGAGGGCACTAGAAAGCAGGAAGACAGGTGAGAGGGCTGTTGGAGGTGACGGCAGGCAGCCTTCAGACTGGCCAGATGAGGGTGTTGGGAAACCGTTATTTATTAAATCGGGGTGGGGGGGTGGGTGGGAATAGAAGCAATGTTTTTTCCTGGGCCAGAGGTCTGTACGATGAGCGAAAGTGCAGGTGGGGTGGGCAGTGATCAAGACTCTGAACCTATAGCATTCCCCTCTCCCTAGGCGAGCGCCCCTACAAGTGTCCACACTGCGACTACGCAGGCACCCAATCTGGCTCGCTGAAGTACCACCTGCAGCGCCACCACCGGGAGCAGAGGAGTGGGGCTGGCCCCGGGCCACCCCCGGAGCCGCCGCCCCCTTCCCAGCGGGGCTCAGCCCAGACATCCGGAGCCAAGGCGGCCTCGCAGTCTGCGACTTGGGTGGAGGGCACCGCAAGCCCTCGGTCTTCTAGCGCCGCTGCACAGGGGTCCCGTCGAAAGCCCGCTAGCCCCGGGAGGACCCTGCGCAACGGGCGAGGTGGTGAGGCCGAACCCCTGGACCTGTCCCTGCGGGCAGGGCCGGGAGGCGAGGCCGGGCCAGGGGGTGCCCTCCACCGTTGCCTCTTCTGCCCCTTCGCCACTGGAGCCCCGGAGCTCATGGCCTTGCACCTGCAAGTGCACCACAGCCGTCGGGCTCGGGGCCGCCGTCCGCCCCAGGCTGACACTTCCCCACCCTATATCCGAGCACCATCAGGAGAGACCCCTCCCAGTCCTCCGCAGGAAGGGGAGGAGGTCCCCGGGCTGTCGAGATCCGGAGAGGTGGGGCTGGGGGGTCAAGAACGGTAGGGAGCCCTCTTAGGGGCAGTTAGCTTAGTGAGCTTACCCCGCGGGAGCGGGGAGCACTAGAGGTAGTTGGGTAGAGCAGCCAGCAGGGGGCATCGTGGGACCCATATCCCAGCCCCAGGTGGACCAGAGGTGAAGGGTGTGGAGGGCCTAGGAGGGTGGGCAGGCGGTACCCACCCAGGGGAGTCACAGTGCCTTAGAAGTGGCAGGGGTGAGGATCAAAGAACGGGGTCCCAGGGCTGGCAGAGAGGATTGTGCCCCTGTTGAGGAGTTGCTCTGCCAGTCCTTGCTGGTCCATAGGCGTGAGAGTTTATTTTTGTACAATGGGTGGGGGTGGGGGGCACTGTACCCTTCTAAGCCCCTTCGGGGGGCCCTGTAGACGTTGCTATTTTTGGTACGATTCCTGTCATCCCTGTCGCAGAGTTGTGTCCCTAATAAACAGGTGTCTTGAGGCACAGGACACTGTGTCTGTCTGCCTATGTCCTGTCCTCCTTTTGGGGCCATTCTGTTCAGGAAAGAGGCACCTCTTCAGGCACTTGTTATCACCCAAAGAGCATGATTTTAAAAAAGCAGAATCTTGGATTTTACCCCCAGGGTTTGGCTTCAGTTGCTGTGGGGTGGGGCCCAGGAATTAGCATTTAGCAAATTGCCTAGGGGTTTCTCATGCACTGTGATCTGAGGACCTCTTTTTGAAATCTGCTGAACTGTGCTGAATCCTAGCTTGACTGTGACTAGCTTAGTCTCAAGAAATGGGTGCATTGTGAGAAAAGGAGCTTTAAAGGGTGCATTGAGTCTCTGGGAGCCACTGTGGAGGAGGCACATTCTCCCAGGCCTGGCCCACACCCAGCTTTGGGCCAGGAAGGGGTACAGGGTATCTTGTAGCCTTGGTTGTATTTTCTGTGTTCTAGTTAATGGTTGAGGGGAAGTGCTCAAGTTAGTGTTAGTAATGTCACCTCAGCCTGGAGGACTGCTCTAGTTCTTTGGACACAAAGTGTGAGTAAATACGTTTAATATAACAATAGTATTATAATAACAGTAATTACATATAGAAAGTTTGCAGTTTCCCGCCACACCCTCATATAATGGTTTGCATAGTTCCATTTCCCATGACACCTCAGAATGGAGTCACCAGGAATAATGGTTGAGCTGGGAGAGATGAGTCTTCTCAGGGAGAGTCAGGGTGGGAAGAAGGGGGAAACACCAGCTCTCTGGGGAGGCCTGATATGGGGGTGGTGCCCTGGGAGTTATGCAGTGGCCCAAGATGGGGAAGGACTGGACCAGGAGTAATTTCCCAGCCTCCAGGGTATGAAAGCAAGCAAGTATGGCCACTCTGGTTCCTGAAGGAAGGTGCCCAGCTGGGGAGAGCTATAGAGATAGCGTTAGCAGGGGAACACGCTGGTCCTTTGACCTCTGTCCAGGAAGCAGAGGGGAGGAAGTCAATGTTCTTCCAGGCCTTCACTATGTCCCACTGCCATCCCAGCCCAAAATGTGCTGAGAGGAGGGGCTGTAGCCAAGTTCTGGATTTTCTCTAGAAGTCAGGAAAGAAGAGGGAGATGGGTTGGGAGAGGGAAGAGGCTGACTCCCAAGCAGCTGGGGGGAGGAAGGATCGTACATGCAAGAGGGAAGGAGTGTTGGAAGTGGTAAAAAGGAGGTACTGACTCACCCAGGTCACAGAGGTGTGGTGGGGTCACTCAAGGCTCGAGCATGACTCTTAGGGGAGAGAAACTGCAGTGAATTAAAAGGATAAGAAATGACCTCTTCCTTCCATCTCTCTCTCTCCCTTTCTCTCCCCCAAAGCCTGTCAATTCACCTCTTTCCTTCTCAGTTTGTGAATTTGCTGATTTAGTCCAAGTACAAACCAGGCTGTTGGTATTTTCCCCTTTCCATCCACTCCTGCACTATGCTTCCTTATTAAGGATTCCTTTTCACTTCTGACCTAATGCCTCAGCCAGGCCTTGGTGAGAGGAGAAAGGCAGACTGGACAATATATCCAACTTGGAGCCTTGCTAGGAGCACAGGCTCAGTTTCCTCTTGCCCTCCCATGGATTGAAAGATCAGAAGAGCCCACCCAGAAAGTGGCTGAAGAGGTCACCCACACCAAACCCTACTGAAGGGACTTACCTGCCGGGATAGCCCTAAGATCCCTCCACTGGCCAGAATGGGAGTGCTGCTCCCAGGATGGGGGGGTTGCAGGCTGGGGCTGTTTCTTGGTCCTGGGGACACATCTCCAGAAGAGTCAAGTGTTTCTGGGGCTGGAGGGGAAGCTAGGGTGAGAGCAAGGTATAGAACCCCTGAAGATTACCTTAAGCAACCAAGCTGCTCCAATCCATCAGGGAAGAAAAAGCTCCATAGCAACAGGAAGCTGTGAGTCACCATAGCAATCCACTTGCAAGAGAACCCCCCTACCAAGAGGCAGGAAATGTCAGCAGCATCATTAGAGCAACCAGGGAAGAAGCGACAGGAAACTATAAGGATTGCCGTTGTGAACCAGGAGGGTACAACAGGAAGCTGAGGCAGTTTCCATAGAAACCCAAGGAGAGCTAGAGAGAGAAGTACAGAGGAAGTGCTTAGCAACAGGCTGCTGTAAGCATTACCCTAGCAACCAGATGGAAGGCTCTTTTAGCAATTGGGAAGCTGTACATAGTTGTCATGGCAACTGGGCTACTTGGCTAGATAAAGGAATTGCTCAGCAGCAAGCATCCTGAACATGACATAATGACCCAGCCGCTGGGAGCCACCCTTTGAGAGGTGCCTCACCCAGGGAAATTTGCTTGACGTCCAGATCCCAGGCCTCCTCCTCGACGCGGGCAGGCAGGGAGCAGGCTCCCGGTGAGAGGCCGGGAAGGGAGGGGCCGGCATGCTCAAAGGATGACACGGCCACGGAGGCCCGTGTTCGGGCGGCTGCAGAGAGGGGGTGGGTGGGGGAGGGGTGGGGTGCTGGTGTGGGAAAGCCCTCCTGGCTCCCTGAAAAGACCCTCAGTTTCATAGAGGGGCTCCCAGTCGGTCCCACAATTTCTGGTAAGACATATCCACTCATTACCCTTCCTCACTTTCTACCACACCTCCCCACTGTGCCCTCATGTCAAGGTCTTGACTTCTGGGGGCAACCCCCCAGCACTGTGGACCTCACCTCTTCCAGTGAGCAGGGCACTCAGCGTCCGTTCTCCAAGGGCTTTGATGTCCAGAAAGGGTTTATTCCCGATGCCCATGGAGACCATCTGCTGCACTCGGAGCTCTAGGGAACAGAGACCCTGTTACCAATCTCCTTTGCCCATTCTCTGCTCTAGTCCTAGCATGGTCTTGGTCCACTCTTCCTTTTGCTCCTTCCCAACTCTCATTCCTCTGGTATCTTGTTACTCTTCCTGTTGACTGTCATGACATGGACGGATGGTGGTCCTCGACTTCCTCCTCAGACATCTGTCTCTTCTGTATGTTGTTGCATACTGCCCATTTACCATTCCAGCTGCCCACCTTCTAATACTCATGTTCTTCCCTTTATCTTGGGTATGAAGAGCAAAACTTAGATTTACATACCTTTACAATTTATCAAATGTTTCCATATATATCACCTTATTCTCCCTATCACACTAAAATGTAGATATTACTTTCTATTTTTTCAAGTGAGTGGAATGAGGTTCAGAGAATTCAAAACAAAACTGGCAAAACACAATTAGTCCAGGTCACACAGCAAGTAAGTTCTGGAACCCAGGTCCAGCGAGCACTTTCTCAGTCTCCTGTCCAGCCACATGCTCTTGCTTCCCTGAAATAGATTTCGCTTTCCTTTCGGTAAAGCTTAGACTAATTTCTATCTCAGCAATCTCTCTCAAATCATATCTTGAATCTTCTCATAAGTTATTCCTCTTTCTCCATCCTACACCGTTTTCCCAAGTGGTCTCCACACTCTCCAGCTAACCTCCTGCCATAACCTTGACCCCACCCCTGGTTCTGCCTTGTACCCTTGTTGTGGGCTGCCTGTCTCCACAACAGCTGGGCGATAGAACTTGTCCACTTGAGTTTGGTCTCTGGTGAGGCTGCCTGTAGAGTGTATGCCTCCCGTGCACGGCGCCGCCGAAACCACAGCTCAAAGCAGAGCCCGCTGTCCCCGATGTTTTCTGTTAACCCCATGTCAGCAGTCTGAGAAAGAGCAGGGAAGAGTGTGTGAGGATGGGGTGAGTCCTGGCTAGATGGTACCACATGGAAAAGCATTACACTTAGCCTAGCGTCGGTTAGATGTTCAGTAAATGTTTGCTCAACACCTACCATGGGCCAAGTGCTCTACATTAGTCTCCATAGCAACCATAATTTACAGAAGGGGAATGCCCAGAGACATGAAGCAACTTGCCCAAGGGCTTATCATAGCTTATTAGAGAAGGAAAGTTCAAACCCATGTCTGCTATTCTAAAACTAGGCTTTTTTCTCTATATTGTAATACCCCTTGAAGATCTAGAACTAGTGTAGGGGGACGAAGTCTAAGAAACCCTTAGAATCATGCCACATAGCTCAATCTAGGACCATAGGTCGCTACTGATGTTTGTCTGGATATCAGGGCTGTTTCCCTAAAGCAGAGCCTTCCTCTTGGCTTATTCAGTTGCATCGAGTTATATATACAGTGTCCTTTTACCTTATCCCCCAGGGACCACCCATGACTCAAAAGGCATGTGTTCTTAGTGGGAAGGGTCGTGCTCCCTTCTGGCTTGGAATACCTCATGAATCTCCTGCATGAATGATAAGGAAAACTTCAAGGAATAGACCTATGACAGGGACTTCTATCACCCCAACATCCTAACTGATGGTTGGTTATAGGCGAAAGCCTGTTGTAAATTATGCAGATTCTGAACATGGGTTGGGGTTGAATTTTCAGAACATCTTGAGTTCTCAAGAAGAGCATGATTTCCTGTCCTGTTTCCCACTACCCCTCCTTCCTGCAGGTGTTGTACCTTAAAGGCCTGCTTGTAAACAAAAGTCTCTGACCCCCCCTCAGAGCCCTTGAGTTTGCTGAACAGGAGGAGATGCTCAAAGAGGAAGACATGGCGAAGGCACTTCTTTCTGCCACAGATGACGGTGAAGGGGTCCCGGTGCAGAAGCTGTCCCTGTTCCTTCAGATCTGTCTGGAGAAAGGGAAAAAAAAGTCATTGGCCCTGGAGCCCTTTGTGTATATTTTATGGGGAGTAAAAATGGAATTTATAGGGCAAGGGCCTAATGACTCATTCTAAAGGCAGAATCAGGAAATCAGGGAAGCCCTTGGCCTAGAATCCACCAACTGGTCACCCTGCACAGCATACCTGGCCTAGCAGCACAGCCTGTCTCTCAAGATGGAATAGGAAAGCACAGGCAGATGTAGAATCATGGGATGATGGGCAGGACATAGCTTCTTTATTTATAGATGAGTAAACTGAGGCCCACTGAAGTTCAGTGTCTTCACTATGGCCATCCAGCTGGTTAGAAATTACAGCCTGGAGCCCTCTGACCATGAGTCTAGTTCTCTCGTCACCAGCCCACTCTGCTTCTGAGGCCACAAGACTAGGTAATTTGAGCTGTAGTGACTGGAGCTTTGGCCTCACCTCGCAGCCACGCACTGCCTCCACGGCCAACAGATCTCTGCCACGGGTCTCTTGTTCCCGGAGCAGCTGCATGGCAGCCCCAAGGGCCTGGCGCTCAGAACTCAGTTCAGGCCCAGCTTCCCTTAAGAGCTCCTCCAGGAGCCGCCCATACCGAGCCAGCTGCTCCAGGGGCTGCTGCAGGGCCCTGGGCAGGTGAGGGCCACCCTCTGCGGAGCTCTAGAATGGGGAGGAGACAGACAGGGATGAGGGGAGGGGATGGAGCTGAGGTCTGTGGGGAGGGTGAGTGGTACTCCAGGCTTTTGGGGGTAGATGAGGCAAAGAAAACCTTCCCCAAGAAAGAAAGCAGATGGGGGGGGGGCTGCAGGAGATTCAGTCATCCTCTATATCTTGATGGGGAATAAAGAAGGAATACAAAAAATTCCTTATATTCTCTGGCTTTTAACTTTTGAAAAGTTCACATCTTTTGTTGTGAGGTCTTTTGATCCTCAGAGCACTCTGTGAATTAGATATAGTAAATATAGCCCCCATTTACCAATATAGAATTGGGCGCAGAGGAACCAAGAGTCTTGCCTAGTCCCTCAGGTGGTCTGGATAAGAACCCAGTCTCACCTGCCTCCCAGTCCAGTGCCTGTCCCACCCTCAGCAATTCTGGGAGGTTACTGGTAGATGACATTCCTGGGCACATCCAGAAAAGTTCCCCATCACCCCTCCTATCCCTGTGAGATTTTGAGGTTGGGTGGGTTTTACATCTTCCTGGCTCCTCCCCTTCTTATGAAGGTTGGAGAAAGGGTTACCTTGGTCAGGGGGCCGAGTGCAGCCAGGCCATTCTCCAGTTTGTGTCGGTGCTTCACGTACTGGGCGTAAAGGCTGAACTGGTCCCCCTGTGCCAGAAGAGAAAAATGCCATCCCTGCAGACAAGCCCTTCCCTTGGCTCCTTTACATTCTCACTGCAGCCCAAAGGAGAGGCAGGCCACCAGGGGGCACTCAGTCTGCCTAGGAAATGACAGCTCCTGGCTCGGGTGGAGACAGTCAAGGCCAGGCAGCCCTTGAGACAGGGACACAGAGACCGAGTAGGTCCAGAGGAGCCCAGGGAATAGCACTAGGCCCCAGAATCTTAGGCCATACATTTGGGTGGGGTGGGGGTGGGGGTGGGGGGACTGAGATACTGAGAAGGAGGACCAAATAGGTGGGGCTGAAACATTCGAAGGGGGAAGACCTGGAATAAGTTTTAGAGGCTCACTCACATGGCGAAGGAAGCAGGCCCCAATGCGCAGGGGGTGGGTGGTGCAACCTTGAAGCTCCCGCAGAAAGTGTGTCCGATGGAAGCTTCGAAGCCTCTCCCGGACACTTAGGGCGGTGGCCCAGGTGCCCCGCAGTTCAGGGGTCAGCTCAGACCCAGGGGGTGGCACTGGCTCACTCAAAGTGGCCACATACTCCTGCTCACAGGCAATCAGTTCAGACACCAGACGCTGCTGGGCACTGTAAGTACAAGCAATAGCAGAGGAGGCTGGGGCATGAGAGGGAGCCACTACCCCCAACAATATCATATGCTTTTCCTGCTGGGCAGTTGGGCCTGCCTCTTGGTCACCAGTTAGGCTGGGCTCTCACCTGATGCTTCTCTTGCGCTCCATCCGGGGGGTGCCTACTCCCCAAGGCCCGTCTGGACCCCCGGCCCGGCCCAACAGTACGTGTTCCCGAGGTGAGCAAGTCCTGTCTACCACCTCGGTACTGGTGACCTCCAGGCCTCGGATCAGCACGGTCCTAGGTGGCCTGCCCTCTGCTTCTGGAGCCAGTTCAGGGCCCTCCTCCTCATAGTCCTCCCCACAGGGGGCCAGGGAGCAGTGGGATGGGGCTGCCCATGGCCCAGGGCTGCTGGGGAGCAACAGGGAGCTGAGGCTGGGGGAAGGGCTATGAGGGCCCCGCTGGGCCCCTCCACTGCTGGCACTGTCTGCCCGTCGTCGCCGGTGGCCCCGCGGACTGGCCTCCTCTCCCAGCTGTTGCTGAATCCTCCTCTCCAGCTCTTGGCAGCGGGCCCGGCAGCGGCCCCATTCTCGCAGGGCTGCTGGGCTGCCCAGGTCCAGGGCCAGGGCCCGCATCTCCTGGAAGGTGCCAGCGCTGGGCTCTGGAGCCCGCCGCAAGGCCAGGGCTGCCAGCACTGCCTCCCGACCTGGCCCTGCTCCTGCCAGTCTGGCAGAACCTTCATCCACCCATTCATGTGCCTACAAGGCCAAAGGGGTTGGGAATGGGGAGAGGAAGGAGTGAGGTCCAGTGCGGCTCCCACACATTGCCCAGTGACAGCTCCTGTCCTCTTTTGCCGATGGCTTCTCAATGCCTATCACCTTCCCAGTCTTCTCTGAACGCCTCCCCTCACTATTCCAGCATCACTGCCTGACCGTGCCACTCTGAGCTGGTATGGAGACAGCAGCCTAGATGAAAGAATAGCCATTACTTATATAGAATTTCTGAGTGGCAGGCTCTGCATTCAGTGGTTTTTATATATTGCTTATAGAACCCTCACAGCAGCCCTGCGAGGTAGGTGCCTATGAAGGCACATTCAGGTTTGGTATGTTGTCCCAGATTATTCATCAAGTAGGCGGCAGAAACAATAAAGCCAAAGAGATGGCCTCCTGAGTCCCTGCTTTTAACAACTGCCTGATCAGCCTCTTCAGGCAGAAGAGGACAATGATGGGCATAGAAGAAAGGGCTGCACACACCTGCTGGAAGAAGCGCTGTAGCCGCAGGGCCCGGTGGAGGCCACTCTCCACCTGCTCCAGCCGCTGTTCAAAGACATCCAGAACCTTCTGGGAGGCACTGTCCTCCTCCAGGTCCAGGGCCTCCCGCGCCTGACTCAGGCGCTCCTAGAGAAGGGAGGCTATGCTCAGACCTGGTCCTCAGCCCCTCTTCGTCTCCCCCTCCCTCCCTCTGTGTCTCTTCTCACCCGCCCTTCTCCCCCTTCTCACCTGAACCTCAGCACTAAAAGCCCGGAATCGGAGCTCGGTCTCCTGCAGGGCAGACAGGGAGTCCCCGGGCGCAGCAAAACTCACCAGCTGCTCCTCCCCTGGGCCTGAAAGCCACTGCAGCACCTAGGACAGATGGAGTGAGAGAGCAGGGCTGTGTGGGAGGATGAGGTAGTGCAGAGGAAGGAAAAGGAAAGCTGAGCTCCAGCTTCCACCACACCACCCCAATCTGCAGAACCCTGGGCAGACAGTTTCATCTCAGCTGTAAAGTGGGAATAACAGTGAATGGTGGTAGTTTCCACAAGGCCAAGTAAGAAAGTGAGTAAGAGATCTTTGCAAAGCACCAGTTGAAGGGGAAGTTGGGCTGGCAGGAAACACAGAGACAGGTGTGTTAGGGTTCCAGGGCTCTCTGCTGGAGGTGAAATAGATAAAACTGGTGTGAGCCTAAGGCAGGATGAGGGGATGAGGATCCAAAAGAGGGCCAGGAGAAATTTCACATGACCAAACCCAGTGATGGGTGCGCGGGGGACCAAGGGACCAGGCTTGGAGAGATGGCGCAAGAGGTGTGTGTGTTTGCGCACGTGTGTGTGTATAGCTCTAGTTGCCTATTATGGGCTCTAGGGACTCATGTTGGTTCTGGGATAATTGACCAAAAAGGGATGGTAACTTTTAACTCTGAACAAAGGCTGGAAGCTGGGTGAGACAGCCTGAGGATGAGAAGGCAGAATGTTCCTAATAACCAGGGCCAACAAGGAACACTTCTATAGTCCTTTCTTGAATTCATTTGGTCATCCTAACACCCCTGTAAGTGTTATTCTCCCAATTCTACAGATGAGGACTTGGAAACTCAGACACGCTTCAAGACTTGTCCAACATCTCACTCCTAGCAAAACTAGAACTCAAACTGAGCACTTCAGACTCCAAATCCTATGTGCTAACGGTTTTTAAACAGTCGGGGGAAACAGCTAATAATCAGGCAAGCCAACAAACAGTAGGAGCTACAACCCCTTGGATACTGGCATGGAGGAAGCCAATATGAAGAAATCCCAGAAAACAGAGAGTTCTGCCACCACCACCCCCACCCTGCCTATTGACATTAGTCCTGAGATGACCCTTCCCTGATACCCACATGCAGGTCGGTGAGGTGTTCACTCACTATGTTGGGGCTAAGGAGAAACAATCAGACTTCAAAGCCCCCTCTACCCCACATGGTAGGGTGGAGAGCAAATCCCTGTGGGAGTCTTAACCTCAGAAGAGAAGAATCAAGGTTCAGAGAAGCCAGCCTTATCCCTGAATCTCCCCACAGAGGCCTTGGTTCCAAGGCATTTGGGGCTTTCATTTCATTGCCCTCTCCTTCCAAGGCAGAGAGAGGTAGGGTCCAGCCTCAGGTTTGGGGGATGACATTGCAGAAGGAATTGAGGGAGTATGGGTGGCAGTGTAGTGAAAAGGCCGGTATCAATAGACGTTTATTATTTTTAAGCTAAGGAGGTAGGCACTTCAGAGTCAATCAGCTCTTCCCAGAATCCCCTGGGATACCAGAGCATCTCTGACAATCTCTAAGGATCCTTGATCAAACAAACAGTGGGGAGGGGAGGATCTGGCTTCTCTTCTTTGTGGGTCCTGAGATGCTATCTGCCTCTTGTCGAATCTCACACTGACCAGGACCAACCTCCAGCGGAGGTGAGGAGAGAGGGAAAGCCAGTCAACCAAGCCAGGTTAGGAGAATACCATCAACTAGAAGTATCAGTGGAAAAGGGGTTGCCGAGTAAGAGGGGGCTGGGGGTCCTGGCTCACCTGCTGGAGACGGCACAGGCGTTGCCGCTGCTCCTGCTGTTGCACGTGCAGGTTGGAGAGGCGCACGAGCTGGTGAATGGCTTCATCCACTTCCTGATACAGTGTAGCTGGGCCTGGGCCCTCAAGCCTGGGGAAAAAGAGGGGAAGAATGAACCATTGCGCTGTCAAGCACCCCCTCTTCGACCCTTGCATGCCAACAGGAGCCCAGCCTCGTGAGTCAGAGCATGGCCCTGGATTTGCATCCTGACTCTTCCATGTACTGACTAACCTTGACCAAGACATTTAACATTCCTGACCCCCCAAATCCCCATTTGTAATTGTAACTAGCACGTAGGGACCTTTCGAGGGTTATGAGATATTAAGTGGAAAAGCATGATATCTTGTCCAGATACATGCTCAGTAAGAATGAGCTGGCAGTTAAGCTTTATTGGCAGCCCTCGATGTGTCTCCACCTGCCACGTCCACCTGCCCCTGCCCACCATACTCAGCCCTCGTACTTGCTGCTGTGCGTGGAACGCAGCCTCATCAGGATGGCTCCCCCGTCCCTCTGCAGCTCTGTCAGCCGGGGATCTGCCAGCACCTTCTGTAGGGGCTCAGGCATTCCTACCGCCTCCTGGGAGCAGGCAGCAGTTAACAGTTGGAGTCCCACCAGAGTCCACACCCCATGCCTTCATCCCATTTCATTTCATACCTCTCCTTCCGGTTCTGCTGCCCCCTCCAGCTCCGCAATGGCTTGCCGTACAGAGCCCAGCACACCTTGGCACAGGTGGCAGAGCCTTGCCACCTCCTGAAACATGCACACAGGAATGAAGACCAGGGATAGAGTTTAGGATAAGGAGCCTAAGCCCTAGGGTAGAAGTGGGGGGCCAGAGACTTTAATAGAGGCAATGTTGGGTTCAATTCCTGATGCTGTTGCTTACTAATTGGATGACCTTGGGTAGGTCCAGAAATGTCCTTGAGCCTCAGTTTCCTCAACTGTAAAGTCAGGATAAGACACACAGGATCAGGCAGCCAGATGGCTCAGTTGGTTAGAGCCAAATTCTTAACAACAGGGTTGCTGGTTCGATTCCCACACAGGCCAGTGAGCTGCGCCCTCCACAACTAGACTGAAGACAATGAGCTGCCGGAGGGGCGACCGGGTGGCTCAGTTGGTTAGAGCGCGAGCTCTCAACGATAAGGTTGCCAGTTCAATTCCTGCATGGGATGGTGGGCTGCGCCCCCTGCAACTAAAGATTGACAATGTCGACTGGACTTGGAGCTGAGCTGCGCCCTCCACAACTAGATTGAAAGACCAATGACTTGCAGCTGATGGGCCCTGGAGAAACACACTGTTCCCCAATATTCCCCGATAAAAATAAAATAAAATAAAAATAAGACGCACAGGATCTTGTGAGGTTTAAAGAGACGCTGCTACATAACCCCTAGCATGGGCCTGGCATTGTACAGCTTAGTAAACATGAGTCTCCTTTCCTGTCTGCACTATTCAGATCCATGTCCCACGACACAGCTTAATGACCATGTTACAGACCCCCTTTAATACTTGGCTCAGATCATGTTTACACCTCTTTGTGAATACTCACAGTACTTAAATTCATAGAATCGGAGATTTTATCCTAACTGCTACACGTTGCAGGTGAGGAGCCTCAGGCCAGGATGTTGGTGCAGTGAGCAGGTACAGAAGGGCCCCATCTCCAGAACTGAGGTACAGTAACTTATCCAAGGTCACATGGAACCAGAACCAGTCTTCCAAACTCTCAGCTCTTTCCAGGATCGTAGTGACACTATTTTGTACTTTTCTCTAGTTGTTTCTGACTTATCTCCCACCAAAAATCATATGCAGCTTAATGTCATATTAAAAATTTATTTAACATATTCCTCCCATCTCTTCAGTAACCCATGCGTAGTATGTACACAAATTTTTCTCATGGTTTGTGAGCCATAAATATTTGTTGAGTTGAATGGATGGGAAACCAGTTTTACCCAACCCCTTGGTCAAGTCACAGATCTGCCTTCTCCCTTAGAATGTCCTCAGGTGCGTAAGTGCTGGCTGTCAGTGTCCAGGATGGGGGAGGTGAAGCTTACCTGGTGTGTGTTGACCCAGTGGCTGGGAGAGGGCTCCCTGTGACCTCCCAAGTCCCACTGCAGATCCTCCGGCTTGGCCACTCTTTTCAGATCATTCTCTGACAGCAGCTCAGCACCCTGAAGTCATATGAAGGCTGTGGCTTTCTCGCCTGGGCACCCAGGGGTTTAGGGACCACCCTGGGGCTCCAGCCAGCTTCTTTTCCCCTCTCCACTACTGAGGGGGACAAAGTGGGAGTGAGGGCTCAAACCTGAAATCCATGGAGCTCAGTGGGAGGGTCATCATGACTGAGAAGCAGCAGCCGCTGAACAAGGGGAGGGTCTCCCGAATCCTGTAGGAGGGCAGAACCCTAAACTGTGGGCAACTGGGTGGCCTGGGATGGCCTCTAGGGAAGAGCTAGGATGAGAAGTACCTGTTTCAAGGGGTTGATTACCTGAAGTTGACTCAGGACAGGAATGAGAGCTGGAGGCAGGGGAGGTGCCTTGCGAAGGTCTAGCAGGACAGACAGCCCCAATATCTGTAGGTCAGGCCTGTGGGGGCAGGAAGAGCCAGGGAGGCAGTGTGTGAATGTGTGTGTGTGTGTGTGTGTGTGTGTGTGTTCAGAAACAGTGGCACAGGGTCTGGCTTTAGTGTTACTAGTTCTCGGGAGAAGTTAGTTCCTGGTACATTTGGGAGGCAATGGTCAAAGGGCCAGAACCTGGGAGGTGTGTCCCAGAGCCAATGACATAGCAATCAGGACTCTATACTCATGTCTATGGGGCATAGGACCAGGGTCTAGAACATTAGGAATCCTGTGCTCTGGAAAGTATAAATTCAACACCAGCATGTAACATGGTCTCTAACAGGTTCTTGGTGCTCAATAGTTGCTGAATGAGTGAATCAATATCCTGATAATCTAGTTAGTGTCTCAGGATACTGAAAGTCGGCAGTGTTGATTTTTGAGGATCAGTGTAGATATCCTGGAGATTAGGGGTCAGGCAAGTCAGAAGTCAATGACTTGAAAATCTGAGTGTTGAAGAAGTAGGTGTCCTAGATGTCAGGAGGTCAGTGTCCTGAAAAGAGAGAGGGTCAAAGTCCTCATGACCCAGGAGGTTGGTGGTCTGGGTGCGAGTGCTGGGCCTCGGTTACCTGAGCAGTGAGTGGAGGTAATGAAGAGCAGAGCTCAGCATGTCTCGGGAGGGTGAGGGCTCCTCAGGAGAGCACGGTGGTGTAATGGTCAGCAGAGCTCGCCCGCTCTGGTCCACCCCTCCTGAGGACACAAAGTGGCAACGCTGTCCTGGCTGGGGCAGGACATCACAGCCACTCTGCCGCCCTCTGCAGCCCACCCCAACTGCTTCTTTCTTTAACCCCTTTCCCTTCAATCACTGATGCCCACTGACCAGTCAGGATGAGGAATCCAGATGCCATCAAGTCCCAAGCTATGTCAGGGTCATCAGAGATGGAGACAGGAGGGGCCTCTTCTGAGATGCTGTCCATTCTCACTTCCTGCACAGTCTCCAAGGGTGGTGTTGGGGGATCAGAGAGGAGTCCTTCGGGATCTGTGGATCCTGCACAGATACAGGTAGAGAGAGCTAAGGGCCTGAAGTGACGCCGGGTATGGCTGTTCTGCTCCCAGCCTCATCTCTGCTCGTCCTCCAGCTCCCTTCCTGAGGCGTAACCTATGCAGACCCTTGCCCCACTGGTCTGTGTCATCTCACCTGCCATGCACACCAGTCTTGGCCCCTCCTGCTCGCTCTCTCTGGCCTTCTCTTCTGTAGGGTCACAGGCTTCTGGGGGCCGAGACTCTTCTTCATCTGCTTGTTTGACTTCCTCTTTTGGCTCAGATTCTGGCTTCCCCGACCCTTCATGTTCTTCCTTAACCAGGTTGCTTCCTGGAAGCTTGCGCTCATTTGGTGAGGGCAGACTGATGAGGACTCCCTGTTGGCTGGTCTCTTCCTTGTCTCCAGGGCTCAGCGGGACACTGTCCCCTCCTCGGCTAAGAGCCCCTTTGCCTGCAGCTCGCTTCTTTCTCCTGTTTCCTTTGCCTGTTCTCCGAGGAGTGCCAGGAGGTCCTTCGGCCCCCTGGCCTGCTCCTCCCACAACCTCCCCTGTCCTCAGGGGGCAAGATTCAGAGGCTTCCCCCAGAACCTCCGCTGGGAGATCTGCTGGCTCTGGGAGGGCCTCAGCTCCTGGGGGAGACCCAGGGGAGGCTCCACTGCTGCTCCCCTCACCGGGTGGACGTGAGCCATCCTGGTCCCGAGGCCCTAGACCCTTCTGGTGCAGCCACGCTCGGTGTCTCCGGTGCCGGCCCTTCCCTCCAGCACCCTTGCGGGTGGGTACCGTCCGGGTCCTGGAGAGGCCCGAGGAGCTCTCAGCATCCACGGGGCTCCCCCTGACAGGCAGTGTCACCTCCAATAGCTCCACATACTCGCCTTCAGGTCCTTCAGCAGGGGCATTGTGCCCATCGCCAGGACTCCTGGTGCCCAAGGCCTCCTCAGGGAGTGGAGGGCTGGGGAGCCCTGGGGGTCCGGAGGGAAGTTCTGGGGGCAGCGTGCTTGTCCGATGTCCTACCATGAGGCCTTCTTTGTGCACAAATCGGGGGCAGATGAGTTCAGCCCAGGGCAGCCGCTGAATCCCAGAGGGCGCGGAGAGTAGGCAGTTACTGAGGCGACCTGTAGGCCGGTCCTTATTGATACCTTGTAGCCACTCAGGTGTGAACAGGTAGACACAGGCCTCACTGGGCACAGGCAGCTCCTGTACACGCCCACCCCCTGGGGCCAGGCACTTAAGTACCAGGCGGGGTGCTTGGGCTGCTGAGGGCACCACTTGCAGGTAGAAGTCCCCTGGGCGCAGCAGCTGCCAGGGCAAGGCTGCTAGCTGCACCACCACCTGCTCATGTAAGCAGAGGGGCCAGCCCTCGTGGAAGAAGAGGAAACCGCTGTACTGGGCCTGGGGAGAGAAATGGGAGGCTGTGCTCAGGCCTCTGTTAATGAAACCTACAGGAGGGGTCAGTTAAAATGGGACCATCATAGGCAGGAGTGGCCTTATGCCTGGTGGGTTATAACTCCAGGGGAGCCGGAGGGGATATCTTGGGGTGCTTATGTGACAGAGGAAGGGCTTGGGAGGTCTGTTTTCTGGTGGTAGGAAGCTAGTTCCATGTGGAGGAGGATAAGAACTGAGTCATTACAAAGACATGGTCAGCGGATGCCATTGTCTTGGAGGAGTCAAAACTCTTTGGAGGTCTTTATATCTGTAGAAGTAAAGGATCTCTGTTGAGCAACATCTGGAGGAGTTAGTATCTTGAGAAATAGACATGAGGAAAAATATGTCTAGAATTAGGTCTGAAGGGTCAGAGTCTTTGGGAGTTGATGTTTCTTAGGGGGTCAATATTTGGTGGAGATGAGTTTCTGCGTGTGTGCTAGTATCTGAGGGACAGTGCCTCTGGGAGGGAATCAGTATGGGGAGGTGGCGTCTCTCGGAGGGGGTAAATTAGTCGGTCTCACTAGCCTCTGGAGTGAGGCAGAGAATCTCAGGGGAGCTAGAACCGGGACGCACAGACACTCACACAGGCTTCCTGCTGGACCTTGGCTAGCAGGTGCTTGGCGGGCACCAGGAAGTCCAGAGTATACCTCAGCGCATCCTCCCGGTAAGTCCTCTCCACCACCTGGAACACCTGGCCCAACAGTGTGGGTGCTGTCGCCTCGAAGGGTGGGTACAGGGCAGCAAGTGTGCTTTGCACACAGTCCTCCACTGGCTCGGGCTCCTGGGAGAGATAAGACCAGGCTGCAGATCTGTAGAGATCACCCAAGCATGGCTCCTTGGGACCCACTGTGTGCACAGTGTGTGCAGAGAGGGCACTCAGGAAAGGGTGGCTGAATAACCCCAGGATGGGAGGGGGCTGGGCCAGTCAGAATCCACAGGCCTCGCAGTGCACTCTGTGCAAGAGCTCTGAGACCTTGGCTTTGGAGATCCAGAGAATTTGCTGTGAATGTCTCTGATCAGGGCTGTCCCTGATTCTTGTGAATCAGGGCAATTGCATAGGCCCTCCCCAGGAGAGAAGTGACAGGTTCCTGGGCCATCAAGTGACTTACTGAAGGCTAAGAGCTCTGGAGGGTGGGGGGCTTTTACACAGACATCCTGCAAGGCCCTCCTCACAGGGCCTGCCATCCGGAGACCCCCATCTTAAGTGGCTGTGACACCACCCGTGAACAATCACGTGCTAGAGATGGTCAAGTGGAGGGCTGTTTGTCTCGAGTCTTTCTAGCACCCCTTTCCACTCTCCCAGAGTGGCTGTGAAGCAATCACCCACTCCCAGAGCATGTAGGATTGGGTTACAAAGAACTGGGTGGGGACAGTTGAAAGAGGAAAAAGTCACAAAAGAAACTTGTGGGGAAGGGAAGAGCAGGCCTTGATGGTTTGTACTGGAGCTGAAATCTTTTGATTCCGGGAGGACTTCTCTGCTAACCTCCACCTGGAGCTATAGTTTCAAAAAGACTCAGCCCTGCTTCTTCCAGACTAGCCTCTCTAAGTGAATCAATGGGTTATCTTTCTCCATACCACACGCTAAACAACCACCCCTCAGGCTATTCCTTTGTAAACTTACTTCTCTTTCAAGATGTCTTTAAGTTCCTTTTATCAGATTTCTTTGCTGTAAATGGGCAAGGGGATGCTCCCTGCAGATCTTTTTCTAGTTCTTTACCTACCCCCTACCCAGCCCGGCCTTTTCCCTGAAGACAAAACTGCATACCATTTTACTTTGAGTCCCTTCAGCCAGAGTTGCCTGCCAGTTCCGACCCTGAGAAGCTAGGGTAGCCACTCCAAAGAGGGACATTCAGTGCGCCACACAAAGACCCAGCCCCAAGGTGTGTGGGCGAGCAGACAGACCCCCCTGTGTTCCCGAGACCCGGCCAGAGCAGTGAGCGTGGGTGGGGGTAGGGTGGAGATAGGCGGGGGTAGGCAGAGTGGGCAGTCCGCTCCGAGTCCAAGAGGGGGGAGCTAGAGCTGGAGCAGCGAGGCAGCTGCAACCCATTAGGGGCGGTGAGCTCATGGCTGAGCGAGAGTCTCAGCCACAGGAAACGACAGCAGTAGGAGGGGAGGAGGGGTCTGGGGTGGGAGGCGGCGGGCAGGAGCACAGAGCCCGGGCCTCCAGCCGGCCGGGACCAAAGAGGAGACCAGAGAGACTGAGTCAGCTCTCCCTGGCCCAGTTCCTCTTTCTTCTTGCTCCAACCTCCCTGCCAGGGGGTGCCCTTCCTTCTGTGGAGGAGCAGCCCTGGTACTACTCCTACCCCTCCTCCACTCCCCGCGGGGAGCGCCCCCAGGCAGGGCCTCTCCCTCTCCTCCACTCTCTGCAGTGAGCGCCCCCTAGGCGGTGTCCTCCCCACCCCACCCCCCGCAGCGGGCTCTCCCTGGCAGTGCCTATGCCTGCAGTGATTCTTCAGAGAGTACATCTGGAGTGAAAGTTCGCAGTATATGTCCTCCTGCTCCCTGTCCCCTGAGTTGCGGCAGCCAGGGTCCCCTATCCCCTGGAGGGTGCACCCGCCAGGGCTTCTCTGCAGCGGGAATATTCTGAGACGGCTTCTGTTCTCTGCGGCGTGAGCTCCGGGGCATTCCCTCTCTCCCCCACCGACCCCCATCTCTTGTTTGCTCTGGCAGCGTCACGCCCCCTGGCATTGTGGGGCCCCCTCCCCAGTCTGTCTACTATCCCGAGGCAGCTTCTCTTCTCCGCGGGAATTTCCCTCTTTGGCCATGTCCCTGGCCCCATCCCAGCCCCAGCTGTGGCTGGTCCCCCAGGGCCGGATGGGTGGGTCCGGCTCACCGGGCTGGGGACTGGGATGGAAAATGGTGGTTCCAGGCAGGTCAATTCTCATGACCCGAGGCCAGATCCAAGGCTGCTGCAACACCCAACCCGCAGGGGTCTCCCTCGGGTAAGGAGCTGGGACCGGGAGGGGGAGGGAAGATCCTGCAAAGGAAGGCACAGGTCAGGACAGAGGAGGGCGAAGGGAGGTGTATGGATTAGGGGAGAGACCAAACGGAGGATGGGGGAAGGGGCGGAGAAGAGGAAGAAGAAAGAAAGGGTAAGGGCAATACCCTGCGGGACAGAGCCAGACAGTGGGGCAGACAGATCAAAGAAAAGAAAGGGGGGATGGGAAGGAGGAGAGTCCCAGGAGCTCCCAACAGTCGAAAGCAGGAGCGGGACGCACCAAGCTGAGGACTTGCGGCCCAAAGCGGGCTGCGCGAAGGCGGAGAGGACACCGGGGTTGCGACGCGGGACTCACCATGGCTCCGCGCGGGGTCGCGTCCGACGCTCGGGCGGGCGGGGCCGGGTGCGCCGCCGCCTCCCTCCCGCCGCTCGCGTCTCGCCGAGTCTGGCTAGGGGACAGCTCCGGCCGCGGCAGCGGCTCGGCCCGCTTGGGCTCCCAGGCCGCGGGGCCCCGCCAGGGAGGGCCGAGACGGCCGCCCCTCCCCACCCCGCCCTTCAGTGCCCGCCTCCGCCTCGGCGCTGGACCCCCTGCCGGGACTCCCCCTGCCGGGACTCCCTCTCCCGCGCGAAGCCTCTCCGCCGCTCCCCCGACGCCCTCAGCCGATCTGCCCAGCTCTCCAGCAATCCTCTTCCTCCCCCAACGCGCCCTCGAATGGGTAGCTGAGACCCTGACCCTCGGAGGCCCGCCCCGCAGTGGATGCCCTTCTTTTCCCGCCACCGCTTCGCTCCCTGCGGGGACTGTTTAGTCCTCGAAAGAGACACTCCAGAGGCTGGGGCGTCAGTGAATTCCCTGGGCTCCCCAGCCTAGGACTGGAGTCGTTTGGCGCCCGGAAGCCTCGGGTCTCTAACTCGGCTGGGAACCTCTTCTCCCTTCGGTTGCCAGATTTAGGCAGAACCTGGGGCTCAGAAGAGACCCCTCCCCCGCCCCAGGTCCCTGCCCGCCTCGGGTGGAGCGGAGGGCAGGGCAATCGGGGATTCCTCCCACCCTCCAGGGGCTTGCTGGTCCTCTTCTTTCCTCTCCGTTCTCCTCTGGCCTCTAGCATTCGGCCTCTAGCATTCGGGCTCTGACAATGGGCTCCTCTGTGCGGCCTGGGGAGGGCGGGGGCGTGGGGGAGGATTAGGGAGCTTTGAAGCCTTGGGGTGGGCATTGTGGCTGAAGGGGGGCAGGGTTCCTGGATCGGGATCCTCCTGTTGGGGTGTGCACTGCCGCGAACATTTTCTGAGTTCCTTGGTCGCTGTCCTATCCCCTCCGCATCCCACATCTCTCCAGAAACCCAGTCAGACTCCATGATTTGACACTGGCTGCCCGACCCTTCCTCCTTGTGGAGTACTGATAGTCTCCCAGAGCTACTAGGGCTCATGGCGGTGGGGATGGCCAACTGACACACTAGACAAAGGGGAGGGGGTAGGCTAGTTAAGAAAGTTCTAACTTCCCACCCTCCCGCACTTCTGGATTGTAAATGAAGACCCGGCGAGCCCCGTCGTCCCCATCCCCAGGGCTGGGGGAGGCTTAGACATTAGCAGGGAAATGCCTTGTTCCTTCTCAGAGGGGCACCGTGAAGCCCAGCGTGGGCAGGCGGGGGTGGGTGCAGGGTCGGGGTGTGGTGGGGTAGGTAGTGCTTCCAAAGGGTGGGCATTTGAGAGGAGGTCAGTAAGCCAGATAGTCCCCAGAGAGGGCGGTGAAGGTAAGTGTCTTTGCGGCTGAGGGGTGACGTTTGGATGCAGCTCCTGTGAGACTAGAAGGCAGTCGTTGGAACAGCGAGGGAGTAAGGCGTAGTGTAGATGGTGGGCTCTTCTCTCACCTCCTCAAAACGCTAACTCCACCTTTTCTCCACTCCGCTGGGGCTGGAAAAGAGGTGAAAGAAAATGTTTTACGGAGGCAAGATCCCTCTGCTCTTTAGCATCAAAAGAATAATCTAGGGCGGCAAACAAACCCTAGTGACCATTTTCCCAGCAGAGCTAGAGGCAGGGAGCTCGAGCTCTTTTCTATCAATGGGTTATGGAGCCCTGAGTCACGGGAGACTCTCCAGCTTCCTTAGGATTAGTGCCCCTGGAACTGGGAGAGTGAGATTTTGCTACCCCCTGGTGTCCACTCTGTAAATGCTGCCCAGTAGCCGGCTACAGAGGTCAGGATTTAGGAAACTTCCTTAGAGGATATAGAGTTGACCCTTGAACAACAAAGGGCCCAACGCTGCTGGCACAATCGAAAATCCATATATAACTTTTGACTCCCCCAAAACTTAAGTTGTCTGTCCGTATCTGTGGGGCGTGGGAATTGGTTCCAGGAAGCCCCACCAATATCAAAATCCATGGATGCTCAAGCCCCCTATATAAAATGGCCGAACAATGCATACAGTCAGCCCTCCACATCTGCAGACTCCCAACTGGGGATGGAAAACAGTACAGGTATTTATTGAAAAAATCCCGAGTATAAGTGGACATGGGCAGTTCAAACCGGTGTTGCTCAAGAGTCAACTGTATTATGAACCTTATTCACTTGTTTCAAATCCAGTTCACCCGTTCCCAGTGTTGAGGGAGAATGAACCTTCCCTTACATTCCTCATACTCAAGCAAATTGGGAAACAGTTGGTAGAGTTTAAGGTTCCCACAATTAGAAAGTGTAATATAAATTAAGATGGCTGTGGGAGTCCATGAACTTCTGGAAAAAGAGTGGATGATTGTTTTACATGGAAAAAGGAGAGCCATTGAAAGTGTTTGAACTTGTAGTGTGAGAGAGTTTAGATGTAGGGTCTGGGATCCAGTTACTCCTTTCCAGGAGTTGTTTTAATTTGTGTAAATTAAAAAGGTTTATTAAGTAAGGTGACATATACTGTGCTTATAGTGGTTAAATACCACTTTCTCCAAGAATGTGAGCTCTTACCTAAGAGAGAGAGCAAGAGAGAGAGAGCAGTACGTGTTTGTGTGTACAATAGAGTATGTGTTAGTGTATGTTTTTGGCAGATGTTGAAGGGGAAAGATTATAATGGAGGAATTAGAGGCAGGGAATAGACCAGGCTTAGAAGCCTCTCCTGCATTCACAAACAGTTCTCACCATATTTCATCAATTTCAGATTCTCTGGGGCTTATCAAACTCCCATTTTACAGACGAAATTCTGGCTTATTGAAGTTTAATAACACTGTAAGCTACTAACTTGCAGTAGGTGGAGAAGGCAGGTATGTGTTAGTGTATGTTAGTGTATGAATCCAAGCAATCTGACTTCAGAGCCTTTACTCTCAACCACTAAGTTACAGGGCCTCATTTAGCTGTCCAAGTCCATAAAAGAAGCAGTTGGAACACCACCTAGCTATCACATTAAAGAGTGTTAACTTTATTTTTGTAGTAGCCAGTCCTGAAAGAGTTTCTAAAAGTGATAGATATGTGTACCTGTGGATCGGAGAATAAAAGCCATTTTTTAAAAAGATTTTATTGGGGAAGGGGAACAGGACTGTATTGGGGAACAGTGTGTACTTCCAGGACTTTTTTTCCAAGTCAAGTTGTTGTCCTTTCAATCTTAATTGTGGAGGGTGCCGTTCAGCTTCAAGTTGTTGAACTTTCAGTCTTAGTTGTGGAGGGTGCAGCTCAGCTCCAGGTCCAGTTGCCATTGCTAGTTGCAGGGGGTGCAGCCCACCATCTCTTGTGGGACTCGAACTGGCAACCATGTGGTTGAGAGCCTCGCTCCAACCAACCGAGCCATCCGGAAGGCAGCTCAGCTCAAGGTGCTGCGTTCAATCTTAGTTGCAGGGGGCAGAACCCACAATCCCTTGCGAGACTCAAGGAGTTGAACCAGCAACCTTATGACAGAGAGCCGAGTACTGGCCCATGTGGGAATCCAACCGGCAGCCTACGGAGTTAGGAGCACGGAGCTCCAACCGCCTTAGCCACCGGGCCGGCCCCCAAAAGCCATTTTTTACCTAGACACTATTTAGGATACCTCTACCCCTACCCCTAAACTACCAATCTTCAGAACTGCTAAGCAGGTCGGTACAAATCTATCTCCGGTTTCTTGACATCCTTTTTCCTGGGCTCCTTGCTCTCACATCCAGGTCTCTGTCCATATTCCACCTATTCTTGGGACCTTTTGTTACAAAACTTTCAGTATACTGTACCATGCTTTCAAATGCCCCCAAGCCAAACCCAGTACCTAAGTGATTGATTCCAAGTAATTGTTACATTATCTTGTTTTTTATTTCTGCCAACATATATTTGTACAACAAATGAGGAGTTTTGGTACCCAAAGAATGTATAATTGGTGGAATGTACCATGTTTCCCTGAAAATAAAACCTAACAGGAAAATAAGCCCTAGCATGGTTTTTCAGGATAACATCCCCTGAAAATAAGCCCTAATGCGTCTTTTGGAGCAAAAATTAATATAAGATCTGGTCTTATTTTCGGACAAACACGGTAGCTCTCCTAATTCCACTAACATAAATTTACCTCCCCACCATGAACCTACGTGTGTTTACACACACACACACACACACACTTCTTTCAGACACACAGCCTGATTTATAGAAGGAACCAGTTGCTCAACAATCTGTTGTGCTTTTTTTGTTTTCTTTTTTAAAAGTCACCTTACTTGGTAAAATGTAGTCTCAAAACTCCAAGTTTGGCCAGGGAGGAAAAACCCCTATTGAGGATGGAGACTCAACCACAGTTTTAGTTTTAGTTTTTCTGGAGTATTTTTTGTGGAAGTCGTCTGTCACCCCTTTCCTCAAGGAAGTCCTGTTGCCTTTCTCAGTTCCTCCAGAATGCAATGGGAGACCCTGTTCAAGTCAGTGGAATGACCCCCTGGATGCAGTCCAGGGCAGAGGAAGGAGGCGCTGAGGAGAGAGACAGCTCCAGGCTTAATGCCGGTGCCACCACAGCTAGCTATATGCTTTGAGTCTGGGCTAGTGCATCATCACTGGCCACCCTCTCTCCTAAGAGCTCAACAGAAGCAACACACATGGGAACACCAGGAAATAAAATGGCTAAAGCTAACTGTGCATTATGTAGATAAAAACAACCCAGAAAATGGACTGGTCTTGCAGTGTCTATTGGAGTTTTTAAAATGTCCCTTTTGTGCCCAGAAAAGAATATTCAGAGGGCCACTTTGGCTTTTTAAAATTTATGTATTAAAGATGCATATCAGAAACCCAGTTCTTCTTTAAGCTTTTATATTTAACTTACAAACACATACATTTTAATAATCTCTTTAAAGGGTTGTATTTGATGACTATTTTGTACCATTTATAAATGTAGTTAATAAGACTCATTTAAACAAATTTAAACTATATTTTATAAATTTAACATATTCCATGCCCTTATGAAGTAATTTGGTCATCTAAGCTAACCAACAAGACATTCCTAAATACCTAAAAACCCTTGTAAGTCTAACAATTTATAAATATGGTGGTTTAAGTCTTATTTTTTTTTAATGTTCCAAAACTATTTTTAAAGGAAAAATTCAATTCTAAATCACACATCTAAACCAATTATACATTATAAACTAGAATTGCAAGGCCAATTTGTTATTGTAACAGGCTAAATTCTCCTGAATACTGAAAATGCCTAATATACCAGATAGGCACAAATTTCTTAATAAAAACATATTGATGCTATGTGTTTGATTCTCTCTTAAGTAATTCTATACTTAATTTAATTTTTTTTGGATATTTAAACAAAAACAAACTTACCCACTAGGAAATAATTATGTCATCTTAAATGGCTGAGGAACCCCTTCCCAAGTGACTTCTTTGGAAACAGGTCATCAGTGATCCAGAGAACATAACCAGCAGAGATTTGTCTCAAGGCTTTCAGGCAGCTCTTCTCAAGCCCACAGCTGCCCCACTGAACCCTATTTTATACATGCTGTGTCATTACTCTCCGAACAAGCCAGTTTCCCAGTCAAGACCCCTATATTCAAGTTACACTTCGTCTAATTCTTCAACCTACACTCGGAAGTCAAAAACTCCTACCCAGGTTGCTATACCACTTGTTTGGATGTAATTAATCTATTTAGGGATTCATTCTATTCTGAGTTCTTTCTACACTCTTTCCGGTGTCTGGGACCACAACTCTTAACAGATATCGAATGGCTGAATTTCTCCTGGTGTTGCCTAACTGTGGTCACAGACCTCATGTTACTCCAGAGATATGTAACAGGAAGATTAACATGTAACAGAACGGGCTTTGGATTTGGATGAATGAAACCCAGGGGGAGGTGGGAGAAAAATGTTAGAGAATCCATTTGATTCATTACACTCTTCTGTTATTGTTTGATATGTTTCAAAGGCAATATTTTTTCCTGCCTTGGAAGCTAGATAGTAAATCTTTGATTGCAACACCTTAAGTGTGTTTGGCTAGCTCCAAATCACAGTCCCTTCCAAAGCCACAAAGTGTGTTGGGGATATGTTAGGAACCCAGTGATATGTGGAAAAAAGAAAACCCAAGAACTTTTGTACTCTTAAAGCAGTACCTGGGATAGATGGGGAATTACTGGAGAAGCAAACAAACAAAAAAGAATGAGTTGACATAGGCGTCGCTTTAGATTAGGACCTTGAATGACTGGGTATGATGTTTTCACTAATCAAGATTGAGAGACTGCAGAAACAGAGGCACATTTGGAAGCAGGGCAAATCTGAGTGTTTTTGTTAAGACGCCTGCAAGACACTGAGGGGGCTAGTAAGAGTATGTTGGGACATTGGGGCTAGAGATATGCTTTTGGGAGCAGGTAAGTGGCGGTTGAAGCCATGAAAGTGTACCAGGTTAAGAGAGTGTGGTGTGAGTTAAGAATAGGACCCAAGAATAGGACCCCGAGAAACACCATCATTTAACGTGCAGACAGAGGAAGTGGAGCCTGCCCACGATACTGGGGTGAAGCCAGAGAGGTAGAAGAATGTTGTTTTTCATTCACTTCCAGTCTGTGTTCCTTGGTCAGAAGCACAGATAGTAGGCAAGATAGTGATGATAGTGGTGGGCAGAGTGTGGTATGGCTGCCGCCTGGATGCTATATTTGGGGTAAAATGTGTAGGTGTGGTAGGTCGCTGGGAGCTCTGCCATTTCTTTTTCTAGAAAGCAGGGAAGGGGGTTGGGAGTCAGAATTTTTGGTTTCTCTGCTTTTTCTGTCACATCACATTTCAACAGTCATCTTTTCCTTATTGTAAGCCCTAGTCTTTGTAGGAAAAGCTCTTTCTAAATATGGGAAGGGAGGTGTGTGGAGGAGGCAGAGTTGGTAGAGGGAAGGATAGGGGCTGCCTTACAGTTGAGTGAGCGTGTGTGTGTTTCTGTGTATGTATATGTGTATGGGTGTGTATGTTTTATGTTGGTATTTATGTTCGTGTATGTGTATAATATGTGTACGTTTTTCTCTGTATCTATCAAGATAGGTATAGAAATTGACAGGAAGCATTGAGAAAATTTTATGACAATTTGATATAGTGGTTTTACGTTAACTGAATCTAATAAGACAAAATTTGGCCTTGTGTTTTCTATATCTGTATGTTCTATTTCATTTTTCTAGTAATTCATTTTATTGTATTTTATGAAATTATTTGTCTGTGGCAGATTGCATATGAGACTGCTCCTTCACCACGGTTAGTTAGAGAGGTACTGCTTAGGACCATATCAAGATTATTGGAAGGTTCTATCTGATTGTGAAATTCCCTAGGGAGAGCAATTCATTTGAGAAGTCTGAGGTTCCTGTTCTTGGTCACACCAGTGAGGCATGAGGTCAGGTCTTGAGCACAAACAAGGGGTTCAGGCCTCAGATCTGAATGGCATCGGGGGGTTCAGCCTGATCTTTCTCTTCTCCATTCCCTTCATGTGAGATGGAACCACCAGGCAGTTCTCAAGCAGGAGGATGGCAGAGTCCAGGCTGTTCTTCCAAGCCCAAGTCTGCTCAGGGTGCTGGCCTCCCTCCTGTCTGCCAGGCAGGTGAAGCTGATGCCTCACAGAGATAAGAAGGGGTTTCCAAACCTCCATACTTCTTCCAGTCAGTAACACATACTCAATCAGGAAGAACAGAGTCTTTTTATTGAAGCAAAATCAGACACATCCCTTTGCCCGACATAGGGAAGCCAGCGCAGATTCTCCCACCCTCCCTCTTCAGATCATCTCCCCTGCCTGGGGTCCCTCTAAATTGTGTAACTACAGCTTTTCTAAGGCCCTGGCCTTGGTTTTCCATTTGTAATGTTATATTTTTTTTCTTTAAGACCACCTCCAAAATTATATGTGCCATAGGCCCCACAAAACCTGGACCCTTCCTTGCTGAGATCCTTAGTACCTAAAGGGTCAAGTGGTATCACGCACCCAGAAAGCAATGCATGCAGCAGTGAAGGGCTAAAGAGAACCACCCTCTTTCCTCATCATTTCATGCCATAAAACCTCTCTGGAATTAGGAGTATGTGAAGTTGGGTGTGTGGGTGAGAAGTGGTATTTGCAAAGAGGGTAAGGATTAGTAAAGAACTCCGAAGGTGGAAATGCAGCAGCAGCATGGTCAGGAGTCTGCAGAGCCTGGGGTGAGGGGAACACCTGGCCTTAGACATTATCCAAGGGTACAGGAACCAGCAGGTACCTCACGTCATCCTTCCGTTGTGGCGTGTCGTGGGCCAGGATGAAGAATGAGTCCAGGTGCTTCTTTCTATGTGCAGTCTTGGTACCTCCCCCAGATGAGCTCATACGTGGTCAGGGACACAGGCTTCTGGCTCTGGTGGCAGTTTACATGACTGCTCCTGCAGGCTATGGTGGGGGTCTGGCAAGTGGCAACCCTACTGGAAAAGGATTTATGCAAGAAGGTATTGAGGCCTTTGCAGTTTTTGTTTACTTGTTGACATTGCCCATTGCTGTTTTGCCTCCCTGGGGGCTGGGCTGCATGTTCTGAGTTTCAAATCACTGAACTGAGGTCATGTGTTTGGGCTTGGCACTGACTGGGACCTCGGCCACCCACAGGCCCAGCAGTGGGAACAGCAGCAGAGGGCAGAATCCTGTTCTGGTTTGTACCATCTTTCCTAGGGGGGACAATGCCAGAGAGGAAGAGGTAGGTGGGTGAGTAGGTACCCATGAGGGAACCTCTGCTAGCACTTCGAAGAATTTCATACCCTAAGTCAATCATTGCAGGGCTTTTGCAGCCTCGAATATTTAAGGACACCACTGGCATTTTATTGTTCAGTCCCAGCAGATCATATGCCTTTTTATGTCCCCATTAAATACTTATATTGTGTATCCCTCAAAAGAGTTTTATGAGGTATGATTACTTTTTATTATATATGAGCAAACTAAGCCTCAGAAGAGTTAAGGAAATTGCCCATCATTACAGAGCCAGAGAATGTCAAATACAGATTTTAATCAATGCCTCTCTGCTTCCAAAGCTCCATTCTTTCCACACGCCCACGTTTCTTGCTTGAAACTCTGAAAAGTCAGACCACAAAAGGAAACTAATCTTGAAAGAAAAATAGACCACGACCTTACTCTCCCAGGCTAACTCAGGTGTTCCTGAAAGAACCAATATTAAGGTTATGGAGTCAGGCTAATTCCTGTCTATTCTGTGGCCTAGTTTGTCACTGGTAAATAGTCACTCCCAGTAAGGGAATCACTGTTCCAGCCAGCAAAGCCACGTGGTGAGCTGTGTTCTTTCAACGGCTGATGTTTTACCCTGTTGGAGAAAGTCTTGGAATGGTAGAGGGTCAGAGCTGGAAGAGTCCTTAGAGAGCAACCCAGTCACCTCTTTATTTTACAGGTGAAGGAGCTGGAGGTCCTGAAAGAGCAACTGTCCTTCCCAAGGCCACCAAATGAGTGGCAGAGCTGGAGTCAGAAGCTCCCTGACTTTCTTACTTCTTTTATTTTCTTTTTTAATTAAAATTTATTGGGGAGACAATAGTTAGTAAAGTTACATAGGTTTCAAGTGCACAATTCTATAATACATCATCTATACATCACATTGTGTGTTCACCACCCAGAGTCAGTTCTCCTTCCATCAACATGTATTTGAAGGAGTTCCCTGACTTTCAGTTTATCCCTTTGGTCTAGTGCCAAGCTGAAAAGTAAAGCAGAAAGTGTTTTCCATAGAGGTAGGACGTCGTGAGAGTGTCTCTGTGGTTTAGGTGGTGCACAAACATTGCTTTCAATCATTTTCTTCTAATCCTTCTGATAACATTTAGGAGAAAGTCTCCTATTAGAACAGGAAGGTAAATTCTTTGTTTCTCCCCACTTTTCAATAGAGACAACAGACCTCAGGCTGAGTCATTAGCTGAAAACAGTCTTTGGATAGAATTTTCAAACAGTGGATGACATTCAATATATTTATTTTTACTTCTATTAATTAAGTGACACTCATATCCTTTGAAATATGGTATTACACAATTTCATTTTCAAAGTTTTATTTGAACCAAATGAGTATATACATATTGAGCAAATTATATATTACTGGCAGTAAGTGGATATTGTGACAATTGTCAAGGGAGGAAGCAAATGATTTAAGTTGGGGAACTTGCTCTGGCTACAGCCTCTGGATTCTGTGTCCATGTGTTGGACCCCACCCAGCATTTCTCCCTCTGGGATTGATTTGTGTGACTTCACTGCATTTGAGATTAAATGCCCCTGGAAAAAATCACTTAGGCTCCTGGGATCTACATTGCTAGATGGGAATCTTCTAAGATGTTTGTTCCTCTGCCTCCAAGGTGGAGCCTGGGTTACCAGCAGAGCTCACACTTACCGCAGTAGGGATCGCTTCATGCCTCCCCCCACAAAGCTAACAAAACATTGATTCTTGAACCCAGAGGAATATTCTCCAGCAAGCAGTTGACTTGGGCCCCAGGGAGCAAATTATATATGTATATCCAGGAAGTCATTTCTCTCTCGCCGGCCCTCAGCTGAGCCTCTCCCATTGGGATGGAAGGATTACCAAGTGGTTATTCATTAACAGTTGCAGACCCAAAGCTCCTGGCTTTGGAGTGAGAGGGTGAGGATGGCAGCAGGAGCCAAGGGCTGGCAGAAACATTTCATGCCAACCAAGATGACTGACCACAGACTTTGCAAACTCTGAATCCAAATAAGTTGCAAAAACGCTTTCCCTCAAGTAGGTGCTGATCCTACATCTGGCCCAACCCACTCAAGGAAGCCTGGGAAGGGGTTCCTTTGATTGTGTATTTGATCCTAATCAGCCATCACAAGTCTTCCCAACTGCCGCAGTCTCAGGGCTGTTTTATCCATTAAACACTAGAGGCTCAATGCCTACAGGAGTTTTCCAAGGGCCTGCAATATTTGAGACTGAGAAAAAAATATATTGGCACCAATACAGGAAAAGTCAACTGCAAAATCAAATTAAAAATATTTACTTACATGTTACCACAGTAACATAAAGCTGATTTCATTTATTTTGAAATTCGGCACGTGTAAGAAGTTGATCGCATTGGAAAACAATCTTGGGTTAGATTTTCTCATTTTATAGGGATTCCTGAGTACTATGATTGCAGAAGGAACAGTGCCAATCACAAATTCCTTGTAGTCAAATAATTTCAGACATAAAACTTATTAAAATCATTTCAGATACATTTGTGTAAGAGTGATATTGAGTGAGGAGTATATATTTTATCTATTCAATGTGGTGTGATGAAATGTCAAAGTGCCTAGTAGGGTACTTTGGTATTAAATATGACTGGCCCTAGATGTGAGAGTAATATTTACAATTTCACTAAAGGCAGCCAGGATGATACACCCCACACTATGTAAAGGTCAGGTCAGCACAGGGCTCTACAGCAGCAACAGGAGGAAAGGAACAGTACTAACCACCATTTATCACTATCACTTAAAAAAGTGCTTACTGTGTGCCAAGGCGTTGTGCTTTATGTACAATTTTATATACAAAGCAATATTATGTGTTCCATGTTATTATCCCCATTTTACAGAAAAGGAGACAGACTTGGAGAGCTTAAGGTCACAGATTTAGAAAATGGCAGGGCCAAGATTGAAAATGAGGTTGGTCTGGCTCCAAAGTTGTGTTGTCCCTCCCTGCCACACTGCTTTCCTGTTTATCAACAGTTACCTTATGGGCTGAGAGTCACCTTGTGACCAAATTCTATTCTAATAGACTGATCTTCCTTTTGTCTCCTGGACATGTTTTACTTCCTTGCACTTTACTTTTGTTTCTTTTTTCTTTCTCTTCCCAGAGAGCCCTCCCTTAAATATTATTGGTCCTTCAGAGCGTAGCTTTATCATCAATCACCTTGATTATGATCACAGGCGTGAGCCTTCCTGTACAACTTGACCTCAGACTAATCCCTCCGGAACATAACCTTCGTAGGCATCAGCTCCTGGTGCCACTCATTTGGGTACTTAATTATGTAGCACCTTTTTTTTTGTTTTGTTATCTAACGCTTAAATGTGTATCCAGTCTTCCCAACTAGATGGTAAACTCACGGGTCAGAAGTCTGCTCCTTTCATGCTTTTCTGTCTCCATAGTGCCCGGCACACTGATAGCTCACAGGGATGCTCAGTGACTGTTGAACTGAGTCACCAGCCTGGTTCTCTCAGTTTCCTCATCATTTGTAACACAAAGAGTTTCAGTGTAATAATTTCTAAAATGTACCCTGGTTCTAACAATCTATGAAACAAGAAGAAACATCAAAATGGTAGTAGCCAGACTAGAATGTAAGGAGAGGTCCTACAAGAAAACACCCAAAGGTAGCTCTGAAGAGGGACAGCAGAGAATAAGTAATGATCTCCTAAAGATCAACTTTTTAATTAATTAATTAGTTTTTAATTTTTTTAAGGAGGGCGCAGCTCAGAGTGGCCCATGTGGGGATTGAACTGGCAACCTTGGGGTTATCAGCACCACACTCTAACCAACTGAGCTAACCGAAGACCAACTTTTTTCAGGAGGGGTGGCTGAGGGTGTCACAAAAGTCCATCTGGGTTGCTGGCCTGAGGTCCAGCAGCACCATGAGGTAGTCTTTGAAGTGCAAGTGCTGCCCCAGTATGGTTGTCAGGCTTCACCCTGCAAACAACTCCCTGATTGTGAAAGGCAGACTCTTCAGGAAGAAGGGGGTTCTAGAGGAGTGTGACTGATGCAGAAGAGGACAGGGCCACTACAAATGACGAGGTGTGGCTAAGGGCAAAATGAGGTGTACATTTTCTGATCCTTGGCTTGGATCCTGTATGAGATTGTCCACGACAGGTAGAGGGCAATGGTGGATCTGCTCATCGAGGTCGTGTATGAGGTTGTGTCACAGATTCAGCTGTGACTGATGAGCGAGAGCTATGCTGCTCTGACAAGGTACTTATGACAGGGGGTGAGAACTGTTGTCAGTGCTGCTTTCCAGAGGCGCTAAGCCTGACTCAAGCTGGGATGTAGAAGCCTTGAAGTAAAATTCACCCAGACAAGCTGAGTGAAGGTATAACATTGGCTTCAGGAGGCAAGTGGCTGTAGATGGTACTCTATTTCTCTAGGCACAGCATGGAAGATTTTTAGCCAATTTTCTGCCAAACAGCTTACACCTCCCTGGTGGACCACCTGGGGCCAAGACAGGTGACTGGAAGGAGCATTTACTCCTAACAATGGATTATCCTGACATCCGGGGCATCTGACTAGCTCATTGAAACATTATTGCAATGCTAATTCACAAAGGAGACTGAAATTGTGAATATTTAGCTCCCCGGTTACTTTGTGAGTATACACATATATAGCAATATCCCATCCCTGCTAGAGAGAAGAGGGAAAAGAAGAGAACGGTGCAAACAAAATGAAAGTCTAGAAAGTGGGTTAGAGGCAAGCTTAGGCTGGCAAAACCCAGAGGGAAAAAAGAAGGATAAGACTGCAGAGCAGCCTACTTCAGAGGAGCTATGGAGAACAACAGGGCTACCTTGGCCCAGCTTCTTTGAATGTACTCCTTGGTCTGTTTGCTGGGCTCCCGGGGGCTTGGCAATGAGTCAGCAAGCAGGGCAGGGGAGCTGGGTTGGTCTCAGACAGAAGCAGGAACCTCGTCAGAAGCTTTCACAGGCAATCACTCCAAGAGGGATTCTCTTCCAAGAAGGCCCATGGGCTCCGAAGGCCCATGGTTATGAGATACCTTGGATCCTGGTTTCTGAACTCTGAGCCTCAGAGCTCTGTCACATGAAATCCAGTTGCCACACTCCTTCTGGGAAGCCTCACTCTATTCCCAAGTCCATTTTTCTTTACTGTAGAGCTCTTTGGGGCCTTCTCAGGGAGCCCAGTCTCACTGTGATCTTGCCTTAGTGCGCAGACTGTCCCCTTGTTCCTGACTGTAGGGTCTGTCCTCAAAGAGAGGATGTGGTCTTCACCCCAACCAGATGTGAGGCATGTGGCTCCTCTCACGTGGTTTTGTGGCCTTTAACTCACTACAAGCCTGTGTGCAACATTCGGACGTCCCAGTAATGACAGTGACAAACATGATAAAAACAATCATACCTAACATTTACTAGGTTTCTATGTTCCAGTCACTTTTCAAGTACTCTATGTTCTCTCTCTCTCTCTCTCTCTCTCTCTCTCTTTCTCTCTCTCTCTCTGGTGAAGGACCTTCCTATTGTCCTGGCCCCATGATTATCTTATCTTCCTCACCCAACTATTGAAGAGAAATACTGGTCAGAGACACAGGCCCACAGGGAGAAAGTTAAGGAAAACTTCATCAAGGCCAGCGAGCTCCTGCCCAAGGCTGAACGCAGATGTGTGCCGATAGTACACAAGCCACAAGATAAAGGTCTTCTTTCCCAATTTTACAAAAACTATTTTTGGAGGAGAGGAAATAAAGCATTATTTTTATATAAAAAAAATCTATGGAGAATATTGAAAAACTCAAATAAATGTCACTTAAAAATAATTTTAAATGTGTGTTTTTTTCTTTGTTTTTTGTTGTTGTTGCTGTTTGTTTTTTTTTGTCTGCCCTTGAGCCTTGCTTTATCTACTCTTGGCTAGGAACATTTTTTGGCAAGGGGAGGCTGAGGAGGAGTTTGGTCTCCTTTAAGTCCTTTGTTCTTCTGTCACGAAGTCAGGCCTGCTCCATTCATCACAGGTTTGGCCACTCAACATTTGACACTACTGTAATAAATATAAATGATAACACCTCTCAAACTTTTCCTACATGCCAGCTTCTGTACTAAGTGCTTTATATGTATCATCACATTCAACCCACATATTATTCCCATGAAGTAGGTTATCTTTGTATAGATGAGGAAATTCCCATCTCCCTAAGTCAAGAGGTCTTTCCAGCATAGTGTGCATTTCCACTATGGGTAGACATCTTTCCTTACCTCCGCTATTATGAACTGTGGACTTCCTACGAGGCCTCAGTAGCAATGCTTTCTCATGGCCCTGTGGCTTCATGGATGCTCCCAAGTTTACTGGCTTTGGAGTCCTGCACAGGGAAACATCCTGGTAAGAGCTGTAACCGCTCTTTTCTACCTCTCTGTGGTGGGATGGGAGTAGGAAAAGGACTTTAAAAGAGTGGGTATATGAAGACTTTGAAGCCCTTTTGGAGGCCCAATTGTACAGGAGCATAGGAGAAATGTGATGAAATGGGCCAAGGCTCTCTCAAAGAGAAGGCTTCCTGAATGTTGCTGCTACTGGTATGTTTTCTGCTGCCATAGTTATCCCCAAGAGCCATAGACATATGAAGAGGGCCAACTGAATCAATGAGAAGAGAAACGTTCTGATCTCAAGGACATTTCCTCTTCTGACATTATGACCTTGAGATCAGGACCCTTCTCTTCACAGTGACTCAGTTGGCCCACTTTATAGTATCTATGGGTCATTTACTTCAGCATGTGCAGACTTTGGGGAATAAGCATCAAGTAGAAAAGTCTCCTGTCTAATCTACCTCAGTGTTAGTCCTAGGAGGGCTAACTAACTCTCGCCCCAGTTCTTAGATTAATTTCTTTACTGGATTCCATTTCTGCTCCTTAGGTCCAGGTTGAAACAATTCTCTTTAAAGCCGTCTACACAAGGCTGGGCAATACTTCCCTAGACACCCTCCTCCCCTCTCCAAGCTCCCACCCCCAGCAACAGAAATGTCTCATAACTAATAAGTCTCATTTTCCTATTTTCCAGCTTTTAAGTAGGAATGCATCAAGTTCAGCCAGCCTTGATATTTGGCCCAAACTTGTTATTCATTTTGGACCTCAGCTTTGACCTTTGGAAGACTAAATAGACAAATACTTATGTTAACATTATTCCTGGAGTCCTGGAAGTTGGCTGTGATCAAGATCATGTGAAGGAATGGGTAACCGTCAAACTGAACCAGTTAAAGCATTGGTAATGAGAACAAAGCAGTTCATTTCGATTTATTATTAATATCTGAATGATTACTTTCAAATAGTGGTGAGCATTCTAGATGAAACTTGGAGTAGAATTTTCCTTATGAACTTTTTTAAATGTTGAAATTCTATCAGTCAGTGGAAGTATAAATATATGTTTATTATTTTAAGGGAAATGCTACAATAATTAATGGCTATGAAAGCTTATACTATACACAAAACAATTATTAAGAATTTTCACATAGTTAAAAAATAGGAAAATTAGTTGACAGTTAATATAAATAATAGGAGGAAGCGTATTAGCTTTAGGAAGTGTATTAGCTTTTTTAGGAATAATTTTATATGCTTTTTGAGCCATAAAGTATTTACAGCAGTTCAATAAATAGTACAAGTACTATTTAATTTAACAAATAGTATAAGGCAGAACAATAAAATTAGATTATATCATAATTCTACCTATGGTTTAATTATATCATAATCTTTGTAGAATTGATTGGTATGTTAGCATTTATCATGTTAAATAAAATAATCCTTAAGAACTATACTTTTCAGGAGGATTTTTAAATTGAGATATAATTTACATACAGTGAGTACACAAATCTTGAGTGTACAGCTCAATGAGTTTTCACAAAGTAGACATATCTGGACCAAGAAAAAACATGTCCAGTTTACCTCTTACCCCTTTCAAGTTAGTACTCCTCAAGGTGATTTTTACTTGTCACCACAGAGTACTTTTGAATTATGTTTAATTTTCAGTTACTTAATGCTATTTAGATCAGGAGTCTTTCAAGAAAAAAATCATTATTTGGAAATTCTCATTTTAAGAGAATGCATTAAAGTCATAATTTTAGCCACTTCAAAATTTTGTGAGGAGGATGTCTTCAAAACCATAATATCCATAAGGAAAAGCATCAATAAAGAATATACCAAGAGTTGTGAAAAAAGAATACAGTTAAGAGAAAAATCAGCTATGCCCAAGTATCTTATACCTCAGCTGAAAACCTATTTAGAACGGTAAAGTTATAGTATAATGATCACAGGACATATAGATTTTACACTCAGCCATTTGCCCACCATGTATATTTTATATAACTCTTCTTTCAAGCCTCTGTGATGTATTTTGTACATCTATACTTCTTTTTTTTTTATAGATTTTATTGGGGAAAGGGAACAGGACTTTATTGGGGAACAGTGTGTACTTCTTTCCAAGTCAAGTTGTTGTCCTTTCAATCTTGGTTGTGGAGGGTGCCATTCAGCTTCAAGTTGTCCTTTCAGTCTTAGTTGTGGAGGGCACAGCTCAGCTCCAGGTCCAGTTGCCATTGCTAGTTGCAGGGAACACAGCCCACCATCCCTTGTGGGAGTCGAGGAATTGACCTGGCAACCTTGTGGTTGAGAGCCCACTGACCCATGTGGGAATCGAACCGGCAGCCTTCGCGAGAGTTAGGAGCATGGAGCTCTAACCGCCTGAGCCACCGGGCCGGCCCCATCTCTACTTTTAAGACTTATCAACTTATTGGCCCCACACTGTGCTTGAATTGTTCAAAGTTCTGTTCTCCTTTTCTTTTGATCATCCCTTACCTCTCTTCTCTCCTCATTGTCTCAAACCACCCAGCTCACCTAATAGGATTCTGCCAGTAGAAGGAAGCCCTTAAGGAGAATTGAATGGGGTATTAGTCTTGGTCTGAGTGTTTGCCAAAAGAGGATATGACTGGACAGGGATATTTCTATTACTGCTACCACTGCTACGTATTACTAGTTATCATGATTGCATGCCTACCAGTGCCTGGGGCTGACTAAGGCTTCATAAATGCCATTTCTAAATCTCCCCACAATCCTGTCCAGTAGGTGGTGTTACTCCCATTTTGCTATATGGAAACACAGCCGCAGAGAGATTTGGTAGTTGGCTTGAGGTCAAGTCAAGATTTGCACCCTTCTACCTGGCTCCAAAGCTTCTTCTGACTCTCATAAGAAATAAAGGAGCACTGGAATTGTTAGAAGCAATATGTAGAGAGTGGACTCCCCAGCTGGGAAGGGAAGGTCTAACAACTTAGCTGGGTGCTGAAGGAGGGCAGGCAGGATGGGGTGGGGTGTAGTGTAGTTTTTCTGGGATGGAGATAAAAGAAGAGAGATGGGACTGGTGATAGGCAGAGCTGCAGGCAATGAGGAAGGGGCTGTCAGGACCGAGGCAACAGAAAACCATAGTTTCTCCAGCTCTGTTCCCTAGGGAGGGGGAAATGGTATCTGCAGCCCAAGGGGGTAGGGAAGTGGCATTTCCACATCTCAACCCCAATGGCCTGGGAAGACTGCCAGAGTGGAGAGCCAGGGAAGCACCGAGGCAGGAGAGATGATTATCAGGAGGAAGGAAGCTCTGGCAGCTCCCACCAGCCTGTTTGTGACAAGCAGGCTCTGGGCCACGGAAGTCTCTTGAGGTCAAGGGAAATGTGACCTGGAGCAAAAGGATGAAGCTGGGACACTCCTCTTACCCTCTGCCTTCAGGCCAAGGGGATCTAACCAGAGCCAGGGCCACCCACAGGTCAGAAAAGCAGTGGGCTGGAGAAGGGGAGGGCAGTTAGAGAGGCAGAGAGAGAGAGAGAGAGAGAGAGAGAGAGACAATGAATTAAGATCCTTGAAACACCTTGCAAACAGTCCCTTGGCTAGAGAGGTAATGACCTTTATTTCAGTCAACACAGGGCAACTGGCTCTTCAGCGCTCTCAGGGTACATTTCTTCATGGGTGAACTCTTACCTAGTTCTCCTGTCCCTGCAAAGTTCCCTCCTTTTTTGCCCAATGGTAAAGTAGATAGTGCACTGTATGTAGAGTGAGGAGACTTAGATTCAAGTCCAGGTGCTTCTACAACCGATTTCACAAGCTCTTGAATTAATTAAGTTTTCTGAAATCTCAATTTCCTCATCCCTACAGAAGTCATCAAGTCTATCTCACAAGGGACTCACGTGCCTACACCATGAAATGCTATGTAAATATGAAGTGGTAATACTTTGTCTTCTTTCCTTCCGCTGCCTCTCTGCACAGAGGCCACCTCACTATCACGTCAGAGCTGGGGAAGATTTCTAGTTTAGGAACAGGAAAAGCTCTGTCCATAAACACCATATAACCCTCTTACATCTATTTCCTTCTCTTGTGATGCTGCCATAATAAGATGGGGCAGGGGAAAGCTGTACAAGGCACAAACTAGGGAATCCCCCTACCCCGGAGCTTGCTCAGCCCCTCTCCTGGGGATAAGTTTCTGGGAAACAGCAACAAAGAGATGAAAGCCCATCTCATCTGGATTTTAGCCCACTGAGGTATTGACCTCAGCTCTCCCTCAGCCTGTCAGAAAAACCTGAGCTAGGAAGGGCCCCAAGAAATGAAAGGAAGAGAACCTTTTGGGCATAGAAGGAGTAGTGCAGAAGCCAAGAGAGGAAATTAAAGCTCAGCCCAAGAGTGAGAAAGACTGGAAACCTAAAGGACTTTGTCCAAGTGCACAGGAACCAGGTGGAATTTTCCAGAGTCCCCTTTCTGGGGTGGGTCACAGACCACGATGTAAGAAGCGCTCAGTTTCTTCTCTTTGTACCTGCAGTCTGGGTACTTCCCTGAGGTGAGCTCACACATGGTCAGGGACACAGTCCCTTTGCTCTGGTGGCAGTTTTCATGGCTGTTCCTGCAGGTTATGGTGGGGAGGTAACAGGTGGCAGCCACACTGGAGAAGGATTCATGCAGGAAAGTGTTGAGGCCTTTGCAGTGTTTTGTGTGCTTGTTAATGTTGCCCATCGCCTTTTTGCATCCCTCGGGGTTGGGTTGCACATGCTGAGTTTCAAACCACTGAGCTGAGGTCATGTGTTTGGGCTTGGCACTGACTGGGACCTTGGCCACCCACAGGCCCAGCAACAGGAGCAGCAGCAGAGGGCAGAGTCCTGCTTTGGTTGGTGCCATCTCTCCTAGGGGGTCAGTCAGAATGGAGGGCTGGGGTCGCTGGGGACAAAGAACAGGTGGTATTTAGTTGAACACTGAGCCTTCCTATCCCTGTTCCTTCTAGCTAGACACTATCTCCCTCCCCTCCGTTACCCTGGGTCTCATCCCTTCCCCCCTCTCTTGTGCCACACCCACTATGACCCCAGCCTCTAACCCTGTGCCCCCATCCCCCTCACCTTGTATCCCTGTCTTCTTTTATTCTGTCCCACTTGCCTCCCACTCTTTGCTCTATCTCCTCTCCATCAAGTCCCATCCTGTTGTGTCCCTGCGTCCCTATCCCTTGCTCTGTGTCTCATTCCCTCCATGATCCCATCTCCTCCATATCCCCATTTTGTATCACCACCCCAGCCCTCAGAATCACTCCTCTCTATCTCTCCTGTGTTTGTCCTCATCCCCTCCACATTGAGTCCCTCCTTTGTCCATTTTATGGCTCACCTGAGTGTACTCTTATCTGGTCCGAACCCATCCCTTCTCTGTCCTCACCCATGTCCCACCACCGGCCTCACCTCCTCACTGAGTCCTTGGCTGGGGCTCCTGTTCAGTGGATTGAAGTAGTACCTCCCACTACTGGGCCTCAGCTCTCTGAGGGCCTCTTTTCACTGCCTGACTCCTTAAGAGCTGGCTTGGGCTATGTTGCTTCCGTTTGGGGGTAGGTTCGGGTGCAGTCCTAGGGCAGGAAATGAATCAGGTTCATGTTCCTTTACATGACCCAAATACGCCGATACCTATGGAGCTAGTGTACCTGCCCAAACATGTTTGGCAATGGGGAAGCTTGAATCCTCACACTCATGGACAAGATTTGGCCCCTGGCCACATGATTTTAATGACTAATAAAGCAGCTGTCCCAGGTGTCAACCCCACATGAATTTCAGGGAGAGTTGTCACTTATGTCCTCCTATACACACCTCTGGTTCACGATTCTGGGAAGGGCCAATCACTGTGCTGATAAGGATTGCTTTTTCTCTGACCTGAGATACAGATAGACCAGTCTAGAAAGTTGCTTTGTATGGTTTCTTGTCATCAGGATTTACTGCTTATCTTCCGGAGGAGATAGAGAAGACAGGAAGTGGATGAATCGTCACAGTGAGATGCCCGGCACCATCCCAGCGCAGTCATTCTACAATGACTCATTCCTCTGGGCGCCTCCTGTTCCAGGTGCTGAGCAAAGCCACCTGGCTTTACCTGAAGAAGGCACCCAATACTTCTCACACTTTACTCTTCCTCTTCCTACTTTATTGAAACTTGTAAAACTTAAACATCGTCCAAATTTGAAAATGCTATTGCTGGTGGTGCCTTAGGCCTTCTTTGCCCTTTTATGCCCATTCCCTGTGGGAGTGACAGCTGTGTGGAATAGCTGGGTCAGTGCTGTTCTGGGGGCTCCAGTGAGCTTGGCGTGTGGCACTCAGAAGAACTGAGACACTGAGGCAGAGAAGCGTCGCTACAAGTGGGTAGGAAGGCCTGGAAAACTGAGAAGAACAGAGGTTTTGTTTTCAGGATCCACCTGTAAGTAGCAGGTGATCTCAGAATATTGGGTTCGGGTTCATTCATGTAGTCAACAAATTTTTATTAAGCGCCAACTATGTGCCAAGGAACTTGGGATATATCAGTGAACGAGAGAGAAAAATTCCCTACCTTTGTGGGAAAGACAGGGAAAAAAATATATATATATACTTGGCTCACAGTTATAATTGCTAAGAAAAAAAGTAGAACAGCATGGAAGTTGGTAAGCAGTGATTTTTAAATGGGGTCATTGAAGTAGGTGACTCTGGGACAAAGACTTGAAGGTGAGAGAGTGAACTCGCACTTGTCTGGGGAAGAATGCTCCAAGTAGAGAAAACAGTACTGCAAAGGCCTGAAAGCAGACAGATATTCCTGGGGTGCTAGAGGAACAGCCAGGGGTCCAGTGTGACTGGAGCAGGTGAATGATGGGGTCAGAGAGGGACCAGAGTCCAGATCTTGGCAAGCCTTAGAGACCATTAGGACCGAGACTTCTGCTCTGTGCACACTGGGGAGCCCTGGGAGGGTTCTGCTAAGCAGAGGAATGAAAGGCCTGTCTGTTTGAAGATCCCCTGGCTGTTGTGTGGATTGTAACCGTAGACAGGCCACGTAAACCATCCTGATCATAATGTTTGTGTTCCAGTCCAGAAGTTAAGTTTTCAAATCAGGAAGATTTGGGTGTCTGTTTTTAGACCAGGGGATATCCCTTTAGTAGATGGAGAGCACAACTGTTAGTCAGGATGAAGGCTCTTCGGAAGAAAACACCATGCTGGAGATGGGGAGCACCACTAGATGGCAACAGAGAATCAGGAGCAAGTTTACACAGACCACGGTCTCCTCTGGTTCAAGCTCAGTGAGGCCTTGGCTGCGGGAACAGCATTCACTGCTTTGTTAAGGTGCCTAAATCTCTGCAGTTTGAACTTCTGGATAGAGAATTATGCGGCTGCTGCTGTAGAAATGCAAATGTGTGGTGATAAAATCCATGGTTTAAAGCAAGCTGTGGATAGAATGCAGATCAGCACAGGCCAGTCCAGCCCTTGACTGGAGGCTGGGGTTAGAGGAGGGGGTGGAAGGCCAAGAGCTCATTTGAATTCCTAGCCAAGACTCCCTCTCACTGCTCATTATTCTAGAGTGAGATGTTTCCAAACCACGACTTGCACTGCCCTCTGTTCTTGTGTTTTCCTGTCATTATAATTATCCTAGTTTGCTCTTCAACTCCATTATGCTGGGTTCTCCAAAAGGCTGCCTTAGTGCTATGTGAAAGTAAAATAAACACAGCCCCACTGTCTCAGGTCAAAAGGAAGAGACAGTAAAGGTTTAGGTTTGCATACGAAATTTGAGGAGTTGAAATTTATCCTCTGCACAATTCAAGCAAAAAACCCTTACTCTGCCTCAATTATTTGGATAAGACAGGTGATTTTATTTATTTGCCTAAACTATCCAGCTTCCAAGATCTGTGTCACTTTGCACTTGGTAAGGTAATTTTGCCATTTTTTTTCTTTACTATATGCATGGGGCAAGGGAAAGAAAGGATAAGAGAATGGGGAGACAAGGTCAGGGAGAACAAAAGGAGTTAGGCATCGGGCCAAAGACTGGTTGGGGAGTCTGGCAGAAGGGAGAAGACAATAATTAGAGAAAGGAAAACAGAAGACAAAATAGTGGGAGAGAAGATAGGAGGGAAAAAAGCCCCTCACACGCGCAGTTTCTATCCAGGGATATGAGGCAGATACCCCAGCTTTCTTCTTATTAGATTGCCACAGTCACTGTTCTTGGCCCAACGTCTCTCCAGGCTACTGGGGTTTGTGTGTGTGTATGTGTGTGTGTGTGAGTGTGTGTGTGTGTGTGTGTGTGTGTGTTAAAAGTCATTAGGGCGGGTATTGTGAAAATCCCAGCAGCGCCAGGTGGACCTTTGCCTGTCTTCCCCACAGGACAACAGCTGTTGCTTCCTCTAGCCTGCTGAGAGGGGGTGAAGGGGGCTGGGACAGAGGAGGGCAGGGCCTGGAGTGGTGCCTACCCTTCAGGGCCCAGCCTGTCTCTCTTCCGGAGTTCCACACAGCCTCTGGATACCAAAGGAAAGCCCATGAAGAGTTTCCCTCCAAGCAGGAGCAGATCTCAGTTCTGTTATCCTAATTTTGTTGCACCTAGGATAAGTAAAAGGAATGGGCTCATTTTTGTAGACAGGGAAAGTGAAACAGCAAGTTGGGGTCCAATGTGGAACTTGCTTTGGGTCTTTGAATTCGCATGACCTTTCCTGGAACAGCTGTGGGTTGGAATCCTTGGCTCCCAGACCAATGTCTTTAGACAATTCAAGATGTAGGAGAGGGGAACCTGGTCTGGCCTGGAGACGTCCTTTATGAGAGGTCTAATAAGCCATTGTCAGATCCTCTTTTATCAACAGAATAAAATATAAATTCTTTAGCCTGACGTTGAAGGTTTGCCACAATTTGACAAACCTGCCTTTCCAACTTTTTTATCTCTGACTTTTCTCCCACTGAGTACCTCAACCCTAGCTAGGCTGGTTTTCTCTCTTTCCTCAAACATAACTTTCATAATTCTCTATATCTTCACTTAACTCTTACCTGTTCCTTCAAACGCATTCGAAGGTCCCAGGATGAACACTACACCCCAAAACGTGCTTTGATTCTCCCAATTCAGAGGGATCTTTCTCACTTCTAAATTCCTACATTTGCTGTCTTCAAGACATGAACATTCCTGCCTGGAAGCATTGCTTATTTCTTCATATGTATTTATCATTTCCCTCTAATTTAGACCAATTCCCAGAAGACAAGGACCATCTGTTACACTTCTTTTGTACCTCCCTCAGGATACAGTATACTGCCTTGCAGAGAAATTACCTTAACTGATTCAGCTTCTGGGTTAGAAGGCGTTCACTGTGCCCCTGAATGATCCCAGGCCCAGGTGGGATCACGACCAACCCATAATGTTGGTTAGCACATTGAGGAACTGACAATGCAGCTCCTAGGCAGCAACCCTGGGGTTGAAGTGAAGTTATGACAAGAAGTTGAGATGTCTAAAGCAATCTTTGGGTTCAAGGACAACGCAGGAACTGCCTATGACACAGTATGCTATTGAGTAATTTGAGTTGGACAGGGCAAAAAGTGGTGCCACTGGGACTGAGGTGAGCTCACTTTGGGAAACGACTTGGGGTTCCCCTAAATCATACAAAATCACCCCTGCACCTGCCACTCTAGCCAGTTGTTCTAGAAATGCTTACTCTTGGGGATGGGGAGGAGAGAGAGAATGTACAGATGACTACATGTAGAGGGTCACTTTTACAGGAAAAATAACTCAAAATTGTTTCAGTGGTGAACTATCAGGACTCCTTTTGCTGATAGAAAAATGAGTACCATTACAAGCAAAATCTAACAAACATGTTTCTAAATCCTGGATGTTTACCACCCCTTTTTAACATATAAGGTATAAGTTAGTCAGTACTTGTTAGGAAATCTGATTCCTTGGACGAGGGTTTCTCAATTTCAGCACTATTTACATTTTAGTCTGGATGATTCTTTGTTGGGAGCCATCTTGTGCATTGATGGGTGTTTAGCGGTATCCCTGGTCTCTACCCACTAGATGCCAGAAACACCTCCTAGTTGTGACAACTAAAAGTGTCTCCAGACATGACAAAATTGTCCCCCCATGGAGCGCCACCGAATACGACTTACGACCGTTAGCAAGCTGCTGTCCTCTGAAACTTAGTTTCTTCATCTCTAGGATAATTCTCGTGTAATGGGGTAACAATTCTACAAATCTCAGGCTTAGGGAGCAGATGAAACCATGACAAGGATGTCTGAATGGAAGAAGCAATCCTATGGTTCAACACCTCTAGGATAGGACTTTAAATACCAGACCGCTAGAATGGCAGTTTGAAAACCGAAGGCCCATAGCACATCAGCACTTTTCCTGGCCCTGTGCTTATGCCTTTGTAACATATGTGTGCCTTTCTTACTGAATTGTAAGTTTAATCTGGACTGGAACTCTCTTATTTACCTTTATATTTCCCCCCAAATTTGTCACAGTGCTTTCCAATGGTATTTAATAATTATTAAAAAAAATATTTTGCAGTAATCAACATAGTACATGGCTAATAATAGAAAGCTTTGTGAAGATGAATTTTAAGTCAGGTGTTAGAGGGGGCTCTATATTGGGGGCCGAGTGGGGATCGGAAAAGCCACTTGGTTCATTTGGGGAATGAAAGAAGCTTTGCCGATGTTAATTGGGGGAAAAAGTGAGTTGATGTAGAACCTAGGAGATCATCCCCAGTTATCCATTTATATATTGTCTAATGGTTAAAAGGCATTTTCATGCTGACCATCTCATTTTATTCTTATAGCCTCATGAGGTAAGGAAGGTATTAGTCCTATTTTATAGAAGAGGAAACAGAAATTCAGTAAGTTATCTGATATCAAGTCCTGAACTCTTTCCTCTACAATGTGCTATTCCATTTCTGTAATTGTGTGTGCCGAGTTGCGTGGTGGTGGGTGAGCAGTAAAAGAAATAAGAGGAAGACCAAGAGGCATGAAAGAAGCCTTCCTCTTCTTAGGGAAGCTGCAGCCTTGAGCAAATAGGGAAGAGGTGACATGCTTTGAAGTGGAGACCGCACAGTAGTAGGCTTTCTCAAAGACTTGAGGCAGCCAGGCTCAGGCACCATCCTGCGTGGGCTCCCACTTTGTGTTGGCTTGTAGACCAGCCTGAAGGACACAGATAGCCACCTGCCCGTGTGGGCTTTACCCTCACTTGCTTGGCTGTGCACACTTCCGCGGGGAGGTCTCTAAGCACAGGCTTCTTATATAGGACCTCTGGGCTGAGTCTTTGCATGAACTGGTTCAGTGGAATTGATGGGGGCGAGAATGGGAGGAGGAGAAGAGCAGCATTCTGGGAAGAGGAGACGACCTGAGCAAGGACATGGGGGTGGGGTGGGGACACCACGGGGGAAGCAGGCAGGCGCAGGAGCTGCAGTTGGAGACGAGACCAGGCCTAGACCACGGGAGGTCTTACATCCCCTGAGGGGCAGAGCCTTACTAGAGTTGGAATACGTGTGGTATCCAGGGGCAGGGAGAGCCCAAGCAGGAGAAGAAATAGGAATGGAAGGAGCGGGTTTAGGAAAAGTTTACATAAGATTGCTGGGCTGCATGACTGATGGACTCATGTTCATACTGAGTCTCACCATGTGCAAGGCACGGCACCGGGCAAAAAGCTCATGACATACATCTTAATGAGTCCTAATACCGCCACGAGGTATAACATATTATCCTCATTAACAGATGAAGAAATCGACGTTTATAGTGTTTCAGTAAACTTCGATTGACCGTGCACAGCCTGTAAAGAGCAGAGCGTGGATTCAATTTCTGGTCTGTTTTACTCAAGCTTGCTCTTCTTTACCATGTAGACACTGCTTTCCCACGGGTGGAATTAGGAAGAAAAAGGGGTCTAGGATCTTTCTCAGATTTCTTGTAGAGGTAACTGAGGAAGGTGAGATAGACAACAGAGGAGAAGAAAGTTGTGGGAAGGATGGGTTCAGTTTTGGCCTATAGTTTGTGCCGTAAGAAAGAGCAAGTTGGGGAGTGGGGAGCTAAGAAGGAGGAATACCAGTACACCTCTCTGCACCCACCCCTGAACTATATATTGGCCTCGGAGCACTCCGCGTTCTGCAGTCTGACTGCCTGCTCCCGCTCCAGGGAGACTCTCCTGCGTAGGCTCTCCTGGGAGGAAGCCCATACCCTGCAGGAGACCAGGCTGAAAGGCCCGTGGAAGTCAAGGACTGTGGCTGGCAGGCTCTGGGGAGCTGGCTTTTTGCTTCTGATGAAGGGGCAGGTGTTGACGAAAAAGAGAATTAGGAGCCCGGCCCTTTCCTAACATGATAGACAACAGCGAGAATCTGACCCGCTGGGTTTAGGTGGTCCACCCCCACCCCCCCCCCAAAGTCCAAGCTATGCTGTTTAATCTGACCAGACAAGTTTGAGGCTTCAGGGTCAGCATACCAAATTTCCAGGTGTGCTCTGACTCCAAAAGGGCCTGAGGTTATAGGCGAGGGAGTCACTGTGATCCTGTCATTGTGATTGTTGTGAAGTAGATGATGGGGACAGTGAGGGGTCCACAGGACATGTTGGATTTTCAGCACAGCAGTACTTGGGTGGATGGCCGTTGCTTATGCATGTGCATGTGTGTGGCCTCCTGGGCTCCTGTGAGTGGGATGAAAGAGTGGCAGACGCTCTGTTCTCTAAGGGTCAGGAATAAGCAGCACTTTGTTCCTCAGAAACATTATAGTGCTTTTCTTCTCAGCTTTCCGCAGGAGCAGGGCCTATGGACCAAAGGAAAACATCAAAGAAAGCCCAAGAACTTAGGGAGTTCTGGCAAGAAGGCTGGAACTAAGTGTTCTTATGACACCAGAAAAGAGGAAACAACAGAGTAATGTCTCTTTCCTCTCACCCATCCAAGTCCCTCAGCACAGGGGCTTCTCAAACTCAGGGGACATGCCCTCCTCTCAGACTGGCCTTTATCCAGAAACCTTTCCAGCCTCTACCCACCTTTGAGCTGTCCTTGGCCTCAGGCAAGAAGAATCCCTGCCTCGCTACTCTGCTCATCTTCTAGCTCCTGTCCTTCCTCCAGAGAAATCAGAGAACTGCAGCTCTATTCCTTCTATTGCCTCTGCATTTTTTACCAGAAGGTCTGACTGGGGTCAGCGACAATCGAGAAGAGTTGCTCACCCAAGAACCAGCTGGATCTTTTATTCTGTAAGTGTTACAGCTCATGGACTGAGTGAGGCGGAGACTGCAGGTAGACCAAGGGAGAGGGGGAATGGCTGAAGGTGGCTGACCAGCTGGGTGACCTTGGCAAGTATCTCCTCTCTCTGGGCATGAGGTCTAGGGCTGGATGATCTCTTAGGTACAGTCCAACTCTTAGGGTGTAAGAGAAGGCACACAGTGAAGGCTGGGGTATGCTGGAGGCTCCGGGAAGAGGCAGACAGCCACTGTATGCCCACTTTTGCCTCCACCACCTCAACTCTACCAGCAGGAAGAATGGCACTAGCTGTGGCCCGGTTCCTGCTCCTTCAGCTTGTTCTAGGACCAACTCTGGTTGTGCACATGAGGCTGCAGATTGTCATCAAGAACTTCCGCGACTTACACGTTGACTATCCCAGGGTTAACTATCCGGTGGGTTTCCAGGGCTACTGTAATGGTCTGATGGCCTATGTGCGGGGCAAAGAACAAAGACTGTATTGCCCAAACACCCATTACGTGATACATGCCCCCTGGACAGCCATCCAGAAGCACTGCAAATACTCTGAGACCTTCTGTGATAATTACAATGAATATTGTACAATCACCCAGGAAACCTTTCCCCTCACAATCTGCTCTCTGGTAGCCAAACAGGCACCCACCAGCTGCCACTACAATGGCACCCTAACGAACCAAAGGCTCTATCTGCTCTGTTCCCGAAAGTATGATGCTGAACCGATAGGTATCATTGGCTTCTACTAGGCAAGGGAGGCTTTCATTCCAAACCACTCCCTACTGCCAACACAGACCAGCCTGTCCCCATTGCCAAAAGTCTGATCTCTGGTATAAGGCTTCCTCCCTGACTTCAAAGGCAGGCAGGGTCCTCTTCCAAGGGACCAGGGAAGTAGGAAAAATGTCCAGAGCTTTGGTCACCATGCAGTCATACTGTCTCCTTGGCTCTTTCCAACTTGTTTACCTCCCCCCTCTCATTATCCCCCCTCTCCCACAGACAGTTGTACCCACCCAAGAAGCTGACAGTGTCCAGTTGGCAGTGACTGTCCATCCACTGGGCCAGATCCTGAATTCTGGATGGAGGCCCAGAGCCTCAGCTCACATCATGGCAACAGGCACCCAGCTCCACATCTCAACTCCCCATCCCCACCACCCTTTTCTTCTCAGTCTTCCTCATTTCCTTTATGACTCCTTCCACTCACTCACCCACGTGATGGGTATCTCTAGCTATAGGAACACCTTCCTAAGACTCTTAGGTTCATTTTAGCCAGACCCCTCAGTTCCCAGTCTGCTCCTCTCTATGAAATCATCGATCTTTTCTTCACATAACCTGTCCTTTCCTCCCTCCTTCTACCATGGAGCCCAGTGCAGCCTCTACCCCACACTCCCAGCCTCCTTTAGTGGCCCTGTCTTCTCCAACCTCTTTTCCTTCCACCATTCTCAATGGCTCACTAGAGTTTCAAGTTACCTTCTTTTACCCCCGAAGATTCCTATATCCTGTTCCTTTCCAAAGCTCCTCCTGATGTCTCTCGAACTCTAGGATCTGCTGCTGACAAGATGGATGAGGTGGGCCTAGCTGTAGTCACGGAAGGTTTTAAAAACACATCTGTGGGGCAGCCGGTTAGCTCAATTGATTGGAGCGCAGTGCTCTTAACAACAAGGTTGCCGGTTCGATCCCCACATGGGCCACTGTGACCTGCGCCCTCCAAAACTAGATTGAAACAACTATGTGACTTGGAGCTGATGGTCCTGGAAAAACACACTTAAATAAATAAAGTTTTAAAAAAAACAAAACACACATCCGAGTTATGTAAGATATCACCATTGGATGAAACTGGGTAAAGGGTACATGGAACCTTTCTGTACTATTTTTGCGTCTTCCTGTGAATCTATAATCATTTAAAAATAAAAAGATAAAAGACACATCTGACTCAGTTCTGATTTCATTCCTTTTTCCTCAGTGCACCAGGACTCTTGGAGTCCTGGAGGTTACCCACCTCTGGCCATCTTCTTGGTCTACCTGCAGCTATCAGTGGGATCTGCTGGCCCATGTAAACTATGATGGAGGTGCAGTGGGGGTAAAACTCACTTCAGGCTGGGTGTTGAAAAGATTCTCCCTTCCCCCAGCTCTAGGACAAACTTGTAATAGGAGTCAGGCTAAGGAGATCCTTGGCCCACCTTAGCTGGCTTCTATTTCTCCCCCAACAAAACCTGCATTTCAACAGATGAGGAAGGTGGAGGGACAGGGGACTGGTTAGTGGTATCTGGGTCATCCTTCGTCAGATCAGGAATTGTTACTCCCCTTTGGCAGGCAGAAGGGGGTGCATACCAGTAATATGTGAATGCAAGTATCAAATACTTTTGCCTCCACATCTGATTTTTCTCTTACCTACAAATATATTCCTCAGCTCTGATCTTGGAAGCAGTTGTTGAGGGGAATGCTAACTTATGGTTTGGAGGCATCAGGCTAAGTAGGGCAAAAGATGGAGAGCTGGAAACCCTGACCCTTGGGCTTTCTCTCCTCTCCTCTCTCTCTCCATACACCAACAGGCCCATCCATCCCTCACTCTGGTGGAAGACAGAGCTCATTAGCTGTTGCACACACAGATGTTTATTGTTCCCCAAGCTCCTGGATGTTAAAGATGCAGGGTCAAAGGCTGGCAGGCTAAGATAAGGCTACTGCCTACTTGTCCTTTTTATCATAGGTGCCAGCACCCTTGTAGCCACTCACATAGCCTGCGTTGTCGGTCATCTCTTCCCGTCCTGTGATGCCTTTGCCCTTGCCACTTTCGTCAAAGCGCTCCTTGTGGGAGCCAGTGTACTTGCTGGTGTCTGTCAGCCGGCTCACCCCGCCCACGGTCGTTGCTTTCTGCAAGCCAGAGGATGATGGGCCTGATCCCTCTCCTTTCCCATCCATAATCACACCCCTTCTCTAAAGATGGCCTTTGATTCTGCTGGTGCTCAGAGCTCTTGTTCTAGCTATGGTGTGGTGCTGCTTTCTCAGGGCCCACATGTGGCTATGGGCAGGAACTGTGACAAGAGCCATCCACTCATGAGGGAGGAAGAGCCTGGTGTATAGGAGTGAGTGGGCTATGTGTGGATTTTTCTGCTTCCAGAGGAGTTATTTTGACCAGGCTGCAGCCAGAAAACTTCAACCCCTGGCCCAATATGCAAGGTCCCTCCTACTGGGTAGGTCCTATTTGAAACCTAGAGTAGAAAGAGCTTTTAGTAGAGAGGGGACGAACAGGGAACAGAGGGTGGGTGAGAGGCAAGAAGTCAGAGATTAGACCTTACATAAGAGCAGGAAGAGAGGTGGGGATCAGGTACGAAGTCCTCTGCACTCAGTGTCCATCAGGCCTTAGTTGCCCGGCTCAGATGCTGGGCTCTTGGGAATGAGTCTACATTTTACTATTAAAATAGCTGTGGACCTTGGGCAAGTCACTTCCCCTATCTGGGCCACAGTTTCCTCACCTCTGAAATGGCTAGATGATCTCTAAAGTCTATTCCAGTACCAACAGTGCCACAGAGGCTTTCTGCCCTGTCTCCTGACGTACCACTGTTGGCGGGCGTCAGGGTCATCAGAAGGTGGGAGAGGAGACCAGCATAAGGTATTTAGGGAAGTAGGGTCAAGCATTAGGGAAGAAGAATGTCGCTCACAGTAACACCCGTGGTAGCTGGATCCTTGCCCTCCATGTATTTATAAACGTCCTCCAGGGCCTCATCTGGGTTCTTCCCCTTGAACCGCTTCTGGCCCAGTTCCTTCATGGCCTCTTGGAACTGTTGAAATGTGATGGTTCGGGCATTCTTGGCCCTAGTCAGTGAGACAAATCCAGGAACTCTGGAACATGAACTCATCACTTTCTAAGGTCCAATCCTCCCCTTACTCAGACTTGGCCACCTAGTGTCTTGAGGACAGGGAATAGACAGTGCCATGTCCCCAGCTGATGCTCAGGAGACCCATTACAAATGTTCCATCACATGAACTTCTGATGCCATGTCCCACTAGCTTGTTTGTTCTACTCACCACCCCCACGCCCATCTTTGGTCTCTCACTTGACTTTGCTGAACACGATGTCTACATCAGTGGAGGTGACTGTCTTGCCATCCATGATACCACAATCTTTGCACAGCTTGGAGAAGTTCTTGTTGTTCATTTCAGTGCCACTGGCTGATGACTCTCCGAAGACAGCAAACCGCTGGAATGTTTTTTCTGCTTCTGATGCCATGGTCAACTGGAGGGGGCGGAGGACAGTAGGGGTGGGGACTCACGGGTGAGGGAGGAAGGGAAGGGGGAATTAAGGAGTTAGAAGCATGGGGGGGGGGGTTAAGATGAAATCTAAATCAGCAGCAGGAATAAACCCCTCCTTCCTGTTCCTCTCTCCCCCCTTCCCTCTCAATCCCATTCATCCCACCTACGGCTCTCAGCTCTAGGGCTACTAGTGTGGATCCGACATTCTGAGTAATCATCACCACCACCCACGTCCCCACTACTTTTGGTACCTAAGAGTGCCCGACGGAGTCTGACCCTTCCCAGCCTTTGTATATAAGTGTATGCAGATAGGTGGGAGCCAGCCAGCTGGGGAGACTATGTGGCAATGGGGAGACAGAAAGGGGAGGAAAGGGAAGTTTCTATGACCTCAGTAGTGTTTATGTGACATCACCTCAGTTACGCCCTTGTTTTAAGGGAGAAGTCTTTTGGTTTCCCTACCTTGCATGTTGCATTGAGCAAGTTGCCAACCTTTTGATCTCTTCAGATGATCAAACTTCCTCATCATTCCAGCCCAGCTTGACCAAGTCCTCTGGGTCCTGGTCAAATTGCCTTATGCTCTACCTCTCAACAAAAGCTGAGTGCCGGAGGAAGGGGTTAATAAAAATAGGTTGGCATCAGTCCAACATCGCTCTCCTTTCTACTCTCCAGGCCCAGGCCAGCATGGAGAATCCCACTGGCTTTGGCAGACCAACCTCAGTAGGAACTTTAAATGGTGTCCACTGTTGGGCCTAACACTGGCCTTGGAGTGTAACAGATCTGGGTGGGTCGGTGAAATAAGTCAGAGTGAGGGTGAGTCTCAGACTCTGCAATTCTTCCAGATAAGTTTCTGTGCAGATCAAGGATGTTCCTCAGGAGTTCCTCTGGCTAGCTTTTTCTCTAGCCAGAAGCCATATAGATGGATGAACTTCAGGGATCCTAAAATAGAGCAACTAGGTTGGCGGCTTCCCTCTCCTTTCTGTCTGATGAAACACTAGTGCCCATAAATATTTCTTCCTTGTTTTACAAATCTATTTCTTTCTTTCCATTCCTATTATTCCCATACATGAAATCCTTGTCATCTTATATCTAGTTGAATACCGTAGCTTCGAAATGATCTGTTTCCTAAGTTGAATGTATCACCCCCATCCACCCCATAATCCATCTCTATTACCCCACATCAGATTGATTTTCAGAAAACTATTTTTTATCCATTATTGCTGCTCAAGAACTTCTGCTCTATGTTGATTCCAAACCTTTTTGCTTATCGTTTAAGGACCTTCACATTTGACCCCAATCTACCTTACCAAACATAAGCCACCTCTCATCAACATTATTCTTCATCTGGGGCCATAATGGCCTAATCACTATGTGCTTGAGAGGCTACCTCATAGAGGAAAGAGCAAAGCCTTGGAGTGGAATGATTCTGAGTCAGGATTTGAGTCCTAGGTAAGTTGTTTACTAGCTGGTTGTCCTTGGGTAAGTCACTAAATATCTCTGAGCTTCAGTTTCCTCACATGTACAGTGAGGACAATATTTACCCTATAGTATTGGGGGATACTACACAGGAAGTACCTTGTATAAAGTAGCTACTACTCTTCAAAATAACTTGTGCATTTCTGCCCCCAAACTTTCCTGTATGCTCTTCCTGGATAGAATGCCCCTCTCTCCTACTCAAATACTCCATGGTTGCACTCCTCATAGAATGGTTCATCCTAGGAACAAAAGCCTTTTCCTCCTCTGAATTATACTAAGACAATGGTTCCTAGCCTGTTTGGGCTACAGCCTACCTGGGTGAGGATTTCTGAATTACTGCAAGGGCTCCTGGAATCTATATGTACATAGAAGACTGACTGTCAATGAACAAAGAATTTGCTTTGCACATGCAGGTATATCACTATATACATACATGTTGTGATTATCAGAATACTGTACAAACTTACTTGAAAGTATTGCTGAATTTATGGTTTGTCACTATCAGGGGATACTAAAACCATGATGTGGGAATGGAAATCTGATCTCCCACTCGATAAGGGTGGGGAACTATTGCCTTAGGATTTATTGTCTAAATAATTCATCTTATATAAAGATCTTTTTTTTTTTTTTTAAAGATTTTCTTGGGGAAGGGGAACAGGATTTTATTGGGGAACACTGTGTACTTCCAGGATTTTTTCCAAGTCAAGTTGTTGTTTCAATTGTAGTTATGGAGGGTGCAGCTCAGCTCCAGTTCCAGTTGCCATTGTTAGTTGCAGGGGGCGCAGCCCACCATCCCTTGCTAGAAGTAGAACCGGCAACCTTGTGGTTGAGAGCCCGCATTGCAACCAACAGCTATCCGGGAGCTCAGCGGCAGCTCAGCTCAAGGTGCCATGTTCAGTCTTAGTTGCAGGGGGCGGAGCCCACCATCCCTTGCAGGACTCCAGGAATTGAACTGACAACCTTGTGATTGAGAGCCCACTGGCCCATGTGGGAATAGAACCGGCAGCTTTCGGCTTTAGGAGCACAGGGCTCCAACCGTCTGAGCTGCCAGGCCGGCCCAAGATAAATTTTTTTGACTTGTTCTCTCTTTACACCTTCTCTGAACTATTCGAACATAAGCTTCTAGAGAGAGTATGATTAGCCTTCACATTTCTTTGAATTCCATCTGTACAGTGGTATGCCTACACAGCAGAAACTTAAAACTGTCGCTTAGTTGAAGGTATAGTTTGAAGCTGCCTCTGGATTAAGAAAAGAAAGTTAGAGAGGTTATCCTTGTTGGGCCACTTACACCAGGGCTGCGCTGGGACCTGCCCTGACAGAAAGTAACCTTATCTTAGGGCAGAAGCAGCCTCATTTCTGCCTGTAGCAGGCTGAGACCCCTAGGACTAGGAAGCAAACAGATCCCAGTGGAAATTTACCCCCTCTGGCCTGCCGCTGCGTAGGCCCCTTATCAGGTTCCCCCTGAGTCATCCTGACCTAGAGACGAATTTAGATGCTGGAACCTCCAGGTCCTTCCCTCCCCCACTCCAAGTAAGACTACTTTAGACACATCAGAGAAAGCAGCAAACAAAAGTTCTCACTCTAGACATTCTTTCTCCCCCCGTTTCAGGAGGGCTGGTGAAATCTGTCTCCTCTCCTTTATGTATTAGATCTAATTCCAGCAGATTTTCCTTGTCCAGGAGAGAGTGTTAAACTGGCATCCAGAGGGGAGAAGGGACTAGGCGAGGAGCCAGAGTGTTCAGCTTCTGTGCCAGTTTCTGGGGGAATTGTTATGAAAGGAGTGGGGGAAAGAAGTAGAGGAAACCCTGGGTGCATCAAATTAGGGAATGTAGGGGGGTCCTTTAGATTTGGGTTATTGAAAGCTGGGTTTTATCCTGACCAGTTCTCTTACTCTGGGTTACCTCCTCTCTCTTAGCCCCTCCTTCTTTCCAATAGACCCTGCCAAGTGGGGATGAAAGGGGCATTGATGTTCCTTGGATGGGAGGGGGATTGTGGGCGGGGAGGGAGGTTGTGGGGGGTAGTTCCCAGGCAGGAGGGTAATTTGGGGGTCTTGGGGGGGCAGTCTGTACTGGTGTTGCAGTTGGCAGCTTCAGTTCCATTGGCCATTGTTTCCAACTGGCCTGGCGCCCAGCCCCCAAATGGCAACTCAGGAACCAGGCTGAAGGAGAATGGGGTGGGGACCATGGGGGGGAGGGGAGCTGGAACGGGCGCAGGTGGGGAGAAATTCAATCTGGTTTCCTTTTGCCTAAGACAACTTCGAATTCCCTTAGCCACATAACTATCCCATTCAAGGTGGCCCTCCACTTAGGAGCACAGGGAGGGTGCATCTAGGTAGGAGGATGGCAGAGCAAGCGAGTCCAGGGCAGCAAACCCACCCATACCCTCAGAGAGACGGAGCAGTCCCTGAGAAACCGTCGCCTGGGCACTGCGATTCAGCTGGGCCGAGCTGGTCTCACCCTCCTTCTTTGGGCCAGACTAGGAGGGGTTAGCGCTGAAGCCACAGGGTCTCTTGAGTCCCAGCCCGGGACACTGCGTCCTCCCCAAGCCCCCACTCCACCCCCGCAGAGTTAACTCCGCCTCCGGGCCTGTTTACCCCAGAGTCAGAGCCCCTGGGGGGGGTCCCCTGGCCCCTCCCCCACCCCCCTTGGGGCCTTGACCTGGGAGTCCCCGTTGGCCATCCTCTTCCCCCCTCTTGCGATCTCCCTCTATTTATAGCGGCCCCCCGCATTCCCCGCCCCCCCTTCCCCGCCTTGTTTTCCAACTTCTCTAGGAGCAGCCGGACAGCAGGCATCGGGACGCAGCACACAGAGGAGGTACCAGGACCCTGGGCGCCCCGGAATTGGAACTCCTGCTCCCTCGACGCCCCCCCCTCCCCACTCCGTGCTGGCACACCTGCCCCTCCCAGCTGGCGAGACCCCTTCCTCCTCAGCGACGATCCCCGCCCACCTTCTCCTTCCTGAACCAGGCTCTCTTTTTCCGGGCGGGTGGAGTCGAAATCGTGGGTGTCAGCACCCTGGGTTCGTCTCCCGCTACCCGTCCCCACAAATGAGTCTGGGGGCGAAGGAAGAAGCCACAGTGCGATAGGCAGACCTAGGTCACGGGTGGGGGTGGTGTTGAGGGCGGCCGTGGGGATTCCCCGTAGGACTAAGGGATCCCTGCACACCCCACAACCCGCTGGTTGCGAGGGGATGTGTGGGGAGCGCGAGCGGAGACCGGAAGCACCCACAGTTTGCTTTTCTTAGAGTTTCCCTCCACTGCCCCCGCCCCGCACAGTCCCCCTCCCGAGCGGCAGACAGCCCAGAGCGGGGTAAGGGGGGGGGCGTGTTTACTGGGGGTCTGGGGCGGATCCGCGGGGAGCTGTCGGCCGGTGGGCGGGCTGGGGCGGGCCGGGGGCGGGTCTGTGGGGAGCCCGAGTTCGGGCGGGCCGGAGAGTCAAAGGCAAGTGAAGGTGGAAGCGCCGCGGAGGCAGCAGGTAGGGGGAGGGGCAGGCGAGGGGCTGCAGGGCCTGGCTGGCGCCAGCCCGGCCGGTGGGCGGTTTGATCCTAATCTCTGGTAGCCGACCGCTGGGGGAAGGGGCCCTCAAGGAGGGGGCGCTGGGCTGCTGCGCACAAAGACAGAGCTTCGGCGGGCGGCAGGGCGTGTTTGGGGCGTGCGCGAGGTGGTGTCCAGGGTCCAGGGCGCTGGGTGCCCGCCGCGCGAGGATGTCGGTCCCCACGCGGGCGGGCAGCGTAGGGACCAGTCCTGGGTGCTGGGCCCAGTCAGTCCCATCCCTCCTATCCATCTTTCCTGGCTGGCGCTAGGCCCTTGCGGGTCGTCAGTCAGGGGAGACTGGGAGGAGATTGTGGGACCGCCCTCCTCGCTTTTCTCCACTCGCGGGACAGGCACCGAGACTGGGTGGAGGAGAGAAGAGAAGGCACGAGGCCTTTTAAATTTTTTTTTTTAATGGCGGAGGGAAGCAGCTATGCTCTGCTAAACTCATCTCACGAGAGAGCTGTCAAAAGTTGGGGATCTCCTAGTCCCCACTTCTAGTTTGCAAATAGGAAATTGAAGCCAAGAGTAGTACTGACTGGGCCAAGGTCACACCAGTAGTTGAAGAGCCCGCGACTAGAATCCAGAGGTTTTGACACCAGCCACGCACCTTTCTCTACATCAGCATTTCCTAATTTCCTGGCTCCAGCCTGGGCTTGATACCTGCTCTCCATGTTGCCCCGCAGGCCCTTCCAGCCTGTATTGGTTCTAGCCGAAGCCTAGAGAAGACGTCTTCACTGGAATCAGGGGTACAGATGGGGGAGGGTTAGTGACCTGGGGAGGGTTGGTGATTCAGGTAGTCCAGGTCTTGGCTGAGGCTTTCTGTCCCTAAAAGACCCAGAGTCTGTCTCCCAGGTCATTCACCTCATTGCCTTGTTTTCTCAGACCCCAGAGCCAGAAGCAGTGAGAACCCTGACCCCTAACCCCACTGCATCCAGCCAATAGGAGCCCAGTAAGTGACCCCACCCCCAGACTGCAGGCTCTTGACTGTGTGTGTCTGCAGGCATACTCTGCTCCTCACCGGCCCCACTAATATTGAATGTATGCTAATTTATTCACAGGGGGGAGGGACAGCCTTGGGAAGAAGGGAGACTTTGGGTCAGTTGGGCACAGATGTCCCTTGTCCCTCTTTTCTTGTTTCCCCCTCCCCCTCTTGGTCATGTTACTCAGGTCATTTTTAGCCCCTTTCCTTTTGAGCTGCTGACCTTGGGGCTTTAGTTGAAGGTTACAGTCAGTTGTGAACTTGCAGTACCCTCCCTTAGTATTTTTGGAGTACTCAGTCACTGAGCCACGATTTCACCCCCTACCTAACTGGGAGTGTGGGGCGGCCCTTTAATATAACTGGACCTGCAGGTGCTGCCCCACCCTGATATTTACATCCAGAATAGGGGAGGAGGGTCTGGAGGTGTGGGTGTTGAGGGAAACAGTGGGGATGGCCAGTGGGAGGAGAAGTGCTGTCCTTGTTCTTGTTCCACAACTCCTCCTCCTAGTGGCCTGGACATGGAGCTGGAGCAGGAAAGGCTTTCTGAGTCCTGGAGTCATCTTCAGCTCCTGGGGCCCCCTGCACCCTGCATTGTCCTGTCCTGAGAAAGGAAGCAGGTATTCAGGGAGATGTGGAAGTGTAGAGACAACCGCCCCGATCTCAGTGTTTCCTTACCCTGCCAGGCCACCATGGCGGAGCTGCAGGAGGTGCAAATCACGGAGGAGAAGCCGCTGTTGCCAGGGCAGACACCTGAGGTGGCCAAGGTTATTAGCTACCCTCTGATTCCCAGGCCCAAATTCCAGACCTCCAAGCATCCCCTTCATTGCCTACCTTTCCAAATCCATAATCTCATTCTAACCCACACCCCTACTTTCTCCACCTGTGCCCAAGTTTCTCTCCCCATGTACCACAATTTGGAGTCCAGGCCTTTGTCATGCCACTGTACTAATCTTCATCCTTTCCATGTCTTTTGTTGTCATCTCTTCCTGTCTTTGATCTCTTGGTCTCTTTACCTACCTCTCTTTATCTGTGTCTATCTCTCCATCTGTGACATTACATGGCTGTGTGTTTCTGTGTGGATCTGTCTGTGTGTGTCTCTCTCCAGGAGGCTGAGTTAGCTGCCCGAATCCTCCTGGACCAGGGACAGGTAACAGCTTGGGGCAGTCCCAGGGTGGGAGGAGGGGCTCTCCTCTCCCTCAGGAAAGAGAGACCCTCCCATTACCTGACTCTTCTGTCTGCTTTCTTCTATTCCTGTCCTTTCCTAGCCCCATCTCTCCCCTTTCCTTCCCTTTTCGCTTTTTAGAGTTCCTTGATGCTCTCCAATCTTTCATTATTCTTTTCCACGCTCAAAAATCATCTTCCACTTTCATATTTACCTAAACTAAATTCTTGCTGAACCTGTTTCTAATACAGTGGTACCTTGGTTTTTGAACGTCTCCGTTGATGAACATTTCGGTTTACAAACACTGTACGTTTTATGGATCTGTGGTATTATTAGATAGTAAAATTGATGCTAAATTCGCAGTTTTAGGGGTCTGGATTTTAAAGGTTTGGAACGGATTAATCCATTTTGCATTACTTTCTACGGGGAAACTATGCCTTGGTTTTCGAACGTTTCAGAACTTGAACGGTCTTCCAGAACGGGTTACGTTCGAAAACCTAGGTGGCACTGTATTTTGTTCTCTTTTCCTCTCTTTGCCCCTCCCCCCACACCAACTCCCCAACTTTTATGGAGGTCCCCCTTCTGCCTCTTTTCCTCTCAGTAACTCCTACCTGATGGTGACCTATTTTCCTGCAGACTCACTCTGTGGAGACACCTTATGGCTCTGTCACTTTTACTGTCTATGGCACCCCCAAACCAAAACGTCCAGCGATACTCACCTACCATGATGTGGGACTCAACTGTAAGGATCTTCACTTCCCCTCCCACCCCTTTTGGGAAGAGGCTGGGGGAAGGGTCCGCATGGGCAGGAAGGGAGCCATGTGGCATGTCAAGGAGAAGTTCTCTCCTAGTCTGATTATGGCATGAAAGAAAGAGGGTGGTTTCTGACTTGGGGAGACTTTCCCCTGTCTGATTCTACTGTTGGGGTGATGGGAATTCTCTTTAGATAAATCTTGCTTCCAGCCGCTGTTTCAATTCGGGGATATGCAGGAAATCATTCAGAACTTCGTGCGGGTTCATGTGGATGCTCCTGGGATGGAAGAGGGGGCTCCTGTATTCCCTGTGGGGTGAGAATTAGCTCCCTTCCTCCTCATCAGACTGTGAGGTACAGGGCAGATGTGGGGAAGATTGGACCAGGGGAGGAGGAAAGGGAAGGCAGTGGTGATTCTGCGACAGGACGAGTAGGACACCCTAAAGAGGGGACAGTGGGGGCAGGTTGGTATTTTCCTTAAGATTGCTCTCTTCCCCAGATATCAGTACCCGTCTCTGGACCAGCTTGCGGACATGATCCCTTGCGTCCTGCAGTACTTAAAGTAAGAAGCCTGGGGATCCCTTCAAACCAGAGTTCTGTTTTCAGCACAACGTGGCCCTTCAAACTCCTATGTCCACCAGGGTTCCTGCGCGAGTTTTGGTCTGTGGCTTAGATGTATCCTTCCTTCTCTATGCTGCCAACCTGCTTGTTGAGAGGAAGGAGAGTGGGTTTGGAAAACTGACTTGCGTCAGCCGAGTAGCCCTAATAGAAGACAGAAAAAGGAAGGGGCTATGTGAGGCCCTGCCTCAGGCTGAGGAGGGATCAGAAAGCTAGAGAGGAAGAGGGGGTGACATAATCCCTGAGGAACCAGACAGACCTGTCTCTGTTCTTCTGTTCCTCCCACTCCCCCTCCATACGCACACCTGGGAGCTGGGAGCCCTGTGTGCAAACGAGAGTGGGAGAAGGAAGGGAAAGCCGGGCAAGGCCTCCTTGGTATGTACGTGGGGCACTGATGACTCCTGGGCTCTGTCTTTGGCTTGGCTTTTCCTGGACGCCAGAGCCCCAGGCAGCTCTGGTTCACCTCTTTGGCTCTCTGGAACCCCACTCTTCCTGTTGTTCACTGAAGTTGTGTTTTGTTTGTTCTTTACATCTTGCTTAGAATTCCCTCCTTCTCAGTTCCTTCCTCTAGAGGAACCAGGAATTAAAACAGAACAAGTTGAACTAGCTGCAGAAAACAGAATGGACAAAGAGTTAGCTAGGAAGACAGTATCTGGTGTGTTGGTGGATGGGTGTTTCTTTTTAAGACGCTAACTCTCCGAGAGAGCTGGAGAAAGACTTTAGGGCCCTACACTAACTACCAGTGTCAGTTTTTGAGCTCCTTGGCAGGTCCCTTTCTGTCTTTGTGCCTGTGGCCTTAGGAAAGAGGGTGAGTAGTTTGGAAAGTCAAAGTTTTGGACATCGGGGCCCATTAGACATACTTTCCCTTTTACAGTTTCTCCACAATAATTGGAATTGGTGTTGGAGCCGGAGCCTACATCCTGTCACGATATGCTGTAAGATCTAAAAACCACCCGATGAGGGAAAGTCAGGTCTAAGGCCGATGGCAGGCTGATTAAGAGAATACTGTTTGCTAGTGTGTGTTTGGCGGGAGGACGTAGGTGCCAGGGTGGAGAGGGAAGCCCCGTGGCAGCCTAAGAGTGGGTGGAACTCAGTGGGGAGGGGAGATGGCCATGCACCGCCTCTGATTTCCCTTCCTTCTGCTGCCCTTCAGCTTAACCACCAGGATTCAGTCGAGGGACTTGTCCTCATCAACATTGATCCCAATGCCAAGGGTTGGATGGACTGGGCAGCCCACAAGGTTTGGAGGGGCTTGTGTGCTGAGATCTAGGGTAGGGGTTCTCTTATATAGGTCCAGTTAGGCTCTACCAGTATAACTGGTAGATAGGCCTGTGAACTTCAAAGAGGGCGGCATAGAGCAGGAAAGAAGCTGTGTCACTTTGCCTGGGTCTCTTCTCCCCATAATGTCCTGAGCTTTCTCACCTGCCCTTTCCTTATAGCTTACAGGCCTTACCTCTTCCATTTCGGAGATGATCCTTGGACATCTTTTCAGCCAGGTAAGTGTTTGTGGAAGATGGAGGAAGAAGAGGGGACCAGCAGGGACTTGAATGTTTGGGGTGAATTCCTTAGCTGGGACAGGATATGCGGAGGGAAGAAGGCTTGTCTCTTCACATCCAGTAACTGTTGGCTTCTCTTCCCAACCCTGATTTTTCTTTCCTTTCTTTGTTTCAGGAAGAGCTGTCTGGAAATTCTGAGTTGATACAAAAGTATAGAAATATCATTACACATGCTCCCAATCTGGAGAACATTGAACTGTACTGGAACAGCTATAACAAGTGAGTGGGCAGTGTGTGTGTGCGTGTGCATGTGAAAGCAATGTAGAAGCAGTGGCTGGGGGTGATGGGGAGGCAGAGAGGAGGAGAGGAAAGTCCAGAAGGTACACGGTGTGCAAGGAGGGCGGGATTTGCTGTACACCTGGGGCAGCTGCAGGACAGGCCCAGAAAGAGGAATTGTGAGGAGCTGTCTGTCCCCCTTTCTCCTATTTCCTTCCCTTGCAGTTTTGGGTTCCCAGAAGTGAGATGATGGTCTGTCCTGTGCCCTTCCTACCATTCACCCCGCTCTGACCAGGGACCTGGGGCACAGTGTCTATAGGGATTATGGTTGAGGCCTGCCTGTTACCTTCCCCTTTGGTTCCCACTTTTAATCACCAATATTTGATTGTAGTTTCTGGCAGGAAGATAGCTTCCTCATGGGGGAGATACTTTATATCTGGATGGATAACATTGCTTGCCTAAAATTCCTACTCCTCTTTTAACCTTTCTCTAGCCGTCGAGACCTGAACTTTGAGCGTGGAGGTGATATCACTCTCAAGTAAGACTTTAAGAGCTAGAGCTTTGCCTCTCTCCCTGGATCTTCCCTAGGTGCTTATATCCTTTAGAAGGAGAGTCTTTTGCCAGGCAATTTTCTTGTCCCCTCCCGCTCCATCCCACTTAACAAATCACCACCCACTAGGTCTTCTGCCTTTGAATCCTCTTGGTGAGGTCAGAGGAGCCAGACATTTTTCCAGCTGCTCTTCGGGAAGGAGGTGGGTGAGAGAACGCCAGGGCTCACCACCTCCTCCTCGACCCTGTGCCTCTAGGTGCCCTGTGATGCTGGTGGTAGGAGACCAAGCACCCCATGAAGATGCAGTGGTCAGTAGGGAATTTGGGGGTGGGTGAGGGAGGTTTGGAGTCCTAGGGTGGTGGTAAGAGGGGTATCTTGCCAAGAGGCAAGCTCAGTTTGGGACAGGGAGAGTAACTTTGGTACGTGAGAGATTGATGCCTGGTAAAAAGGAAATGGGTAGGGGGTTGATAGGAAAGGAACTGGGGTCTGCGTTGGTAGGTCCTTTGGACGGGAGGGGCCACAGGGACTGTGACCTCATTCATTCAAATTCCTACTTACTCCAGGTGGAATGTAACTCCAAGCTGGACCCCATCCAGACCTCTTTCCTCAAGGTCAGTCACCCTACTCCATGCCCAGCCTGACTCCTGTCCAGAGCCATAGATCCTGAATCCTAGATTCAGCTTCCAGGCCTAGGCCTCTAGGGTCCTGCCTGGGAGCCAGTGCAATGCACGAAGTAAAAACAAAAACAAACAAACAAACAAAACCCAATAAAACGAAAATCCCCTCTGGGGAAGCAGGGAAGAGAGACCCTTTTCTGCCTCCCAGCCTGGCTCACTTTATTCATGTGTGTATCACTTTTTTGGGGCGGCTCTCTCCTGAACAGATGGCCGACTCTGGAGGTCAGCCCCAGCTGACTCAGGTGAGTACCCCTGCCATCCGTGGGATGGGATATTAGTGGCACTGGACTACACACCCTTTGCCATACACCCCGTCCCCAACCTGCCAGGGCCTGGGGCTCCAGCGCAGCTCCTAACCTCACCTGTCTCCCTCTTCTCTTCTTACTTCCACAGCCAGGCAAGCTGACCGAGGCCATCAAGTACTTCCTGCAAGGCATGGGCTACAGTGAGTATGGGGGTCAGAGGCTATCATGAGGACGAGGGATTGCTACATAGGAGGAAGGTTGGCCACTGAGGGGAGGAAGCATTTTAGGCTAATTCGTGGACTTAACCACCATCTGTCAAATCAAGCTCATTGACTCCTTGGTCCCGTTTGTAACGCTCGTCTCCACCCAAGCAGCCCACTCTGAGTTGCCTCCTCTCTGACTGCCTACTTATCCTTCTCTCTCCACAGTGGCCTCCTCCTGCATGACTCGCCTGTCCCGTTCTCGCACGGCCTCCCTGACCAGTGCGGCATCCTTTGATGGCAACCGGTCCCGCTCTCGCACCCTGTCCCAGAGCAGCGAGTCTGGGACGCTCCCTTCAGGGCCCCCAGGGCACACCATGGAGGTCTCCTGTTGAGTGGCCCTTGTTGCCCTCGTGTGGGACCCACCCTCACCTCCCCCAGCACTAACCTGGGAGGTGCATAGGGCACTGGGCCAGAGTGAGCAAGGGAAGATGGGCAGATCATGTGGGGACATGACCTTGATCTTTGATTGCTTCCCTAACCTTGACCTCTAACTTGTGATTCCTCTCAGCTGAGAGAGAGATCCTAATATCTCTTAGGGACCCAGACCCCTAAATGATCCCTTTCCCTCATTCTTGTGTTAAGGCGGAGAGGGCATGTGTCCTCTCTCCCTAATCTAGGTGTCTGTAGATGAGGGATAAGAGGTTGCTGTAGTTGCCCATGGTGACTCCCCCAGACTCTCCCTACTCATCCCATTGCAAGGATAGGGCTGGGTCTCCATTCACCAAAGCGGACATGGCTTCTCATTAACCCTCAGGTCTCTGAAGGGTATGGGCCTAAATGAATGTGTCAGGGGAGGCTTGCTGCTGGGTTAGTTGTCCTCAGGATGTGAGAGAAACATCCAGTGTGTGAATGGAAGTTGGACTGGGAGGTGGTGGGCCATGAACAAGTTTGAGGAAAGGACTGGAGCTGAGGCAATAGGAGGGGGCCTGGGGCCACTGGCTGCACTAACTTTGGTAGCTATTGAGACAGAGTGTGTCTAGAGTGGGAAGCGGGTAGGAACCAAGCTGGGGCAGGGCTGCTTAGGGCTTGGCATAGGAGTGGAAAGGGCTACCTTGGGGCTCTGACCACAGTGTGTTATGTGTGGAAGGTGCTCTCCTGTCTCCCACAACTTCTGCTGTAACAATAAACTGTAGAGGAATCTGATCACCATTATTTGTCTGAATATGCCTGCGTCGTGCCCCTTTCCCACCCTCTTCCTGACCAACTCTCACATTCTCTTCTCAAAGTGACATAAGCCATGGGAGGGGGCCCGGAGAGCATAGACACTTCACAAAATGTGACGACATAATACCTATTCAGTAGATTGGTGTTGTCCTTGATATTGGTAGTACCTTCACGTCTTGGGAGAGGAACTACTGAGATCTTAGAAGACTTCCATATCAGATACTGAGAAATGCATAGGATTTCAGAGACGTCACCAACATCATGATCTTAAAGCCGGAAGTACAGAAAGCTGAAGTGCCCAAGGACATCTCGTGACCCACCTTCCTGCAGGATCCTCCAGGGGGTCACCTGGATTCCATTTTAGGCGACCCCAGGGCGTTGGGAGTCAGTACAATCAGCAGACAAGGACTCATCCAGTTACTGGAAGGGGTGGGTTGTTCATAGTTCATCCCCATCTAAAGGCTCCTTCAGATGAGTCCCAGCAGCAAAGAGGGTTTCCTGTCAGGAATTCCTCCTCCCCAATGAATCCAAGATTTGGGGAGTTAGACTGTCGTTCTCTGAGAAGTTTTCAAGTATGAACAATAATCATCAAGAGGACTTGATATTTTGTGGCTGTTGCAGGCTGATTCTGGGGCTCTTGGCGCACAAGTAAAATGAAACGGTACTTTATAGCGTTATTGGCTGGAGGACTGTGGGTGGAGTATTACAAGGTCATTTGCCAGATTATAGAAATGCCACAGGCAATTATACATTTTCCTCAGTGAAACTGAGCTGACGACTAATGCAGCTCGATGTCCAGTGCTGACACACTGACATGGAAGTAGAGCCTGGAACGTGTTCGTGGTGCTTGAGCATTTCCTCACTCTCAGGGCCGAGTCTATTGTAAATGCAGTTGGCGAGGATCAGAGAGGGTGAGGCTGTCACTGCGTAATAGCTGCGCCTTCTGGAAGGGAAGGCGGGTCTTAGCACATCCACCTGCACAGATAACACTGTTAACAGGGGAATCTTCAGAAGAGGGAGAGAACCTCATTTTTGTGCACATACGTGAGTGCGTGATATGTACCTGTCATGGAGGTGGTGTGTGAAATGGGTGGTGATCATGTGTGTCTCTCCTGCAGACGTCCATAGGTAAGAAACCCAGAGTTAGGTGGAGGGAGAGATGCTCTCTACTGGCAGCGAGGGTGGGGTTTGCTGCCCTTGTCTGACCTCTACTTTGTTGGTCCTGGACAATTCAGAAGAGCCCATGGGGATGCAGTGCCCCCCTGTGGTAGCCCTGGTTCTTCCTAACTTTCCCCAGCTCCCAGTTCCCTCTCTAAATCTCCCATGTTCTTTGTGCTTCTACACAGTAGCTACATAGGGAGGGCCTGATTCCGTGGCCTGTGGCTCCTGCCCACCCTCAAGGTCAGAGCTCAGAGGCTCAGAGGAGAGGTGGGGTGACTTCACAGAAGCTGACCCACAAACCCCACTTTTTGTCTCTGCTTCAGGCTTAGGCCTCCTGGTTCTCTCTTCCTCTCGTTCTCAAGGAATGTGCTCCCCCGACTTTAGGGACAGAAGTCCAGGAGAGCTAAGAGAGGATTCCATGGGAAGGAGAATAAGAAGGAAGAATACAGTGACGCGAGCCTTGTGGTGTCAGCGTGAAAATTGTGGAACTCATGAAGAGATTTTCAAGGGTAGTTCTCTGAAGGTCCACAAACAGTGGAACTGTAGCAGGAGGGATGGATAAATACAAAGTAAAAGCAGAATGCATTGTATATTTGACATTCAATGAATGGAAAGATAGTAACTCAGAACAAAATTGAAATAAACAGGAAATAATCGAAACTGGAGTCTAAGCATTCTCACAGACTGGGGCCTGGGGCACCCCTGTGTGCACCCCTTTTGCTTCACCTTTGTGAGTGGCCAAGGGCTCCTCCCATAGTTCACTGGGGGAGTGTGAGGGTACCTGGTAGGTTGGCACACCCACACGTACCAACCCACTCCAATTCTGGCCACTTCCTTGTAATTTGTCAACCAGAGCCAGGAGCCAGGGACTAAGTCCTACGGTGAGGGAGGCAAGACCCTGGAAAACTGTCCTCCAGGGGAGGGGTAAAGCGGAACGAATTATCTCAGAAGAGTTCATTGGGAGCTCCTTGAGTTTTGTTCCTGGTTGTATCTTGTTCTCTGACTGCCCACCCTGCTCCGGAATAGTTGCTAATCTCTGGTTTCTCTCTGATGCTGTTCCCCATCTTCCTGTCTTCACAGATTGTCATCTTACAACTGCAGTACCCAAATCCAACCCTCGGGAGCAGAGGAAAGATGGGGAGTTCCAAAGGATTGCTTCAGAGAGCCATTTATTGGTGCAAAAATGGAAACCTGACTCTAGGCGGAAGGGCTCTTCTTCTGATGTCATTTTTTCCCCTATTTAAATATATTTAAAAAAATGTGTGGGGTGTAGAATGAGGGGTGAAGGGGCACAGGGTTTAAGGAGACTTGAAAACTGTTCCACATAAATTCACTTGTGACTATTCCAATGAGCTTCTCATCTCTTATGCTTTTTACCATCCTACATATCTTCTCTCCTATTTTTATTTTTCAACTCTCATGATTCTAATTGTTTTCAGTTACATCCTGTCTCTCAAGGCTAAATCAGGGTGTACTCCTGATTCTGGCTTCCAGTCACCACACCCCAGCTAACTCAGCTCTCCCTCCTGTCCTGTGGTTCTCGTGCCTGTGATTTCATCTTTCCTTGTTTCAATCTCATAGAAAACTACACTCATCTTCTGCTTTCTTATAGCCCTCTCTGCCTCTTTGCTGGGGAATCCTATTCTCTGAAAATGATTAAGATTGTTTCTTTTCCTGATACTGATTTCTCTCTATGGAGCCATTCTCTAGCTTTATTCCAGCTTTTGATATAATATGGTTCAAACTAAAGATGGTCCTGTCCTGGTTGGTAAGGATCTTGGGAAAGAGAAAGGAAATGGTCATGGGGAGGAAAGAAAGCATTGGTGGCTAAAAGCAGAGGTGGCTAAAGGAGAATCTAAGGGCTCCTGGTTTGGGAGGAGGCAAAAAGGATGACTCATCTGCGCTTGAAATCTCCTGACCTCTGCTCGTTTACCTCAACTGCTGATAGCATCAGTGACCCAGAAATAAATGAAGAGTCCCGATGTCTAATATACCTCTCAAGTCTCTTCTCCATAGTCATACATATCCTGTGTACCAGAAATAGCTCTCTAACCTCCATATAATTGTATCCCTTCCTATTTGCTCTTCCAAAGTCTGACCTGTACTTACTGAGGCAGGTCTACCTGCAGTGCACCAACACACATTTTTGTCCTTTGGCTTCTGTTTGGGTGTGGCCAACGAGAAACATGGCAGTAGATCCAAGAGTAGGAGGATGAAGGCATTCCTCTGGCTTCCTCCTTGTGGAGCCCCTGCAGGCTGGTTGTAGCCCACCACCAAATGGCACAGCTTTCAGTGCATGGCTCTCTCGAGTTTCCAGTAACTGCTCCTTCTCTTCAGCCCAGGTAATGTCACTGCTCTTACCCAGCTGCAGGGTGTTAGCTGCCTCGTCGTAACCCTGCCCACACCTTCTGTATGCTCCCTTTGTTAAACTTGTTCAATGATTCAATGTGCTCTCTGCCTTCTCCAGACACCCTAACAGCTGGGCTTCAAACCAATGGTCAGAAAATTAAGTTCGCGAACTCATCCTAGAAAAAGTGCTACATACCTCATTGCTGACTATCACTATGGTCACCTTCTAAGTACTCCCCTTGGGAAGCTATGCACCAATGCCAGTACCTAGTCCACCCTTCAAAGTAATTTTGGAACTCTTTTTCTGGAATGGCCACCTGAGCTGTCATCGTATTACCCTTGATGTCCTGAATGTCATCAAAATGTCTTCTTTTCAATATTTCCTTTATCTTCGGGTAAACAAAGACGTCATTGGGGACCAGATCAGGTGAGTAGGGAGGGTGTTCCAATACAGTTATTTGTTTATTGGCTATAAACTCCCTCATAGACAGTGCCGTGAGAGCTGGTGCATTGTCGTGATGCAAGAGCCATGAATCGTTGGCGAAAAGTTCAGGTTGTCTAACTTTTTTTTTTAACAGGACTTTATTGGGGAACAGTGTGTACTTCTAGGACTTTGTTGTCCTTTCAGTCTTAGTTGTGGAGGGCACAGCTCAGCTCCAGGTCCAGTTGCCATTGCTAGTTGCAGGGGGCGCTGCCCACCATCCCTTGCGGGAGTCGAACTGGCAACCTTGTGGTTGAGAAGACGGGCTCCAACCAACTGAGCCATCTAGGAGCTCAGCGGCAGCTCAGCTCAAGGTGCGTGTTCAATCTTAGTTGCAGGGGGTGCTGCCCACCATCCCTTGTGGGACTCAAGGAATTGAACTGGCAACCTTGTGGTTGAGAGCCCACTGGCCCATGTGGGAATCGAACTGGCAGCCTTCAGAGTTAGGAGCACGGAGCTCCAACCGCCTGAGCCACTAGGCTGGGCCCAGGTTGTCTAACTTTTTCATGCAGCCTTTTCAGCACTTCCAAATAGTAAACTTGATTAACTGTCCAGTTGGTACAAATTCATATTGAATAATCTCTCTGATATCAAAAAAGGTTAGCAACATCGTCACAACAAGTTTGTGAACTTATTTGTCAGACCACATATAAGATGGGATGTACAGGAAAGGGAAAGGTGGAGAAGGTAAAGGTCAGAAGAGAATCTGTATATTGAGCTTTCCTTAGTCACAGAAACATGGGTTTAAAGCCCAGCTAGCTATATGCTCAAGTTACTTGTTTCCTGCCTGCGTTTCCCTGGACCTACGATGGGGATGGTATCTTCCTGACGGGCTTGGGGAGGTGGGATAATGCACATGGAAGCAACAGCACAGTGCCCGACCCATAGCGGTGCTGTGTGGAAACTATTATTATTGTAACACAGGCCCTATTCTCAGGGTGCTGCGTGTGAGTGCGCTGAATACTGAAGGGAAGCAGGATAAGATGGTGCTTCAGGAAAATTATTTCCTGAGTCAGACATTTTTATTTAGTTTCGCCTTTAGCTTGGCTTCTTACTGATCCCTGGGTGTATAAGCTGGGCTTGTGAGAAGGTTTGCATATCTTAATTTGTGGGGAGGGGAATGGGATGGACAGAGACAGAAATGAAATGAGACGAGAATGAAACTCAGGAGACCTTGTCCATGTTAAGGCCAGTTGGGCTTCTACACTGACAATATCCAAAGGGGCAAAGTGGTGAGGGTGCCTGAGCTCACAGCGCACACCTTCTCTTTCCCTGTTTCTCCACCAAGTCTGAGATATTCCTCCACCTCTTGGGTCAGGGGGTGGGCAGCAGTCGTCCTGCTCCTCCTCAATTCCAGATAATCGGTTTCTCTATTGGTGCTGTTTTTAAGAGAAGCAACATTGTAGGGATTACTCAACTAAAAGACAAATGGTCCAGTGGGGTGGGGCACGGGGCATAGTGGCAGGTAGTATAGGCAGAAGGAAAGCCACCACATGGCTTTTTTTAATCACCCTCAGCATTCATCTGGCTGGCGCCTTTCTCCTGCTCCAAACACACTGCTTCTTAATCCCTCAGCACAAAGAAGCTGGAAGGAAACAGAGGCTCAAAGAGCAATCATGCCCTCGAGGCCACACAGGGCTCAGTGTGAAAAATAGGAACCAGTTGGAAATAGGCTCCATCTCGCCTGATCTCCAGAGTCTGTCATGCTGGGGACAGCTGACAACAGGTACTGAGAGTGGGGTGGGATTGGTTAGTGTAGGGAACAATCTAGATCCCCATGGTTTCTGTTCTTAAACCTCTTCTCTAAATGCTGGGAACTCTGGCTCAATATTTCAACACCTGTGAGTAAGGTTGGAATTTCAGCAATGCTCCCATATCTGGGGGGCATGGCTGCAATTGGCTAGGGCTAGGGGCTAGCATGGGGCAATCGGCTAGCATGGCTAGGGGCTCTGAATCCAAAAGAAAAGATTGTGTCTAACACTTACCCTTCCCACTCCCCACTCTACCTGGCAGCTCTTCTGCAACCCGGAGAGATGAAGCACAGCATGCTGAAGGGAAGGGTAAAATGGACATTTTATTATACAAGATAGCAAAAATGGGACAAGAGTCAAATCTAGAGTGATGGTCTTTAAATCAGTTCGCCAATGTATAGGCACTCAACCTAAAATAAACATCCTTTTCTCCGTCCTGGGTGAGCAATGGGATCTCACGTAGGAAAAGCTGGGGACCAGTTCACGGGGATGATGCCTAGTGAATTGCACTTAGTCTCCGGAGAGAAATGTCTGAGGGCCGAAGCCATTTGGGAGATCATTAGAGAGAGGTCCATCAGAAGTCAGAAATCTCAGGCCCACAATGCAATAAGGGCCATGAAGGCAAAACCAGCGGCCACACAGCCCCACTTGGCCAGAGGGGCCTCAGGGCCAACTAGCTCCCGGGGCAGAATTTCTAGGAAGGTGACATACAGGAAGGTACCAGCTGCCACACCCTCTAACACAGCCTGGGCTAAGCCTCGCCCCCCTTCGGAGTCTCCTGCAGCCACAGCCAGCCCTATGGCTACACCCAGGGGGGACATGAGAGCGAATGACAGAATGGAGAACGCGGCCCATCGTGTTCCAGTGCCTGCCTGCACCAGCCGCAGTCCTACACCAAACACCACGAGCCCCTTGTGAGCCAGGACAGCAACACAGAGCTGCACGGTAGCCACTACTGTCGTCTGCAGCCCCACAGCTAGACCTTCAAACACTGAGTGAAAGGAAAGTGAGAGCAGAAGGATGAGCGCGCGGAAGGGACTGCGTGAGGGTGAGGGGAGAGATCCATGGCTGTGGAGTCCAAGGACATGAGCCCCACCGCACTCCTCCTCCTGCACTTTTGATCCTCCAGCAGCTCCAGGACAGCACTGCAATGCCAGCGACTCCAAAAGGAAGACCAAGAAGAATCCCAGGGAGATGATGAGCTCTCCGTAGGGATAGTTCGTCTGGGAACAGAGAGAGGGGCTGTGAGATGGGAAAGGATGGAAGAAGAGCAGTGGATGGACATGGGATGGCAGACTGAAGAGAACGGGAAACATGGGACTAGAACGTAAAAAGCGTTGGGGAGCGAAGCCCAGAGGAGATATGGACATGCAACAAGATACCAGAGGACCCAGGCACACAGTATCAGTAGGGTTAGAAGTACGGAAAAATGATGTGAAGCAAGTCAGAGGGTGCAAAGAATGAGAGCAAAGCAGGAGCTCTGTCTGGGGTGTCATATACCCAGAAGGATCTGGTCAACTCCTTTCCCCAGGGTCTGAGCTGAGGAGCAGAGGGATTCCTGGAATTTCTCACATCCTCCCCTCAGAAGGGTCGGGGTATGACAGAAATCTCCAGTTTTCCTCGCCCTCCAGTAGGGGCTGGTGGGAGATACTCACCTGATCTGAACTAGCATCACCAGAAAAATTTCCCTCACTCTCTGTCCTGTTCTAGGGAGAAAAAACCAGAAATTAGATCAGGTATGGAGCAGCTCGCTTCCTGTCCTGTCCCTTCAGCTCCACTGATTTCCTTAAAGCCCAAGCTGAGCTGTTGTCATCATTCCACACGACACAAGCTGTCATCTTCCCTGTCATTGCACCCTGGTCCTTGGCTCCATCACTTCCCCCTTCTTCTCTTGCTTCTGTTCATCATTCTGGTCTCCCAAGCCTACGACTCACTGCTCACCTGCATCATGAACTTCTGGATCTCGAATTCAATTCCCTCCAGGGCTTCAGCGGTCATGTGCATGAACCCTGCTCCCAGGAAAACACCAGCAGAAACGCAGCCCAGGAGGCTGAGGACCCGGCGGTGACGACCTGATGAGAAGCAGGAGTTACAATCCAGTTGATGAGGAGATGGACAGAGGCGACTAAAGAGCAACAGGCAGCACCCAACATCCCAAGCCTGGGGATGGCGAGAATCAGAGCAAGGAGTCAGAATAGCAGAATAGGGAAGTCAGACTTAGGTTATGGGGCAAGGATGAGAGAGGGCTATACCTGTGGCTCCCTCAATCTGGAACCATTTGAAGCAGATGGGAATGAGGCCACAGACCAGGGTGAGAGCCAGCAGAGCAAACAGGCAGCCAATTTTTACTCCTAGTATTGGTTCCATCCTTGGGGTACAGGATAAGCAGAGGCCTCCGAGTGACAAATGGAGTTCCAAGCTTTGGAGCAGGAGTGGTGCCTTAGGTGGTCCGAGCTGCAGTGTCCACTCCCGAGATTCTGGAGACTGTTGTGATCCTCTCTGTTCTGGGCTGCCTCTGCTTATGCAGCCTTGCATAGCTGACTGGGGCCCTGCCCAGCTTCCCGCCCTCTCCCTACAGGGAGGCCCCTCCCCTGGCTCACGCCTCCTGAACTTGGAAACCAGAAAGTCCAGACTCCCTGTCAGGCACAGCCCTGTGCTGTGTCTTCTCTCCTTCAGTTCCATGACTAATCCAAGGGCTGTGGATTTAGTTCATGCCTGGGGCTGGTCTAATCCAGTCTATGGTAGCTACTTCCCAGCTGTTTTGCGTTGGGGACAACCTGGTCCTGCATCACTCAGGACATTTGATCTAAGCCTTCCACTCCAACCCAAGTCTTAGATTGCTATGCTGACACCTGAACCGTACCCTTTCAGAGGGGATTTGGGGCCACCTGGGGGTAAGTAGGAGGTGGGGCTGAGAGGTGGCACTGCCACCACTCTGAGAACTACATGAGGGGACTCCTCTTTCCTGTAACCCCGGAAAAATAGCTCCAGGTATGGAAATGTCTAGTGGGGCGTTGAAGTTTCCAGTATTACAACATTGATATTGTTACAACTTCTGACTGTGCCTGTTTCCTGAATGTATTGTGTTAGGACTGAGTTTTAATACAAAGAAAGTTGCTCTAGCTGTGAAACAGCAAGGCTTGGGGAAAACTGAGAAATGAACCAAGTACATGGAAGGCCTCTGCCTGGGCAAACACGTGGAGATGAAGATGCAGTCCTGATCGGGTCCCCTCTGGAGGGAAATGTATGAAACAAACTCTGGCGGAGCTGATGAACCCTGAGAAAGACGAAAGGGAAGGACAGAGGGAGAAAAAACCCGAGGCTCGGCAGCTGCTGGTCCCCTATTCAGGTGGCTTACCAGCCCTGAGACCTGCTGAGCCAGTTCTCAGAATGCTGGGCCGGCTTTCCTCACTCCTGCAGTTACTTCCCTGGGAAGTCCTGGTCTCTGGGAGAAGCTGTAGTATTCTTATTCTTACAGGAGTGGGTGAGCTTGAGAGCTGGGTGGGAAGACAGGCACTGGAAATCTGAGGATTCACTTCGTTGCAGGGCAGACCCCCATACCTTTTAAGAATCACAAGATCCATTTCCATTCTTAGAAAACTTTTAATTGTTATTATTAACACGTCAAACAAACAGATATGTAGGGTACCAGCACTCCCATCCTGGATACCAGGTAGCGCTAGCTTTGGCAGGCATGATAGAAGAAAACTCGGGGTACACATCCTTGTCAGCTCTCAGGGGGATCTTCAGCAGCGGCCGGGGGAAGCGCAGACGGTGTGCTCACAGGTAAAAGATCTCCCCAGGAGCTGACACGGGCACAGCGATACAAATCCCTACGGAAGGAAAGGTCAGTGTGGGCTGCAGGTTCCTGCTACCTCCCACTAACTCTGGTCACAGTCTCTATACCTGCCGTATCGGCGGGCTGTGATCACAACATGCTGCCTGTGCCCATCTGGACAGCACAGGTGACAATGCACATGGCGTGGCCGTTTAAGGACAGGCTGAGTGATCCGGGGCCAGCGATTAGCCTCCTCTGGAGACCCTCGGGCAAGGATCACCATCGAGAACTTTTCCTCCTTTGGCTGCTTGTTCTAAAATAAGGACAGAGAGACTGCTTGGAGGAAAAAGATACGGGGAAAAAATTTTTTTGACCCTCATTCCTGCAGCACTTTCATATTTTATGTCACGCACATTCAGGCCCTAAAATCTCCAGGCTATTCTCTGAATTTTCCAACTCCTCCCACCTCCGATTCTTTCTCATCCTTCGTTCCCAGTCTATTTTCTCCTTGCTACAATGCTCCCAGGGTACATACCCAGCTGAAGGGGATGGGATGGTAAGCCTGGGAAAAGCTACACGCGAGGGGCTCGGAGGCTGTCAACTGGGGACATGGAAGTTCATGAGGACACTGTAAACACACATAAAAGACATGCGGTGAGACAAAAGAACCATATAGCATAAAACTGAAAAACTAGGAGTTAAATCGTCAGGAAGGGATAAGAGAGCATAGGAACGGGGGTAGGGAGAGCAGTGGAACCACTAAGAAACCCGATAGGGACACAAATCAGTGGAGGGTGGCTTAGCTTTGCCCTCTCACTTGTCCTGCCACAGCTGAGCTCAAATCTTTGCGTGCTGGGAAAGGTGGAACTAATACTCACTGGGGCAAAGACAAAACCTGGTCGAGGGTCCAGAGGTGACTTCTCCTTTCCCTGAAATAAAAAAAAAAATTAAGCTGAGCTGGAGGGGTCTACTCTTATAAGTCAATCTGCGCACTCAGTCAGTTGAGGACTCCTTTAAATTCAATTCTGGTAATTATTAACTATGTTCTTTGAGTTAAGCTGGCTGCTTCTCTAATACTCCAAACAAAGAACTTTCTCTTTGCAGCAGGAGAAAGGCAGGAACTTGGCACATAGGATGGTGCTCTCCTTGTCAGCAACCGCCACTCTCAAACAAATCCCACTCCAGGACAATTAAATTTATGACCATACACTGGCTCATATAGTCCCAAAGAGATAAGGTTCTTGGCTCAGCAATGTCCTAGATCAGGGGTTGGCAAACTTTGTTTTAAAGGTCCAGAGAATAGGCAAAATCTGTTTCTGCCCCAACTATTCATCTCTACCGTTTGTAGTGTGAAAGCACCCATACACAAGAGACACTCAAATAAGCCTGGCTCATACGGAAACAGGTGACAGGCTGGATTTGATCCACAGGCCCTCATTTGCCAACCATTACCCTATAGCATAATGACTTCATAGGCCTACTAACCTGAGTCACCCTTACCATTGTATGACAGAGTCTCTTCAGTTTTCAAAAGAGTACCAGTAATTGGTGACAGATGATAGGTGCAAAGGAGGGGGGAGAAGGGAAAGAACCTCACCTTAAGGACGAGGTCCCTGGCTTCCATGAGCAGGCAGTGCCCAGCTTTTGTTCCATTCTCCACCAGTATCTGTTCACAAAAGGGGAAACTGAGCAAATGCCCTGAACTACATGAAAACATAAATGTAGCTCTGTAAGAACATTCACAGATGGAATAGTGGTCCTAAACGAAATGGTATTGCATACAAGATGGGGATGGAGACCGTAAAAGAGGGACAAAGGATTCTGGGCAGGAGAAAAGAACGAAGACAAGCTCCAATGGATGGAAGGAAAGGCATGGAAACCATGAAACTGCCTTAAAACTTGAAGGGAAAAGGGATTTCAGCTCACCAGAAAATTACTTGTCTTGCGCCACAGGGTTTGAACGACCTCAGCTCGCTCAGCCTTGCTGGGCAGTTCACTCAGGGAAAAGGCGGAGACCACCACATTGAACTGTCCCTGAGGAGCAAGACAGGGACACCACAGACTCGACATCTCCCCTGCCAAGAGCACGACAGTCTAGCTCCCTAGATTTCTTCTGCGGCCTTTTCTCTTCTGACACTCACTGCTGGGTTGCAAAGCCGAGGCCACACTTTTCCATCTGCCAAATTCCACACTTAGCTGGCACACTCTACACATTGCCACTTGCCTTGGGTGATACAGGTAGAAACTGTCTGAAAAAGACACTTGGAACATAAGGTTCTCCAGATTCTGAACCACCTGTGGAGGAAAGGAGAAGTGTGACAACTATGAGTGTATAGGTATAAACTGAGGGGATATCCTGAAGAGAAACATGGCGCCGACAATAAAGGAAAATGCTAGGCGAGAGTGAGATGCAATGGGGTAAACAAACATTAAAAAGGACAGGAAGAATATTAGGTCACCTGTCCTGTTAATCTTACCCAACCCATCCATAGTCCAGCAAAGGCCTCCACCACCCTCTGCTTGACCATAATATTGGAAGGAGACTACACTCATCTTTATCTTTTAGCCCACTCCTTTACTCCTGAATATAACATTCTTTCTAGTATTACTTTGCTTTCTTAAGTCCTTCAACTTTGGAAAGTCCTTCCTTGTATCTTGTCCTCACCTTTCAGTAGCTTTTCTGCCAGATCCAACATGGCAGCCGAACTGTCCACACACATATATTCACGAATGCTCTGGCCCCAAATACTATGAGCAGCCCTAAGATGGCAAAATATAAATCAGCCGTTCTCATGACAAAAAGTCATTCTTACAAGAAATCCCTCTATCACCAACCCCACCCTGGGGAAACAAAGCGTTATGTTAAAATAGTTGGAAAAACTAACAATGTTATTTTTTTATTTCATTTACAACTCCTTAAAGAAAAAAAAAAAAGGCAGACTCAAAAACTACTTGTAGACAAAAATTTTGATGATATACAAAACTTATGCCCTAAATTCCTTTCCTTTTTTATCTTTCTAAACATGGTCCTTTTTCACCTGACATTTAAGTTTTGGCCTTAATCCATAAACTTTCTCATGCCTTGCCTAACCTGAGGGAAGAAACATTTTAGTTCCCAACTTTCCTATTCTTGATTCCCCAGTCTCTTGATGTTGGAGTGGTGTAAGCAGGGCTCTCTAGAACTAGAATACATAAAGAGAGAGAAAGATACTCACCAGGTGACAGACCCAGTACCCGATCCAAAGTCCATCAAGGTTTGTGGTTGGAACTCTGGAATTTGAGTCTGGATCTGAAGAAATATACAACACCCCACAGTAGGGTAAACAGACACTTATTTAGGGCCGTGGTAAATATGATTAGGAGACCAGGACAGAAGGGACGTGAATGTCTTTTGAAATTCAATTTAAATACTTTATAGAATAGGAAGCTCCTAAAACAGTGACTCTAAACTTTTCTTGGGTTACAAAATCCACAAAATCTAGAGGATAAAGAGAGCCCCTTAAAAAAATGCACATGCAATGTCCCAAGAATCCTTCCCCAGAAGACTACTTTATACAGGAACTGATGGTAAAAGGGTTCAGGTTGGAAGCTGAGGGGCTTTCACCTCATGGAATGCCCTGGAGACTGCTGCAAAGCCACCATCCAGTCTTGCTGCCATATACACCAGGCTCAGTCCCTCATTGTAGCTGCCAGAAAAATCAGAGTCATGTCCACTGGGAATAATCTCTATTCCATGCTGCTTCTAGATTTTTAGGAAATGAAATCTCTGGAAAAGGTTCTTCCACGTTATCACTTTCACACTACAACACAGGAAAATCCTGGGGAGCCTTACAAACCAGGTAGCCTTTTCAAATAGAAAATTGTGTAATTGTACTTCTCCAATTCTCTTTGAAAAGTCAAACTTTTCTTTCCTCTGCAACCCTTCTAGTCCTTCTTACCTCAGTTTTTGCCAATGGTAGGTAGTTTTACGCAGCGCACGCAGCACTGCTCCACGAAATTTCTCCTCTGTCTGAGATGAGTCTGGGGTGAGAACAAGCACTGGAAGTGAGGACCTAGGATGAATAGGGCTCAGATCCAATATGTGAATTTATTGCCTGCCCATTCCACCCCAGGGAAAAGCCTCAAAGCTTAAGGAAGCCAAACCTGATGAGAATACCAATGACCTCCACCACTACCACTGGAGTGTATCAGACAGCAATTTGCCTCTAACAGCAGATTATTCAGCTCAACTCACCCCATCCTACGGGTTTTGTTCTATACTAAAGGGAAGTGTGGTTAAGATTTAGAAAATAGGATAAGGACAGCATTTTGTGCATTTCCTCACTTGCCCAAAACTTAAGATTGTGCATCTCTAATGTTCCTATAGGGAGGAAAGGGACTTTAAGTCTCATGATAGTGTTCAGTTCAGTACTATTCTATCTACTGAGTGCCTACTACGAGCCAGGTACGGTGGGTAATACAGGGACTACAAGATGAATAACAGGCCAGGTCTGTAATACGAAGGAGCTCACAATCATGAAAATAATAACTTGACAAATTATACTTATTCTCCTGTCCCTCAAGAGGGGTTTGGTAGTGGACAGGGAGCCATACAGGGGCTTTATTTCAGTTGAATAAAAACTGAGTCCTAATCCAGTGGATTCGTTAGAAAAAAACCCAAAGATCTAGATTTCAACAGGATATTAAAGCACTCACTGACCTTCACTAAAGCCGGGAGGGCAATATTTGAAATAATCTATCTCCTCTTAGTCAGGCATCATTGTAATAACTACTCTGCCCAGAAAGTCAAATAAGAAACTGCAGTATCTATTTGAGAGACTAAAATTATTTCTGGCTCTTCATTTCCCATTGTTATTTCAATGTGACCTACTTTTTAGTTATTCTTAAACCCTACCTAGGTTTTCCAGGATTTTTTTCTCAAGATGTACAGCCCGCCTTTGCAATTCCTCTGGCTCTACGGGTACATGCCGGCTCCAGAGATAATTGGTCAGTGCTTGCACCTGCTTCTCCACATTGGGTATTGAATTCTCTATGGGCCAAAGATGAAAAGCGGCGTCAGTTGCATGAAGGCCCAGGCTCCGCCTGCTCTCGAGCCTCCTTTTCCTACCGTTACTCACCGAGCAACAGTAACTGCGCGGTGTCAGCCAGTGCTTGAGGTAGCCGCACCCGCGGCAGCTGCCGGATGCCGGGGTGCCGGCGATGGGGCTTCTTCCCCAGAAAATCGGACTTGTTATCCACCTGGGATATGCCGGGCACAAGGGCAGCGAGAGCCTGCAAGCCGGGAAAGAAAAGCCGATTGCCGGGCAGGAAGAGAAGGTTGCGGGCGCTCGCTAAGGGAGGGGCTGCCGGGAGCGCTCCTCGGAGCGGACCTGGTTCAGAGATCCAGTCTCTCCCAAAGCAGGGACAGTAGGCACTCACCCGGGTCTGGGGAGCTACACCAAGACCACGACGCCATGTGCCTAATGTGAAAAGACACCTCGGGCCGCTCCTGGTCGCCATGGCGCCGGAGGCGAACCGGAAACGGAAATGTAGATGTCTGTGACCCTCAGTCTCACTCGCCCAGGCGGACATCCTCCCCGGAATGACGGCATGGGCAGTATCAGCCAATGAGGAGAGCGAATGCATGCTAGTGGCCAATAAACAATCGATATGTAAATCACCTTGAAGCGTAAGAGTGCGTAGGTGGGAGTTGGACGTCGGTGCTAAAGGAACCCGCCGGAAGCGAGGTGGCCTCAAGGCTTCTTTGGGACTGGTCTCCGCATCCGAAATTCAGGGGCGCGAGGTGGCCGGGGGTGGCGGCGTGCCCTACCCTGGGTCTTCAGGAACGCACTATAGACTGGCAGGCTATTTTCTGGATGTGTTAACTGCCTGCGTTCCCTTGATTTTCTTTCTTTCTGGAGAACTCTGAAGTCGTGGGTTCTTTTCCCCGTGTGAAAAGGGGGAAAATGCAGTAACGGAAAGATGAGATAAAATCCAGATTTAGGCGACGGAAAAGAACGGAAATTAATAGATTTAATGCTTTTTATATTTTAGTTTCTCTTCATATTAAACCGATCTTCTTAGATAAATAGCTAACACACTTTCAAGTAATATCAGTCCCCTCATTTAGTTCCGTCGTTTCGCCTCATTTAGTCCCCACAGTCTTCTGAGATAGATTGTTCTTAACTCCATTTTGCAGCTGAAGAAAGCTGAGTCTTCAAATGGTTAAATACCACGCCCAAGATCACAAAGCTTCTATGAAAACTAGACTCAAACCTAGGCAGTCTAAGTCAGCTTCACTTTTAAACATATGCCCTACCACATATTGTTGGCATTTTGAATGCAAGTTAGCAAATTAATATGCTAAATGTTATGAAGTGTTAAATTAACGTAGCATTAGAATGAACTCACTTGATTCCTATAGCAAACACGTTAGTCAGCTATGGTGTATTTTAATCTGGTGACTGGATGGGTAAACAAACCTATGGCCTTTGCTGTAACTGCAGGAGTCCAAGTATGTTAAGTATGGGATAAAATATGGGTAACTAGAGCGCGGGGCGGGCCGACCGGAGTGGGGCGGGGCTCGGAGAGCAGCCTACGCGGACAGAAGAGGAGGTGGAGGAGGACGCTAAAAGGGGCAAGAGTCCTGGCGGTACATTTCAGTCTCAAAGCCAGGAAAAATAAGGAGGAATGGCTGTGGAGGAACTTCAATCCGTAATAAAGAGATGTCAAATCCTAGAAGAGCAAGACTTCAAAGAAGAAGATTTTGGTCTATTTCAGTTAGCAGGACACATAGATGAAGGGCACATAGACCAGCTATTAGAAATTATTCAGAATGAAAAGAATAAGGTCATCATCAAGAATATGGGCTGGAATCTTGTTGGTCCTGTTGTTCGATGCCTTTTATGGAATAATATGGGAGATGATGAAAGAAAATATTTCCTGATGCTTGATTTATTGACAACGTTATGTAATCCAAAGGAATTATTGTTGGGTTTGCTTGAACTGATCGAAGAGCCCTCTGGAAAACAGATATCCCAAATTATTCTTTTACTTCAGCCATTACAAACAGTGATACAGAAACTTCATAGCAACAAGGCATATTCAGTTGGATTAGCATTGTCTACCATTTGGAGTCAGCTATCTCTCCTTCCTGTTCCATATTCAAAAGAACAGATACAAACATAACTACGGCCTTTGTCAGTGTTGCAAGGCCTTAATAGAGTTCATTAAGCCTTTTGTGGAAGAACTCATTGGTGACAAAGAGAACTCACTGGAAAATGAAAAGTTAAAGGATGAATTACTTAAATTTTGTTCCAAAAACTTGAAATGCCCTTTGCTGACAGCACAATTCCTTGAGCAGTCTGAAGAAGCTGGAAATGATCCTTTAAGGTGTTTTGCATTTGAAATAATAGGTATTTTATCAGCAATTGTACGCCCTTTCCCCAAAATGATTTTTAATCATGGAAGGAAAAAGAGGACTTGGGATTATCTTGAATTTGAGGAAGAAGAAGACAAACAATTAGCAGACTCTATGGCTTCTCTGGCATATCTAGTATTTGTACAGGGCATCAGTATTGATCAGCTTCCAATGGTCTTAAGCCCATCGTACCTTTTGCAATTTAATGTGGGGCATATTGAAGTCTTTTTGCAAAGAACATAAGAGTCTGTTTTCTCCAAAGGATTGGATCTGTTGGAAAATGGTTTATTGAGAATAGAAGATAACAGTCTACTTCACCACTACTTAGAAATCAAGAGTTTTCTTACCGTACCTCGGGACTTAGTCAAAATAATGACACTTTGCCCGGTTGAGACATTGAGGAAACAGAGTTTAGCTATGCTTCAGCTGTATATTAACAAGTTGCATTGTCAAGGCAAATATACGTTATTTAGGTGCTTATTGAATACAAGTAACTACTCAGGTGTGGAGGCCTTTATTATTCATAATATCAAACATCAAATTGACATATCATTAAAGAGAACATATAACAAGTGGTTTACAGGACCACAACTGATTTCCCTTCTAGATTTGGTACTCTTTCTCCCAGAGGGTGCTGAAACAGATCTACTGCAAAATTCAGATAGGATAGTGGCTTCATTAAATTTATTGAGGTATTTGGTTATCAAAGATAATGAAAATGACAATCAAATTGGATTATGGACAGAACTTGGAAAGATTGAGAATAATTTCTTAAAGCCACTCCATACAGGACTTAATATGTCAAAAGCATATTATGAAGCAGAAATTAAAAATAGCCAAGAAAATGGCCAAGAAGTCCAGAAGTCTAAAGATCTTTGTTCTATAACTGTAGGTGAAGAAGACCTTCCTAATATGCCTCCTGAAATGCAGCTTAAGGTCCTGCATTCAGCTCTTTTCACATTTGATTTGATTGAAAGTGTTCTGGCTCTGGTAGAAGAACTCATTGAAATGAAAAGATCTACCTCTGAAGAAAATACTGGGATAAAGTGAAAGCTCCGTCTTAAATAAAAAAAACTAGTAAAATACTGTAAAAAAAAAAAATGGGTAACTATATCACTTGCAGAGTTAAATGTCTGGTTTGTGTTTAGGTTATTAAGCTTGATTCTAAAAAAGGAGGCCTTTGCTGTATAATCCAAATGCTCTGGAAGGAGACTTGAGGGTTGCTTAGGACAGCTGTTGTAAATTCCCCATTCATTGCTCTCCCTTTCAAGTTCACCCTCTTCTTTCTCCCCCCACCCTGCCCCACTTTGATTCACACTGCCACACAGCCTCATCTCTGTGACACATTGCTTTTACTTTAAGTTACTGCCTCAAGTACAGTCATCCCACAGTATCTACCGGGAATTGATTCCAGGACTCTGTGTATCATGCAGGAGACCCTGCTTGCTGCGCCATGTGTCCTGCAGGGCGGTCTGCGGGGGTCTCTGCTCCCGCTCCCCACATAAGAACTCAGGATGTGGCTAGGCCAAAAAGGAACACCCACGGAGCCATAGGTAGGGGAGTCATACCACTATATTCTCTCTGGAGTCTGGGCGAGACACACTCAGTAGCAGCCACCAGATCCACAGTCTACCATTCACTACCCTGCCTGCCAACCAACCAGCCAATCAACGCAGCCTCGCAGTTACATCAGTAGCCAATTGGCTAACCAGTTACAGCTGATGGCCAACCAATCACAGTTGATGGTCATTCACTACCCGAGCCATCACCTCCCCACACGAGGCCGAGAGCCTGGAAACTGCTCTCTGGGACTCTGTCCCCACACCGTGGATAGCAAAATCCATGCTCAAATCCCTTATATAAAAATGGTATAGTATTTGCACATAACCTAGGCACATTCTCCCTTATACTTTAAATTATCTCTAGATTACTCATAATAGCTCATACAATGTAAATATTTACTATACCGTATTGTTTAGGGATTAAATTTCTGTGTTTTTTTTTTGTTGTTTTTTAAAATATTTTTGATTCCTGGTTTGTTGAATCCACAGATATGGAACCCAGGGATATGGAGGACTGCTAGTATTAGCAAAATAAAATATTCCTGTCATTGCAGGTTAGCTGGAACATAAGATTGGCTATGTTGTTTTTTTGTCATAGGGAGGTAGCAGAACATAGGGTTGAGATACTTGGCATCTGGAATCCAGCAGTCTGGATTTGAGTTCTAGAGCAGCAAGATAATAGTTGCTACCTCACAGGGTTGTTGGAGTGAGGACTTAATGAGACAGTGTTTGGCCCAAAGTAAACATTCAATGTTTATGATATTATCATACGTATTATCACATGTATTTTGGGAACTTGAAGGAACATAATCATATTTTAATTTTTATTATGAATTCATGTCTTATTTCCAAGACAGACTTGAAACTGGGGCTACTTGAGGCCAAGTAAGACTGAGCACTGGTGACTAAGAAGTAAGGAGCAGGAGGACTTGGTGGTGCCTCTAAATATCCCTCCTGGTGTTTTTTTTTGTTGTTGTTGTTATTTTTAATCTAATTGCCAACATAGATGAAAAATATGGCTTCCTTCATTCTGACACTGGTCTAATTGAAATTGTTCCCTTCCTTCAGTGATACATCTCAAAAGCTGACTTAGACCTAAATTTATGTCTTTGTTCTTAATCCAAACTATTGTTCATAAAAACAAAACAAAGCAAAACTTCCATAACTCTCTCCTCATGAATCGAGGATGTCCATAAGACATCTAAAACAGTGAACATGATTCTTTGTACATTGAAAGCACTTAATAAATATTTGTTGATGATGTTGATTAAGTGACCACTCTTTGTTTCCATGCTGGGAAAAGCCTAGGATGGACTAGGTTGAGGATCCAAGTCTAGTTATTTGACCAGATCACAATCCCCTACAGCACAGATGAACGCATTTCATACCTCATCCATGAATTCTGCATATCAACACTGGTCATACTTTGACCTGGGTAATATTTCCAATTATTGGCTTTGCATTAAAACAAAACAAAACAAACAAACAAACAAAAAAACAGCACAGATGTCAATGGGGAGAAACTTGACAGTATTAAAGAGAAATACCCAATCTCCAAGTTAAGCAAAGGAAAATAAAAAAGATTCTCTAAGGAAGGTTTGGATAATTTGGTTAGAGATGGATAATGATCAACTGGTCTTCTCCACTGGGTTTATGAAAAAGGGAAGTAGCTAATAATTAGATATAGAGAAACCCTTAACAATGAAGGTGTGAGGCAACTGGAATAAGTTTATTGGGAAATTAAGGAAATTCTGCCATAAAGGTCCTAAATAGTACCTTTTTCAAAAAATCTCTTTCTTTTTGCTGTTTTTAAAAATCTTCAATTCTCTTAAGCCATCATTTGTTGTGTTCAATTGCTTCTAGATTAGTCTTTATCTTTTAAATGATTTTTATTTGTAACTTTTTCTATGTCACATTTTTTTTCTGAATTTTTTCTAATTTTGGTGCATATTGTTCTTTCATGTCTTGGATTATTTTCTTAGCTTATTTTGAAATCGTGGCTTACAATTTTAATCTGTTTTGTGGACATGTCTGTGTTAGTGTAGGTTCTCAGTGAAGCAGACATTAAAGGTGGGATAAGATTTGTAAGAGATTTATTGGGAGAAATACCTGTGAGGGGATAAGGGAGAAGAAGCCAAAAGAGGCAGGAAGAGTCAGACTGTAATGAGGGAGGAAAAGCAAATGGATTGGTAGGAACAGTTCTAAAAAAGTTTCAGCCAGGCTTATGGAGAATCTTGGAGCCTAAGGTAGCCATCAGAAGAGTCTTGCATCTTGTAGAAATTGGCCTGACTTAGTAGTATCACTGCTGCACTAAGTCTTGTTTGAGAGTGGCCCATGGGAAGCATAGCAGATTCAGAGTGTGGCAGTTGGGGCCATTGGTCAATTATGATTCCCATGAGGTCTGAGTAGTGCATTTTCATAGCTTCTCTAGAACCACACAGATCCACTTCTCCAGCTCTACTTCTTCAGATAGGTTCAAAGGACAGTTCCTTCAAGTTTTGCACAGGCTTTCACAGATTCAGCATGCCAAGAACTACAAGAAGAAAGGATATGTGTTTTATTTTGAGTAAAAACACAAGGTTAAGTGTAAAACCCTTAGGTTCAGGATTTCAAACTGTAGGCAATATGGAGAGAAAATATAACACACACACACTTGATTAATGCAACATTTATTTCTGTTACTTAGCTGAGCAGGGAGCAAGTGAATGTGTGGAGTAGAGAAATAGGGACACACACACACACCAATTTGACAGGAACAGTCAGTGTGTCTGTGCCAGGCTGCTGCTGATGCCCAGAAGCTGATGCCCATCAGTGACCTCCACCTGCAGGATTTTCTTCCCCATTTCTGCACAAAGAAGTTGGAGTGCCCTCAAAGATTTAGGGTCATGGTCTGCAGAAAACTTGATTCAGCTTTCCCAGTAGAAGTGCAGGGAGACTGGTGCTCAATGCTCCAGGTTCGGTGATGGTGTGGATGTTCAGGCTTTTTATGCTAAAAGTCTTAGGGGGGTTGAGGATGACTGCAGCGAGGAGCCTGAGACTAGATCCTCATCAGTTCTTCCAGACTTCCTCCCCGAAACAAACAACATGTTCACATTACTCATTTTTCAGCTATAAACACAAATCTACTTTTAAAATGGTTTCTCAAAAACATGTTTAAAAACAAGGGTTAAATAAACATGTTTACGAGATTTTTTTTAAAGGAACAATATATTCATAATTTGACAAGGTGACGTGAAAACACTATGCCAAAACAAACTTACTTCAGGATGAGACATCCTTTAAAAATACTTAAATCACACAAATCACAGTATGTATCCAATGTTAGCTGCCTGGCATCTCTCTGATTTGTCTCCATGTGCCTTAGAGGTATAAGCAGTGTCCTATTATGTCTCAATCTTTTTTTATGAATAATTTTTAAAAATTTTATTGGGGAATATTGGGGAACAGTGAGTTTCTCCAGGGCCCATCATCAACAAGTCGTTGTCCTTCAATCTAGTTGTGGAGGGCGCAGCTCAGCTCCAAGTCCAGTTGCCGTTTTCAATCGTTAGTTGCAGGGGCACCGGTGCAGCCGGCAACCTTGTTGTTGAGAGCTCGCGCTTTAACCAACTGAGCCATCCAGCCACCCTTTGTGGAATCTCAGCAGCAGCTCGTCTTCAATCTAATTGTGGAGGGCACAGCTCACTGGCCCATGTGGGAATCGAACTGGCAACCCTGTTCAGAGCTCGCGCTCTGACTGACTGAGCCATCCAGCCGCCCCTCATGACTCAATCTTTGCATCAGCTGGGGACTACAACCTGGGCTAGTCAGATTCCTTTGAGGAAACTGAGTTTCCATTCCTGGTTCCCTATCACCAACCTAAAGGAAACTTGGGTGATGGAATGTGAGTGGCTTACAGCAGAGCTTCACCAATAGGAGAAAAAGAAGGCAATTTGTAGTCCCTTCTGATGGCACCTGCAACCTCATCTCTGCACCGGAGACCACTACTTACTGAGTCAACTGGGTTGTCATCTCTGAAATCTGGCAGAGAGTGAAAATGATGACTATTTTTATAAAATAGGTCAAGGAAACTCCTGGAACAGTACATCCATTTTGTTTTATGCTCACCATGAGAAGAGTTTTAGAAGAATGACACTGTTGGTAGGGGAAGTCAAGCAAACACATCATAAGTCTCATAAGTCTGGGGTTGTTCTTGCTCCATGCTGTCCTTTCAGTTTTGCATCTGTAAAGTCCCAGCAGCCATTTAGGCTGGCCCAGATACCCTTCAGTGGGTTGATAAATAAGGGTCTTTGGTTAGAAGAGCATGCATTTTTGTTTCACTAAGAGTGACATATGTTGTTAACATTCTAAATTAAAACAAAGAACAAGAATTTTTTTTTATTTTAATGGCCCACTGGAGGTAGACACAGGCTGCTCCTGGCTGGAGGCAACCAGCCTGGGAGCTTGGCCACCTTGGGCCCTGACCATCCTAGGAGGGCAGAGGGCATCAGAAACAAGGAACAAGAATTTTAGTGACAACAAATCACCACTGTGGCAATCACATGCACTTGAAACAGCTCGTTAGGAAAGGCTGCCTCCATTTAGGACAAAATTTCAAATACAGTTATCAGCTGTCAGTCTGTTAAGGGAAAATAATTGAAATACTTGGCAATAAGAGAAAGGTTAAATAATAGGTGATGGCATGTCTCTAAAATGGGAAACTGTGCTGCCACATATTACACACTGGAAAAAGTTTATGGGATTGGGAAAACATTCCTTTTATATTGTCAAGCAAAAAAAGCAGACCATAAGATGATGTTCATATCACATATTTTAGGTTTAAATATAACCAGAAAAAGTACCGGTAGGAAATTTGTAAATATGAAGAGACTTTATCTTTGGTTACTGAAATTACAAATATATTTTATTTGTGAGTTTTCTGGTTTTCTAAACTTTTTGTATTGAATATGTGTTACTTCTCTAATAAGAAAAAAATGAAAATATGATGTAAAATATTGACCCTTTAAATTAGACATTCTGAGGTCCTTTCCAGATGCACAAAACCCCTCTTCTTGGTACAGCAGGGACTGCACACTTGCTTAGAATTTTAGATTCCTTCTCTGGCTAGGTGATACTGATAGAGGAATGTTTGGAACCCTAGGGTTTGATCAGAGAATTCTTGACTGATATTTATGGGGTCAATCTACTTCTTTTCTCCAGGCACCCCTCAAGAAAAATGCTTCACCCTCTACATAATGGAAATTTTTTCTTTGTTGTCTTTCAGAAGGCAGATTAATAACACACGCCATCCAAGGAAGCTCTACTTTTGTACAAGAATATTTTTCTCAAGAGGAATCATCATTGACTTCTCCCTTGGTCTCCTGCCATCCTTTCTTATAAAGACAAACTTGGTGTCAGGAATAACAAATGAGCTTAGAGTAAGGACAGGTAGAGTATCAGTAAAAGCCCTGATGTTTTTAAGCTGTGACAAGCCATGAGGAAAAGGCAAAGAACTCCAACCAGCAGCGGCCTTGACTGTCAATCAGTCAAGGCGGGTCTTAGCACATCCACCTGCACAGATAACACTGTTAACAGGGGAATCTTCAGAAGAGGGAGAGAACCTCATTTTTGTGCACATACGTGAGTGCGTGATATGTACCTGTCATGGAGGTGGTGTGTGAAATGGGTGGTGACCATGTGTGTCTCTCCTGTAGATGTCCCTACATAAGAAACCCAGAGTTAGGTGGAGGGAGAGATGCTCTCTACCGGCAGCGAGGGTGGGGTTTGCTGCCCTTTTCTGACCTCTACTTTGTTGATCCTGGACAATTCAGGAGAGCCCATGGGGATGCAGTGCCCCCCTGTGGTAGCCCTGGTTCTTCCTAACTTTCCCCAGCTCCCGGTTCCCATGTTCTTTGTGCTTCTACACAGTAGCTACATAGGGAGGGCCTGATTCCGTGGCCTGTGGCTCCTGCCCACCCTCAAGGTCAGAGCTCAGAGGCTCAGAGGAGAGGTGGGGTGACTTCACGGAAGCTGACCCACAAACCCCACTTTTTGTCTCTGCTTCAGGCTTAGGCCTCCTGGTTCTCTCTTCCTCTAATTCTCAAGGAATGTGCTCCCCCGACTTTAGGGACAGAAGTCCAGGAGAGCTAAGAGAGGATTCAATGGGAAGGAGAATAAGAAGGAAGAATACAGTGACGCGAGCCTTGTGGTGTCAGCGTGAAAATTGTGGAACTCATGAAGAGATTTTCAAGGGTAGTTCTCTGAAGGTCCACAAACAGTGGAACTGTAGCAGGAGGGATGGATAAATACAAAGTAAAAGCAGAATGCATTCAATGAATGGAAAGATAGTAACTCAGAACAAAATTGAAATAAACAGGAAATAATCGAAACTGGAGTCTAAGCATACTCACAGACTGGGGCCTGGGGCACCCCTGTGTGCACCCCTTTTGCTTCACCTTTGTGAGTGGCCAAGGGCTCCTCCCATAGTTCACTGGGAGAGTGTGAGGGTACCTGGTAGGTTGGCACACCCACGCGTACCAACCCACTCCAATTCTGGCCACTTCCTTGTAATTTGTCAACCAGAGCCAGGAGCCAGGGACTGAGTCCTACGGTGAGGGAGGCAAGACCCTGGAAAAGTGTCCTCCAGGGGAGGGGTGAAGCGGAACGAATTATCTCAGAAGAGTTCATTGGGAGCTCCTTGAGTTTTGTTCCTGGTTGTATCTTGTTCTCTGACTGCCCACCCTGCTCCGGAATAGTTGCTAATCTCTGGTTTCTCTCTGATGCTGTTCCCCATCTTCCTGTCTTCACAGATTGTCATCTTACAACTGCAGTACCCAAATCCAACCCTCGGGAGCAGAGGAAAGATGGGGAGTTCCAAAGGATTGCTTCAGAGAGCCATTTATTGGTGCAAAAATGGAAACCTGACTCTAGGCCGAAGGGCTCTTCTTCTGATGTCATTTTTTTCCCTATTTAAATATATTTAAAAAAATGTGTGGGGTGTAGAATGAGGGGTGAAGGGGCACAGGGGTTAAGGAGACTTGAAAACTGTTCCACATAAATTCACTTGTGACTATTCCAATGAGCTTCTCATCTCTTATGCTTTTTACCATCCTACATATGTTCTCTCCTATTTTTATTTTTCAACTCGCACAATTCTAATTGTTTTCAGTTACATCCTGTCTTTCAAGGCTAAATCAGGGTGTACTCCTGATTCTGGCTTCTAGTCACCACACCCCAGCTAACTCAGCTCTCCCTCCTGTCCTGTGGTTCTTGTGCTTGTGATTCATCCTTCCTTGTTTCAATCTCACAGAAAACTACACTCATCTTCTGCTTTCTTATAGCCCTCTCTGGCTCTTTGCTGGGGAATCTATCTTCTGAAAATGATTAAAATTGTTCCTTTTCCTGATACTGATTTCTCTCTATGGAGCCATTTTCTACCTTTATTCCAGCTTTTGATATAATATGGTTCGAACTAAAGATGGTTCCTGTCCTGGTTGGTAAGGATCTTGGGAAAGAGAAAGGAAATGGTCATGGCGAGGAAAGAAAGCATTGGTGGCTGAAAGCAGAAGTGGCTAAAGGAGAATCTAAGGGCTCCTGGGTTGGGAGGAGGCAAAAAGCATGACTCATCTGCGCTTGAAATCTCCTGACAAATGTTCATTTACCTCAACTGCTGATAGCATCAGTGACCCAGAAATATATGAAGAGTCCCAGAGTCTAATGTACTTCTCCTCAAGTCTCTTCTCCATAGTCATACATATCCTCTGTACCAGAAATAGCTCTCTAACCTCCATATAATTGTGTCCCTTCCAATTTGCCCTTCCAAAATCCTGGCAAGATCACTGAAGTGAAAGTAGAAGAGAATTGATGGCATGCTGGACGTTTTCTGTTTGAAGGAAAGAAGGCAGATAAATTAGCCTTCTAAAGGCTTAAAATTTGTTTTTTTGCATTCATTTCAGCAAAATCACTGTGTTGTTACAATCTGTATTTTCACATAGTTCATGGTTTTCTGAAGTAATGAATGTCAAATTAGCCCATCTTTCTGGAATCATTGTAGTTATTAGATAGATTTTCTAAAAAATTAATATCAATTTGTAGATATTTTGCTCTGTTAAGGCCATAACAACTGGTATCGTCCATACAATTCTCAAAGAAATATTTAGACTTGGATATTAATTGTGAGAGTTATAATACCATGTTCTAACATTGTAATCAGGTTGCATATGTTAAATTAATATGATCACAAAACATTATTGATAATTTTAATTTTATCATATAAAATGTTATAAATTATGTCGTGATTTTTACCACTTCTTAAAGCAACATTGAGATACGTAGAGTATTGTAAGGAATTAGTATCAAATTTCATACATGCTGTCCAAACTTACATTTATACAAAATTAAGAGTAAATAAATTGTTGAATATTCAAAATGTGCCTCAGCTGCCACAAATCACTTTGGGAATATTGTGTTAATTTGTGAGTATTCATAATGGCATTGGAACATAAAGGGAAAGAAGAAAATAGATGCTTTTCACCATGATACATCCTATATAAAAATGCACTGCAGTCATGCTATCTGAGAGGAAGTCTTTGACAAGTTTGTCTTTTTTTAAAATCTATGTGCTTCTGCTGCCCAGATCCTTCCAATACATGGCAGTAGTGTCTGTCTCCTATCCTGGCAGAGCCACAGTCTTGTCACTCAAATGTAGTCACCTTTTAAGGATCTGGGCAAGAGAGATGGAGACATGTTTCCCTTGGATTAGAGCCATGTCAGTCATGAAAGCACACTAATATGGGTTGGAACCCAAGTGACGGGGCACCTGGGTATACATTTATTATTTTACATGTGTGTGTTAGTTGTGGGGCTTTCTTAAATGTGAGGCCCAGGGGAGGGTCCCTCTTTCCAGAGTCTGAGGGCAATTCTGGCTGTATCTTCAGCACTTAGGCAAAGTCAGGTAGTCATAATAGGTTACTGAGAGGTATAGGATCAAATGTAGTTTGCATGAATAGAATGAGTGCTCAAAAGAGATGTTTTTCTAGCTCTCTGGATGCCATGCAGTTGGTGAATTTTAAGAAGAGGTTCTCTAGAGTACAGATTGGGTGTGGGGAAGATTTCAGGGCAGGAGAAGTTTAGAATTGTTACTCATGAAGAGACCAATATTTAGAAATGTTCTCCAAGCAAAATACAGATAAAATCTTAAGTTGCCTTTGGGACATAAGGAGAATGTTTCTATTTGAGCCATGAAGGTGAGGCCCAGAGTTCAGATTAATAGCTCTGGCCTAAAATGGGGCTTGGCAGTACATGTGAGCTTTGAAATGAACTGGAGCAGGCTTCAAAGCCTGGCTAAGAGGTTCTCAGTGTGGACACGTCCTTGAACTCTGCTTTCTCAATACCACTGGCCTCCTATTCCTGCTTTCCCTCTTCATCTAGAATTTTAAGGGGAGAAATTCTAGAGAACAGACTTGATAAATTTCAAGAGATAGGAGCAAAGGATCATTTCTACAGACTTGTACTTTTCCAGAAATTTTAGGTATCTGCTGAAAACTGTCGAGATATTTCCTATCTGTAGCTCCTATCAAGAAAATAGCATCTGTAATATGGAACATCTTAACTGCCTTAGGCCTCGTAGCCAACTTAGATAGTAAACTGCCTTCTGGATCTACAAAACTTAGGGAAAACATCCTCCATTCAACCACTGGCTTCGGGGGAGAAAGAAATTTGGATGCAACCCTTGGCAAACTGTCAGAAAATGATTACTGGGATATAAAGAGACAATTCACAATAGTGGAATTTTATTAGTGACATGAACTTTAGGGAAACTATTGAACCTCACTAGTAAAGAAATACATGTTAAAATGGAGTCACAGGTGCAGGACAGGCAGTTCCTGCATGATCCCTCCCCTTTTCTGTGGCATCTTTATCTGGCAAGGGGCCCCTGGTGCCTTGGCAGAGGGGATAGTTAGGTCATAATATAGGAGAAAATGATGGTGACATAACCTAATTATCTCCAGAGAGGAATGGACTTGTTCCTGCTCATCAGCATTGCCAAGAGGGAGGTGGGAGGAACTCTTAGAAGAGCCAGAGAAGGTCAGCAGACATGACTGATAGCTTAGGAATTACAACCTAAAGGAAAAGTTAAAAGAAAGGCCTTGGGGAAGGAAAAGTTTTGCAACACTAAGAAGAGTCAACATATAGCTGGTTTTTATATTGCATCTCTTCCCAAAACAGAACAAGCTGAATGGGGTCCCAGTTGCAGTGACCCCATTAGTCCCAAAGGCATTCAGGTAAGCATTGCATGTGAGAAAGCATGCTCTAGTGGCGAACCGTGTAGACAGTAGAGCAGGGATCTGGGAGACTCCAGAGAGCTCTACAATTAGGAGAAGGCCTGTCATCACCCTGCCTTGTTTTGAAGGGCTAGATGGATGAGATGCCTGGTTTAGGGACTTTCCTTTCACCAGAGAGGCCCTATTTCATTCCGTAAGATTTACTTAGCATGTGCTATGGACCATGCATCATATATAAATATGTATCTTTTGACTTCAATTTTCCAGATGAGGGATAATGGGCTCATGGCAGATCAAAATAGGGTCAGAATCACAGGGGAAGCCCTGAACGGAGGAGGAAGGAGGACTTTATAGGCAGGGCTGAGTGGTCAGGCTGAAAGAACAAACCAACAGAAAAACAAAGACTGTGGCCTGCCCCAAGTGTGACTCAGGCTGCAGGAGGCTAATGAAGCATTTGGAGAGCTGTTCCAGAGTGTGGACTGTGGCAAAAAATCTTGAAACCAAAGCTCTGATTCTGGTGGTAGAAGAGTACTGGAGGTCAGGGTTTTTCTTCATGGAAGTTGGGAGGGCATGAGAAATGGGGGTGTCCATATAGGCAGCACCAATTCTTTTCCTCAGATCTCAGTTCCTGCTCTTCTGCCCCATCCCCTTCCCAAGGGCCCCTCAGACCCTCTTCCCTTTCTTCTAGCCAACTTTCAGCAACCCCTTCCTCACTGGGAAAACTATGAATAGTATTTCCCCCAGGTCCTTTGATTTCCTGGTTTCAATTTAGAGAGCCCGAGGGAGGGCTACGTAGGGAGAGCAGTCAGGGTGGAGGCTGGTGTAGGATTTATGCTTTCTACTTAGACTCTGTTCCTCCTTAGTCACTGCTCTCTTCGGATAGAGGGGAACAATAGGACACTTTCCCTATATGACCCATAGCAAGAGCACAAAGAATAGAGGTAACTATTTGGGGATTCCAGGAACTGGGGCTGCCTGCCATTTGCTTTTCTTCACCCTCCAGGCCATGCAGGAGTCTGATTTCCCCAAGGACCACTGGGCTCCTGCTGTGCAGTCTCCACACACATTACTTGAAGTCCTATTTGAGTGTCAAGAGTGAAAGTCTCAGCTTTCGTCCCTGAAAGATAATGGGGCAGTACCCATTACTCAGCGCCACCACACGCAGTCCCTCCCTACTGGGCACTATAACAAAGCACGTTGGGAGGAGGGACACTCAATACCTCACCACCAGCAAAATCCCTATCTTTAACTCTGGGAAAATCCTCAGCCCAGGACCTAGTAATGGGGGCCTCACCCTCGGGATCAAGACTGTGAATGTGAGAATGCTCAGTGGAATGGTCGAGGGAGCTGTGGTGAGCCCTTCTGTGGTCCTGGGGAGAAGAGTGGGAAGGCAAGAGTGGGTAAGATGAAAAAAAAAAAAAAGGGAATCAGATGAAAACAAAGTTTTGTAATTCCTGAAGCACTTTCCAAATGTAAGTTATGGCTATTAGGTGAGGATCAAAGGGCCTTCGGGATAAGATGGGATCTCCGTACTAGTTGTAGAAAGGGTGAAAGACGGGAGAAGAGCCACTCTGTCTCCTCCACGCGTGAGTGCCCATTCTGCCAGATGACTGCAGGGCCTCCTGCAACATCCTAGGCTGACTTGCCTTTTTTCCGGCTTTTCCTTTTACCTGGGGAAATCTTCGTTAGGTGCGCAGGCGTAGGATGGGAGTCGGGGGTGCATCTACTTCGGGAAGCCTTGATCCCACCCTACAGTAATGCTCCCTGAGTTATGCAGCCAATTTGTTCACAGCTGCTCTAATACAACTCCGGAATGCGTTGATCCTGGTCCTGGCAGGCAGCGACTTAGCGGCTCCTCCCTCTTCTCCTCAGAGGCGCCGCCGCCGCATTAGACAGCAGGGGGCGCTATGCTGCTTACTTCCTTGAGCCGAGAGGGCACCAGATCTTTCCCTCTTGCTTCTACTTAGCAAGGCTGAGACCAGCTTTATCTTTTAAAAGCCTTTTTGAGCCCGAGAACACACGAGAAATAGACACATAGGATTTATATTATATGTCTCAAAACATATAAGCTTCCAAAGCACAGGATTTTTACCTTTCAGCGTGAACTGGTCCCCAAACTCTGTCTCAAGCTCCCAGTTGCCTTAGGATAGTCACAGGTTTTTCCAAAGAGAGAAGGGCAGCAACAGACACTTGTCATGAGCACCCATTGTGTGCCCTGAGCTTCCAACAGTAGAGGATGAAGGAGGGTGAGGGGACAGATGAGTGAGAGAGTATCAGCAGAGCTCTTCAGCTTTTCTACTCCAAGGGCAAGTGTTCTCTGTGGCTGCATAGTACTATTGTATGGCTATTTCATCATTTCTTTACCCAGTCCCTCATTCAGGGGCATGTAGTTTGTTCCAATCTTTTACTACTATAAACAAGCTGGAATGTATATCCTGGACCAAAACAGCAACAATAAACCCTGTGCATTTAGTTGATGACAAGCTCACTCCCATGCACAATCAGTGTTCTTAGGACAGCTCCTGTAAATGTCGGGTGGGGGGAGCTGTGGGTTGGCAACACCAAATCTTCCAGATGCACATGTGTGTCACTGGCCCCCAGGTAGCCTGGGAGAGTATTTTTCAGAATATAATAACAAAACCAGTGGAATGTTTTCCTTGTAGTGAGAGCCCAGTAACATCTCTGCACATAGAAGTAAACATTATTGTTTCAAAGTTCTGGTCTTTTAATACTGGAGAGAATGAAAGAATCCATGTTTATATGTTAGATAAATTTAGATACATGCAAGGACAACTAATTTAGTTTAAAAAGTATAGAAAATTTTAGAGCAAATTGCAAGCTCTCATTTTCAAGCAACTTCTATGGGGTAGGCACTTTGCTTAAATTGACTCATTTAACCCTCACAACAACCCACAAGTCAGATACTATTATATTATCTTCATTTCAAAGACGAGCAAATGCAGGCCCATGTAGTTAACAGACAGTAGTAGCAGAACCAGGAATGTCTCCCTCAAAAGCTGGTGTTCCCATTTATTCCAGGCTGCCTCTTAGAAGGAGCTGGGGTGTACAGTATGTTTAGGGTAAATCCTTTTCTTTTTTTAAATTCTTTTTATTTTTTAAAAAATTTTATTGAGGAATATTGGGGAATAGTGTGTTTCTACAGGACCCATCAGCTCCATGTCAAGTCGTTGTCTTCAGTCTAGTTGTGGAGGGCACAGCTCACTGGCCCATGTGGGAATCAAACCGGTGACCTTGGTGTTATGAGCACTGCGCTCTAACCACTGAGTCAATTGGCTGCCCCCTTTTCTTCTTCTTGCCTCTGTTTCTTCGTTTCTAAAATAGGAATAATCATCCAGGATAGCATATTTATATTATCAGGTTTGTTTTCTAGGTAATAATTTTATTTCCATAATAAAATATGTATTCTAGAATGTGAGATGGAAGGGGGTCTCCAGTCTGGTAGTTCTTATCTGTTACATCTGCAAGGACCCCTAGTCATTATCACTGCCTGTGAAACACATGTTTTTAGAACATACTGAGTAAACTAGTATGTTTACTTTTGGCCATTTTAAGTGATCACTTTGCTTTGTCATCTTGTTTTGCGGACTTTCTTAATTTCTTTGGTTATTAAGCAAGTTTTTTCATATCTATCCTGTTGAAGCGTTTTTATAGGTATGAGGATGTAAAAATGAATTAAGTATAGTGTAGCCCCTCTGTGATGCCTATAGTCTCAATAAAGAGAGCTGTATTTAAGTGTTTATGAGGCAGAAACCACATACTGCAGTCATAGTGTGTATATCTGACCCGAGACCTGCTCTGATTGGATGATTCAGTGGGTTTTCAAATTTGTTTTAAAAATAATTTGTGGAGTTTGTGGTAACCTTTCCCAATAGGGATTTTCATATAGAAAAGTTGGATTCTGGGCTTGCTTTAAATAGCCAAAAATGCGGCCACATTAAGCCACAATTATTTCAATGTGACTATCAGCTAGAACTGAGCAGCAGCTGCTTCTACTCAAGGGGACATTAGCTCAGGGTGTCTTCACTGACTCCCTCCTTTCTTCTGACTCCCAGCCTGTCTGTCTGTTTACTCAGTGATGATACCTGCCTGGCTCCTGCAGACATTTCTGTTATGACCCATCAGACTTTTTAAGTGTCCTGAGAGAGGTCTAGACAATACTCTGCCCAATCCTTGACCATTCTCCTCCTGTAAATTGTGTTCAGAGCACATCCGCAAACACAATTTTTGATAGTATTTACTATAGGTTCCCTCTGCAAATTTTGAACTGCCCTCTAAATTAAATCCCAATCATCCAACTGACAGGAAAGATTTTGGGTTGAGGACCTGTTTATTTGAAACAGGAATCAGTACAAATCCATGTTACTGAATTCTCAGTACGATTTTATCTTTAGTATCAAAAAATTGCTAAATAGGAGTTTGTTCTGTTATTTCATTAGTTTAATCACCACATCAGTGTCCCAGCAGTCACTGAATTATGGGCTAATTTCATGATGCCATTATTTGTAATCAAGGGACATTGTAAGATATAGCCTGCAATGGAGAAGGTCTGCATTGTGGTAAAAACAACTGTTGAGGATGTTGGCCACAGGGTTGCTCAAAGCCATCTTGATGTCCAACACTTACAATGTCTTCAGTCCCAGGACACTCTTGAAATGTCTGCCTGTAACCTACTGATAAGGTGATACTTTAAAATAATTTTTTACAGTACTTTATTGGGGAACAGTGTGTATTTCCAGGACTTTTTATTGGGGAACAGTAGTGTGTTTTTCCCAGGACTCACCAGCTCCATTCAAATCAAGCATCCAAGTCCAGTTGTCCTTTCAGTCTTAGTTGTGGAGGGCGCAGCTCAGCTGCAGGTCCAGTTGCCATTGTTAGTTGCAGGGGGTACAGCCCACCATCCCTTGAAGGAGTCAAACTATCCACCTTGTGGTTGAGAGCTTACTCTCCAACCAACTGAGCCATCTGGCCATCCGGGAGCTGAGCGGCAGCTCGTTGACTTCATTCTAGTTGCGGAGGGCGCAGCTCGCTGGCCCATGTGGGAATCGAACCACCAGGCCCGATGCCCAGAGCTCGCGTTCTAACCAACTGAGCCACCCGTCCAGCTAAAGCAACGTTAACCGTCAATACATTTCCTTCACATGGCTTTCCTAATGCAGTGGCTATCTATGGGAACACACACTGCTTGTTGCTACCACTTAAAGGACTGTAGTAATAACATGGTGCAGGTTAATTTAGTTGTGTGAATGGAGGGAGCTAAGGAAGCTGAGCTCAAATGACAATTGGTGTACTGGTCTCTCCCTGGTCTCTTGGGCTCAACAGGATGGCCTTAGGCCTGCCTTCTTCTTATATGGGACCTCCTACATGTCTCCTCTGAAGGCCATTGGAAAAAAGCTGATCTTGATCCCTTTGATCAAGTATCTGGAATGAAATGGGAAAGTACAGGAAAGACTTTAGTGATGCATCTGAGGTTATCACTTCCTGAGGGATGCTCTGAATATATTGGCACAGACACGGAAGGTGGAGTGGGTCAGTGGCTGGGCCTCACTGAGGAGGCGAGGCTTTGTAGAGACTTCCTGGGGATTTCTCTTGCCAGGTTTTCATCATTCAAGAGGGAATGGAAAGGAACTCACTTAACTGTGTTACGGGGCTTTAGTGTTTGTGTTAGTCATTTTGGTCTCAAAAAATGCTATGATCCTGACTTATTGTGTATCATAATTGCCTGTGAACTTCCAGTCTTGTGACTGGAACTCTGGAGGACACAAATTCCTTATTCACATTTGCATCTTCAGTGCCTAGAGGAGGGGCAGGAACATCATAAAACTTGGAAGTGTATGTGGAATGAATGGTGATTTGAATATTGTGAGAGTCCCTTAGAAATAAAGACTTATGAAATCAATTACACACAGCTAGGATGTGAGTATGTGGCTAAAATGCATTCTGAGTTTTTCTTATTTAACCACACTAACGGCACAGGAAAAGTAATTTGACACAAATTTGCATCATACTTCTAGACCAGTAGTTTTCAGTGACTTTGTGGCTTCAAAATTTCTAGAGGTATTTTTGGTAACTGTAATGATTGAGGAGGGGGCCATTACTGGCATTTAATGGGTAGGGACCAGATGTGCTCAGTGTACAGCAATAACGTGTAGAAAAGTCCTGCAAAATGAAGAATTAATGCATGTCCTACAACTTATGACTCTCCTTTTGGATGAGGGTGAGAAAATAGTTTATAATTATCTTAGCCTTTAACCAACTCCTTTGTATTTTTCATAATTTTGAAACAAAAAAATTTGCTGGCAATATAATATAATATATAATATTGAGGGAAATTTTATTTCTTTCTAGATCTTTGCAAGCTCTTTGATAGACTGGAGATGGACAGTGAGCTGAAGTCGCCAAACAGGATTTTATCTCCTTTCTTTTCACCAAGTTGGGCTTTGGGGGATTTGAGATGGGTCAGTCATTAGCCACTATTTTTCAGGGACTCTTGCTAAAACTGAGACAGAAAGAATGAGATTTTTAACATACTACTTTACTCATGGAATCAGAACAAACAGGAACAAGTGGTCACAAGAATTACTTCTTTCATTAACTCCGTGAAAATACAAGGAACTCTCCTAGCAAGCAATTAGAAAGTTTCAGGATGATGAGAATATAGAGCCTGCTTGTTTAGCTTCTCTTTTTAACAGAATTGGATAAATATGACCAAATATTTGGTCTTGGACTTCATTTTTTCTACTGTTTTTGAGTCTTTTGTCTTTTATTTTTCTGTGAAAGTATTTTTCCAGGTAGAATTTTTCAAGTTAAAGCCTGAGATAAAACTATTTACAAAAGTATGAAATATGTACAACCAGTGAAAAGTGAGATGACTGATGTTAGGGAATACACAGATAAATATTGAAAGTGTTGTTATGTGTTAATTTTATTGTGACTAAATAGTCAATATCACATATCTGTGGTTTCAGTCTGAAGGCTAGTAGTCTTATGACCCATTAAGAGCTGACATTTCAGCTTGAGTCAAAAGCCAGGAAAAAGCTGATGTCCTAGTTTGAAGGCCATCAGGTGGGAGAATTCTCTCTTATTTGGGAATGGGCCAGACTTTTTGTGCTATTTAGGCTTTCAACTGATTGGATGAGGCCCACCCACTTTGGGAGAGCAACCTGCTTTACTCAGTCAACTGATTGAAATATTAATCTCATCCAAAAACATCCTCACAGAAACACCCAGCATAATGTTTGACCAAATATCTGGGCACCTCGTGGCCCAATCAAATTGACACACAAAATTAACTATCATACATACATATATATATATATATATATATATATATATATATATATATATACACACACACACACACACACACACACACACATATATGAATATATAATATAATAATTTTATTTCAGGTAATCAGGATTTAGGTGTAATCTTTTAAGAAAATCAGATTTATATAGTAGAAAAATTCAGAAATGTGGATTGCATTTTCTGTAGATATTCTTTTACACACACACACACACACACACACACACACACACCTACTCCTTAATTAGAGATTCAGAGAACTACAGACAGTCTGAGCTAGAAGGAGTATGTGAGGTCTTTTGTTCCAAGTCTCTCTTTTAACAGCTGAGGACCAGAGTGGTGGGGTGATTTGTCTAGCTGACACAGAGAATTAGTGATAGACCTGGGAATTAAATACATGGCTCGTTGATACAAGGATTTTATTAGTACTATGCGGCAACTTGAAAAATGAGGTGGGTCTTTGTGTAACTTGTAGAGATCTCCAGGAGAATGTATGGGATGTCAAGGTAGTGGGATGGAAGGAAGGAAGAAGGGAGGAGCTGGAATTGGATGTGTAAGTGGAAGGAAGAGCTCCTCAGGTGAGCACTTTGAGGAGTGAGGAGAGATGGAGAAAGGGAGAGAATGTGACTTACTGAGAGTTTGGGGTTTGAGGAAGGAAGGTAAATCAGGGGAAGTAACACACAAGATGCCTCTTTCTTTGTCTCTTCATTTCTTCTTCCAAGACAGAAAACATGACTCAGATATGAATCCTATTCACTCCTGGACAAGACTGTTATTTTCTAGGCCAAGAACTTCATAAATCTCCCAAATGACTCCCCAGCTCATCAGCGACATCAGTAGGGATTATGGGCGCCTCTTACATTTGAAATAAGATTACCCCACCCCAACAGGTTTGATTCTCCGTGCTCAGCAGCATTTGGCACAGTTGATCACTCCCCTGTCCAGGAGGAGGCTGACCTGGGAATGAGGCTTCTTCTGACCGAACAAGGATGAAAAGCTTCTCCCCGACTCCCTTAAAATTGCTTAGCATTCCCCACCACAGGTGACGGTAACATTATCCCTTCTGTTCTGAGGCCAACAACGTTGGTGTTCTTCTGGATTCCTTCCTTTTTCTTACGTCCCACTTTCAATTTCAGTAACGTCAGTTGTTTTCACTTTCAAAACACATCTAGCATCCAGCCATCTCTCACTGCCTCCATTGCTATCACCGAGTCTGAGAGAGCATTTCTTCCCACAAGGATTACTATATACAAGTCTTGGCACTCTGCTTCTACCCTTGCCCTCACACACAGCAGCCCAAGTCATCCTGTCAAAATGTATTCCAGATCAGGTAACTCTGCTCAGAATGTTCTAGTGCTTCTTCATTTCACTCTGAGTAAAAGCTAAAATTCTTACAAAAATCCTTATACTCTTAGGTGATTTGTCTTCCTACACCCTTACATTTTGGAACAAATCCCCTGCTTTTTACTCTCCCTTTCACTCATTCTTCTCTGGTATCTGGCCTCTTTGCTGTTCCTGAAAGACACAGAAGCAGCCTTGCTTTAACACATTTCTCCCTAGATATACGCAAAGCCAAGCACCATACCACTTTTAAGTCTTTGCTTACCACGTCTTTGTTTACCAAGGAGGCTTACTTTACCCTATTTAAAAATTCTACCTATAGCTTCCCCCCATTCTCCTTCCCGCTATATTTTCCCCATAGAGCTTATCACCTTATGGCCTATATAATTTGCATTTTTATCATGTCTATTGTCTGTGTGTGTGTGTGTTTTTTTTTTTTTTTGGTCTGTTGTAATCTCTGATGACACTCACATACCTCTAATAGTGCTTGGCACATAGGTACTCAAGGAATGTTTGTTGAGTAAGGCTCCCCAAATCAAGGGCCCAATTCCCACTACACAAGATTCCTGAGACATCAAGGTCACTGACAGATTTGGGATCTAGGTCATTTCTTACCAGCTGCTTTGCTGCTGAATCTACCGGAAGTGTAAATCTCCAGGCCTCATCCAAGAGGCCTAATGGGAGGTTGATGTAGACACCCTCCTTTTCCTGTGATCTAACCCCTCTTTATCTGTGAGGAACTTCAGTTCATTCTTCTAATACCACCTCTCCGGAATCCGCACCCCTCGCTGACTCCAAGTCCACTTCCTCTCTCACAGCCTCTCTAGTGGCTGAGGGTCCTTGATGGCAAAGCCCAGCAGGAGCTGGCCGCCCTTGGCGAACCTGTCACCACTATGTGTAAATGCTCTTTTCCGCCAGCAGAGGGCAGGAGCTGCCGCGAAATCCTGGGCTGGGCTCGCGCCGGGCATCTGCAAGCCCAGTTTTCTCTACGGGTTCCCGGCTCTCCCCTAAACTCCTGATTTCTTTCTGGGCGGGAATGAGGGAGGAGGAAAACACAGAAAGTCGGTGTGTGATTGCGCTGCTGATGGGCTGATGGGCACCTATTCCGTACTCTCCAGGCTCTGGGTTCGATGTGCTTACGGGACGCTCTCATAAAACTTGGACGGCACGCCGACCCTGATCCGGGCAAGTGACCGGACCCACAGTGGTATTCTTCAGTTCCCGTCACCCCTAGAGGCTCCGCAACCACGGGGACGGGTCACGGGCTCCTGGGGAGGGGTCTGGAAGGTCTCCCACTTTCTTCACAGCAACATCCCCTAGACTTCCGGTTACACCCCTGAACGAGGCGCTGTGGGGAGAGGAGGGGCGCGGAGCTGGGGCGATCACCTTCTTGCTCAGTCTTGGTCCTCTCAGGCCACATCCGGCCGCCCCTCCGGGAAACTCAGCTGCAGCTCCTTGTCTTCAATCTAGTTGTGGAAGGCTCAGCTCACTGGCCCCTGTGGGAATTGAACTGGCAACCCTGTTGTTCAGGGCTCCGGCACTAACCAACTGAGCCATCCGGCAGCCCATTGTGCTAGTTTTTAATCTCACCCAGATGCAAAGTTAGTTCTGAGGGTCAGACCAAAATAGCCTCCCTACTGTAAATACATTTAAATTTTATTGTGAGTAAACTATTCACATGCAGTTATTTAGTTTTAGTCATGCTATTTCTTTCAAATTCATGAATCTTATAGGAAAAAGCCAATTTAAATCATCAAACAATTTACAAATATGTACCCAAAATACCACATATACACCTCTGTAATAACATAGACAGCTACACACAAAAATTATCCCTCACAGAATCAAAGAATTCCAAAGTATCTGGGCTGGAAGGTCATTTAATACAAGCCCTTCATTTGTAGATGAACAGAATGTTGATCTTCCCAATTCCATAGCCAGATAGTGGAAAATCTGGATGAAATCTCACAGCTCCGTGACCTGAGAATTCCATTCCTTTAGTTGAGATCATGCCCAATACCGCAATTATAAATATAGACATACACTGTGTTTTCTGAAATAATGTCATGTTCTTTTATCATGGCTCATGGATCCAGCTACTTGTGTAGGGTCTTTCCATGATGTATGTGACCCAGCATAAGAGAGGGAAAGATGCTCAGATTCTACTTCTGCTGTGAATATCCATACCTAAGGGAACTCAAACGTGACCTGTCTGGGATTCTCTTTTTTTTAAAAGATTTTATTGGGAAAGGGGAACAGGACTTTATTGGGGAACAGTGTGTACTTCCAGGCCTTTTTTCCAAGTCAAGTTGTTGTCCTTTCAATCTTAGTTGTGGAGGGTGCCGTTCAGCTTCAAGTTGTTGTCCTTTCAGTCTTAGTTGTGGGGGGCACAGCTCAGCTCCAGGTCCAGTTGCCGTAGCTAGTTGCAGAGGGTGCAGCCCACCATCCCTTGTGGGACTCGAGGAATTGAACTGGCAACCTTGTGGTTGAGAGCCCACTGGCCCATGTGGGAATTGAACCGGTATCCTTTGGAGTTAGGAGCATGGAGCTTTAACCGCCTGAGCCACCGGGCGGGCCCAGGCATGTTCTTTAATCTCAAGTTTACATCATTACTTAAAGCTCGACAGTTAAAACTATGATTAGAGTTTAAATGAGTAAAATCTTAAATCTTACCTTTTATAACTCTGACCCAGAAAAATATTTCAAATTCCTCCATAAGAAGAGTCTGTCATTATACATATTATCTGGTGCACATGGTCCTAAATTGGATGGTTGGCCAACAAGTTTCTCATCTCTGCTTTGATCTGGTTTCTCATTAATCTCACTGGTGACCCAAATGAAGAAAGGGAGTGTATACTGAGACTCACAGACATCTATAGCTCAGACATGGTCATTTCAGTAAACATCAAGTTCCTATTACAACCTCAGAGCAGAGTGAGACTTTGGGAATGAGTCTCAGAGCAGCCAGATTATTGGGAACAGGTTTTCCTTCCCCAATAAAATCTTTGAGAAAAAAAAGAAGAACATGCCTACACAGAATAAGATATATGTATTAGTCAATTCACCTCTTCCTTCCAGCTAGGAAAAGGGAGAAAGTTCTATGTCAAGAAATGAAAGGAAATTTATGATAGAGTGGAGAAGCACTTACAGAGAACAAGGGGATCAGACAGGAGAATAGTCACTAAAGGAAGGTGAATAACTTTTTTTTTTTTAGGGAAATTTGACTGGCTCTTTTTTACCCCCTTTGATTTCCACTATTCTTTAGAAGATGTTGGGACTATTGATCGGTTAGGACTTTTCATGGCCATGTTTCAATTTCTCTTAGTCAAATACAATCTGATCAAAATGGAATGCAATAGGTATAGATAGAAAATTCATATTTTCAGGAATGTATATTTGTTATAAGGATCAAGTGAGGGTCAGGATCCTTTAGAGAAATCAGAAAGAGATAGTCTGGATCTGAACTCCATCACAAGCTACAGTAGTACCTCGGTTTTCGAATGTCTCCATTGACCAACATTTCAGTTTACGAATGCTGTAAACCCGGAAGTAAATGCTTGCGGTTTTCAAACATGCCTCAGGAAGCATGTCACGTGGCTTCCACTGAGTGTAAGATCCTGAGGCCTAGCTGTTGGCTGTTTTTGATCGTTTCAGAACTTGAACCGTCTTCAGGAATGGATTATGTTTGAAAACCGAGGTACCACTGTATATCCCAGGGAAGAGGTGAAGAAATATTTGTTTTTAGCACAGCAGCCAAATTAATCTGGTCACTTCAATCCACTATTTAGTACTCCATTTGATCCTCAGTTAGAAACCTCTCTTTATCCAGGTCTCCTCAGCCCTGAAGGGTCTGAATCTCATCACCTCCATCATTAATGCTCATGGATATTAATGTTCTAGTCCTACTAGACTAGACTTTGGTTTTTCCAACATGCCAAACCTGTGTCTATCTTAGGACTTTTTTTTTTCTTTTTTTTTTTTTTAATTAATTTTATTGGGGTGACAATTGTTAGTAAATTTACATAGATTTCAGGTGTACAATTCTGTATTACATCGTCTATAAATCCCATTGTGTGTTCACCACCCAGAGTCAGTTCTTCCATCACCATATATTTGATACCCTTTACCCTCATCACCCACCCCCCACCCCCTTACCCTCTGGTAACCACTAAATTATTGTCTGTGTCTATGAGTTTTTGTTTCTCATTTCTTTGTCTTGTTCTTTTTGGTTTATATACCACATATCAGTGAAATCATAGGGTTCTCTGCTTTTTCTGTCTGACTTGTTTCACTTAGCATTATTCTCTCGAGTTCCATCCATGTTGTCACAAATGTTCCTATATCATCTTTCCTTAACGCCGAATAGTATTCCATTGTGTATATGTACCACAACTTCTTTATCCATTCATCTATCGAAGGACATTTTGGTTGTTTCCATGTCTTGGCCACCGTAAACAAAGCTGCAATGAACATTGGAGTACACGTGTCTCTATAGAGAGATGCTTTTATATTTTTGGGGTAGATACCCAGGAGAGCGATTGCTGGGTCATATGGTAATTCTATTCGTAATTTCTTGAGGAACCTCCACACTGCCTTCCATAGCGGCTGCACCAGTCTGCATTCCCACCAACAGTGTATGAGAGTTCCTTTTTCTCCACAGCCTCTCCAACACTTGTTACTATTTGTTTTGTTGATGAAAGCCATTCTGACTGGGGTGAGGTGATATCTCATTGTGGTTTTCATTTGCATTTCTCTGATGATTAGCGATGTTGAGCATTTTTTCATATGTCTATTTGCCATTTGTATATCCTCTTTGGAGAAATGTCTCTTCAGGTCCTCTGTCCATTTTTCAATTGGGTTGTTTGTTTTTTTGTTGTTGAGTTTCATGAGTTCCTTGTATATTTTGGATATTAGCCCCTTATCAGAGGAACTGTTTGCAAAAATCTTCTCCCATTCAGTTGGTTGCCTCATTATTTTGTCAATAGTTTCTTTTGCTGTGCAGAAGCTTTTCAGTTTCATATAATCCCATTTGTTTATTTTAGTTTTTACTTCCATTGCCTTTGGAGTCAAATTCATAAAATGCTCTTTGAACCCAAGGTCCATAAGTTTAGTACCTATGTTTTCTTCAATGCAGTTTATTGTGTCAGGTCTTATGCTTAAGTCTTTGATCCATTTTGAATTAATTTTGGTACATGGTGACAGATAGCAGTCCAGTTTCATTCTTTTGCACGTAGCTATCCAATTCTGCCAGCACCATTTATTGAAGAGGCTGTCTTTCCTCCATTGTATGTTTTTAGCTTCTTTGTCAAAAATTATCTGTCCATATTTATGTGGTTTTATTTCTGGGTTCTCAATTCTATTCCATTGGTCTATGTGTCTGTTTTTCCGCCAATACCAAGCTGTTTTGATTATTGTAGCCCTGTAGTACAAGGAAAAATCAGGGAGTGTGATACCTCCAGTATTGTTCTTTTTTTTAAATATTGCTTTGGCTATTCGGGGTCTTTTTTGGTTCCAAACAAATCTGATGATTTTTTGTTCTATTTCTTTAAAAAATGCCATTGGGATTTTAATGGGGATTGCATTAAATCTGTATATGGCTTTGGGTAATATGGCCATTTTAACTATGTTGATTCTTCCAATCCATGAGCACGGAATGTCTTTCCATTTCTTTGTGTCTTCTTCAATTTCTTTCAAAAATGTCTTATAGTTTTCAGCATATAAATCCTTCACATCCTTGGTTAAGTTTATTCCTAGGTATTTTATTCTTTTTGCTGCAATTGCAAAAGGAATTGTTTTTTCTATCTCTTTTTCTGAGATTTCATTGTTGGTATATAGGAAAGCAATGGACTTTTGCACGTTGATTTTGTAGCCAGCAACTTTACTATATTCATTGATTGTTTCTAATAGCTTTTTGGTGGAGTCTTTAGGGTTTTCTATGTATAGCATCATGTCATCTGCAAAGAGTGACAATTTAACTTCTTCATTCCCAATTTGGATGCCTTTTATTTCTTTCTCTTGCCTGATAGCTCTGGCGAGGACTTCCAACACTATGTTGAAAAGCAGAGGTGATAGGGGACAACCTTGTCGTGTTCCTGAATGTAGAGCAAAGGGCTTCAGCTTTTCACCATTAATTATGAGGTTAGCTGAGGGCTTGTCGTATATGGCCTTTATTATGTTGAGGTATTTTCCTTCTATACCAATTTTAGTAAGTGTTTTAATCATAAATGGATGTTGTATCTTATCAAATGCTTTTTCTGCATCAATTGATAGAATCATATGATTTTTGTCCTTTATTTTGTTTATGTGATGTATCACATTGATGGATTTGCGAATGTTGAACCATCCTTGTGCCCCGGGGATGAACCCCACTTGGTCGTGATGAATAATCTTTTTAATGCATTGTTGTATTCGATTTGCTAGAATTTTGTTTAGGATTTTAGCATCTGTATTCATCAGAGATATAGGTCTGTAGTTTTCTTTTTTTGTGTTGTCCTTACCAGGTTTTGGTATCAGGGTAATGTTGGCCTCATAAAATGAGTTAGGGAGTACTGACTCTTCTTCAATTTTTTGGAAGAGTTTGAGCAGGATTGGTATTAGATCCTCTTTGAAGGTTCGGTAGAATTCACTGGTGAAGCCATCTGGTCCGGGACTTTTGATTTTGGGAAGGTTTTTGATGACTGATTCAATTTCCTTACTGGTGATCGGCCTGTTAAGATTTTCCAGTTCTTCATGATTCAGCCTTGGAAGGCTACATGTTTCTAAGAACTTGTCCATTTCTTCTAAGTTATTAAATTTGGTGGCATATAGTCCTTCATAGTATTCTTGGATAATCCTTTGTATTTCTGTGGTGTCCGTGATAACTTCCCCTTTTTCATTTCTGATTTTGTTAATTAGTGTCTTCTCTCTTTTTATCTTAGTGAGTCTAGCCAAGGGTTTGTCGATTTTGTTAATCTTTTCAAAGAACCAGCTTTTTGTCACATTAATTTTTTCTATTGTCTTTTTGTTCTCTATTTCATTTAGTTCTGCTCTGATTTTTGTTATTTCCTTTCTTCTGCTGACCTTGGGTTTCGCTTGTTCTTCTTTTTCTAGTTTTTTAAGGTGTAACATGAGGTTATTTATTTGGGATTTTTCTTGTTTCTTGAGATAGGCCTGTAATGATATAAATTTCCCTCTTAAAACTGCTTTTGCGGCATCCCAAAAATTTTGGTAGGATGTATTTTCATTGTCATTTGTTTCTATGTATCTTTTGAGCTCTCCTCTAATTTCTTCTTTGACCCAGTCGTTCTTTAAAAGTATGTTGTTTAATCTCCATGTATTTGTGTTTTTTCCTGCTTTCTTTTTGCAGTTGATATCCAATTTCAAAGCTTTGTGATCAGAGAATATGCTTGGTATGATTTCAATCTTCTTAAATTTGCTGAGGCTGATTTTGTGTCCCAGTATATGGTCTATCCTTGAGAATGTTCCATGTACACTAGAAAAGAATGTATAGTCTGATGTTTTAGGATGAAGTGCTCTATATATGTCAATTATGTCCAATTCATCTAATGTGTCATTTAGGGCTGCGATTTCGTTATTTATCTTCTGTTTGGATGATCTATCCATAGCTGTCAATGATGTATTTAAGTCCCCTAGTATAATTGTGTTTTGGTCAATTTCTCCCTTTAGTTCTGTTAGTAGTTGCTTGGTATATTTCGGTGCTCCCTGATTGGGGGCATAAATATTGATGACTGTTATGTCTTCTTGTTGTATAGTCCCCTTTACCATTATGAAATGTCCATCTTTGTCTCTTGTTATCTTTTTCACCCTGAAGTCTGTTTCATCGGAAATCATTATGGCTACACCTGATTTTTTCTGGGTACCATTTGCTTGAAGTGTCAATTTCCACCCTTTCACTTTGAGTCTATGCTTGTCCTTGTAGCTGAGATGTGTCTCTTGTAGGCAGCATATGGTTGGGTTTAGTTTTTTGATCCAATCTGCTACTCTGTGTCTCTTTATTGGTGAGTTCAGTCCATTTACATTCAGGGTGATTATTGATATGTGAGGATTTCCTGTCATTCTGTCTTTAGTTTTCTGGTAAGGCTGTGTCTCCATTGTTTCTTTGCCTTTTTGTTGTCTGTTATTTCTGTGTGGTAGTATTCTATGATGTTTCCCTCTGTTTCTTCTTTTATTACAGTATATATTTCAGATTTGGATGTTTTTTGAGTGGTTACCCTTGAGTTTATGTAAAAGAAAGTTTGATATTTAGAGTATTCCAGTTTCTTCAGTACGCTTACTTTCTCTATTCCCATATTCCAGTTCAGGCCTTTACACTCCCCCTTTTTATGTTTCAGTTGCCACAAGTTGTCCCTGTTGATGGTGGTCTAATAGCCTCCTTTAGTATTTCTTGTAGTGCAGGTCGTGTATTAGAAAATTCCCTCAGCTTCTGGATGTCTGGAAAGGTCTTTATTCCTCCTTCATATCTAAAGGAGATCTTTGCTGGATATATTATTCTTGGCTCATGATTTCTCTCTTTCAATAGTTTGAATATTTGGTTCCATTCCCTCCTAGCTTGTAGAGTTTCTGCTGAAAAATCTGATGATAATCTAATGGGCTTTCCTTTGTAAGTTACCGTCTTCTTTTCCCTGGCTGCCTTGAGGATTCTTTCTTTATCATTGATTTTAGACAGCTTCAATACAATGTGCCTTGGTGAAGGCCTGTTGGGATTGAGGTAATTAGGTGTTCTATTTGCTTCTTGGATTCGAGGATCCAGTTCTGTCCACAAGTTTGGGAAGTTCTCATCGACAATTTGTTTGAATATATTCTCTGTTCCCTTCCCTCTTTCTTCTCCTTCTGGTATACCCATTATCCTTATATTGCTCTTTCTGATGGAGTCAGAAAGTTCTTGTAGAGTTCTTTCATTTCTTTTAAGTCTCAAGTCTCTTTCTTCTTCCCTCTGTGTAAATTCCAGGTTCCTATCTTCGATGTCACTGATTCTTTCCTCCATCTGGTCAACTCTACTACCTAAGCTGGATATTTTATTGTTAATTTCTTCTATTGAGTTCTTAATCTCCAGAAATTCTATTTGGTTCTTTTTCAAGATTTCAATCTCTTTTGTAAAATGCTCATGGTGTTCTTTGATTGTGTTTCTGAGTTCATTAAACTGCCTTTCTGTGTTTTCTTGCATCTCGTTCAGTTTTTTCAGAATTGCGATCTTGAATTCTCTGTCATTTAAATCACAAAGGTCCATATCTCTAAGTTCCTTTTCTGGAGACTTTTCACTTTCTTTCTGAGCTATCTTGTTGCCTTGGTTATTCATGGCAATCACTGATTTACTATTTCTCTTCCTAGACATCTACAGGAGTGTCTTCTGCAACAGGTTGATAGGTATGCGAAGAGCTTTTGGAGTTCCAAAGCTCTTTCTGCACCAGATTCAGAGCCCGTTTGTTTCAGCAGTTCTGTTTACTCCTGCAGGGATCCGCCCAGATAGGTGGGGCCAGGGGCGGGGTGAGTTGTGAGAGGTGGCCCAGAGCAATGGCGGCGACCACCACCACAGCCAGTCCTGCTTCCACAGCTCCCTCCCCCCTGCCGGAACTAGTTGAGCTGCGAATCTGTGTCTGCGGTCCACAGTTCTCAGAGCAGCAAATATTCTGTCCTTTGATCCGACACTGCTACTTTATCGCTTCTAGCACGGGGCAGGTGGGGGCGGGGCGAGCTCTGGGAGGGTAGGGAGGGGGCGGCTAGTCTCCGTGCCTAAGGCTTCCGTTCTCCGCTCCGCAGTGAGGGCTTAAACCACGGATTTCAGCCCTCTTCCCTCAGTCTTTGCTCCGAGGTCTGCCGTGAGCGAGCGTTGGGTTCAGCAGTTTTATATGCTGCCCCCTCAGCCCTGTGGGCCGTAAGCGGAGCCCTAGCAGTCCAAGTCCTTCCCTCTCCCGCAGTTGCGGAAGATACGGGCGCAGCGGGCTCCAAGCACTGAGCTGGGTCTGTGTCCTGCGCCCGCGCGGCTCCGTCTCGCACTTCTCCTCTCCCTCCTCCCCTGCTCGCGCGATTCACCCACCTGGAGGTGAATTCAGTAGTCGGCCTCTTCGTCTTGCCTGTCTGCTGTGCAAGGAGTTTTTTGTGGAGTTATTGTTGTCCGATTCGTTGCAAATTCCAGGGGAGCGTTACAGAGCCTCACCTCATGCCGCCATTTTTTTTCTCACTGTCCATCTTAGGACTTTTGAACGTGCTCTTCTGTCTGCCAGGGTGATTCTCCTCCTGGTCATAGAGTGACCAGCTACATCTCATCTTGTTCAGATTTGTTCTCTTCTAGGAGTCTTGCCTCCCCACTCTCTGCTGTCACTTCCAGGACACATCCAAATTGTTTCCATCATATTACTCTCTTATTTTTTTCCTGACATTTATCACTAGAAAAAATAACCTTATATGTTTAGTACTTAGCCTCAGGAGTATGTGGCACGTGGGAGCAGAAACCTGTCTTTGTTCACTTTGCAACATTAAGTACCTAGAATAGTGTCTGGAACATGACACTTCCTCAATAGATACCTAACTGGATGAATGAAGAAATGACTGGGAGCAGGGATGAAAATACAAGCTGGAGGGAGATTGTACCGTGGGTAATTGATTACCCCTCTTGTGAGGTGTGCGAGATGCTGGTCCTAGACTAGGAGGAGTCATATGAACTGGTGACTGAAGTGACCATATTCTTCACAGGATGGTGATTCCATCTTTGCTGTGTCCAATCTCCTCCTTCTGCTGTACTGTGTCTATATGAAGAATGAACATACTTATGCCATGACTTATTTTACCTAAAATCAATGGCTTCTGTTGAGCATGGCAATTTTTGAAACCCAGAGTCCCTGTGCAATACCTTAAATCAACAGCACACCTGCAGGTGCAAAACCACCAATGGCTTCTCTAGAGTAGATGCTCAAATGCAGCTGCTATCTATAGCACTAATAAGAGCAAGACGTCAGTCATTGTGGAGCAGTGCTCGGAATGGATACACAATCTCTGAGGGCCTTGGAAAGAAAGGTCAGCACTCCCAGGGTCAAAGACAGAAGTGCTGATTCGATGACCTGCCACCTCTGCTCTAACCTGAGTCAGGCACTCCTGTCACCCAATCAATCACTTGAATGCTGGTCCTGACAACGTTAGCAAGGGGCTTTCACTCATGTCCGTCACTGATTCCTGGGTGCAGCCTTGTGGTGGAGGTGGGGTAGGGGATCTCATTAACCAGCCCTTCTTTCTGTGGCTCCACTATTCTCTAATATTGGAGCTCGTGCCCTTCCCTGACCTGAGTGTCAATGAGCCACTGACTCCCCCTTGGGGACAGCTGTGGAGGTCAGAATGGGCAAGAGTTGCCTCACCCTGATGAGATCCCAGTTTCATGCCTCCTCCCTGTCCTTCCAGCACCCCATGACCAGCTGCCCCCTTCTCCAGGACATAGAAACGGTCAGGAAAGATCACACGTTCTCCAGGCACTATTAGAACCTGCCCATACAAACCTGAACAACTGATCTCCGTTCACATTTGACAAAACCCTAGATCTAACCTTAGTGTAACCACTTATACCTGCAGACTTGATATACTCATTTACGGGAAAACATCTCTGAGGCCTCAATTTTCTTTGTCTGTTTTGGGCTCATCACATATGGCATATTTTTATTTTCCTTTCTTTTCTTTTTTTACAACAGAAATTCACATCTATAATAAAATTTGTAATTCATTAATTAGACAGAATCAAAGACATTTATTTCCCACTTATTCAACAGGGGCCATTGATGACTTGGGATGGAAAAACACAGGTAACTGTTGAAGCTGCAGGTTTATGACCTGAGGTAGAGAGAAAAGTCTGTGTCGCTTCATTTCACCAAGAGCCCCTTATCCTGTTGTCTATTTCCCTCAAATCTCATATTAGAGGAAGGAAAAATTCTCCAGACCAGACTGTGTGTACGTGACAGCACAGGGGCCCAAACAGACACACCGAGACTTGTAGGTGATTTTGCAAAGAAGTTTATTGCAGGAGCACAAGAGCTGCAGCTCAGCAAAGCTTAGAGGGGGTTGGGGGCTGGTGATGAGGACTGATGGTGACATCCAAGGTACACGGTAGTATGTGACCTTGGCTGTGACTGTGGGGCTTGGCACAAGAGCTTGGCACAAAGTGCTGACTCAGAGCTTAGATGAGCCGATCCAAGTGAACTGGAACCACCTGGTATATAGTATTGTCTCTTCGAGTTCTGTTGTTGCAGGCAACAATGTAGATCTTCGGTTTTACTGTCGTTCTGTATCCGCAACTCGTGTAAGTTTGTGAGGGATTTGTGAGATTGCAGTACGTTATAGTCACTGGAATTGAGCTATTATGACAATTTGTATGTTGACTACTAGGGCAGGTTACATTTGGGGTCATACAAACATTAGCTACAGTAGCGTACGTTGTATGGAGGAAAGTATTTATGGGTTTGCATGTGTTATGAACACCAAAATACAGAGAGTTAATTGGCTGCATTGCGACAGTACATTGAGCATTGGTCATATTTATGTGCTGAGCATAAAACCACTGAGTTGGAGTTAGATTACCCGGTGCTCCATAGAAGGAGACTGCCATCCCCAACAGCCCCAGCAGGAGAAGGAGGCAAAGCTGGGAATCACGCTGTGTTGGAACCATGTTTCCTGTAAAAAGAGAAGAATCTCCTGCATCCAGGCCCAGTAGTGACACACCACCTCATCTCTCACCCTGCAGACACTGAGGTTCTATTTCCTTTTCCCTCAGCTTCCCCAAGTCTGTCAAGTACTGGGCATTAACTTCAGCTCAGCCCTCCCTCAGTAGTTGTCCCATCACCAGCCCTCCTGTGTCAGTTCCGGAGGCTCATTGTCTTACCCAGTCTCTGTGCTGTGGCTTCTGTGAGAACAGATCCAGCTGGTCGTCCTGGGATTCAGGGGCAGTTGGTCTCCCCAGTCCTGGGGACTGGATATATAGAGCATGCCTTGTGGGTGGGTCCAGCAGAGCCAAGAGGGGTCTGAGTTTCGGATGAGAAGAAACCCACAGATTGGCATGTGACCCTCTTGTGCAAGGAACCTCTTGTTTTGTCATTTGCTGATCACCGCATACCGAACAACGGAACTCTGCTGCTTCTGTGGCACGACTCTAATCGCAGGCATCCCGTGAGGGCAGAGTTTTGCCAATGTGTTGGGTGTCCATTGATGAAACTGTATACTGGCTGCAGAATGGCCATAGAGTTTATAACTGAACTTGTGGCAGGCACTGAGGGACGAAGTATAGAAAGTCAGGCCCAGTCCTTGGAACACACAGAGACTGGAGGGCTGACTGCACAGGAAAAACCTGGGTCCACTTCACTTGTTTGAGATCCCTGGTTTTCTCTCACCCAAATGTTCTCTAGCTCATCAACTTGAGCTCTGAAGTTCTTGTTGCTCAAAATTTTGAAGGTACATAGTGGTTTCTTATATATCTTTGAGGTTTTACTTCTGCTCCCCTTGTATTGGTTTCACTTTCTCTTTGTTAAGACTTGTTCTGACCAATGCCTTCATTTCATGTCAAGTAACAATAGTGTAACCATTCCACCCAGAGGAAAGTCTTTCTGTAAAATCTTCCCTTGGATGAATATTTGGTGTCATGTACAGATCCCAACCATGGGCTCATTTTCCTGTCTTCTCTTCAACCTTCTATTTCTATCAAATAGTTCCTCCTTGGGAGTCACTGACTATCAGGGTACATTTCATTTCCTGATGTGGCCCGACAACTATTTTTTTTCTGAAGGGAATATTTAAAAGGGCACTGTATGCTTTATTATTTTTTTTTTAGATTTTATTGGGGAAGGGGAACAGGACTTTATCTTAGTTATGGAGCTTCAAGTAGTTGTTCAGCTTCAAGTTGTTGTCCTTTCAGTCTTAGTTGTGGAGAGCACAGCTCAGCTCCAGGTCCAGTTGCTGTACCTAGTTGCAGGGAGCACAGCCCACCATCCCTTGCGGGAGTCGAACCGGCAACCTTGTGGTTTAGAGGACACGCTCCAACCAACTGAGCCATCCGGGAGGCAGCTCAGCTCAAGCCGCCTTGTTCAATCTTAATTTCAGGGGGCGGAGCCCACCATCCTTTGCAAGAGTCGAGGAGTTGAACCGGCAACCTTGTGGTTGAGAGCCCACTGGCCCATGTAGGAACTGAACCGTCAGCCTTCGGAGTTAGGAGCATGGAGCTCCAACCACGTGAGCCAACCTGCCAGCCCCAGCACTGTATTCTTGAGAGTATAGAATTTTAATACATGGTCTGGAGACATGAAGTATACTCTTGGTTTTCAGAAGCAGACAAAAATAATTATAGAGACTTGATTTGTTACAGTGTGACAGAGGTAATCACACTGTGTGAACACGCTTTTATAGGGTCACTGAGAATGAAGAGTCCTACTTGGCCCCCTGGGGCAAAGAAGGCTTCCAGAAAAAAAGGTCCATTTGATCATGGCCAAAAGGATAAGCAGAGGTTGACAGGGACCTGAGGGAAGAGATGAGCATTCTAAGTTGCAGAGATGGTGTGGGACATTGTACAGACGGGGACCTGTATGATGGTGAGGCAGTCCTCACGCTAAGAGATGTTAAATCTCTGGTTCAGCTTCTAGGTGGAAAAGTCGATTAGATGCTTAAATAGTATACAACCTCTGAACAAAATTAATCCACATCATTTCTTACTACCTTTCTATATTCTTGTTGTCTGAAAATACAATGATTTCACCATTGATGTCCTTATGTAAACACAATGGTGATGTGGTCAGGACCCAGTGCTACCAGCTAGTGGGAGACGCCATCACCTCCCATTGGCATTACTGCAGAAGACAGACAGGCATTACTTCTTCCCCTTCACCACCTATGGAGCCAGAATGCTCCATTGAAAGCATCATTGATACCACGTAACTCTGCTCAGAACCCTCTAGAACGTCTTCATTTCTCTTTGAACCAAAGCTAAAATCATGCAAAGCTGACATGCCCTTACATGATCTATCCTCCCATAACCTTTCCTTTTAAATTTACCCCTCTACCATTCTTCATCTCCTCCTGCTTCTCTAGTTCCCCGGCCTCTACTGTTCCCTGACACTCCTGGTACACTCCATAGCCACCTCAGCCCCACCTCACTCCATATATGCATGGCGAATTTCCTTATCTTTTAAAATCTTTGCTGAAAAGTCATTTTCACATGGAAACCTACGCTGACTACCCTACTTTACAATGTTAGTAATGTGAAAACGAGTAAATGAAACACATAGTTTTCTAATGTTAAATACACTCTAATGTTCTTTTTGCTTTTCAGTACCTCATAAGCTCCCCTCTTTTGGTCTTTCTGATGGCTTAAGGACCTTAAGGGACAGTTAAACTGTCCTAAGCAATACAAAATTGTTATGGCTTTAGGGCAGCTTATCAGAACTCAGATGATGAAAACTGTGGCCAGCTTATATCTCTTTCTCCATTTCCCTTTTTCCTCTGTCTATCTTGGTTTACTCTTCAGGCAGACATCTCTCTCACATTGGTAAGGCAGCAACTCCAAAACTTGTATTTTCTCAGGAATAAATGTAGTAGAAAAAGGCTCTGCCTTTATCCTTCACCTTGCGTAGCAAGTACCTCTGATTGTGTCAAGGGCCGATGTCAGAAGGGGCCAAGTGACCTGAGAAATAGACTGCATGCACCCAACTCCTTTAGTGTGCTCTCCTCTGGCTGTTCCACAGGGAATAAGAGCTTCATTCTCACCATACTTTCTTGCTCCTTTGAAACCCCATTTCCTCTGTGGAGTCTTGGTTACATCTACAGTTCATCTACTATCACCGTTTGACAGCTTCTGGTTTTGATTGTTCACACCTCTTCCCCTGGCTCTTTGTCTATCTGAGGAGTTCAATGTCTCTTCATTCATTCGCCCAGTGCAGTTTATTAGCATGTGCTCAGTGCCAGGCACTGTTCTAGGCCCAAAAGTTAGAGCAATGTGCCTGAGCCATTTTGTTCCATATAGGGGGCCTCAGCCCAGCCCTTCACATTTTCTTCCTACTTTTAAGTGGACAGTGTTACAATGGCGTGATTGATCTGTTATTTACACTTGGGTGTCAATTAAGGGAACAGAAGCCTAATATGAAGGTATAGATGTTGGGTCAGAGGTGTGGGTAGTTGGCATTTTCTTTGATGCCCAAGCAAATAGAATCCCTCTTCCTCTTCCTTGGCATAGCCCAATACCAAGACATTTCTTGTGTTCATCAAGGCTTCTGCAGTTGGGCTCAGATGAAAATGGATCCCCAATTCCAGACTGATGACAGACTGTATCAGAAACACCTGGGGATGGTGTGAAAGTGCTGATTGTCGAGCTCCACTCTGGACCTTCTATGGCAATATATCTGGGTGGAGCCCAAGAATCCAGTGTGAAAGCTGTCCGGGTAACTTAATGGAAATTATTAAATCACCAAGGATTTTGACAGTGGCCTTCACTACTAAGATGTTGCAGGAAGAGTGACTTTGTGTCTAACATATGATCATAGAGAAGACCGGCTATTGGTTTAGGGATTAATTTGAGAGATTCCAATGAGACTGAACTGAATCACCTATGAGCTGGGCTCTGTATATGAAAGACACACATGGTTTCCTTTCTAAGATTTAAAGAATTTTGCCCTCTTGCTTTTCTACGACACTCAAAGCAGCTGAAAGTAGGGAGAACACACACATGCACACACACAGACGGACAGCCCATCCTTATCACAGACTCATAGACTTGCAAAGAGCCTCAGCTGGAAGAACATTTAATCCAAAACCACCATTTTGGAGATGAGGAATAGAAAGTTAACACGAATCTCTAAGTTTCCACAGCCAACTGGTGAGAGATGTGGACTTTATCCCATATAGTTTTGCCCTGACACTTTTATTTACATAGATAAAATCATATAATGGCCCATAAACCACAATCCTAAATACGAGCTGCACTGTATTTGGTGAAGTGTGTGTGGTAGAAAATTAGTGCAGCCATGAGCTTCATCATGGCTTGCCATCCAAAGGGGCTGGCACAACGTCTGTGCTCCAGAGAGGATAATGGGAGAAGAGGGTCAAGTTTCACCTCAGGTGAAAGTGAATATAACTTGGGGAACAACACCTTCAAACATGACCCGTCTGCGATTCTGTCATGCTCGGTTCCTCTTCCGCTAAGGAGCCATCTTGACTTTATCTCTGTATTTCCAGTGCCTCCCTCTTCCCTTGGGTTGTAGTACGTGCTCACTGTTTCCTCGAGCTAATCGTGTGTGATCTGTCTGTGAGACTCAGAGCACACTCCCCCTGGGCCTCCCGTGAGACCAGTAAGAAATCGGAGGAAGGCCATGGACATAAGAAAAGAGTTGGCCAGACATCCAAGTCAGCACTGTGCCCACCAGGAAGTGTGTTAGGATATGATAAAGATAGACCATTGGCGTAGAATTTGGATATATCTTGAGGTCAGAAACAAACAGGAAGCTGTAAGGCATTGCTTCTTTAAATTCTCAGGGCTCATACTTTCAACAGTAATGCTTTTTGTTTTGACATAAATAGTAGGTTAAGGAATGCAATCACTCAGAATGAGTTACGTGTGTCAGTCCATCCAAGTCCTCTTACAATGAGGAAAATGGGGACAACTTCACATCAAGGAACCCTGAGAGCCGGCCTGCACGATTAAGCCTGCCTTAAGCAATAAGTGATGGTTATGGCTTCATGAACGACTTATGTCTCAGAAGATGAAAACAAAACCTGAGTTTCTGGGTATTCTGTCCCCCTCTCCTTTGTTTTGGCTCTATTTCAGGCAAACTCTTTGTAAGATGGGTCCAGTAATTTCAGCCCTTCAATTGTCTCTTGAGGAAATCTAGCACAAACTTGCAATTGTAACATCCCTCTACATTCTTACTAATATCTCTGATTGGGCCAGTGCTTGAGAATCTAACCCCTGTGGTCCTAGAAATGAGACGCAAGCATTGATTACCTTATGCCTAGAGCTGGGCTGGAGCCAGTTCAGTCAAACCACAGCTTATGGTGCAGGGTAGGTTTCAAAGAAAAACAACTTGATACCATTTCAGAAAGAGTGAATGAAATCTGACTCATCCCTAGAAAACGCGTACTGCCTACCCTGTACAGCCTCACACAGCCCCAGTCTCCGGCACTTTCCTTACCTCCACATCTGCCAGCCTTCACCTGGCCTATAAGGACCCCTGCACAGAACTGCCTGAGGGCCAGAGCATACCCCTAATAATCTGTGTCCCATCTCACATGCAGCCCCTCCACAGTACTTTCTAGGCTTTCATAAGTATTGTCCCATCAAGGGTGTGGTGATCTGTGTCTAAGGGAGTCGATATACCCCTGAGGTGATCCCATACAACTCGCCATTGCCATGACCCTGAACACCCACTGTGTGGTCATCAAGGTCATTCTAAGCCGCATCCAAGCTCTCTCTCCTCCATAAGAGCTTCCATAGAGGGCACTGAAAACAAGCTCCTGAGAAGGTGTCTGGAGGGGACAACGGCCTGGATACATACAGCCTTCTTTGCCAAATCAATCACGTTAATTTGGATTAATTGTATCACGTGCGGCAAGCCTTGCAAGGATCCTTGTCTGCTAGAGACTGCTTGTGGAGTAGGGCCCACTTGGAGCCCCTCAGAGCCTTTGCCCTCCCAGCCTGGCTCCCGCGGCCACCGCAGCCCTGCGCTGTGCTAAAGGAGACCCGGGAAAGGAGGGAGCAGAACTTCCCCTCCTGGAACTGAGTTGACATGACCTGGAACTGTTCAAAAAGCCGTTTCGGAGCTACCAAGGAAAAGTTCAGGGGATCAAGCACGGAGGATTTCAGTATCACAAAGCAGCTCAGCTCCAAAGCACAAGGTTCTTCCACTTCCTCAGCTAACTGTCCCAAGCTCCGTGTCACTCTTCGTGCTCCCCTGGGATAGTCACATTCTTCTCCAGAGTGAGAGGGCAGAGGCGGACAACATGCCGAGGGCCGGCTGTTCACCAGAAACTCTCCACCGCCATGCAGCTGAGGTGGAGGAGGAAGAGAGGAGGGTGTGGAGTGAGGGGATATCTGCAGCCCTCTTTTATTCTGTGTCGAGGGATGACGGATGAGGTTTACTCCAATCCTCAGCCTACAGGTTATCAACTGTTGCATTAATGTGATAGTTTTAGTTTACGCTGGATGAGTTTCTCACTGTTTCAAGTTTCTCCTATCAGAGATTCTGTTTTTGACATACACCCACGAAAGATCGGACGATTAAGTTGCGAACTTTCCAGTGTGCACTTTCACGGTGGAAAGTTCATGAACTTGATTGTCCGACTCGTATAACATGTGTGTACATATGTATATATATTAATGAATATGCATGCATGGTATGTGTGTACATTCACGTAGTTATAACAAATTCAATCACAAGGAAAAGTTATCTAGTATAGAGGGTATCTTCTCTGAATTTTTGTCTATTTGGCCTTTTTTCTTTTTCCAGAAACAATAATTACTCTGGTTTTTTTTTGTTTGTTTGTTTTGTTTTTTGGTACCAATTCACAACATGTACATACAATGAGACATTCAAACAAAATATAACATATTCACTTGTTTGTAAATTTGTGTCTCAGTTTTCTTTTATTTCATCTCAGATACTGACATTCTATGTTCAGGATTCTTCACCATACTTCTTTCTCACTAACAACATATTTTGGTCATGTTCTATGGTAGTAATGTTCAAGGTTCCATGAATCTCATTCCCCTTAATGGGACCACAGAATTCTATTGTTGTTTACCATCAGACTTTACCCATTCTATATGGAGGAACAATCTGTTTTCAAACTTTACTCCCTTGCAATGCCTAAATGTGTACCCTGAATAAAAGAGCAACAAAACCCTCATGAATTTATCCAGAGTGCATGTGTGGTGACAAACTCACTGCCATGTACTATCAATCTTCCTAGGACCTGCTGTTTTGAAACTCCTATACGGGTGTGGAGTGGTAGGAGTTGTGATTTCACAACACCAATTACTTGCAGATACACACATGTGTCAGTGGACCCAAAGAATCCTGGGAAAGTAAAAATTGCCTCCACAAAATATCACCCATAGTGGAAGAATGTCTCCATTTTGTTTTTTCTTTTCATATAATGATAATTTGGGAACATTGCTTCATGTAGAAATCAGCAATATTGAATAAGCTCCAATTTTTTATAACAAAGGTGAACTTAATACCTATTTTTAAATGTGGACACTGAGAGAAACAAGAAACTGTTTCCTTTACCTAGTAAATATTGTAGAGCAAGTTGAAAGCCAAAACAACTTCTAGGCAACCTCAACAGGGAAATTACTTAATTTAAAAGGGCTTGTGGGGCCAGCCCGGTGGCTCAGGCGGTTAGAGCTCCATGCTCCTAACTCCGAGGGCTGCTGGTTCTATTCTTACATGGGCCAGTGGGCTCTGAACCACAAGGTTGCCAGTTCAATTCCTCGAGTCCCGCAAGGGATGGTGGGCAGCGCCCCCTGCAAGTAAAATTGAACACGGCACCTTGAGCTGAGCTGCTGCTGAGCTCCCGAATGGCTCAGTTGGTTGGAGGGCATCCTCTCAACCACAAGGTTGCCGGTTCGACTCCCGGCAACCCCTGTTAGTTCCAGGGGGCAAGTAACAACGGCAACTGGACCTGGAGCTGAGCTGCATCCTCCACAACTAAGACTGAAAGGACAACAACTTGAAGCTGAATGGCACCCTCCAAACTAAGATTGAAAGGACAATAACTTAACTTGGAAAATAGTCCTGGAAGTACACACTGTTCCCCAATAAAGTCCTATTCCCCTTCCCTGATAAAATAAAAAAATAAAATAAAATAAAAAGACTTGTGTAATCCTCACAATTGTCTACAAGGCATTACTATCCCCATTTCTAAGATGAGTACACCAAGGCACATACAGTGATTTAATAGCAAGTAACGGCAGAAATACGAGTGTATCCCTTCGGAGTCTGTGTGCGCTCCTCACTTTGGGCTGTGTCTTATAAGGCACCAGAATACACAGTAGGTTGAAGGTAAATCCTGTCCATCCTGGTTGCCTGGGATTCCTCATCTTTAAAATGAGGACCACTATCCAGGTTGACTGATGTGCACTAACATGGTTATGGTTTTTAGTGCATAACGTTCTTTTATGAATTAAATATACTCATAAAAGATGTGAGATGGAAGGGGTCTCAATTCTGGTGGCTCTTGCCCGTTACATTCATCCCCATGAAACCTATGTTTTAAAACACACCATAGAAACTACATTCAGGAAGTATTAAAATATTTTGCCATTTTTATTGATAACATTGCATATATTGCCAAGTCATGGTTCCAAGTGCCCGAGTTAAGTATTATAACCATAGGACAGATGTTGTTGAGCTGTTTCATTGGCCTTTCCTTTTCACTCTTCACAGGGTAAATGTGTGTTTCTATGTAAGTTTTTGGAATCTTATGTAATATTGGGGCCATACTCCACAGAAGCGATTGTCAAATTGCAGTTGCAGGATACTGGTGATCCTGATGACCACTGATGTGTCTGTGAAAACCTCAGTTGTTTGAGGCAAGGTATTCTTTCTATAATTCAGCAAAACAACATAGTGCGACTGATGATTGAGTGCAAAAGCAGATGTGAGAATCCAGCTGTCTACTGTGAGCCAGTCATGAAAGAATTTTCAAAATGAAACAAATGCTATTTTGTTGCTAAATTTTCTTTAGAAACAAGGATTGTTTTTCATAAAAAGATGATATTTATGTTAATCTATAATAGGTTCTTTATTGTTATGACAGAAACTAATGATAATCTATTTAAGACTTTGCTGTTTTATTTCTTATACACCTAATACAGCCAATGTCAAAAGATAACACACAGAGAGAGGAAAGTTCTTTGGGGTTCTCAATAGTTTATATTAGAAAGTGATATGAGGGCTAATGTGATTCCTGTTGCTACAGAATATTTGGCAGAAGTAGGGGGTGTAGATGAGGTGGAGTTTGTCCCCCAATGACACATGAGTTCCCACCCACTCAGCAGCTGTCCTTGCATGGACATGTTGTGAGGCTAGATTTACAAAACAGCCTGCTGGTTCAGGCTGTTATCTCAGGAAGTGGGAGGGAATGTTGGTTGGGGGATGATCTATTAATCAAAACATCCATCTTTAGTTACCCCATGCATGACTCTGCCGGAACAGTTGAATGGGAACCGTTGTACTGAGACATCAAATAAAGTTGAATTCAGTGAACACTTTCCGTGGTCTCTATTGAGATGCCTTAGAAGAAACTAAGCCCACGTGGGCATCACTGTTATGCCATTCTCGTGTTCCACTGAGTCACAGCTAAATCATGCCTGAGCCTTCGTTGCTTGTAGAAAACTTCAGTTTGAGGATAAGGAAGCATGTTCAGTTGTGGCCCTGCCCTCACTGAGAAGGCACAGCAACTGCCTTTGTGAAGCACTGTTGTTCTGAGAGTCTACATTTCAACAGCGACAACAGCACCAACCACGACTTCTAAATTTGGAGGGGTCATTTAGGCCACTGCAGAATACATCTGTAGTCATGACAAAAATGTAATTTGTGGGACCCAGTGAAAAAGGAAACTGTCCAAATTGTTTAAAAACCACTGAAATCTATTAATTAATGACTTACTTTAGTTCTCTACTTGGTTTAGATTACTTTTGATTTGAGATTACTGCTCATGACGAAAAAGTTGAAGCAAATTGCTCTCTCTTGTTAAAAAGCTAATGAAGGATTCATTCTCACTCGTTATTAGCTATGCCTGGACCCTGGCCTCCACTCCAGACAAACTTCACTTCACAGGTGAGATTGACTCTCTGGTTCATTCAAAAGTGCACTAACCTGGTTTTTGTGGGTCCTGGTGTCTTTTGCCAGATTTGATAATGTCTAGATGCAGAAACGTGGGTCACATTTTCTAACTCAGTGGGAATGTATAATGTAGGTTCAATCTACTCAATGTTTTGGTTTTCATGGAAATCACCCTGCTACCCTTAATTACAAAAGTCTCTCATATCACCCATTTTGATTTCAATATACATTTGAGGGGTCCTCCCGGTAGCTCAGGTGGTTGGAGCGCCGTGCTCCTAACGCCAAGGTTACAGGTTGGATTCCCACACGGGCCAGTGAGCTGTGCCCTCTACAGCTAAGATGGTGAACAATCTCAGGGAACTGAGCAGCCGGAGGTTGGCGTGGGCTGCCTTGGGCTGCTGTGAGCTGCCGTGGACTACTGTGTGCCGCCATGAGCGCCTGGTGGCCAGCAGCCGGTGAGAGTTGGTGCTGTGAGTGTCCCACCAACGACCGGCGACCGACTGCCTCAGCCGGGGAGAGCCCATAATACCAGCATGGGCCAGGGAACTATGTCCTACACAACTAGACTGAGAAACAACGGCTTGAACCGGAGTGGGGGGAGGTGGAAGAAAGGGGAGAAAAAAATATATATATACCTTTGAAATGCTGAGAATGTTGAAATAGGCATTAATCTTATGTGATTATTATAACTCAGGCCTGAGACAAGACCGACATTTAAATAGGCCATATTTCTATGTGCGTTTAAAGAGAGAAACTTGTTAACCTAAATAAAGTTTGAGATCAGGAAAAAGGCTATTTTCCATAGGTAGTTTGCATTACTGATGGGAACAGAATTTCCGTGGTCCTTTTCTTACTCATTACCTCACTGCATTATGGAATTCAAATGGAAATGCAGTTCCTAAACTCTCAATATCAGGCAAAACCCAGTCACAACGATTTGCTTAGATTTCTCTCCTCTAGTGTCCTCTGACCTGATGGTGGGGTCTTCTCTCCCTGGTCTGAATGTCAATCCAGACAAGCCCACACTGCGTGCACAGAGGCAGGTGCCCTGCAATGTTCCTGATATTAAAACATAATACAAAGTGAAAACAATAGCGATGTGAGCTGCCCTTTCACTTCATGCCGGACTTTACGGAGTGTGATATAACCATTAACTGCATTTACTCCCCCAAGACTCTCTTGGAGGATGTGGTAGTGTTCTGAGCATTTATGAAGTCAGGAACAGAGGCTTCAGAAGGCAAGTGGACTCCAAAGAATGTGTCCTTGGAATATGCTGACGTGAACAATTAACTTCTGTGACAGTGGTCACGATGGTGTTGGCCCCTGGTTCAGTGTAACCAGAAGGTCTCTGATGTGTATTGCTCAGGGTGGTGTGAGCCAAGTGTTGGATTCCTCATCTCTGAGCGCAGAACCCTCCTTGCTCTGCTTTGAATCATCAACCTGCCTGGGAGGGAAGAGCTGCCTCTGAGCTCTAGGGCCATCAGATCTCTCTGACCCCAGCCAATTCCTCAGCTGGCTCTTGCAGGACCGGGAAGAGGACGAACGTGGGATTAGGAAGAGGGTGGGGAAGGCATGGTGGGGCAGGAGGCAGGGCAAGGCCACGGGGAGGGGAATAGGATGGGGCTTAGACTGAGAGAATGACTATGCGCTTTACTGAGATGGGAAGCCTCCTGTATTTCCCTCTTCTTCCACTTCTAATTTGTCATTAAGGCCTGATGATTCAAACTTGAAAACATTTCCTAAATCTGCACCTTCTCTTCTGCTCCATTGTGATTTCCTTCGTTCAAGCATCTAGTATTTGTCCTGGACACTGCGAGCTCCTGACTGTTAGCATCATTCCACTCCTGTCTCTTAAACTGTCACAGCTAGACTGACTTTGGTCACATTATCTAGTGTTAAACATGCTCCATTTGTTCCCCATAGGAAATTACTCCTTACCTGTGTCTGCACAGGTATGAAGCATGTGAACCTCATTAACCTTGTCCACAGTTGTGATGCTCTTGTTCTGCTAGTTTAACTGTTGTTCTTCTAACTTGCCCTGTCTATATTCATGTCAAGGCCTTTGATCTCTCTCTCTCTCCCTCTCTCTCCCCTCCTCTCTCTGGTCACATGAGTCTCTTCCTGGTCTCTGCATGACCAGCTGCTGCTGTTCATGTTCAGAATTCATTCCCCTATGGGGCCCTTCCTGGTCCCACTTTTCAGAATCACGTTCATAAACTCATGCAGACCTTCTGCATTGCATCGATCTCTGTAATCTTTCTCCTGACACATCACCTGAAAAAATAATTTTACACTTTTATTCTCTTCCTAGTAAAAAGGCATCACAGGAGAGGAATGTGTCCTGTTCACTTAATGTCATGATCACCTCAGAAGGGTGTCTGCAATACAGTATCAGCTCAATAGATAGCTGCTGGATGAATGAATGAACGAATGAATGAGTGAGTGAATGATGAGACAGGGGATGAGGACACGAGGCAGAGGGAGCTTGGCAGGTGTGTGAGTGATCGCTCTATCGTATGGTGCTGGAGATGCTGTGTTCATGTCTGGGAAGAGACATGTTATCTGGTAACTGAGGCTAAGAGCATTCACTGCATAATTCTTCATAGGCCACGTGGCTCCCACCTCCTCCTCTCTTACTCCAAGGCTATTGGGATAGGGAGGTCATTTCATGCTATTTGTCATTGACCTGAAGTCAGTGGATTCTGTGGAGCACCGGAATTTCCCAATCCCAGGGCCCCATGCAACTGTTTGAGTCAACAGACCCACCTAGAGGAGCAAAACTCTGATGACACCTCCAGAGGAGATGCTGGAATGTAGCTACTGTCCGAAGTACTACAGAGCAAGAATTTCTAACCATTGGGTATGTGGGAGGGATGGAAATTGCTACACTTTTGGGTCTGGAAGAGGAGCTTAAAAAAACAGCAGGAATCCTAGAGACATAGTATTTGATGACATGCTTGAGTCAGACACTCCTGTCACCCAATCAATCACTTGAATGCTGGTCCTGACAATGTTAGCAAGGGGCTTTCACTCATGTCCCTCACTGATTCCTGGGTGCAGCCTTGTAGTGGAGGTGGGGTAGGGGATCTCATTAACCAGCCCTTCTTTCTGTGGCTCCACAATTCTCTAATATTGGAGCTCGTGCCCTTCCCTGACCTGAGTGTCAATGAGCCACTGACTCCCCCTTGGGGACAGCTGTGGAGGTCAGAATGGGCAAGAGCTGCCTCACCCTGATGAGATCCCAGGTCCATGCCTCCTCCCTGTCCTTCCAGCACCCCATGACCAGCTGGCCCCTTCTCCAGGACATAGAAATGGTCAGGAAATTTCCCACATTCTCCAGGCACTATTAGAACCTGCCCACATACAGCTGAACAACTGATCTCCGTTCACATTTGACAAAACCCTAGATCTAACCTTAGTGTAACCACTTATACCTGCAGACTTGATATACTCACTTACAGAAAAACATCTCTGAGGCCTCAATTTTCTTTGTCTGTTTTGGGCTCATCACATATGGCATATTTTTATTTTCCTTTCTTTTCTTTTCTACAACAGAAATTCACATTATAATAAAATTTGTAATTCATTAATTAGACAGAATCAAAGACATTTATTTCCCACTTATTCAACAGGGGCCATTGATGACTTGGGATGGAAAAATACAGGTAACTGTTGAAGCTGCATGTTTATGACCTGAGTCAGAGAGAAAAGTCTGTGTCGCTTCATTTTATCAGGAGCCCCTTATCCTCTTGTCTATTTCCCTCAAATCTCATATTAGAGGAAGGAAAAATTCTCCAGACCAGACTGTGTGTATGTGACAGCACAGGGGCCCAAACAGACACACCGAGACTTGTAGGTGATTCTGCAACGAAGTTTATTGCAGGAGCACAAGAGCTGCAGCTCAGCAAAGCTTAGAGGGGGTTGGGGGCTGGTGATGAGGACTGATGCTGACATTCAAGGTACACGGTAGTATGTGACATTGGCTGTGACTGTGGGGCTTGGCACAAGAGCTTGGCACAAAGTGCTGACTCAGAGCTTAGATGAGCCGATCCAGGTGAACTGGAACCTTCATGTATGCTGGATTGTCTCGTCGAGTTCTGCAGTCACAGGCAACAATGTAGATCTTCTGTGCTTGGCTTGTGCTGTATGCGCAGTTACTATAAATTGGTGAGGCGTGTGTGAGGTTGCAGTTGGTTACTGTCACTTGAATTGAGCTATTATGACAATTTGTATAGTGACTACTAGGGCAGGTTACATTTGGGGTCATACAAAGATTAGCTACAGTAGCGTACGCTGTATGGAGAAAAGTATTTATGGGTTTGCATGTCCCATAAACACCAAAATAAAGATAGTTAATCGGCTGCATTGCGATGTTGCATTGAGGGTTGTTCATATTTATGTGCTGAGCATTAAACCACTGAGTCGGTGTTAGATTACCGGGTGCTCCATGGAAGGAGACTGCCATCCCCAAAAACCCCAGCAGGAGAAGGAAGCAAAGCTGGGAATCACGTTGTGTTGGAACCATGTTTCCTGTAAAACAGAAGAATCTCCTGCATCCAGGCCCAGTAGTGACACACCACCTCATCTCTCACCCTGCGACACTGAGGTTCTATTTCCTTTTCCCTCAGCTTCCCCAAGTCTGTCAAGTACTGGGCATTAACTTCAGCTCAGCCCTCCCTCAGTAGTTGTCCCATCACCAGCCCTCCTGTGTCAGTTCCGGAGGCTCATTGTCTTACCCAGTCTCTGTGCTGTGGCTGCTGTGAGAACAGATCCAGCTGGTCGTCCTGGGATTCAGGGGCGGCTGGTCTCCCCAGTCCTGGGGACTGGATATATAGAGCATGCCTTGTGGGTGGGTCCAGCAGAGCCAAGAGGGGTCTGAGTTTCAGATGAGAAGAAACCCACAGATTGGCATGTGACCCTCTTGTGCAAGGAACCTCTTGTTTTGTCATTTGCTGATCACCGCATACCGAACAACGGAACTCTGCTGCTTCTGTGGCACGACTCTAATCGCAGGCATCCCATGAGGGCAGAGCTCTGCCAATGCGTCGGGTGTCCATTGATGAAAACTGCACACTGGCTGCAGAATGGCCATAGAGTTTATAACTGAACTTGTGGCAGGCACTGAGGGACGAAGTACAAAGTCAGGCCCAGTCCTTGGAACACACAGAGACTGGAGGGCTGTCTGCACAGGAGGAACCCAGGTCCCCTTCACTGTTTGAGTCCCCTGGTTTCCTGTGAGGACAGAGCCCCAGAGAGCAGTTTCCAGACTCTCGGCCTCTTGTGGATGGGTGCTTGCTCGGGTGGTGGATGGCAGTCAGCTGTGGCTGGTTGGCCATCAGCTGTAACCATTGAGCCATTGTCCACTAATATAACTGCCGCGGCCTTGGAGAGAGGTTGAGGAGAGTGAAGGAGAGTGAAGGAGAGTCGAGGAGAGTTGGTCTGTTGGTAGCAAAGCGGACAGCAGGTCGCACGTCGTGTGTACCCAGCCTCCAGTGAGGCCATAGTGGTATGACTCCCCTACCTATGGCTCCGTGGGTGTTCCTTTTTGGCCTAGCCATATCCTGTGTGGGGAACGGGAGCAGAGATCCTGCAGGCCGTCCGCATGACAAATGGTGCAGCAAGCAGGGTAAGACACTGGCCAAAGCTCTCCGAGGGATGATGGAGCAGTTTGTGTGTTGTGAAAACACAGTCTCGGGAAGCCCATGAGGAGCACTCCAGAGACGGGGAGTGCAGTCTGCCTGGGAGAGATGTGACCTCTCGGTGAATTGGTGGTCCTCTCGAGCCTCCGGATGGCACGCTGCCCTGTTGGCCACAGCAGGCATCACCGGCTCTTTGGTGGGCTGGTGCAGTAGGCTCCGAGGGTCGTGCATGTCTTCCACGGAGGACTCCACCCACTAAGACACCTGGCACGGTGAGCAAGCTTCCGACCATGTAGGATTGGCGTCTGACTCTGGGCAGGAGGACGTGTGGCCCCCACCCAGTGTGTGGTGTCTGGTGGCCACTGTTCTCAGGAGTTGGACCCCCAAGGAGGGGTGGGAGGATATGGAAGGCTCTCCGGCCAGTGTGGAGAGGGCCCCGCAGGCTCTGGCTGAGCGGTTGCCGGAGGAGGAGAAGGCTACAGCCGGCCGCGTGGGCTGGATGTTCCTCACGGCCTTGAGTCTCAACATGGAAAATGTGCTTAATGATATGGCCCAGGTGCCAGACCAGGTGTCCCGGTTGGAAGCGCTTGAAGCTTGGGTCTGCCTGTTAGAAGAGGGGCCCCACAGTGGAGACTCTGAGGCAGAGGCGGAGGAAGCCTGGCAAATCTTGAAGCAAAGGGTAAACCGTGAGCAACCTTTGGGCCCCAGGGGCATTGCTGCCGGCAACCCAGCTGTGACTGAGTTCACAACCTACACCCCATACACTCCCACTGAGTTGCAGGAGCTGGGGAGGCGGTATAGACAGAGCCCTGGAGAGCCAGTCTCGGCTTGGCTACTACGTTTATGGGTTGAGGGAGCGGACAACATTCTCTGCTCCCCAGGCGAGATGGAAAAGCTAGCCTTTGTGACAGTGCATCCGTCTGCGACAAAGGTTACAGAACTACCATAGGTTGGCCCACGACCAGGGCAACCACTCTCTAATGGAGTGGCTCACTGCTGTGGTACACACAGTATGGAGACAGGCTAGCGAACTGCCAGACACTGTGAGTCAATGGCAGTCATATACGGAACTCATGCAAATCATCCGTGAAATGGGTATGAGACATGCTATTTTTAACCTTAACATGCAGGGGCTGGATGACGAGCTTTTTACAGCCAGCACAAGAGATCTGGTTTTGGATACTGCACCTGTGAGTGCTTTTGGATCCTTCATTGCTATTCTTACACCTTATGTAGGGCGATGGATCCATGAAGTTACAACTGCCATGGCCCCCAGGGGATGTTGAAAGCCGGAGGTGAAGGAAGTTAACACGGAGGTCCGCACAGTTGAGACCTGGAAGCCCAAACCAAAGGTAAAGGGGCAAGGTCGCGGGCCTCAGAGAGTAACACGCGCACAGATGTGGAGTGATCTCGTGGCAGCAGGGGTCGATCGGGAGAAGATAGACTGAAAACCCAATGCACTCCTGCTGGAACTTTGGAAACAGTTGCATCTGGAACAACAATTCCGGAGAAGCCTAAAGGAGAAGTCTGGGAAAGCACGACCCGTGTCCCTCCAGGACTTCATGCAGCCACTTGAGGTCGACTCCTTTCAGCTTGATTAGGGGCAGGGCCAAGGTACCCGGTCAGAGGGGACGAGCAGGGACCGGAGGCCCCACGTGGAACTATCCATACATTGGTACCTTTCTAATGCGCAGAGGGTTTTGGCCCTATTGACACTGGCGCAGACTGCAGTCTTGTTTATGGGAACCCAGAACTGTTCCCCGGACCAGCAATCTGCATTGATGGCTATGGGGGAAAGACTGTGACTGTGAAATCCGTTTCCTTACCACTGGATATAGGAAGGCTTCCCCCTCGTACGTATAATGTTTATGTCTCCCCGTTCCAGAGTATATTCTAGGGGTGGTCGTGCTACATGGCCTCAGCTTACAGATGTAGGTAGGAGAGTTCCGTCTCCGGATCCGGGTGGTAAAAGCGGTGACACGTGGGCATGCTCACCACCCTCCTCAAGTGTTGCCACAGCCCTGGCGCATGGTTACAGTGCGACAGTACCGCCTGCCAGGAAGGCAGGAGGAGATTGGTCACACAATATTGGAAATGGAGAAGGCACATATTGTGAGACCAACGCACAGTCCCTTTAAGTTCCCAGTATGGCCTGTCAAGAAGCCAGATGGGACCTGGCGAATGACTGTAGACTATAGGAGTTAAATAAGGTGATGCCACCTTTGCACGCGGCAGTACCTTCAATAAACGATTTGATGGATCGTCTGACTGTCCACCTGGGGACATATCACTATGTAGTGGACTTGGCCAATGCTTTTTTCTCCATTGACATTGCACCCGAGTGTCAAGAGCAGTTTGCTTTTACTTGGGATGGGCGGCAGTGGACTTTTCAAGTCCTTCCACAGGGACACTTGCATAGCCCCACTATCTGCCACGGGCTCGTGGCCCAGGATTTGGAACAGTGGGATCGCCCATCCTCTGTGGCCTTGTTTTGTTTTGTCGATGATATTCTATTAATATCAGATTCTCTTTCTGATTTAGAGCAAGCAGCTCCCTTTCTTCTCCGTCACCTGCAGTCACACGGCTGGGTGGTGAATGAGGAAAAGGTCCAAGGCCCTGGCTTATCCATCAAGTTTTTGGATGTTGTGTGATTGGGTAAGACAAAGGTTATACCTGAGGCAATTATTGATAAGATACAAGCCTTTCCCCGGCCGACCAAGGTCTCCCAACTGCAGACATATTTGGGTCTGCTAGGATATTGGCGGATGTTTGTACCCCATTTAGCACAAATGGCAAGGCCCTTGTACAATATGATAAAAAGGGGGTCTCATGGGATTGGACAGAGGCTATAGAGCAAGCCTTCATTGCCACGAAACGGGCATTGCAGCAGGCACAGGCTCTGCAGGTAGTGGACCCCGGCCGCCCATTTGAACTTGATGTTCACATAACCCAAGAGGGGCACGGATGGGGCCTCTGGCAATGGCAGGAGCGTCTCCGGTTGCCAGTGGGATTTTGGTCCCAGTTATGGAAAGGAGAGGAGGTCCACTACTCTCTAATAGAGAAACAGCTGGCCGCTGTGTATGCAGCCCTACTGGCCACAGAAGCCATCACAGAAACAGCATGGGTGTTGGTTCGAACAACCTATCCTGTCCAGGGGTGGGTCCTTACGTGGACCCAGGGACCCATAACGGGGGTGGCACAGACCACCACTCTCGCCAAGTGGGGTGCCTACTTGGAGCAACATAGCATGCTTAGCTCAAGCCCTTTGAGCACAGAGCTACAAAAGGTCCTGGGGCCTGTGGAGCTTGTAGCCAGGCTGAGCCAAACGCTCTGCCTAGAGGGGAGGACTTGGAGCCTTCGCCCTACAAAGAATGACAGTCTCCAGTACCTGAGGATGCCTGGTATACCGATGGTTTTAGCTGAGGGGCTGCAGCTGTTTGGACGGCTATTGGTGTGCAGTCCAAAACAGACACCATTTGGTTTGATACTGGGACGAGCCAGAGTAGCCAGTGGGCTGAGCTATGGGCTGTGTGGATGGTAACCAGCCACGAGCCTGGGCCCCTAGTTATTTGTACTGACAGCTGGGTGGTGTTCCGGGGCCTAACGTTGTGGCTCCCTACATGGAAACACCAAAACTGGTTGGTAGGACACCGTCCACTGTGGGGTCAAGCCATGTGGCAGGACCTCTGGGACCTAGGGCAGAGAAAGGAGGTGACCCTAATACACGTCACTGGTCACTCTCCCTTAGTGTCCCCAGGTAATGATGAAGCAGATGCCCTAGCATGGGTCCGATGGTTAGAACGGGCTCCTGCCACTGCTGTGACCCATTGGCTGCACAGGAAATTGCAGCATGCTGGAAGCCGAACCATGTGGCAGGTGAGCGGACGCTGGGGTCTGCCTTTGAAATGGCAGGAGATAGCAGATGCCTGCTATGACTGTGCCATCCATGCCCAGGACAGCCCCCAAAAGCAGAGGCTCCTCTGGGAGACACAGCAGATAACGCGAGGGAGGTGGATTATATTGGACCCCTGCCTAAGGCCCGCAATGCGATATACGCATTTACAGCAGTGGACACTACTACGGGGTTGATGTTTGCTTGGCCGTGTCCAGCTGTGGAACAACGGCATACAGTGGTTGCTATTACACGGCTGTGCGCCCTCTATGGGCGCCCCCAAGTCATTGAAAGTGACAGGGGTACCCATTTTACGGGGCAAGAGGTGCAGCGCTGGGCTGCCAGGATGGACGTGCAGTGGTTGTTTCATGCTCCGTATAACCCACAAGCAGCTGGCATGATTGAACGCTATAATGGCCTTTTGAAGCAAGGTCTCTGGGTGTCAAAACACCCTCCCACGATGTGTGACTGGGCCTTGCGTCTATGGGACCTCCTGAGAGTCCTGAATGAGAGACCACAGAAGGGAGGGCCGGCACCAGTAGAAGCTCTGCTACATCGAACAGCTGCTCCCATTCAATTACAAGTTACCACCAGTGAGACTCTGTTAAAGCCAGGCTACGGCAGAAATGGAAACATTTTACTGCCAGCACCCACATGCTTGAAAGCAGGGGAATGGCAGCAATGGACTTGGCCCAGGCAGGTCAAAAGTCCCCACTGTCGATGGTTGGGCCTGATAGCCCCATGGGGGGCCGGTTTGACTCATGATTTTCAAGTGATGCTAGGGGTGGTGGCCGAGTGGCCACCGCAAGTGACTGTAGTATATGGAGGTCCCGATACTGGGATGATTTTGCTGGGAAACTATGTGCTCTCATTATGGCCTATTATGGAGTCCCCTGTTCTGTTACATGTTGAAACTATGCAAGGGACCCCAAGCAATGCCATAAAGGTCTGGTACCACAAACCGGGAAAGGTGCCAGTGGCAGCGACCCTCCTTTCCCAGGACAAAAAGCTAGCGTGTATCCTCCCAGATGGAAGGGATTTGCCATTGTTGGTTCCTAAGACTACTGTTTCTTTTCGTCCATGGTGTCAACAGGGCCTAATATGGCACAGGCCCCTCGCGGAAGATGCTTGTCCCAGTAGATTATGAGGCAAGAACCTGTAGGGGTGGAGTGTGGGGACAGAGCCCCAGAAAGCAGTTTCCAGGCTCTCTGCCTCATGTGGAGAGGTGCTGGCTCGAGTGGTGGATGGCCGTCAGCTGTGGCTGGTTGGCTGTCAGCTGTAACCATCGAGCCATTGGTCACTAATATAACTGCCACAGCTATGGAGGGAGGTCGAGGAGAGTGAAGGAGAGTGAAGGAGAGTCGAGGAGAGTCGGTCGGTTGGCAGCAAAGTGGACAGCAGGTCGCACGTCATGTGAACCCAGCCTCCAGTGAGACCATAGTGGTATGACTTCCCTACCTATGGCTCCGTGGGTGTTCCTTTTTGGCCTAGCCATATCCTGCGTTCTTATGTGGGGAGCGGGAGCAGGCCATCTCTCATGACATTTTCTCTCACCTAAACATTCTCCATCTCATCAACCTGAGCTCTGAGCTTCTTGTTGCTCAAAATCCTGAAGGTACATATTGATTTCTTATGTTATCTTTGAGGTTTTACTTCTGTTCCCCTTGTACTGGATTTACTTTCTCTTCGTTAAGACTTGGTCTGACCAATGCCTTCATTTCATGTCAAGTAACAATAGTGTAACCATTCCACCCAGAGGAACATCGTTCTATAAAATCTTCCCATGAATGAATGTTTGGTGTCAGATAACCTCGGGCTTATATTCCTGTCTTCTCTTCAACCTTTTCTTTCTATGAAATAGTCCCCTTTGGGAGTCACTTACTATCGGGGTACATTTGATTTCCTGATGTATCATGTCAAATTTTTTATTTTATTTTTTTTAGTGAAGGGAAAATTATGGACAGAGACTATATTCTTGAGAGTATAGAATTTTAGTATATAGTCTGGAGACATGAAATATACTCTTGGTCTCCAGAGCAGACAAAAATAATTATAGAGACTTGATCTGTTACAGTGTGAAAGAGGTAATCACATTGTGTGAACACGCTTTTATGGGGACACTGAGAATGAAGAGTCCTACTTGGCCCCCTGGGGCAAAGAAGGCTTCCAGAAAAAAAGGTCCATTTGATCATGGCCAAAAGGATAAGCAGAGGTTGACAGGGACCTGAGCGAAGAGATGAGCATTCTGAGCTGCAGAGATGGTGTGGGACATTGTACAGACGGGGACCTGTATGATGGTGAGGCAGTCCTCACGCTAAGAGATGTTAAATCTCTGGTTCAGCTTCTAGGTGGAAAAGTCGATTAGATGCTTAAATAGTATACAACCTCTGAACAAAATTAATCCACATCATTTCTTACTACCTTTCTATATTCTTGTTGTCTGGAAATACAATAATTTCACCATTGATGTCCTTATGTAAACACAATGGTGACGTGGTCAGGACCCAGTGTTACCAGCTAGTGGGAGACGCCATCACCTCCCATTGGCATTACTGCAAAAGACAGACAGGCATTACTTCTTCCCCTTCACCACCTATGGAGCCAGAATGCTCCATTGAAAGCATCATTGATACCACGTAACTCTGCTCAGAACCCTCTAGAACGTCTTCATTTCTCTCTGAACTAAAGCTAAAATCATGCGAAGCTGACATACCCTTACATGATCTATCCTCCCATAACCTTTCCTTTTAAATTTACCCCTCTACCATTCTTCATCTCCTCCTGCTTCTCTAGTTCCCCGGCCTCTACTGTTCCCTGACACTCCTGGTACACTCCATAGCCACCTCAGCCCCACCTCACTCCATATATGCATGGCGAATTTCCTTATCTTTTAAAATCTTTGCTGAAAAGTCATTTTCACATGGAAACCTACGTTGACTACCCTACTTTACAATGTTAGTAATGTGAAAACGAGTAAATGAAACACATAGTTTTCTAATGTTAAATACACTCTAATGTTCTTTTTGCTTTTCAGTACCTCATAAGCTCCCCTCTCTTGGTCTTTCTGATGGCTTAAGGACCTTAAGGGACAGTTAAACTGTCCTAAGCAATACAAAATTGTTATGGCTTTAAGGGCAGCTTATCAGAACTCAGATGATGAAAACTGTACCCAGCTTATATCTCTTTCTCCATTTCCCTTTTTCCTCTGTCTATCTTGGTTTACTCTTCAGGCAGACATCTCTCCCACATTGGTAAGGCAACTGCAGCAACTCCAAAACTTGTATTTTCTCAGGAATAAATGTAGTAGAAAAAGGCTCTGCCTTTATCCTTCACCTTGCATAGCAAGTACCTCTGATTGTGTCAAGGGCCGATGTCAGTAGGAGCCAAGTGACCTGAGAAATAGACTGCATGCACCCAACTCCTTTAGTGTGCTCTCCTCTGGCTGTTCCACAGGGAATAAGAGCTTCATTCTCACCATACTTTCTTGCTCCTTTGAAACCCCATTTCCTCTGTGGAGTCTTGGTTACATCTACAGTTCATCTACTATCACCGTTTGACAGCTTCTGGTTTTGATTGTTCACACCTCTTCCCCTGGCTCTTTGTCTATCTGAGGAGTTCAATGTCTCTTCATTCATTCGCCCAGTGCAGTTTATTAGCATGTGCTCAGTGCCAGGCACTGTTCTAGGCCCAAAAGTTAGAGCAATGTGCCTGAGCCATTTTGTTCCATATAGGGGGCCTCAGCCCAGCCCTTCACATTTTCTTCCTACTTTTAAGTGGACAGTGTTACAATGGCGTGATTGGTCTGTTGTTTATACTTGGGTGTCAATTAAGGGAACAGAAGCCTAATATGAGGGTATAGATGTTGGGTCAGAGGTGTGTGTAGCTGGCATTATCTTCGATGCCCAAGCAAATAGAATCCCTCTTCCTCTGCCTTGGCATAGCCCAATACCAAGACATTTCTTGTGTTCATCAAGGCTTCTGCAGTTGGGCTCAGATGAAAATGGATCCCCAATTCCAGACTGATGACAGACTGTATCAGAAACACCTGGGGATGGTGTGAAAGTGCTGATTGTCGAGCTCCACTCTGGACCTTCTATGGCAATATATCTGGGTGGAGCCCAAGAATCCAGTGTGAAAGCTGTCCGGGTAACTTAATGGAAATTATTAAATCACCAAGGATTTTGACAGTGGCCTTCACTACTAAGATGTTGCAGGAAGAGTGACTTTGTGTCTAACATATGATCATAGAGAAGACCGGCTATTGGTTTAGGGATTAATTTGAGAGATTCCAATGAGACTGAACTGAATCACCTATGAGCTGGGCTCTGTATATGAAAGACACACATGGTTTCCTTTCTAAGATTTAAAGAATTTTGCCCTCTTGCTTTTCTACGACACTCAAAGCAGCTGAAAGTAGGGAGAACACACACATGCACACACACAGACGGACAGCCCATCCTTATCACAGACTCATAGACTTGCAAAGAGCCTCAGCTGGAAGAACATTTAATCCAAAACCACCATTTTGGAGATGAGGAATAGAAAGTTAACACGAATCTCTAAGTTTCCACAGCCAACTGGTGAGAGATGTGGACTTTATCCCATATAGTTTTGCCCTGACACTTTTATTTACATAGATAAAATCATATAATGGCCCATAAACCACAATCCTAAATACGAGCTGCACTGTATTTGGTGAAGTGTGTGTGGTAGAAAATTAGTGCAGCCATGAGCTTCATCATGGCTTGCCATCCAAAGGGGCTGGCACAACGTCTGTGCTCCAGAGAGGATAATGGGAGAAGAGGGTCAAGTTTCACCTCAGGTGAAAGTGAATATAACTTGGGGAACAACACCTTCAAACATGACCCGTCTGCGATTCTGTCATGCTCGGTTCCTCTTCCGCAAAGGAGCCATCTTGACTTTATCTCTGTATTTCCAGTGCCTCCCTCTGCCCTTGGGTTATAGTACGTGCTCACTCTTTCCAAGAGCTGACCGTGTGTGATCTGTCTGTGAGACTCAGAGCACACTCCCCCTGGGCCTCCCGTGAAACCAGTAAGAAATCGGAGGAAGGCCATGGACATAAGAAAAGAGTTGGCCAGACATCCAAGCCAGCACTGTGCCCACCAGAAAGTGGGTTAGGATATGATGAAGATAGATCGTTGGCCTAGAATTTGGATATATCTTGAGGTCAGAAACAAACAGGAAGCTGTAAGGCATTGCTTCTTTAAAATCTCAGGGCTCTTACTTTCAACAGTAATGCTTTCTGTTAGGACATAAAGAGTAGGCTAAGGAATGCAATCATTCAGAACGAGTTATGTGTGTCAGTCTATCCAAGTCCTCTTACAATGAGGAAAATGGGGACAACTTCACATCAAGGAACCCTGAGAGCCGGCCTGCACGATTAAGCCTGCCTTAAGCAATAAGTGATGGTTATGGCTTCATGAACGACTTATGTCTCAGAAGATGAAAACAAAACCTGAGTTTCTGGGTATTCTGTCCCCCTCTCCTTTGTTTTGGCTCTATTTCAGGCAAACTCTTTGTAAGATGGGTCCAGTAACTTCAGCCCTTCAATTGTCTCTTGAGGAAATCTAGCACAAACTTGCAATTGTTCCATCCCTCTACATTCCTATTAATATCTCTGATTGGGCCAGTGCTTGAAAATCCAACCTCTGTGGTCCTAGAAATGAGATGCAGGCATTGATTACCTTATGCCTAGAGCTGGGCTGGAGCCAGTTCAGTCAAACCACAGCTTATGGTGCAGGGCAGGTTTCAAAGAAAAACAACTTGATACCATTTCAGAAAGAGTGAATGAAATCTGACTCATCCCCAGAAAACGCGTACTGCCTACCTTGTACAGCCTCACACTGTCACAGTCCCCTGCACTTTCCTTACCTCCACATCTGCCAGCCTTCACCTGGCCTATAAGGACCCCTGCACAGAACTGCCTGAGGGCCAGAGCATACCCCTAATAATCTGTGTCCCATCTCACATGCAGCCCCTCCACAGTACTTTCTAGGCTTTCATAAGTATTGTCCCATCAAGGGTGTGGTGATCTGTGTCTAAGGGAGTCGATATACCCCTGAGGTGATCCCATACAACTCGCCATTGCCATGACCCTGAACACCCACTGTGTGGTCATCAAGGTCATTCTAAACCGCATCCAAGCTCTCTCTCCTCCATAAGAGCTTCCATAGAGGGCACTGAAAACAAGCTCCTGAGAAGGTGTCTGGAGGGGACAACGGCCTGGATACATACAGCCTTCTTTGCCAAATCAATCACGTTAATTTGGATTAATTGTATCACGCGCGGCAAGCCTTGCAAGGATCCTTGTCTGCTAGAGACTGCTTGTGGAGTAGGGCCCACTTGGAGCCCCTCAGAGCCTTTGCCCTCCCAGCCTGGCTCCTGCGGCCACCGCAGCCCTGCGCTGTGCTAAACGGGACCCGGGAAAGGAGGGAGCAGAACTTTCCCTCCTGGAACTGAGTTGACAAGACCTGGAACTTTTCAAAAAGCCGTTTCGGAGCTACCAAGGAAAAGTTCAGGGGATCAAGCACGGAGGATTTCAGTATCACAAAGCAGCTCAGCTCCAAAGCACAAGGTTCTTCCACTTCCTCAGCTAACTGTCCCAAGCTCCGTGTCACTCTTCGTGCTCCCCTGGGATAGTCACATTCTTCTCCAGAGTGAGAGGGCAGAGGCGGACAACATGCCGAGGGCCGGCTGTTCACCAGAAACTCTCCACCGCCATGCAGCTGAGGTGGAGGAGGAAGAGAGGAGGGTGTGGAGTGAGGGGATATCTGCAGCCCTCTTTTATTCTGTGTCGAGGGATGACGGATGAGGTTTACTCCAATCCTCAGCCTACAGGTTATCAACTGTTGCATTAATGTGATAGTTTTAGTTTACGCTGGATGAGTTCCTCACTGTTTCAAGTTTCTCCTATCAGAGATTCTGTTTTTGACATACACCCACGAAAGATCGGACGATTAAGTTCGCGAACTTTCCAGTGTGCGCTTTCACGGTGGAAAGTTCATGAACTTGATTGTCCGACTCGTATAACATATGTGTGTACATATGTATATATATTAATGAATATGCATGCATGGTATGTGTGTACATTCACGTAGTTATAACAAATTCAATCACAAGGAAAAGTTATCTAGTATAGAGGGTATCTTCTCTGAATTTTTGTCTATTTGGCCTTTTTTCTTTTTCCAGAAACAATAATTACTCTGGTTTTTTTTTTGTTTTTTTGTTTTTTTTGGTACCAATTCACAACATGTACATACAATGAGACATTCAAACAAAATATAATATATTCACTTGTTTGTAAATTTGTGTCTCAGTTCTCTTTTATTTCATCTCAGATACTGACATTCTATGCACAGGATTCTTCATCACACTTCTTTCCCACTAACAAGTTTAAAATATTTTGCCATTTTTATTGATAACATTGCATATATTGCCAAGTCATGGTTCCAAGTGCCCGAGTTAAGTATTATAACCATAGGACAGATGTTGTTGAGCTGTTTCATTGGCCTTTCCTTTTCACTCTTCACAGGGTAAATGTGTGTTTCTATGTAAGTTTTTGAAATCTCATGTAATATTGTGGTCATACTCCACAGAAGCGATTGTCAAATTGCAGTTGCAGGATACTGGTGATCTTGATGACCACTGATGTATCTGTGAAAACCTCAGTTGTTTGAGGCAGGGTATTCTTTCTATAATTCAGCAAAACAACATAGTGCGACTGATGATTGAGTGCAAAAGCAGATGTGAGAATCCAGCTGTCTACTGTAAGCCAGTCATGAAAGAATTTTCAAAATGAAACAAATGCTATTTTGTTGCTAAATTTTCTTTAGAAACAAGGATTGTTTTTCATAAAAAGATGATATTTATGTTAATCTATAATAGGTTCTTTATTGTTATGACAGAAACTAATGATAATCTATTCAAGGCTTTCCTGCTTTATTTCTTATACAGGAAATGTGAAAAGATAACACACAGAGAGAGGAAAGTTCTTTGGGATTCTCAATAGTTTATATTAGAAAGTGATATGAGGGCTAATGTGATTCCTGTTGCTACAGAATATTTGGCAGAAGTAGGGGGTGTAGATGAGGTGGAGTTTGTCCCCCAATGACACATGAGTTCACACCCACTCAGCAGCTGCCCTTGCATGGACATGTTGTGAGGCTAGATTTACAAAACAGCCTGCTGGTTCAGGCTGTTATCCCAGGAAGTGGGAGGGAATGTTGGTTGGGGGTGATCCATAAATCAAACATCCATGTTTAGTTACCCCATGCATAACTCTTCCGGAGTCTCAGAATGGGAACTGTTATACTGAGAAGACAAATAAAGTTGAATTCAGTGAACACTTTCCGTGGTCTCTATTGAGATGCCTTAGAAGAAACTAAGCCCACATGGGCATCACTGTTATGCCATTCTCGTGTTCCACTGAGTCACAGCTAAATCATGCCTGAGCCTTCGTTGCTTGTAGAAAACTTCAGTTTGAGGATAAGGAAGCATGTTCAGTTGTGGCCCTGCCCTCACTGAGAAGGCACAGCAACTGCCTTTATGAAGCACTATTGTTCTGAGAGTCTAGATTTCAACAGCGACAACAGCACCAACCACGACTTCTAAATTTGGAGGGGTCATTTAGGCCACTTCACAATACATCTGTAGTCATGACAGAAATGTAATTTGTGGGACCCAGTGAAAAAGGAAACTGTCCAAATGGTTTAAAAACCATTCAAATTGATTAATTAATGATTTTAGTTTCTAATTGGTTTGGATTACCTTTGATTTGAAATTACTGCTCATGACTAAAAGGTTGAAGCAAATTGCTCTCTCATGTTAAAAAGCCAATGAAGGATTCATTCTCACTTGTTATTAGCTATGCCTGGACCCTGGGCTCCACTCCAGACAAACTTCACTTCACAGGTGAGATTGACTCTGGTTCATTCAAAAGTGCACTAACCTGGTTTTTGTGGGTCCTGGTGTCTTGTGCCAGATTTGATGATGTCTAGATGCAGAAACGTGGGTCACATTTTGTAACTCAGGGGGAATGTGTGATGTAGGTTTAATATACGCAATGTTCTGGTTTTCATGGTGTTCACCCTGCTACCCTTAATTACAAAAGTCTCTCGTATCACCCATTTTGATTTCAATATACATTTGAGGGGTCCTCCCGGTAGCTCAGGTGGTTGGAGCGCCGTGCTCCTAACGCCAAGGTTACAGGTTGGATTCCCACACGGGCCAGTGAGCTGTGCCCTCTACAGCTAAGATGGTGAACAATCTCAGGGAACTGAGCAGCCGGAGGTTGGCGTGGGCTGCCTTGGGCTGCTGTGAGCTGCCGTGGACTACTGTGTGCCGCCATGAGCGCCTGGTGGCCAGCAGCCGGTGAGAGCTGGTGCTGTGAGTGTCCCACCAACGACCGGTGACCGACTGCCTCAGCCGGGAGAGCCCATAATACCAGCATGGGCCAGGGAACTATGTCCTGCACAACTAGACTGAGAAACAACGGCTTGAACCGGAGTGGGGGGAGGTGGAAGAAAGGGGAGAAAAAAATATATATATACCTTTGAAATGCTGAGAATGTTGAAATAGGCATTAATCTTATGTGATTATTATAACTCAGGCCTGAGACACGACCGACATTTAAATCGGCCATATTTCTATGTGCGTTTAAAGAGAGAAACTTGTTAACCTAAATAAAGTTTGAGATCAGGAAAAAGGCTATTTTCCATAGGTAGTTTGCATTACTGATGGGAACAGAATTTCCGTGGTCCTTTTCTTACTCATTACCTCACTGCATTATGGAATTCAAATGGAAATGCAGTTCCTAAACTCTCAATATCAGGCAAAACCCAGTCACAACGATTTGCTTAGATTTCTCTCCTCTAGTGTCCTCTGACCTGATGGTGGGGTCTTCTCTCCCTGGTCTGAATGTCAATCCAGACAAGCCCACACTGCGTGCACAGAGGCAGGTGCCCTGCAATGTTCCTGATATTAAAACATAATACAAAGTGAAAACAATAGCGATGTGAGCTGCCCTTTCACTTCATGCCGGACTTTACGGAGTGTGATATAACCATTAACTGCATTTACTCCCCCAAGACTCTCTTGGAGGATGTGGTAGTGTTCTGAGCATTTATAAAGTCAGGAACAGAGGCTTCAGAAGGCAAGTGGACTCCAAAGAATGTGTCCTTGGAATATGCTGACGTGAACAATTAACTTCTGTGACAGTGGTCACGATGGTGTTGGCCCCTGGTTCAGTGTAACCAGAAGGTCTCTGATGTGTATTGCTCAGGGTGGTGTGAGCCAAGTGTTGGATTCCTCATCTCTGAGCGCAGAACCCTCCTTGCTCTGCTTTGAATCATCAATCTGCCTGGGAGGGAAGAGCTGCCTCTGAGCTCTAGGGCCATCAGATCCCTCTGATCCCAGCCAATTCCTCAGCTGGCTCTTGCAGGACCGGGAAGAGGACGAACGTGGGATTAGGAAGAGGGTGGGGAAGGCATGGTGGGGCAGGAGGCAGGGCAAGGCCACGGGGAGGGGAATAGGATGGGGCTTAGACTGAGAGAATGACTATGCGCTTTACTGAGATGGGAAGCCTCTTGTATTTCCCTCTTCTTCCACTTCTAATTTGTCATTAAGGCCTGATGATTCAAACTTGAAAACATTTCCTAAATCTGCACCTTCTCTTCTGCTCCATTGTGATTTCCTTCGTTCAAGCATCTAGTATTTGTCCTGGACACTGCGAGCTCCTGACTGTTAGCACCATTCCACTCCTGTCTCTTAAACTGTCGCAGCTAGACTGACTTTGGTCACATTATCTAGTGTTAAACATGCTCCATTTGTTCCCCATAGGAAATTACTCCTTACCTGTGTCTGCACAGGTATGAAGCATGTGAACCTCATTAACCTTGTCCACAGTTATGATGCTCTTGTTCTGCTAGTTTTACTGTTGTTCTTCTAACATGCCCTGTCTATATTCATGTCAAGGCCTTTGATTTCTCTCTCTCTCCCTCTCTCTCCCCTCCTCTCTCTGGTCAGATGAGTCTCTTCCTGGTCTCTGCATGACCAGCTGCTGCTGTTCATGTTCAGAATTCATTCCCCTATGGGGCCCTTCCTGGTCCCACTTTTCAGAATCACGTTCATAAACTCATGCAGACCTTCTGCATTGCATCGATCTCTGTAATCTTTCTCCTGACACATCACCTGAAAAAATAATTTTACACTTTTATTCTCTTCCTAGTAAAAAGGCATCACAGGAGAGGAATGTGTCCTTGTTCACTTAATGTCATGACCACCTCAGAAGGGTGTCTGCAATACAGTATCAGCTCAATAGATAGCTGCTGGATGAATGAATGAATGAATGAATGAGTGAGTGAATGATGAGACAGGGGATGAGGACACGAGGCAGAGGGAGCTTGGCAGGTGTGTGAGTGATCGCTCTATCGTATGGTGCTGGAGATGCTGTGTTCATGTCTGGGAAGAGACATGTTATCTGGTAACTGAGGCCAAGAGCATTCACTGCATAATTCTTCATAGGCCACGTGGCTCCCACCTCCTCCTCTCTTACTCCAAGGCTATTGGGATAGGGAGGTCATTTCATGCTATTTGTCATTAACCTGAAGTCAGTGGATTCTGTGGAGCACCGGAATTTCCCAATCCCAGGGCCCCATGCAACTGTTTGAGTCAACAGACCCACCTAGAGGAGCAAAACTCCGATGACACCTCCAGAGGAGATGCTGGAATGTAGCTACTGTCCGAAGTACTACAGAGCAAGAATTTCTAACCATTGGGTATGTGGGAGGGATGGAAATTGCTACACTTTTGGGTCTGGAAGAGGAGCTTAAAAAAACAGCAGGAATCCTAGAGACATAGTATTTGATGACATGCCTGAGTCAGACACTCCTGTTACCCAATCAATCACTTGAATGCTGGTCCTGACAACGTTATCAAGGGGCTTTCACTCATGTCCCTCACTGATTCCTGGGTGCAACCTTGTGGTGGAGGTGGGACAAGGGATCTCATTAACCAGCCCTTCTTTCTGTGGCTCCACAATTCTCTAATATTGGAGCTTGTGCCCTTCCCTGACCCGAGTGTCAATGAGCCACTGACTCCCCCTTGGGGACAGCTGTGGAGGTCAGAATGGGCAAGAGTTGCCTCACCCTGATGAGATCCCAGGTCCATGCCTCCTCCCTGTCCTTCCAGCACCCCATGACCAGCTGGCCCCTTCTCCAGGACATAGAAATGGTCAGGAAATTTCCCACATTCTCCAGGCACTATTAGAACCTGCCCACATACAGCTGAACAACTGATCTCCGTTCACATTTGACAAAACCCTAGATCTAACCTTAGTGTAACCACTTATACCTGCAGACTTGATATACTCATTTACAGGAAAACATCTCTGAGGCCTCAATTTTCTTTGTCTGTTTTGGGCTCATCACATATGGCATATTTTTATTTTCCTTTCTTTTCTTTTCTACAACAGAAATTCACATTATAATAAAATTTGTAATTCATTAATTAGACAGAATCAAAGACATTTATTTCCCACTTATTCAACAGGGGCCATTGATGACTTGGGATGGAAAAATACAGGTAACTGTTGAAGCTGCATGTTTATGACCTGAGTCAGAGAGAAAAGTCTGTGTCGCTTCATTTTATCAGGAGCCCCTTATCCTCTTGTCTATTTCCCTCAAATCTCATATTAGAGGAAGGAAAAATTCTCCAGACCAGACTGTGTGTATGTGACAGCACAGGGGCCCAAACAGACACACCGAGACTTGTAGGTGATTCTGCAACGAAGTTTATTGCAGGAGCACAAGAGCTGCAGCTCAGCAAAGCTTAGAGGGGGTTGGGGGCTGGTGATGAGGACTGATGGTGACATCCAAGGTACACGGTAGTATGTGACATTGGCCGTGACTGTGGGGCTTGGCACAAGAGCTTGGCACAAAGTGCTGACTCAGAGCTTAGATGAGCCAATCCAGGCGAACTGGAACCTGTATGAATGCAGAACTGTCCTGTTGAGTTCTGCAGTCACAGGCAATAATGTAGATCTTCTGTGCTTGGCTTGTGCTGTATACGCAGTTCTTATAACTTGATGAGGGAATTGTGAGGTTGCACTCGGTTACCGTCACTTGAATTGAGCTATTATGACAATTTGTATAGTGACTACTAGGGCAGGTTACATTTGGGGTCATACAAAGATTAGCTACAGTAGCGTACGCTGTATGGAGGAAAGCATTCATTGGTTTGCATGTCCCGTAAACACTAAAATAAAGACGGTTAATTGACTGCATTGCGACAGTGCATTGAGCGGTGGTCATATTTATGTGCTGAACATAAAACCACTGAGTCGGTGTTAGATTACCGGGTGCTCCGTGGAAGGAGACTGCCATCCCCAAGAACCCCAGAAAGAGAAGGAGGCAAAGTTTGGAATCCCGCTTTGTTGGAATCATGTTTCCTGTAAAAAGAGAAGAATCTCCTGCATCCAGGCCCAGTAGTGACACACCACCTCATCTCTCACCCTGCAGACACTGAGGTTCTATTTCCTTTTCCCTCAGCTTCCCCAAGTCTGTCAAGTACTGGGCATTAACTTCAGCTCAGCCCTCCCTCAGTAGTTGTCCCATCACCAGCCCTCCTGTGTCAGTTCCGGAGGCTCATTGTCTTACCCAGTCTCTGTGCTGTGGCTGCTGTGAGAACAGATCCAGCTGGTCGTCCTGGGATTCAGGGGCGGCTGGTCTCCCCAGTCCTGGGGACTAGATATATAGAGCATGCCTTGTGGGTGGGTCCAGCAGAGCCAAGAGGGGTCTGAGTTTCAGATGAGAAGAAACCCACAGATTGGCATGTGACCCTCTTGTGCAAGGAACCTCTTGTTTTGTCATTTGCTGATCACCGCATACCGAACAACGGAACTCTGCTGCTTCTGTGGCACGACTCTAATCGCAGGCATCCCATGAGGGCAGAGCTCTGCCAATGCGTCGGGTGTCCATTGATGAAAACTGCACACTGGCTGCAGAATGGCCATAGAGTTTATAACTGAACTTGTGGCAGGCACTGAGGGACGAAGTACAGAAAGTCAGGCCCAGTCCTTGGAACACACAGAGACTGGAGGGCTGTCTGCACAGGATGAACTCAGGTCCTTTTCACTTGTTCGAGCTCCCTGGTTTTCTCTCACCTAAACATCCTCCATCTTATCAACCTGAGCTCTGAGCTTCTTGTTGCTCAAAATCCTGAGGGTACATAGTGATTTCTTATGTATCTTTGAGGGTTTTTTTTCTTGCTCCCTTTGGATTGGATTCACTTTCACTTCTTTTAACACTAGCTTGATTTTTCCTTCACTTTTTGGAAGGTGCATAACTTGAAAACACCCAGAGGGAAGTCTTTCTGTAAGATCTGCCACAGAATCAACATGTTGTGTCATTTAAAGTCCACTGTGCTTGGGGGGAGGGACAGATATCCCAGTGGGGTAGGCCTCGAACTAAGAGATGTTATATTTCTAGTCCCCCTTCTAGGTTTGAAAACTGGATTAGATCCTTAAATGCTATCATAAGTTTCCAACAAAAATAATTTATGTCATTTTTCACTACCTTTCTATATTCCTGTTGTCTGGAAATGCAATAATTTTTCCGTTGATGTCCCTATGTCAACACGGTCATAGGGGTGACCTGGTCAGGACCCAGGCACAGAGTTAATAGCACTTTGCCTTGAAATCCTGTTCTTGCTGAAATTCATCAATATCTTTTATCATGAAACAAGTTGTTGTTTTTTAAGTGTCTGTTTTGTGTCAATCATTTTTACAGGTGATGAGGACATAAAAATGAATTAGATGTAGTGTTGCTCCTTTGTGCTGCCGACAACTACACTGGGTAGAAAGACCTGTACTCAAGTGTCTAATATATGAGGTAAAGAAATACTCTGCAGCCACAGGATGTGTATCTGGACAAAAAACTGTTCTATCAGCATATACAGTGTTACTTCTAGTATTGGGTTCTGGATGTTAATTTTTTAAATTGGGGTCATTTGCACAAAAATTACATTCCTATCTTCTTTTTAAAAATCTGGAAATGTCGATTGGTGCACTGAATCTCCATTACCATAAGGGATCAATTAGAACTGAATAGTTACTGTCTCTGTCAAAGAGGAAATAGTTCAGGGGGCTCTACTGACTCCACTTCTCTCTACAGATTCAGGTCCTATCTGTTCACTCAGGGATGGCACTTGCCTGGCTCCTGCAGACGATGTGTTCATGATCTATCAGGCATGTTACAAGTGTCCTGAGAAGCATCTCAAATAAACCCTGCCCAGTTTCAAAAAACTCTGCCCAGTTGCTTTAAAATTGCATTTAGAGCACACCTTCTAAGATTTTTCTGATTGTTTCCTCTATAGATTTCCTCTATGCATTTCAACTGCCATTCTTTGCCTCTAAGATTAGGGCAAATGATCTAGTTTGATATTTAAGATTTCAGATTTTTGGAGAAGACTTCTTTATGTAAAGCACGAATAACTGTATGCCCATGTTAATTAAAATACACTTTAACTTGGGTGTAATTTTGTCTTTCATAGACAAAAGAAATTTTTCATGGGCTCTTTCTGTTTTTTTATTAGCACAACCTCCCTTGCAGACCAATTTAGTGCACATTTCTGGACCTCCTCCATATTTCCACTGAGAAGAATAGCCAAAATTATGCCCTAGTATTAAGTCACTTTTTGAAATCTAGAAACATTGTAAGCTATTGTCCCAGGGAAAGACTTCTGCATTTGTGGTGAAAAACCACTGTTGAGAACATCAGCGTTTGTCAATGTCCCCTTTAACAAGGGCCCATGTGCAAAGATATGATATTTAACGCTTGCAATTTCATCAGCCCGGGGTATCCTTGCAATGTCTAGCCTTAATCTGCTGATAGGAACATGCTAACTGTCAATACTTTCCTGCACATGGTTTTCCTAATGCAGGAGCCATGTATGGGAACAATAATGTACACTGCTTGCTGGTACCGCTGGAAGGATCGTCATAATAACATGGTGCAGGTTACGTGAACTTCAGTGAACAGAGCGACATTTAACTATGCCTCAGTTTCAAAGACATGTGGTGTGCTCGGCTCTCCCTGGTCTTTTGTAGTCAGCAGGGTGGCCCCAGGCCTGCCTTCTTTTTGTGTAGGAGCTCGTACATATCTCCTCTGAAGTCCATTGAACAACAGCACAACTTGTCCTCTGTCACCAAGTTTCTGGAATGACATAGGAAAAGAATGAAACTTTCTTCTTTTTCTCAACTATAAGAAGTTCTTTCCCTCCGTGGAGAGGAGAGAAAGAGAAATCAGACAGAATTATGGGCAGGAATGTCTGAAGAGGGATGATACAAAGTGTTTTTCAGAGGTGGATGGGTGGCTCAGTTGGTTAGAGTGCGAGCTCTGGGCAACAGGGTTGCTGGTTCGATTCCCACATGGGTCAGCGAGCTGCACCCTCCGCAACTAGAATAAAGACAACGAGCTGCCACTGAGCTCTGGGGTGGCCGGATGGCTCAATCGGTTGGAATGCTGTGCTCTCAACCACAACGTTGCCAGTTCGACTCCCGCAAGGGATGGTAGGCTGCACCCCCTGCAACTAAGATTGAACACAGAAACTTACCTTGAGCTGAGCTGCTGCTGAGCTTCACAAGGTTGCCGGTTTGATTCCCCCAAAGGATGGCTTCCCCAAAGGATGGTGGGCTGAGCCCCCCTGCAACTAACAATGACTGGACTTAGAGCTGAGCTGCACCCTCCACAACTAAGATTGAAAGGACAACTTGAGTTGGATGGAGCTGATGGGTACTGGGAAAAACACACAGTTCCCCAATAAAAAGTCCTGGGTGTACACACTGTTCCCAATAAAGTCCTGTTTCCCTTCCCGGAATAAAATCTTTAAAAAAAAAAAGTGTTTTCCTAAAAAAATGGGAAGGTTGTGGTCTGTTGGATATTTAGCACATGGAGGCATTAACCCTGAGATCTCAGGGCTCACAGGAAATTTATTAATTACATATGTAGGTTGGCATCTTTGCAAATAAAGTGATAATATAAGTTTTGTGGTACAGTGATGAACAGTGTAGATTCTGAATCGCTTTGTCAGGTTTCCAGTTGTGACTCTCTATCTGAAACTCTTATTCTAATAAGAGTTGGTCAGTCACTATTCCTCTCTATGATTCTGTCTTATCTGCAAAATACTGATAACAGTGATACATAAATAACAGCTCTATAAGGGGAATTTAATATAGAATATGTGTATATACGTAAAACATACAACACAGAACATTGTACAAGGTAAAAAATCATCTTAATAAGAAATACTGATTCTATTCATCAAAGTGTCAATATGGCACTTAGTTCTGCTCTAACCCCTCTGTAATGTTCACGATGAGAGAGAACATGCTTGTTTGTTTTCCTTACTCCCAAAGATGAAGGCATTAGGATTAGAACTCAGTTTCATCTCTTTTTGACCAAGTCCTACTTAGATGGACAACTCATATTGGCAGCTCCATGTTTTTCAGGGACCCTTCCCCAAACTGAAAAAGAAGAAGTCAGCTTTGAACATCTTGCTTTACTCATGAAATCAGCACAAAGAGAAATAGGTGAAAGGTGAATTACACCTTTCATCAGTTTAGTGGTAAATTTGAGGAACTGTCTGAGTACTCTTTCATAATGAGAATACAGTACCTGCATGATTTAGTCACTCTTTTGTGTAGAATTTGATGACTATCACCATTTCTTTCACCTTGGACTTCATTTTTCTATTGTCCTTGGGTCCTTTATCCTTCTGTGAAAACATTTTTCCAGGTAGTATTTTTCAAGTTACAGCTCTAGATATAACAGCGTACAAATTAAAAAATCTGTACAGCAGGTGGGAAATGAGATGATTGAAGGTACACAGATAAATATTTAAGTGTTCATTGTCATGTCTTGTGTGAGTAATTAACACATTGATCCATAATTTCATGTATATTATTGTTTAGGATCAAGTTGGTAAAAGCGTGAGTTGATGAAATGGATAATAATTAATAGTACAGGTGAGATGTGACTGTGGTCAGGGAAACTTGATGTCTAGAAAACCCTGAGATAAACAGTTGGGTTTGGCCAAGTCTACACTCTACTTTCCTGAATTTCTCAGTTTGTGCAAATCTACTTATTTCTCAACAATAGTCATCACTGCTGATATTTTTGGTTAATGGTGCCTTTCCTTCGGAGGGATCCTTGGCCTCTTACATTGTCAAGTATGTTCTTCCTCCAGAGCCAGGATATTTTCCTTCATGGAGCATCATCCCTTACTCCATCTCAGTCTCCTACTTGCCTCGCATCCTTTCCTTAAGAGGGACAAGCTTGGTTGTCTGTTAAAGTACATGGGCTTAAGAAAGACAGATCAAGTTTGACTCACAGTTCTGCTAGTCACCAACCAGATGACAAATGTTTGTTTGACTTGGGCGTATTATTAATAAGTTTATGATATCTAACATGTTCCCAGTGGAAATGCTAATCATGTTTCCTACACTTCCCCCAACCTGCTCCTCCCTCAACATTCCTCATTTCAGCTGAGGGTAACTCCATCCCCTCCAATTCTTGAATAATTTTCCTTTCTTTTACAGCCCACATCCAACCTGCTAGCAAAGTCTGTTGATTCTACCTTCACAACACATGCAGAATCTGACCACCTCTCACTGACTTACTTCACTGCTACCCCCATCACTTCTCACAGGGATTATTGAGCTTCCTGCTTCCACCCTTGACCCTACTACTCAAGAGTAGCCAGAGTGATCCTTTTAAAACATAACTCAGAGCCTGCAACTCTGCTCAAAATCCTTTAGAGTTTCTTCATTTCATTTTAAGTAAAAGTTAAAATCTTTACCAAAGCTCATGTGCTCTTACATGATTTAGCTTCCCACGTCTGTCGCTTTTCAGAATGAGTCCCTTACTGTTCTCCCCCTTATTCAGTCTTCTTTAGTTTCCTGGCCTCTTTGCCATTCCTTGAAGACACCAGGCTAATCCCCATCTGAGAGTCACCCCAGCCCTATGTGCATGCTAACTTCCTCATTCCCTCTAAGTCTTTGCTTACAAGTCATTTTTCAAGGACACCTACGTTGACTCTTTTACCTAAAAATGCTACCCTTGCAGAAATGAATAAATATCATCACCTGGATTTCTAATCTAAAATTCACTATAATCTTCTTTCTGTCACTTAAAGCCACTTAAACCCCTTTCCCTCTAAGTGCTTAGTGTTTCTGGTGTCCCAAGAACCTGAATATATGGTTAAACCGTCCTAAGCAATAAAGATAGTTATGTCTTAATGAGAAGCTTATCGGAACTCAGATGGTGCAAATAGAGCCCAGTTTATCAGTTTTTTATGTTTTTCTTTCCTCCATCATAGTTTACTATTGGGCAGACATCCTCATATATGTATGAAATGGCTGTAGCAACTCTAGACCTTACATTCTCTCAGGATTAAGTCCAGCAGAAAATAGCACCTGCCTTCATCCCCTGATATTCACAGTAAACGTCTCTAACTGGGCCAAGTGCCCATCCCAGAAGCAACCATTGTGTCCTGAGAAATGAGATACAAGCACTAATTAGCTCATCATGGGAGCTGTAGTAGAACCCGTCCACACAAACCACAGACTAGGGCAGGGTGGAAGGTTAGTCTTCCAAAGAAAACTAGGATAGTTCCCAAAAGAGGAAGCGAAGACTGGCCTGTCCTCAAACAGTCAATATTCCCCACCCGATTGCTTGTACTTGGACAATTCTCTATTGGTCACAGTTCCCTGCACCCTTTTCTTACCTTACATCTGCTATCTTTCCTGTGTGGTACCAGGACCACCGGACTGAAAGTTCCTGAGAGAAAGGGGTTAAATCTTTGTTATCTTTTTGTCCCAACTCCCAGCTCTTTACTAAGTACAGAGCAGGCTTCCTTAAATGTGTACTCCTGTGGTACTTTTACACTGTCCTCTATGATAGATGTTCTTTTGGTACTCAATCTCTTTTGAACAGCCAGGACCCAATTATCACAGACTTCCTAAGACTCATTCCCAATTCCCACATTCTACTTCTCTGGGCTATAGTTCTAAATATGATATTGTAGGGTAGTATTTTTAATGTTGTTGTTTTCCAATGAGAAAATAAAATGTTTTCAGTCTAGTTTTGGGGTTGACTTTTTTTTTCTGCTTGTAAGGTTGTTGACACCATTGTCTGTCACTGATAAGAGTTTGTAAATGTTCCTGGGTTTCATTTAACTAATTTTTTTTATTATTAAACTTATTGGGGTGACAATTGTTAATAAATTTACATAGATTTCAGGTGTACAATTCTGTATTACATCATCTATCAATCCCATTGTGTGTTCACCACCCAGAGTCAGTTCTCCTTCCATCACCATATATTTGATCCCCCTTACCCTCATCTCCCACTCCCCACCTCCCTTACTCTCTGGTAACCACTAAACTATTGTCTGTGTGTATGAATTTTTCTTTCTCATTTGTTTTTCTTCTTTTGTTGTTTTTGGTTTATATACCACATGTCAGTGAAATCATAAGGTTCTCTGCTTTTTCTGTCTGACTTATTTCACTTAGCATTATACTCTCAAGGTCCATCCATGTTGTCACAAATGTTTCTATATCATCTTTTCTGACCGCCGAATAGTATTCCATGGTGTATATATACCACAACTTCTTTATCCATTCATCTATCGAAAGACATTTTGGTTGTTTCCATGTCTTGGCCACCGTAAACAAAGCTGCAATGAACATTGGAGCACACGTGTCTTTATGTGTAAATGTTTTCGGATTTTTTGGGTAGATACCCAGGAGACATTTAACTAATTTTTGAAGACTCTTTGAGACATCTCTCCCTCTCTACTTTATGTCTTAATTTTACTGCATCTGTTCTTCTTTCATCTCTGAGAAAAATGGAAATCAGCAACACCACATGTATTTCTACCTTCATGGTGAGTCACCATCTTTCTGGAAACACACTCTTCCACATTCAATTTATTAAAATTGAATAAACAGATGTACCTTAAACCAAATTTCCTCATATAAATTTTTGGTGGCTAAGCTATATATTGTCCAGTAATGGCACCTAATCACAACTACTAATTTTAGATAATGTGCTCTTTCTTCTTGGTTGTCTTCCAAGGAATAGGTTAGTCTCACACTACAAAAGTACCTTACTCCTCATATAAAGAGGAATGGTTTAATGGAGAATAAACTTCTAAATGTTTTCTTTTCCTGCTGCTTGCCACATACACTGTTTAGAAAATTAAGGTCCTATAAAGGACATTGATGTGAATCAGAGCTCTGCCACTTATGAGTAATGAGGTCCTAAACATACTACTCAGCCAAGTGGAACATCCCAGAGGATTGGACACTTTAAGCCTAATAGTCAGTTAGGCAGGGCCATGAACACATGAAATTGTGAAATCTGTAAATATTCACATGCACTTGTTAGAATTGTGTGAATTAAACAAAAATAACTGAGCATAGTAAAGTTCAGAAAGAGGTAATACCTCTTTTCTTGGCCAATTATAAGATGGATGTTAAAGGATGTTGAAATCTAGGTATTAGATCTCCACTCAGTTTCTTGCCAGAGATTAGCCAGCTGTTGCCCAGTTAGACAAAAGGCCTTTGAGAACTACCTGCACAGAAGGCCCATCAAAGCATATGAAATCTACTTACCTGACAACTTGTTGATTGACTATGTACACTACCCACCACCTTCATTAGCAGGTTCCCTAACCTAGTTGATTTTGGAGTTCCAGGAAGGCACATGTACTGATTTCTTCCCTTACCTTACTGAAATGGGGATCCAAGTCTCAGGCAGCTTCTCCCATAATGAGAACACTCAATTTTAATTGTGGAAACAAAACCAATGAAATCTTTACATAAAAGTGATTAGTTTTTTTTTTTTTTGGCCTAAGTTCACTAACAATTGCTTTTAAGAAAAAATAGATTTCATTGGGTTAACAATTCTCAAATGGAAACCCAATTTGCAAGCAAAATATTTCTCCTTACCTGAACACACACACACACACACACACACACACACACACACACACACACAATCATGCAAGGACTCAGACACACAGTAATGTGTAATTAGGGAATGAAAAACAGAGAATGACAGAGTTGAAAGAGATCTTTGGTCTATGATCTTCACTTCAGAGATGAGACGCAGAAGGATGAGGTGACTTGCTGACTTCCAATTGCAAGCTTGTGACAGACAGGGACAAAACTGCAAGTTTCTTTCCTCATGTTTATAGTGATGTCGTAGGCACATTGTGTGACCCTGGTAAACACTCTAGATGTGAAATGGTAAACATTAAATTAGTCCTACTCGGCAATCTGTTTAAGATCATTGACAGGCCTGAGAGTTTGATGCTCCTTCCCACACTTTTTCATAGTAAACTTGTGTGATTGATTACAAAGCACTAAAGATAACTGCCACAAGTGATTAGATTTTAGCACACCCACCAGTCATCTAGATCTAGATACTTTTATCGTGTTAAAGAAACATCTCTCTGTTCCTTAGCAAAATATCAATATATTTTTAATCTGATCAAGTCTTCCTGGGGGACTTTTGGGGACCCCTCATGAAAAATAAATCTATTGATAAGATCTTGATTTCTAAGAATTTCTGATCATCCAAACTCTCTGGACCCCTGCATTTTACCCTGCCTTTTTTTTTAAATTGGGAAACATTGGGGAACAATGTGTTTCTCCAGGGCTTATCAACTCCAAGTCGTTGTCCTTCAGTCTAGTTGTGGAGGGAGCAGCTCAACTCCAAGTCCAGTTGCCGTTTTCAATCTTTAGTCACCATCCCATGTGGGAATCGAACCAGTAACCCTGTTGTTGAGAGCTCACACTCTAACTAACTGAGCCATCTGGCCACCCCTCTGGGACTCAGGGTCAGCTCATTGTCTTCAATCTAGTTGTGGAGGGCACAGGTCTCTGGCCCATGTGGGAATCGAACCAGCAACCTTGTTGTTCAGAGCTCATGCTCTAATCAATTGAGCCATCTGGCCACCCACCCTGCTTCTTCCTTGAAGAACAAAAACAATTGAGCTATTTTATGAGGAAATATATGTTCTGTGCAATGTGTCCACTTCTGTCAACAAGGAAAGCCGAGAAGAAGAGTTTTCATGAAAAAAAATCATAGTGAACTTGGCTATTGGACATAGAAGGTGGTCCTGGAATCTCTCAGGATTTGTGAGACATTCCCATTTCCTTTCACATGGAAGTTAGTCAGCTATTTATAATTAGCAAAACTAGATGAGTAAGACACCAGAAATTGTGACAGCTCTTGTGGAAGTTGTGCATTACTGTGAAAAGTTGAATAACTCCCAACCTTGTCACTTATTAGCTGTGTTTCCAGAGCAAATTACTTATGTGCTGCCTTCGCTTCAGATTCTCCACTAATAAGCCAGAAACATGATCCTTACTCCGGGTTTTGTAGGTGTGTTTAAAGCTCTGGGGACACAGTAGATGCTCAGTAGATATGTCACTCCTCATACCTTCCTCTTTGGGGTCTACTTACTACAGGTCAGACATTTCAAGGTAACTGGTAAATTTACCAAGGGGCTTTGGACCCATTTAGCCACTACAGGATCACAAACCTTGACTTTTGTAAGCTAGACACTTTTATGACCATTATACCCTCTATGTTTATTACCACGCTGTGTTCTCAGTAACCGTAGCATTCTTTGAAAAGATTCGGCCCTGTTCAGCCTTGCTTGCTAAGAACAATCAGGTGAAAAGGTTCTGATACCCTCTTGGACTTCTGGATCCAGGAGGCATAGCGCCCCCTGCAGGCCAGCGCAGTGGCAGTCTTGGGAATTGGTCCGAGCCGGTGGAAGGTAGAGTGCATCCTCCCTTCTTGGTAGGGCCTCCTTCCCACAATGTTTTACTTTCCTTCCCCAACCCACCCAGTTTGTTTGTTTTTCCAGGTAATCGTTTTAGAATTCCCCTGCTTAACACCAACCTCTTTTTTGCTTGTATTTTTGTGTAGTCCTCTAGTGGAAATCTAGATATCTCTGGTATATGGACGTCAAGTATCCCAAACTCTTCAAAGTGAGATACCACATTCATTTCAGAACTCTGGGAAATAAGTCGTCAGAAATATCTGGACTTCCACCTGGCCATGATTTAAACAATGGCTATAAAATAAGCGATAAAAAGAAAAAGAAATTCCATTCTTCTCCTCCCCCTGATTCCCCAATCCAGACATTAAAAACCTTCCTCCAGCTGTACATTTTGAGAAGTGGGATATTTACACAAACCAGGACCAAATGTAGCACTTTAAGATGAGTTTGCTTTTTTTCTGAGGATGATGTGATCCTGGGACTTCCTAATCACTTGAAAGAATTTATAAACAACATCTGTTAATCTGGTGCCACTTACAGTGTTTTTATCAAAGGGGGAATCTCAGAGAACCTAAGTCATACAGGGTGTCATGATACAACCTAGCCCTACCCAGAACACAATTTCAGATACTATTATCAAGCTATTGTTTTGAGGGAGAAGGACAGTGAAAAGCTAGATTGATTTAAACTATGGCTATTGCCAGGTTTAATTGTCTAATGCATCAGTTACCTTGGACTTCTTATCTTTACCATTGAGTTGACAGGCAAACTTCAGTTTAAGTTGACAAAATTTTGTACCTACTTTGTTCCTAGAACCATATTTGACCCATGTGGGAAATACGTAGTTTGGTAGAAGACTTGATTCTCGAGTTCAAGAGCAACATTAGTAGCTATATGTCAAGTATGGTACAATTTCTTTCCAAGAACAAAAAATCATCGGATTTGTATGGCATCAAAAAAGACCTCAAATTGTTACTGGAGAGTGGGCTCTTCTCGGCATGGTATCCAGGTTCTTGGCATCTCGAGCAAAGAATTGAATGAGATACAGAAATAAAGTGGTGACAGAGCAATTTATTAGCTGACCTGAGCAGCAGAGAATGGCTAAGGAGGAAAAAATACACTCCAAAGGGTTTGGAGTGGGCCTCAAGCAACGGCAAGGCTCAAAAGGCTCAACAGGCCTGAACCGGCAAGGACTTAGAGTTTTTATCCTTTTGTTCTTTAGAATGCGCTGTTACTTTTCGGATATGGGACCACCTGATTGACACCTGTGATCGACAAGAGGCTATTACCGCATCTTTTTAGACTGCACATGTTCCTTCCCAGAATTCAGTCTGTTATAATGATATCAATGACCTTCTGGGCATATGTGTAATATTATAATGATGGCATAATGAGGCCCAGGCGAAATGAAGGTCATTTCACACTTTTACTGCATAGGTGTGAGTGGCTGGTTTAATCTACTTGGGTATTTTGTATCCATTCATTCCTCATAGGGATAGATAATTACAATGAAAATGGGAAGTTTGGGGTGGAGAGGGGAGGTCTTTTAGGTGGTCACATTCTGTGGATTATGCAGGAATGCAGAGACCTGCCTGTCTTGTTTTCTAACTGTCTTGTTTTCCCCTTGAGAGAAATGATCCCCATAAAATCTCTATGGGAAGTTGAGGGACAGGTCTTTTCTTCTATGTCTGCTTCCTGCTGGGCAGGGGTGTAGAGTTGTCCCTATCTATTGGGGGATCATGGAACTCTCACCCTATCTGATCTCAGATGAGAGGAAGGGGTCTCAAGATCCACCTGGAAGACTGCATTGTCTTCTTTGATTGCAACCGGCTATTTTACTGGGGTATCCTCTGTATTCCCAAGACCCCTAAATGAGGAAAAATAGATTTTAATTCATAAATCCATTAGCTCTGTAGAGCGTGTGGCCATTCAATTAGTCATTCAGGCGTCGTTAGTTGTCCAGGAGTTAGGCCCAAAACCAGTAGGAGAGAACATTAGGCTTCAATGATTACGATCAATACGTATGAATCTCAAGTTTTAGGGTAATTATCTAAAGCAGGGGTAGGAGCTAAAAACTGGAGGAAAGGAAACTTAAGGAGAAGGAAATTTAAAATTCCTATAGGAAAGAAAAGGTAAAAGTTTTTTCATTGGGGGTGGGTGTTACTCATTGGCCCGTATCAGAATAGCCAAAGCAATCCTAAGAAAAAAGAACAAGGCTGGAGGTATCACACTCCCTGATTTCAATTTATACTATAAAGCGACAATAATCAAAACAGCATGGTATTGAGAGAAAAACAGACACACAGACCAATGGAATAGAATTTAAAACACAGAAATAAACCCACATATATAAAGGCAGATAATTTTCAACAAAGGAGCCAAAAACATACAATGGAGAAAAGAAAGCCTCTTCAATAAATGGTGCTGGGATAATTGGAAAGCTGGGAAAATTGGAAAGCCACGTGTAAAAGAATGAAACTAGACTGCTATCTGTCACCATATTCCAAAATTAACTCAAAATGTATCAAAGACATAAACATAAGACCTGAAACAACAATTTGATCAGAAGAAAGCATAAGTTCTAATCTTATGGACCCTGGGTTCAGAGAGCATTTTATGAATTTGACTTCAAAGACAAGGGAAATAAAGCAAAAATAAGTGAGTGGGATTATATCAAACTAAAAAGCTGCACAGCAAAAGAAACCATCAACAAAACAAAGAGGCAACCAACTGAATGGGAGAAAATATTTGCAAACAATGCCTCTGATAATATCTAATATCCAAAATATATAAAGAACTCATACAACTCAACAACAAAAAGACAAACAATCCAATTACAAAATGGATAGAGGACTTGAACAGACACTTCTTCCAAGAAGACATACAAATGACCAACAGATATATGAAAAAATGCTCAACTTCACTAGCTATTAGGGAAATGCAAATCAAAACCACAATGAGATATCACCTTATACCTGTTAGAATGGCTATCATCAACAAGACAAGTAATAAAAGTGTTGGAGAAGCTGTGGAGAAAAAGGAACCCTCATACATTGTTGGAGGGGAATGTAAATTGGTACAGCTACTATGGAAAACAATATGGTGGTTCCTCAAAAAAATTAAGAATAGAATTACCATACAACCCAGAAATCTCTTTTCTGGGTATCTACCCCAAAACTCTGAATATATTTATTTGTAAAGATACATGTACCCCTTTGTTAAGTGCAGCATTATTCATGGTGGCCAAGACATGGAAACAACCAAAGTGTTCTTTGATAGATGATTAGAGAAAGAAGATGCGGTACATATACACAATGGAATATTACTCGGCCATAAGAAAAGATGAAATACTGCCATTGGCCACAATATGGATAGATCTTGAGATTGTCATGCTAAGTAAAATAAGTCAGACAGAATAAGTCAAGAACCGTATGACTTCACTGATATGTGGGATATAAAACTGAAAGCAACAAAGGAACAAGACAAATAAAGAAACAAAAATTCATAGACACAGACAACAGTTTAGTGGTTACCAGAGGTGAGAAGGGGGAGGTAAAAGAAGGAAAAGGGGGTCAAATTTATGGTGATGGAAGGAGAGCTGACTTTGGATGGTGAACACAATGCAATATATAGATGATGTATTGTAGAAATGTATACTTGAAACCTATATAATGTTACTAACCAATGTTACCCCAATGAATTTAATAATAATAAAAAAAGAAATAGTACCCATTAAGAGCTTTGAAGTAAGAAAAATACATTTAAATACATTTATTTTTGTCTTGTTCTCACTGGCCATGAATCGTTTTCATTATGAAAGGTCTTCATGCACCTAAAACCTGTGTTCAGTCTTTTCTTCCATTAAGCATCACAGCCTCTACTGCTAGTGTCATGGCGTCTTGCATGGTTCTAAGGGGAAATGCAGACACCTGCTCTGCTGTGGTAAGAGAGACTAAAGAAAGGAGCTCACTTTTCGCTCACTGAAGTACTCTGGGAGCTAGAACCTTTGTCAGATTTTTTCTCGAAGCGCAGCGTCCAGGTAGCTCTCTAGATCTGGGGAATTTGCTCATCTTTGCTCATTTAGAGTCAGAGAATTATAGAACAAATGAGTTGTAAGAGAATTTAGTGATAATCCATACTAACATTCTCATTTTATTATTTTATTCCCTCTCTTATTTTATATATGAGGAAATTTAGAGGTAAATTAAGTTAATTGAAGAGGTTTTCCAATTGTGGCTGAACATTTCAATTATCAGGAGAGATTTAAAAATAATGATTATCAGGTCTACCCAAGGCAAACTATATCAGAATCTCTGATGGTGGGATCCAGGCATTACTATTTTTAACGAGCATCCAAAGGGATTTATTGAAATATTCCTCAAATTATAAGTGACAAAGCTGGGAAAAAACACTTTTTCACTGACTTCTATGTTACCTGAGCTGTTTCTACTATGCCATTTCTCTGTTTTTGGTAATTCACCCCTCCATAGTGGCAACCACCCATTGTTGCCTCTTTATTGGAGAACTGAACTTTTCATTTGTTTTTTCATATGATATTATGAATATTAAATATCATGACATCCTCCTCCTCCATGAAAAAGACATTCCATTCCTTCCACATCACCTTTTGATTGTACTCTTATGGCAGATATCTTTTCTAAGGTAGTCTCTCTCTTGCTAGTCAGTGCCCTTATGGCAGATATTTCTTGTCTCTTGCAACCACCCCTAGGCCTCTATAATTAATTCGTTTAAGACATATTTATTGGCACAAGGTCAGAAGACATAAATATGAATAAGACATGGCCTTTGCCCTTGTAAATACACAGTATAATGGATGACACTGAGAAGAAAGAATTCCTGTTGAATTTGAAAAGTGATATAATTGAGGTATGTATGAGATGCTGTGGAATCACAGATAATGGAATAAGCAAGGACATTACAGAGCATGTAACATACTGTTTTTTGCAGAGAAAAAAATGTTCTCTTGATCTACTATTAGAATTGAAATATTCATAACCTTTATAGAGGACAATTGATAATATCTAAAACCTTATCTAAAGCCCACGACCTCTGAACACATCTAGAGATTTATGCCAAGGAAGTAATAGGACAAGGTGTAGTGGATACTGTGGTGTGTGTTACAATCCCCCACTTCAGGACCAAGGCACTCACTCCCCAGCTGCTGGAGTTGTAGTGACAGCTCTCAGCCAAGTCCCTCTCAGGGAATCACGCACAGTGGCCTAAGATAAAGCCTTCTCCCCCAGAGGCAGTCCACATCTCGTGAATGGACAATGAGGGGCTACAAAGGTCTGGCCCCTTTACCTTAATTTGGGACATCTGAAGGATCATTCTAGCTCTAGATCTTCCTGTGGGATTGGCTGAGACCTTCATTGTGACTGCATCAGAATTCAACTGCCCAGTCGTGCTTCCTTTATTCCCTTTATTAAGTATTGGTCCCAAGACCACTCTCTAATAAACTTCCTGAATGCAAATCTTTCTCAGTGTCTGTTTGCTGGGGAACCTGACTCACGGCACAAGAGTATAAATGCAAATGTGGATTGGTTTTTATTTTAGAATGCGTACATGTAAAAAGTTGTAAATGTTATGAATGTCCAACAATAGAGAATTTGTTTAATGTATTATGATACATCCATAACATGAAATATTATAGAGCCATTCAGAATAATGTAGATATTTGTTGACTCGGAATAAATGTTTAGGATGCATTGTTTTGAATAAGCTTTTTGGTTGAAATATAACATACATGCAGAAAGATGAACAAATTATAGAAGTATATAACTCAATAAATTAATCCAAAGTGAACCCATCTTTGTTCACCACTATTTAAAATTAAAGTTTATTTTTAAATAGTCATGACAATTGTTAGTAAAGTTACATAGATTTCAGGCGTATCGTTCTGTAATACATCATCTATATATCACATTGCGTGTTCACCACCCAGAGTCAGTCTCCTTCCATCACCATATATTTGATCCCCCTTACCCTCATCTCCCACCTCCACCCCCCTCTTACCCTCTGGTAACCACTAAACTATTGTCTGTGCATTTTAAGAGAAAAGCAGAATCTGAAGCAGCATATATAGTATCCCAAATTTTATAAAAACGTACATAGCATTAAAAAAAGTGTGGAGAATTACACACTAAAATGTTAATGTTTTTCTAGATGATGAAAATACAAATAATATATTTCTATTTGTTTATTAGGAATTTTAATAATTTGTATCTTTTTAAATACTTACCATCCACTTGGTAACTTGGAGAAATATATGCTAGAACTTCCTAATGAATAATTACTGACTGTTGACTTGTTCCCAAAATTCATTAAAATTCATTAGAGTACCCTCTAATTCTATATTATAAATGCTATTATTAGATGTATCTCTAGTTTCTGGGTCTCTGATAAGATTATATTCTTGAAACTTTCTATTTACCCGATGAATTGATGATGGAACCACAGAAAGGCCACCATTGTTTTTTCTTACTATAGGAATTAATATATAATAAATTAGTATGTTAAATTGCAATGCTTATTCTTTATGCCACCTCAGAGATACAATTAAAAATTTAAACTTCTTCAAATGTGAATACACAGAACACATTTAATTTTTTTCATAGAAAGATAGGAGTTTGTATATTTTATTTAATATGAAAACATACAAAGTCCATATTGGGATAAAAATCCATTTCTTGCTGGTCTTTTGACAGGAATTCAGGAGGGTGGAATGGGGGTAAGATGAGAATTTTTCCCTTTCTGTGTATCTGTATTTCTGTGTGAATGAGTCTGTTTTTCAGTTAAACCAAAGACACTTAATTGGCGATACAGCCACAAAAGCAATTTTGGCTATGTGAAAAGGATAAAAGTCTTAAGGAAATAGATCTTATATTAAGATCCAATCTTTCTTCCTGGGGAGTATTGAGAGGAAAATCGTTAGAAGAAGAAACACTGCAAAAAACAAAATGTTTTAACTGGGTGGGATCTTACAAAGCATCTTTCTTCACTCTTTCATTTCTTAGAAAACAATACGAAGGCTCAGAGAGGTCCCATGATTTGGCCACAGTCACTGCATAATCTACTGACGGAGGCCTCATGGCCCAGCTGGTGGAGGGGGTTGGGTTGCCAGATCAGATTGCAGTGAGTGAAGGCATCAGGACTGTTTAATCCAAAACTCAAAGCAGGTCAGCCAGTGGGGTCAGGAAATTGGACTTAGTGACTCAATAAAAGGCTCCGCTTAAGTAGATGTGAGACTTGTCCCCAAAACTGGGTAAGGCTGCACTGTCTTCACTTGATATGTCTGCATGGACTTCCCCATCCATGTGGTTTGTCCCTTGACAATATCTCCCTGCTTTGGGAAAAGAAGAACTGTTGTGCTCATTGTAACAGTCCTAATGATTAACACAAGGTGGAAAGTAGGAGATGGAAGATGGAAGATCCAAAAAATTTCAAAGCAAATGACTTTTCTCAAGACCCTGCTTCCTTGATGTGAGGAACCGTCATGTGAGGCCTCTTAAAGAGAGCGAGGGATGCTGCTAAACTCCTGGGGGCTTCCTCCTCCTAAACAGGTTCCTCTTCTTCCAGGAACCCCAGTGGAATCAACAAATGTGTCTCAGAGACTAGAGAGTTGGGAGCCCGGACCACTCATCCTTCCTTGCCTTCTGTCCCCTCACTCTGAAAGCTGCTCCAATGGAAGTGCCTCTGATTGTATCTCAGTATGAGTTCCCAGTCCCTTGAACTCCACAGGTGGGGAAAGCAGCAAAGCCATCTCTGCCTTTTCCCACCACACTTCACAGCAGGAAGAGCGGTGGGAGAACTCTGGGGGAAACGCACAGCTAGAAGAGATCAATTTCACAACAAGATATTGCAGACCTTCGGGTGCACATCCTGGGGGCTGTTCCCCACCTATGGCACACCAGGCAGCATAGTGTAGTTACCACGCTATCCTGGAACTCGGGGACCTGAGGCAGGTTTCTGTTTCTGCTGCCCAGGTGTTGTCTGACCTGGGGCCTGCTGTGTTTATAGTGGGAAGACTAGAAGAAGGTCCCTTACCTTGCTTTCATCCTTCCATTCCTTGAGCTCAGGGTAACCGACTATCTTTTACACAATGAAGTCTTTTGCAAGGCATTCAAGATATTTCTTACTCAGGCCTACATTTTTCTCTTCTGTGCCACCCCCCACCTCCTCCTAGTCACATGGAGGAACTTGCTATTTTCTTTTCTTTTTTTTTTTTTAAAGATTTTATTGGGGAAGGGGAACAGGACTTTTATTGGGGAACAGTGTGTACTTCCAGGACTTATTTCCAAATCAAGTTGTTGTCCTTTCAGTCTTAGTTGTGGAGGGCACAGCTCAGCTCGAGGTCAAGTTGCCATTGCTAGTTGCAGGGGGCGGAGCCCACCATCCCTTGTGGGACTCGAGGAGTTGAGCTGGCAACCTTGTAGTTGAAAGCCCACTGGCCCATGTGGGAATGGAACCGGCAGCCTTTGGAGTTAGGAGCATGGAGCTCTAACCACCTGAGCCACCGGGCCGGCCCAGGCTATTTTCTAAACATAGTGCTCTGCCACCAGTGTTTACTTCTCTTTCTGGACTTTTTCTTCTGTCTGAATTGCCCTCTCCTTACCCCAGTGAAAAAAACTGTCCTTCGAAGTCCTTCCCAAGGTAATCTTTGCTCTGAAATCTTCCTGATCCCTCCCACTCCACCCCTGTTCTCCCACTGCTTTCTAATAACCCTTTCCTTGTTTGTACCAAAGCTCTTACCAAGGTCTGGTTTGTATTACAACTCTAGGGGCTGCTTCTGTTGGGGAGAATTCTCAGCACTTGGATCTAAAATAAAGTGCTCGATTTAATTGCTTAGCTCTTTTTAGGAGAGGACAAGGTCTGTGGGTCTGATGGAGACTGCAGATTCCAGGCTCCCAGATCACTTAGGTGCCCTGCCTTCCTCTCTTACCAGCTGTTTTCTTTCACACAGGAGTCCTGGTCAATAATGAATGCTATCAGAAGAGCTGGCACAAATGGACTACTGTTAGGTAAGGGATGGGGGCCCTGGTGCTTGTCCTAGAAGGGAAGGGTGGGGGACGATTTCCTAAAATGGAGGAAACCAAGAGACCACTGAACCACCCAGGCTGACAAGTAATTAGGTCTTCTCCTGTCAGGAACTGTAGACACCCAAGTCTCTATCTTTCTTCGGATACCATGGGCAATGTCTGACCTCCATTTAAGAAGACCCAGGACTTGGAGAATGTGCTCTGTCCTTGGGACTGAAGAAAATAGTTCTAGTGTCAGGAGGCTGGGAGGGGGAGATGGGAGACCAGGGCCATTCTCTGTGTGTTCTGGAGAACAGGCTATTGACTACACCTGGTAAGCTCACACACACGTCAGGGCTGCCTCCTGGGAAAGTACAATCTGTTCCTGGTTGACCTCAAACAAGGGCTCAGATGTTGGAACCTCTTTCTTTCCCAGTTAGATATATGGGAGAGAAATGGGCTTGGAAAGAGAAATGAGAAGTCCTACAAAATGGGGATCATCAATAGGAATGATAACCTGCACAGTATTGAAAGCTTTTTGCCCTTGTGTAGTTGTCATGTGAGATGAAATGTTGGAATGTGGACAGGAGGCTTAAATTGGGAGAAGACTGTGCAGTGTTTCACTGGGGAAGGGTTTTCTCAGTTGAGGCCTATAAATGCATAACTTGTGACAGGCTTGAGGGGCCATTCTGTTTGTCCTCTAAGAGATGTTTTGGCTTCATAGGATCATAAAGTCTCCCAAGTTACTACAATACAAATTGAACTTTGTCTCCGTGGAGTTAGCTCCAGAGCATCCAGAGCCTCACTCCTGAAGAGGAGTCAGGGAAACTCTGTTTAACTTGGGAGAGGAGCAGATAGCTGCTTGAGAGAAAATGGGAGGCGTGAGTGGACCCTTGCCACACAGCCTGTCTCTAAGAAGACTCTTTGGGGCTCAGAGCCCACAGATGCAGTGTAGTTCCCATCTTACTGGACTGCCTTTGGCTCTAGGAAGATTTCAGAGATTAATTTCCAGGCATTCTGTGGAGGGGACAAAAATGCACTTCCCTTCACTTTCCTCCACACCTGGAATCAGGCCAGTCACGGATGTGGCTTTGTGATGTGATGTGATGTGATCTTGAGAACCTGCCTTGAACACTCAAGTTTGTCCTCTCTCCACCCTCCTGTGCTTCCTTACATGCACGTGAACAAACTTTGTCTAGTCTCCTGATCTGTCTTTTGTCAGTTAATTCTCAGGCTCCCTGATATGAACCTAAATGGACAGGAAAAGTTTTCCTCCCAGCACCACTCAAGATGATAAGAGTACAAGGTCTAAGAGATAAACAAAACATACCATGTTTCCCCCAAAATAAGACCTAGCCAGACAATCAGCTCTAAAGTGTCTCTGGGAGCAAAAATTCACATAAGACCCAATATAATATAATATAATGTAATGTAATATAATATAATATAATATAATATAATATAATATAATATAATATAATATAATATAATATTGGGTCTTATACTATTTTTTGCTCCAAAAGACACATTAGAACTGATTGTTGGGCTATGTCTTATTTTTTGGGGAAACAGGGTGGAAGGTGGGGTGGTGGGTGAATTACAGGAACATTAAACTAAAAACTCATGCCATACTATGTCTTCCTTAGACCCACTTCCACTTCAAAATTCGTACACATAAGCAAATAACATTGACCTGACTAAAGATTTTTTGGATATCATGGGGTAAAACAGTCTTAAAATTTCCTTTTAAAGAATTCTGTTCTTTCTACCAAGGTCCCTCTCTTCTCTCCTCTTCCCCTTTCCTCCCCTCCCCAGGATTTTAAAACTGCCCACTATTTTCAGCTCAGGTTTTTATCAAAACAAAGGCCTGGAAATTATTTGACTCCATCCCCCCTGTAAAAAAAAGATCACCCAGTGTTATTTAAATAGATTCCTTTGGGGGGATCTGAACACCACCCCATGTGAATAATCACAGAACTACTGCTCATCTTACCTTATTTCGTCCTAATAATAAATCTAAGAGGTACATATTATCCCCATTTTAGAGACCTGGAAACTGAGGACCAGGGAAATAAATCAAGTTCTGTAACGTGCCCATTTCTTAAGATGCTAAACCAGAATTTGAACTGAGACAGTCTAAATACAGAGCATGGAGGGAATTTTGATAATTCTCACTCAAGAGGTATCAAAATTGTCACCTAGCAAAAACAGATCTTGCTCTAGGAGGAAATTCTGCTGCTAAGAAATGTGATGCTCTCTATTTTTTTCTTCAATAGGGATTTGGGATTTTGGTTTATCTTTAGTTCCTCTACTAAACTCTGACCTACGGGATGAATGGTCACTGTAGATAAGAAGTGTCACAAACTCACCTTCAACATCTCAGGAGTATTAAAGTGGCCCAGACAGGGTAAGGTCACATAGAGGCTTCCTTCTTCTTGACCTGTCCAAGCACTTGCCCCTTCCTTCTCCAGCTCTGGGAAGCCTTCCAGCTAGAGACAGCTGGGTACCTCTCCCTGCTCCCCCGAGGAGAGGTGCTGTTGGGAGTTGTGAAATTCTGGTCAAAGCCACGCCAGGACTCCTGGGGAGAGACAGGACCTCCCTTTCCCTCCACCTCCTGTCATCCATGTTATGTGCCCTTTGCTAACTTGCAGGGGCTATTTGGCGAAAATGAGATGATAAGGAGTTGGTTGGGGTTTGAGCATTATCAGTGCTCTAGTGACTCTCTCTGCTTCTCCTTGTGAACCAGCAGACAGATGTGATTCACATGGTAAGACACGTCCCTATAGACAAAGACTCACCCTCCCCGGCAACCCTGAAAAGAGGGTGGCCTAGGTAACTCCCCACTCCTTTCTCACAATGCCCTTGTTTTCCTCTGGACTGAAACCAAGATGCTCCTCCCACCCTTCCCTTCTAGGAAGCCAAGCCCCTTTGTAATCTCCATAAGGTCCACAGCCCAGGGATCCAGCTACTGCAGGAACTGGCCTTCCACTTGCTCTCTCCCGGAATCCAAGCTAGAGACCCAGGTAGTGGTCCAAGAGGTGGATTCAGAAGCTGCTTTTGCTTGAGGGTTGGAGAGAAGGGAGCTGGGGTGGGCGAGGATAGCACTGAGAAAGCTGGATTAGGCAAACATCAGCTCGGGCAGAGGTGGGATTGGGGATGGAGCGCTAGGGTCGCGGAGAACCCATGGGGCTGGAGAAGGATGGGGGGAGGCACCCCAGGTGGGGGGAGGTGAACATCTCTCTTTGGAATACAAGGCGTCCTTTTATGATGCCAGTGTCAGGCACTGGGTTGAGTTTCCTTTGTGTTATAGGACTACAGGGCTCTGTCAGCCATGATCCTCTATGTCATGGTGGTATCAACGATACAATTTGGCTCATGGTTTATTCAAAAGATCTATTGAGCCATTAGAGCACTGAGTACAAATATATTTTATTTTTTAAATGTATTTTAGATTAAAAAAAAAACCTTCCAGTATTCAAAGACAGGACTGCCAAAATTTAGGTTACTTCCAAGGTCACCACCCAGAGGGGAGGACCTCCTTTCTGTAGCTAGTGGGAATCAAATGCTCTTGGAGAAGAGTATATGTGAGTGTTCATTACTTGGAAAATCTTGCAGGAATAGGGACATTTTTCTGGCTAACCTGAAGGGAGACTGTAAAGCAGGGAGGCCACAGGTAGAGCTGGGGTTCTCTTTCTAACGTGATGCTTTTCCTCCTTTCTCCCTTTCCTGGCTAGGTAGGTTCCTCGGGGGAGTGAGGCCACCATGGCTCGGGAGAAGCCCCTCTTCCTGTTCCCACTGCTAGTTCTCATGCTGCTGGTGCTGGGGTGGGTCCAGCCTTCCCTGGGGAAGGAATCGCGGGCCATGAAGTTCCAACGACAGCACATGGACCCGGACAGCTACCCCAGCAACAACCCTAACTACTGCAACCAAATGATGAGGCGCCGGGAAATGACGAAGGGATCATGCAAGCCGGTGAACACCTTTATCCATGAGTCCATCGTAGACGTCCAGGCCGTTTGCCTCCAGGGAAATGTCACCTGTAAGAATGGTCAGCCCAACTGCCACCAGAGCAGTTCCAGCATGAACATCACAGATTGTCGCCTGACGTCTGGCTCCAAATATCCCAACTGTGCGTACCGGACCAGCCAGAAAGAGAGGCACATCATCGTGGCCTGTGAGGGGAATCCATATGTGCCGGTCCACTTTGATGCTTCAGTAGAAGTCTCCATCTAAGACCAGAACAGCAAAATGCCTCGCCTCATTATTGTGTTACCTGCCTCTCCTTTCTTCCCTCCTTGCCCTAAGGGAAATAATTCAAGTTAGGGCTCCTATCCAACACAACTTGCTTCCCTGGCCTGAGGCTTGCCACTGTGTGGTTTGGTAGGTGAGGAGTGAGTTGTGAGATGGGCCCCATGTTAAACCACTTCACCTCTTCTTTCAATAAAACTCAGTTGCAACCACCTGAATTCCTGAAGGTGTCCTTATCCAGGTTACTGTTCATATGATTGCTTTATTGCCAAGGGTGAGAACGGTAAATCTGGTTAACTTTGGAGATCTGCGAATGGAATCATTAAATGCCTCCTCTTCTGACCTGAGATCATTCCTTTCTTTGTAGATTCTTTGATGCCAAGTATGAATTTTTAAGTGTTGTGGAGGAGAGACTGTTCCATGATGGGACCTGTGAGCTGGACCCAGGCCAGAACAGAGATTGCTTCCCACAAGCTCCCCTTAGAAACTGTCTGACCATAATCAAAATTCATTCTGATTCTAATCAATGTTCATTCTGACATAAATCAGGACCCCCTCGCCTGCCTCCTGTGATTTTCTAATTCCTGGAGCGGGCTGTTGTCCTGACCTGGTCAGGCATGTAAAATAATTTCTGTACCTGGTAGCATTCACATACTAGTAGTAACCCGTGACTACCCCTTCCTTTTACCCTGTATAATTCTTTGGCACCTGTCAAGTGCCGCAGTGATCCATTCTGTTTTGCAGCCACCCAAGGCATGACTTGTATGTAAGTGTTCCTTAATGAACTTTATTAATTAAAAACTGGAATGCCCAACCTCTTTTTTTGATCTTTCCCTGCCCTTGCCTTAGGGAGGTACATTTTCAGTCCCAGGACCTTTCCATGGGTCTGTGTGTACTAACAAGTACGGGCTGTTTTAGATAAAAGGCAGCTACAGGGCACCTTGTCATCCTGGGTGAACTGATAAAAGGTGAAGCTCAAATCCTAAAATCGCTGACATGGAAGGTAGGACAGCGTGACCTCAGGAAGACCCTGCTCAGCCTCAGTGTGGAGAGGAAGAGTGTATGAAATTGTGATTCTAAATTTCTATTTTGTTTTTGTTTTTTCTGAGGGAGCTATTATTAAATCAGAAAAATGGTCATCTCTAGCTTGGAAAGTTGGAATCTTCGATTTAGGAGCTAGAAGGGACTTTTGAGGGAGAATAAGTAGACTTCAGCTTGTATATCAACTAATGGGAAACGCCTGCCTAGACTGCTGCAGAAAAACTTGTAAACAGTGATGTGGTTGAAGAGTAGCCTCTACCACAGGCATGAGAGAGGTAAGAGCATATGTGCCACTCATTTGCCACCCTTGACCTAATGTAACCCCCACCCTTTACAGAGGAACGACCTGAATCTCAGAAAGGTTAAGTGACTTCCTCATGGCTACTGCTACCGGTGTTTCCTGGAAAATAAGACCTAGCCAGACAATTAGCTATAATGGGTCTTTTGGAGCAAAAATTAATATAAGACTAGGTATTATATCATGTAATATATATTATATTATAGTATACTATATTACATTACATTATATTATATTATATTATATTGTATCATATTATATTATATTATATTAAAGACCCAGTCTTATAGTAAAATAAGACCAGGTCTTATATTAATTTTTGCTCCAAAAGATGCATTAGAGCTGGTTGTCCGTCTAGGTCTTACTTTCCAGGAAACATGGTAGTTAGTGGCACAGCTGGGAGCAGACTCCAGGTCTGCTGGCGAGTTTTCCTTCTTTCTCCTCACTCACCACTAGAGTCTCCTCAAGAAGAAAATTCCCATCTCCCTGCTTCCCTACAGGGTGCGGAGTCACGTCTCTCTTTCCTTGAGCTCACTGGCGGCTCTCACAGGTTCCCAGAATACTTGCCCTGTGAGTCTGCTTAGTTCTTGGCAACTTGTCCTTACAGCCATAGAAAAGACTAGACTCGTCTTCTGTCATCACTTAATCATTTCACTTGACCCTCTATTTACCATTGCATCTGGCTCTAGACAAGGTCATAGGAGAGAAAGTTCCTACTTCCAACCAGTTTGACCAGCTCTGTCATTGTCTTTACTACGTTTATAAAGGTTGGGAGTGACTTTTTCTTTTTTCTTCTTCTTTTTTTAAATAATTTTTTTATTTTTTAAATTTATTGGTGTGACAATTGTTAGTAAAATTACATAGATTTCAGGTGTACATTCTGTATTACATCATCTATAAATCCCATTGTGTGTTCACCACCCAGAGTCAGTTCTCCTTCCATCACCATATATTTGATCCCCCTTACCCTCATCTCCCACCTCCTATCCCCCTTACCCTCTGGTAACCGCTAAACTATTGTCTGTGTCTATGAGTTTTTGTTTCTCATTTGTTTGTCTGACTTTTTCTTATGTAAAGTGAATTCTTAGTTCTGGGGGCTTCTGTATGAGGAGGAAAGTGTCAATATAAGAAACATCCAAACCTGTAGAGAATTTTATGAGTTTATTTGAACCAAACTGACGACAGTTGCCGGGACGCAAAATCTCAACAAATTGAGAAAATGCTCTGGAGAATGACAGTTTTGCAGCTTCTTTTACACATTAGAATTAAAGGAGGAGACATGAAACCCATTGGTGGTAGATTTAGAGGGCGGGAGAAAGCAAAGTAGGGAAATCTCTGGGATTGAATAAAAAGTAAAACTGAGAGATACATACTTCTTTTACATTGGGTACAGGATAGTTAATAATTAACATTTACAGGACGTAGAGATGGTATTTCAAAGAACAAGGTAACAATGAGGGGTTCTGTGGTCTCCTGCTCTGGTGATGTGGGTGTGCCCTAAAGGGTCTGGAAAAGGAGATTATGCTAACATTTCAAAGATATGTTATCTTAGAGGCAAAAAGACAATAGACAGGCTCACTTGAGGTAAAAAATGATCTTTGTCCAGGAAGCTAGAGGACAAGCATGTGACTACCCACGATGACCTGCTTTTAGTTAGGAATTTCTAGAAATCATACCATCCTGTGTGGTTACTTCCGGTCTCTGAGTTTGTAGGGCCATCAAGATGGCCTCCCCTGAGCTTTTCTATGTGCGCCCTCTTTTGTCCATAAAAGCCTACAGTTGAGAGGAGCCAGATATCCCTGCATTTCTAGGGTAATGGGGATCTCACTCCTTACCACCAATGAGGATTGAAGAGGAAAAAAGGGAAACTTTTTAGATATGCTTTCTAGATCTGTTTCTTTAAAGCCAGGATTTTTCTCAAGATCATCTCACCCTTGTTCCTAAGCCCAACTTTTCCCTCCTGCTAGTACTAAGAGAACACTTTAGTGGAGCTTCTGAGAATCCTCATTTGGAGTTTTGCTGCATCTATATCTGCAAATTCACCAGTTCTGGTTTTTGGCTCCCTGCCCTTTCCAGGTGTTAATCGAAAAATAAAAAGCAAAAATGAGAAGCAATAAGCATTTATTTGGGATCCAAAAGAATTGCATTTTAGAAGAACAAATTCAGGCAGTGTCGTGAATGGGACGTAGCAATCTCACACACGTTTGTGTCTTTCAACAATGTCAGACTTTATTAGAATAAAGTCTGGATCTAGTCCTACTGACTCAGTTTACTACAGGTATTAACCAAGACTCTGGCCAGAGTATAGCCTCCAATAGTCAAGGTAGAACCGTTTCACGCAAGAGGGTCACAAAGGTTTATTGTAAGCTATAGGGTTAGGCAAGGCGAGCAGAGTCATATGAAAGAAGGATGAGAAAGAGAGAATCTCGTGTTCAGCCAGAGTCCCTATGGCGCTGGGATCTGTAGCGTTGGGCGTCAGGCCTGGTTGGTGAGACGGCCAGGAGGCAAGGCTTTACGTACTCCATCTGGGAGGAATGCAGGTGCAGCTGTCAGCTCATCAGTTGCAGCCTGAATGATGAGCTGTCAGAGAGCTCTGATTTTATGCTCAAGACTGGGTGTGGTGCACCCATCTGCAGTCCGATAAAGCTCATCTGCAGTCTTATAAAGCTGTCCAGATGGTCACACTCTACCTGCATCTGGAGTTATCTGGTTAGGGCATTCACTGGGTAGGACTTTCACGTGATGCTCTGGCATGGCTGTCACTTTGTGACTGACATAGCTATCAAAATTATTAGAGTCCATTTTGTGTTCATAATTAATGCTCTATACAAGCAGAAACCCAAATAGTGTTTTCCCTTTACAGGAGAGGGGCTCAGCGTTTATGAGTCCCATGTATATGGGGAAAAGGGAGGAAGATGAGGTAAATTGTATTAAAGAAGAGTTTACTGGTGCTAAATGAGGTAGGGTTAGATTTGTACTTCATGGATTGCTTTGAGATTTGGCTAGAACTGTATTTCATTGATTGGTAAGCGATTCGATGATCAACAAAGTCCAATTTCATCACTCCTTCCGAACAGGATATTCTCATTCTTACTGGCTTCTTGGAGTGATTGTGGTTTTGTCCAGTTTGGAAAATAAAGAAAAATAAGACATGCAGGGCAGTTCCCCTGAAATGGTTATTCCAGATCTATTTTAATATTGCTCCACTCGTGTTATCTTTCACACCATCCCATGGGACCACTGGGAGACTCTCTCTGGGAAATACAGTGATAGGTGACAAAGGATGGTCCAGGTGTAAACTTGCACAGCCAGGGAGACTGTGGGGAGGGAAAGTGCTCTGAATAAGAGTAGACTAGGAGAAGAAAGATGGAGTCCTGTCTTAGAGGGGTCAGGCCTGTCAAGGAGAGAAACACTCATCTGGAGAAAAATCAGGGGTCTCTGTTTTGTGGGGAGACTATTGCTACCCCACAAATAAAGCAGGAGTAACCACTCCCAGGAGACTAATCCAGGCAGATTAATCTTAAAATGGAGGTAATAACATGATAAGATGGGTAACTTCTTGAAGGCAGAAATGGCCATATCCAGTGAACTGACTGAGGGTTACTGTTGGTGTTAAACTGACACAGTGACAATTGGTTGACATGAGCTTTCTAACTGTGAAATGAAAGCCTGCTCTTAATCTCCACTCTTGCCTTCGTAGGTTGATTCAGACCTCGCAGAGCAAGTGGGCACACTAGGAGCTCTGAATCTATTCACCCAGGGTAGATATTCACTCAATATTGCTTCTGGGAATTGATCATGAATGTGGGACAGCCCTCCACATGCATGATATGATGATTCATAATGGAGGTCCTACATACAAGATATGTCTTCTCAGCACAATGGTCAACCACTCCCCTTAGTCTACAAAAGAAATGCTGAATGTCTGGGCCTAGCAATTAATGACTATTTGAACAATGAATGACTATTCTTCACAAAACTGTCATGGCCATCAAAAACAAGGAAAATTTGAGAAATTATCATAGTCAAGAGGAGCCTAAGGACACATGACAACTAAATGTAATGTGTGGTATCCTGGATGGAACCCTGGAACAGAAATAGGACGTTAGTAAAAACTGAGGAAATATGAATAAAGTATGGATTGTGATTGATAACAATAATAAAAAAATAAATAAAACAACCAAAACACCCTCCTACCTTACTCTGTCTGTGGTAGTGAACAGTCCAGGACTCCCTCATGGTGAGCTCCTTTGATTAAAACAAAAGCTGAAACACAGTGTTAGTGGAATTCCAGACACTGACCAGCAGCCTGCACTGAGATCATGCCTAATGTTAATTTAACAACTGTTGTTCATTAGCAACAGTTTATAGTCTCTAGAGGGTGCTATAAACCACCACCACAGAAGGGAGAAGAGAATATTGCTGTATATGTCGTAAAAAATGGGGCCATAGGCTGTTATATTGCTAACTAGTTTTCTTCCTAGATTTGTATGACAAATTTTCCTCCCTTGGGTATTTTTATGATAAATGAGGGAAAAATTTGAGTTTTAATTCAACCAATTCTGGTTTTAAATGTTAGGTCTGCCCTTTACTAGTTTTGTAATTTGGGTAAGTTTCTCTCTGAACCTCAGCTTCTTCATCTATAAACCAACAATAATAAGTGTCTTGCAACAACATGGGTTCTTCATATCTCAAATCAAGTAGCATCATTTCATTAGGAAGTTATCCCTGACCCCTCACATTTACTCAAACTCCTTGCTAACAGAGTCTCATAATATGTCTTGGCAATCCCACATCTATATATACCTTGGTAAAAATTTTATACATGTGCACACAGAGAAATGTACAAAGATATATATTATAACACTACTCGTTAGAGTGAAAATTTGGAACCATCCCAAATATCCATCAACAGAAGACTGATAAATAAATGGTGGCTTATTAATACAAAGGAAACAAAATAACACATTAGTAAAAATAAAGGAACAAGAAATGCACATTTTGACGAGTCTTAAAAACACTGTTGAGTGAACAAAAATAGCAAGTTGCAGAATGATTGTACCATATGATAGTACTTATGTAAATTTATTTTAACATTGCACACAGAAACACTCTATTTTGTTTATAAATATAGATATATGATGTAAAAGTGTAAAAGTAGCATTGGATACACTCCAAACTTTTGCCTGACCAACTGGTTACAATTGTCCATAAATCTGAAATATCCATGATCCCCTCCTTGGGTTTAATTAATTTGCTAGAGCAGCTCACAGAACTCAGGGAAATATTTACTTAAGCTTACCAGTTTTATACCCATAAAAGATGTGACAAAGGTGACAGATGTACAGACAGATGAACAGATAGGGCGAGGTCTGGGAGGATCTGGAGCATTAGGAACTTCTGTCCTGATGGAGCTGGGATCCATCACCTTCCTGGTATGTGGATGTGTTCACCACCTGAAAGCTCTCTGAACCCCATACTATTGGGATTTTATGGAGGCTTCCTCATGTCGGCATGATCAATTATTAACTCCATTTCTAGCCCCTCTCCCCTTTTCGGAGAACAGGGGGTGGCGTTTGAGGCTGAAAATTCCAAGCTTCTATTCATGGCTTGGTCTTTCTGATGACCATCTCCCATCCAGGAGCCATCCAGGTGCCCACCCAGAGTCACCTCAGAACAAAAGATGTTCCCAGAGCTCTTATCACTTAGGAATTTACAAGGCTTCCAGGAGGTTTGCGCCAGGAATGGGGGGTGATAGGAGACAGAAACCAATATATATTTTATTTTATCTCATAGGGATCTCGTCCTATATTTTTCTAAAAGCTCCTAGGTGAATTTAGTATGAAACCAGAGTTGAGAGCTGCTAGGACATTTGCTGAATTTGTTTCTAAGCTCTGTCTACTTTTGGACCATTTTATAAAGTCTGACAGGTTATTTAAGCTGATTTAGGGATACAGCTAAATGAACTTCTGACTTAGTCAATTATCTTTACTCTCCCACAATACAAAATTGCATGTAAAAGAAAGCAAACCTGGGAGAGTCTCCATCTCAGTCTAATCCATTTATTTAAACTAACACCTGCTAAGAGTTTGAGCTTAAGAGATTGTCCCAACGTTACTCTCATTCTTACTCCATCCTTGAGTGATGACAGTGATTGCAATTGTCGGGGGAGGGAGGAGTGGGAGAAGGGAGGCAAGGATTAGACATTGATCTAAGTCTCTAAGAGATAGCACTCATATTTTTGTTTTTAATTTTTTGTTGCAAAATATTTGCAGTGGTTTTAAGGTTGCAGAAAAAAATGAAATAAAATATATACCTCACATTTAATTTTGCTACTTTTAAGTTATATTTCACGTTCTCTAACGTTTCTAACTATCCAAAATATCTGTAGCACATATTTCTTCAATCCATGAGTTCCTTTAAATGTGTAAATAACAACAATGTAATTGAGCTCTTTGACTGAAAAAAATTTAGTTTTTTACTAGGTTATTTTCTCAAATAATCTCTGGACATGTCCAGCTAAGGCTTATGTGGTACATAGATCCCTTCTGATTACCACTCACGTCAACCCATGCCATCTGAAAACCCCTTTTCCTGCAGATGCTGCTACTTTTTTACATTGGTTCACGCCAAACATGAACACAGATCCTTCCCATCATTCCCCACAGGCTTTACTTAAAGACTCTGAAACTATAAACTGTAAATGCAGTACATCTTAAAGTTGAATACTATTTGAGAGCAGCTCTAAATTGGAGAACTCAAGTCCCACTATAGCGTTCCGCATACTGGGTGCCAACATTCTCAGGGGCCAAATTGCTATGGCCTGCTTCTCTTTCCAATTGGAGGGCCCTTGAATATCCATCATGCTTGGAATCCAGGCTCCTGAAATCTGAAATGTTGTATGCCATCCTTTGTTTCTAAGACATGACATAAATGTGTGGTGTAAACAAATGTGAGCCCAATAGCACATCTATTAAAGGAATAGTCTGGTTTGGAAAGAATCATTCTGTAGCACTGGTAATTGACATACTTGTAACTACTTCATATGTGGCCTTTCCGATATGCATTGTCTTTGGCTGCTACTCAAAGACTGTAACTCTACAGAGCACTTTGACTTATGTTGGCCTTCTACCTCTACAGATTATAGGCCAATAATGCCAGAGGTTGAGAAAGAAACTGAAACTCCCTCTGTGAAAGTGACCTATGAAGGGGAACAGAGTATGTCATCCCAAAATATGCCCCTTTAGCATAAAGATTATTTTGAGCTGATTATTTTCAGGAACGGCAGACACAGGAGAAGCTCTGAAAACAGAGTGGAAGTTACCCTTTTATAAGGGAAGTTTACATTAGAAAGGAGGCCTGTACCAGGAAGAAAGCCTTTACCAGAGATCACTTCTTCTGGGAGACTTATCGCCATGGCAGGGCAAACTTAGTTTACCATACATTTATTCTTCTCTCCTTCCTGGGATTGCCTTCCTTCCCTTCGAAGCCCGAGACCCCTATCCTTTTCCTCAGCTCAAGATGGCATATAAGGCTCAATCCTCTGGCCACCTTTTGAGTCCCATATCTTTATGGGGCTCCCGTATATACATATGTAATTAAAATTGTTTTCTCCTATTAATCTGTCTTTTTAGTATAGGAGTTCTCAGCCAAGAACCTAGAAGAATAGAGGAAAAATTATTTTTCCTACTCTACACCTAGAGCCAAAATAGTTCTCCTTGGAATACTGGCATAGGCAGGTCTAGGAGATTGTTCCAGGCTGGCAATAGTGTGAAAGAGATCTCACACAGTCATACACTCATTAGAATGCAGGAGAAAGTCTTTTTATTGCTATGAATACAGTGCAACAAAGATTGATAGGAGTTCCGAGGTTAAAAATATGGAGGTCTGGTCCCTTGTTTGCCCTCTTCCCTATTGCTTTCCTTTGAAATACAAAGCTCAAAAACAGAAAAGAATCCTGTTTCTTTTTGGCCCAAGTCTGGTCTTGAATCCTTGGCATGCTAATCCTCCCAACACGTTCCCTTTTTCTGCTATGGGAACCAGGGAAATCAACAAAAGAAAAAGCAGAAGAGCTCATAAGAGAACCCGTATCAAGTGAAAGGAAAAATGACAGAAACTTTAAACAATCTTATCTAAGTGTACAGGAACCAACTGATAGGGAGGGTCGCTCTTTTGAGGGGGGTCACAGGCAATAATGAAGAACTTGTATTGGGCAGCATCGTTGTAGTGGCAGTTGGGATACTTCCCTGCAGTGAGATTGCAGTTGGTCACGTTAACAGGCTTTGGACTCTGGTGGCAATTGTTCCAGCCATTCTTGCAAAGGATCTTGGGCAACTCACAGGTAGCAGCCACGTTCTTGAAGGAGTCGTGCAGAAAGGTGTTTTGAGGCTTACAGTGCCGAGTATAATTATTAACAACATGCATTGCCTTGTTACATTGGAGAGGGTTTGGCTGTATATGCTGAATTTCAAACCAACGAGCCTTGGTAAGATTCTTAGGCAAAGCCCAAAGTGGACACATGGGCCCCCACAATCCCAGCAGCAATAGGAGGAGAGGAAACCCTTCCAGGAGATCTAACACCATCTTTTCTGTGTAGGAAGAGGAAAAATAATGGTAGTAGTAGAAGCAATAAGAACAAAATTATTATTAATAAACACTTAGATTTTTATTGTGCCTTTTAAGATTTCATAGCTCTTTTGTTCCTAACCATCTTCTTTCCCACTTGAGTCTCACAATTTTATGATGAACCTGAAGCCCAGTGAAGAGGAATATGAGGTAAGAAGACCTTTCTTCTGATTGGCAGATCCTATTCTTCTCTCCCTCCTGCGTTTGATGGCCTCCATGTCAGAAACTTTGTCTCATCCATCCCTCTTCCCTCCTGAAATATTTACCCTCCATCTATTTGACCTGGACCTCCCAGCCGTCCTCACTGCCCTAGTTTCCCCAGCCCTGAGGCTTGACCTCTTACCAGGTCTCCACACTGGGGCTCCCACTGAGAACGGAAGCAGTAGTTAGGTGCAGGCTCAGAGGCTTTCGTAGGCTGCTCCTCTGCTGGGCATTCCAGAGCTGCCTGCTTGTGACAAGGGAAGAGTTCTGAGCCCTTAGGAAAGAGAAACCGAGAGAAGACGCACTTCTTGTGCACAGTGTGGATGAGATGCTTAGACCTTTAAACTCGCTGATTACTGCTATCACTGAAGACACAGGAAGAGTTATTTAAAGAAACAGTATGACTCAAAACTCACAGTTTTGAGGAACTGATCACTTCCTTATCTGGGTTTTTTACCGGAAAGTGGTCTGTTCTCGGCACGGTGTCCAGATTCTTGGTGTCTCGAGCAAAGAATTGAACGAGACACAGAAATAAAGTGATGAAAGAATAGTTTATTAGAAGAGATAGTACACTCCAAAGAAATAGGACCTGAGCAGCAGAGAGTGGCTAAGGAGGAAAAAGTACACTCCAAAGGATTTGGAGTGGTCCCCTGAGCAAAGACAAGGCTCAAAAGGCTCAAAGGGCCCAGACTGGCAAGAACTTGGAGTTTTGATCCTTTTTTTTCTTTAGAATGGGCTGTTCCTTTCCAGGCATGGGACCACTTGATTGACATGTCGGAGCCTGCCAACGAGACGAACGGTTTCTGGAAGGGGGAGCGGGAATGAAAAAAGAGGCACACACAAATTAAGATGCTGCAGGTCTCCAGTGGTGCTGGAGCGATGATTTAATCACCTTCACCAATATATATCCTTTGGGTACATGCAGTTTAACATTCACTGGCTTATGTTATCTTACAGAGAGTAAATTTCTAACTTCAAAGAAACTACAGAGTCACTACAAAACTCCCCAAAGAGACTACCATTTGTCCTGATAGCCACCAGTTATCTGTGTCTGGGAAACCGGCCACTCCCGCCTCATTCCTTAGTAACTTGCAAACATTCAAGGTTAGTGCCTTAGAAGCTGAAACAAGTTAACTATATACTAGCCAGCTCACAAGGTTTCTGGGACACAAGAAATCATGGCTCCCCACATTGACAAGAGGCTATTACCTCATCTTTTTAGACAGGCCATGTTCCTTCCCAGAATTCAGTCTGTTATAATGATATTAATGAGTTTTCCCAGGTATATGTATATTATAATGATGGTATAATGAAGCCCAGGTGAAATGAAGGTTGTTGTGGCCTTTGTACCCATTTGTTTCTCATAGAGGTAGATAATTACAATGAAATGGGGAAGTTTTGGGGGGTCCCATTCTGTGGATTATGCAGGAATGCAGAGACCTGATGCCTATCTCTAACTGCCTGCCTTGTTTTCCCCTTGAGAGACATGATCCCCATAAAATCTCTATGGGAAGTTGAGGGACAGAAGGTCTTTTCTTCTGTATCTGCTTCCTGCTGGACAGGGATGTAGAGCTGTCGCTACCTATTGGGGGATTCACAGAATTCTCGCGCTAGCTGATCTTAGATGAGGAAGGGATCCCGAGATCTGCCTGGAAAACCGTGTTGGCTTCTTTGGTTGCAACTGGCAATCTTGCTACTGTATCCTCTGTATCCCCAAAGCCCCCAAATGAGGAAAAATGGATTTTAATTAATAAATCCGTTAGCTCTATAGAGTCTGTGGCCATTCAATCAGTCATTCAGGTGTTGTCCAGGAGTTAGGCCCAGAATGAGTAGGAGAGAACATTAGGCTTCAATGATTACAATCAACAAGTATGAATCACAAGTTTTAGGGTAATTATCTAAAGCAGGGGTAGGAGCTAAAAAACTGGGGGAAAGGAAACTTAGGAAGGAAACTTAAAATTTCTGTAAGAAAGAAAACTTAAAAGTTTTTCAGTGATAAGGGGCTACTCGATGGCCTGTCTCAGTTTGAGTGTTTCCTTCCTGAGCTGAAGTTTCAGTTATTTGAAGCTCTATGATTTCAGTTCCTTAAGAGAAAATATACCAGCTAAATCTGATATAACAGCTACCACATACTTGGTAATGTTGTGAGTTCTAACAACAAACTTGGATGAATTATTCATTCATGTGTACATTTATTGGACAAGATAGTGGGCTACTCAAAAAGAATAAAATACCTAGGAATAAACTTAACCAAGGATGTGAATGATTTATATACTGAAAACTATAAGACATTTTTGAAAAAAATTGAAGAAGACACAAAGAAATGGAAAGACATTCCGTGCTCATGGATTGGAAGAATCGACATAGTTAAAATGGCCATATTACCCAAAGCCATATACAGATTTAATGCAATCCCCATTAAAATCCCAATGGCATTTTTTAAAGAAATAGAACAAAAAATCATCAGATTTGTTTGGAACCAAAAAAGACCCCGAATAGCCAAAGCAATATTAAAAAAAAAGAACAATACTGGAGGTATCACACTCCCTGATTTTTCCTTGTACTACAGGGCTACAATAATCAAAACAGCTTGGTATTGGCGGAAAAACAGACACATAGACCAATGGAATAGAATTGAGAACCCAGAAATAAAACCACATAAATATGGACAGATAATTTTTGACAAAGAAGCTAAAAACATACAATGGAGGAAAGACAGCCTCTTCAATAAATGGTGCTGGCAGAATTGGATAGCTACGTGCAAAAGAATGAAACTGGACTGCTATCTGTCACCATGTACCAAAATTAATTCAAAATGGATCAAAGACTTAAGCATAAGACCTGACACAATAAACTGCATTGAAGAAAACATAGGTACTAAACTTATGGACCTTGGGTTCAAAGAGCATTTTATGAATTTGACTCCAAAGGCAATGGAAGTAAAAACTAAAATAAACAAATGGGATTATATGAAACTGAAAAGCTTCTGCACAGCAAAAGAAACTATTGACAAAATAATGAGGCAACCAACTGAATGGGAGAAGATTTTTGCAAACAGTTCCTCTGATAAGGGGCTAATATCCAAAATATACAAGGAACTCATGAAACTCAACAACAAAAAAACAAACAACCCAATTGAAAAATGGACAGAGGACCTGAAGAGACATTTCTCCAAAGAGGATATACAAATGGCAAATAGACATATGAAAAAATGCTCAACATCGCTAATCATCAGAGAAATGCAAATGAAAACCACAATGAGATATCACCTCACCCCAGTCAGAATGGCTTTCATCAACAAAACAAATAGTAACAAGTGTTGGAGAGGCTGTGGAGAAAAAGGAACTCTCATACACTGTTGGTGGGAATGCAGACTGGTGCAGCCGCTATGGAAGGCAGTGTGGAGGTTCCTCAAGAAATTACGAATAGAATTACCATATGACCCAGCAATCGCTCTCCTGGGTATCTACCCCAAAAATATAAAAGCATTTCTCTATAGAGACACGTGTACGCCAATGTTCATTGCAGCTTTGTTTACGGTGGCCAAGACATGGAAACAACCAAAATGTCCTTCGATAGATGAATGGATAAAGAAGTTGTGGTACATATACACAATGGAATACTATTCGGCGTTAAGGAAAGATGATATAGGAACATTTGTGACAACATGGATGGATCTCGAGAGAATAATGCTAAGTGAAACAAGTCAGACAGAAAAAGCAGAGAACCCTATGATTTCACTGATATGTGGTATATAAACCAAAAAGAACAAGACAAACAAATGAGAAACAAAAACTCATAGACACAGACAATAATTTAGTGGTTACCAGAGGGTAAGGGGGTGGGGGGTGGGTGATGAGGGTAAAGGGGATCAAATATATGGTGATGGAAGGAGAACTGACTCTGGGTGGTGAACACACAATGGGATTTATAGACGATGTAATACAGAATTGTACACCTGAAATCTATGTAAATTTACTAACAATTGTCACCCCAATAAAATTAATTAAAAAAAAAAAAGATAGTGGGCTACTCAGATTCGGGAGCTCATGATCTAATGAAAGAAATAATCAGGTAAATAGACAAATACATTATATTTAACAAATATAAATAGCACTTACAGCTGTGATGGGAAAAACTGTAGGGAACTGTGAGAAGATAGTAGAGAGGGGGGATTATTGGAGAGCACAACACCTAAATTGAGTTTTGAGGATAATTAGAAGTTAGGTGAAGAGGATGGTAAGGGCATCCCAAAGAGGAAACCGTGTGTGAACAGACCCATACACATGAAGGAGAAGGGAAAATTTCGAGAGAGGGGAGAGGGGGGAGAAAGCGGAAAGAAAAACAAACAAACAAACAAATAAATGCAGTTTCAACCTCTACCAGAAACATAATCTTAATCAACCAGCATGGAATTTTCTAATCAAGCACCTGTAAGGTAATCTGTTGAGTAAGCCCTCTCCATCCCCCATAGAAAAAAAGAGGCATTCTACATAATAAAAATCCTTCTTCTTTTCCCCCAAAGAAAAGATGTTCCAGCCCCCAAATAATCCTTTCTTTTCTTTCATTAATAGCTCCTTTGCCCCACCCTGCTTCCTATAAAACTTTCCAAGTTGTACAACTCCTCAGAGTACCCTTCTAGTTGCTATACAGGATGCTTCTTGATTTGCTTAATGAATTGCTTACGAATTGCTTAATAAAGCCAATTAGAACTTCAAGTTTATTCAGTTGAATTTTATTTTTTATCAGATGGGAGGGATCGCTATGAACTGGAGCCTACAGGCTTCTCGATGGCCGTGGAAATAAACTGGGATGCAAACATGGGACAGACTTTCACCAGTGGCTGGAATATGTATGGTATATTCCTGTGAGATAGCATACTCCTTTGGACTTGGGCCCAGGGTGGAAGGAATGCTGGATGGTCAGAAAGAATGCCGAATATGTTGACCACAAGAGTGTCACTACCTTTTCACCTCCTACACAAAAATGCAGAAGTTGCTGATTATTCTCTCACTTCCAACCATTTACTCCCTTGCAGATGTGGAACCCGTTCTGCATGTGTGGTTGGTCAAGGTCAAGTTGTATGACCTTCCTGCGGTGTTGATAATGAGCAGTCTGCCATATTGCTCCCACAGCACAGGTGATATGGAAGAGCCGCCTCACTGTAAAAAGTTTAAATCTCCTTTTCCCTAGTTTCTTAGCTCCATTGCCCTTGGTTATAAAATTTTTCAAATCAGTTCCTTAATCGTAAACAATAGATTGTTTTTAACCTGAATCATAGAAATCTCCTACTCCCTGCTTTAGATAATTACCCTAAAGCTTGTGATTTATGCTTGTTGACTACAGTCATTGTAGCACAGCGTTCTTTCCAGGCCTAGCTCCCGGGTGAACAATAACTGAATAACCAGTTAAACCAGAAGAAAGTCCAGGCTCCATGAAGCTGAATACATTTTTCATCACACAGTCACCCTGCATTAGTGACTTTCAGTCCTGTTTCCTGGGCCACACTTTTAATTTTATTAACTAAAATCTATCTCCATCTAGGGGCCCTTAGGATACAAGTGATGCCCCACCAAGACTTCCAGTACCACAGAGGTCAACATGGTCCTCCAGGTGGATCTTGAGATCCCTCCCCTCATCTAAGATCAGATAGGGTGAAGGTCCTGTGAATCCCTAGTAGGCAGGGACAACGGCCACATTCAGTAGGACAGGAAGCAGGTACAGAAGAAGAGATCTCCTGTCCCTCAACTTCCCATAGAGACTTATGGGGATCATGTTTCTCAAGGGGGACATAAGGCAGGCAGTTAGAGACAGGAATTGGGTCTCTGAGATGCCTGGATACATCAGGTAACATTTCTACAAGTCCAACATAGTCTATGGGAAATGACTGCCCAAAAGACCTCTCCTTTCCACCAAAACTTGCCCTTGTTTACCATATAACCATTAGCCATTGTCAGTCACAGGTACTAATCAAGTTGCCCCACACCTAGAGAGGAGTAGCCCATTCTAGAATAGAAGGAAATAAAAATTCCAAGGCCTCAGCAGTCAGCGCCTTTTGAGCCACTCTTTTGTGCTGGCTGCTCCTACCTCTTTGGAATGTACTTTACTTCTAATAAACTGCTCTTTCACCACTGTATTTCTGTGTCTGGTTCAATTCTTTGCTCAAGGTGCCAAGACCTGCACACCACAACAAGAAGGGTCTGTTCTCCAGTAACACAGGCACAAACATAGTTACCAAGCAACGTAGCCCATAAAAAAAACCTGCCTTTACGCGGGAGCCTGCTTTGTCCCCTGCTTATAAAAGCAGCCAAGCAGAGCCATGCCCCCAGGTCAGTTCCCAAGACCATCCCCTCCTCTGTGCTGCCTCCCTTGTCTTCGAGCACATGCTTAATAAATTCTGGGGTTTCCTCTCGATTTCTAACTTGGAAAACCCAAGAACCCAAACTCTGGTAACATCTGGAACTGTAAGTGGCTAGGTATGACTGCTGTTAAGAGAAAAGTGAAGTGAATGATAGGAGACGAGGCTAGAGAGATGGGAAGAAGTCAGAATATGGAGGAGATTATGTGCTGTGCTAAAGAAAGGTGATATACCCTGTAGTATAGGCACTTAATTTACATTGCAGATCCCAAAATTTGGATGGCATAATTATGCTGGTGATTTTGAGGATCACAAAAGTTGCAGATAGAGTTTATCCATTGAAGTTTTTGGTTGCAAGCAAACCAAACTGTTACGGATTCCAGGACCGGAAAGAACCCAAGTGGCACTCAGAGAGTTAGAAAGGTCAGCTTTATTACACTGGCGGGCTCAGAGGGATCTTTCCCAAAATACTGAGTCCCTGACAAGGTTTTGAGCAGGTTTTTATGGGTTGGGGACTTCCTGGAGTCGGGGAAGGGGTAGGTCGTCTGGTGATTGGCTCAGGGTGTGGCTTGGAGGGGGTTATGCAGAAGTGGGCTGGGGCTTAGGCTGGGGATTTCTGTCTTTGGTCGGGCCACCATTTTAGGTCAGTTACACGTGGCAGGAAAGCATTTTGGGTCAGTTTCTCCATCATGTCGCCCCTGTTGATGATCGTAAGTAGTAACAACTTGGAGATCATCATATTGGCTAAGAGGACAATAACACCGTAGGGCAAGGATCTGGGCTGTAGCTCGGCGGGTGACGGAAGTCTCTATGAAACGTATGAGCCATGCCCCCAGGTCAGTTCCCAAGACCATTCCCTCCTCTGTGCTGCCTCCCTTGTCTTCGAGCACATGCTCGAGAGTTAACTATGCACAGCCCGATGGTAGCAAGGAGGAGGATCGTAAGGAGTGAGCCGGCTAGGGGTAGGAGCCAAGAGAACCAGCAAAGGCTAGAAATAGTAGGAGTCCAATGACAGAGAAGATGGAGTCCGGGCAGACGACGGCGAGGCTCCTCCGGGCTGTTTCTTGAGGGTCAGACAGAGTGGATGGGCCGGGTCAGGTTGGGCGATCGAGGTGTCGTCCTCCGGCGGGGCTCTTTTAACCCGAGTGTGATGGATCCACAGAGTGACGCCTGAAACTTTAAGAGCAGTTGGAGTAACAAGTATGACAGTGTGAGGGCCTGTCCACCAGGGTCAGAGGGGCTCGCGCTTCCAATCTTTAACCCAGACTTGATCTCCCGGGGTAAAAGGGTGTACCGGGGCCCCGAGAGACTCATATAAGGGCCAGGCTATTGCCTAAAAGCCAGGAATCCAGATCCAGTAGAAGCCTGCGGCCCCGAGGAACTCACGGAGCACTCTCTGGTTGGTGGACCGAGGGAGGGAAGTGATGACTTTCTTCTGCTCGGTGCTGAGGGCCCGCTGTCCTTTGGAGATGACAAAGCCCAGTATTGTACTTGTTCTTTGCAGAGCTGGGTTTTCTTCCAGGAGACACTATACCCCGTCTCAGCTAAGTGGGACAGGAGTGCCTGCATCGCGGTCTGGCACTCGGTTTCAGTGGCACAGGCTAGGAGCAGATCATCCACATATTACAATAGAGTGCAGCGGTATTCTTCTCGAGGGAAGGTGGCTAAATCTGAGCCTAGCGCTTCCCCAAAGAGGGTTGGGGAGTGTTTGAAGCCCTGTGGGAGCCAAGTCCATGTCAGCTGGAGCTGCCGGCTGATATAAGGTTCAGTCCATTCAAAGGCGAACAGTGATTGGCTCTGGGGCGCCAACCAAATGCAGAAGAATGCATCTTTCAGGTCCAGGCAGGTGAACCATCTGGCCTCCAGGGGCAGCTGACTGAGGAGAGTATACGGATTTGGGACTACGGGATGTAGGGAGACTATGGCTTGGTTTACTGCTCTTAAATCTTGTCCTGGCCGGAATTCTCCATTAAGCTTCCTTACTGGCAGGAGGGGCATATTCCATGGCGACTGGCACTCTACGAGTATCCCCGCTGCTCTGAGATGGGCAAGGTGTTTTTGAATCCCTGCCTGAGCTTCCCTGGAGATGGGGTATGGGCGTAGCCGTTGGGGTTGAGCTCCGGGTCTCAGTTCCACCAAAACTGGGGCCTTATGCTTTGCTAGCGCAGGCGGGTTATCTTCAGCCCAAATCTCTGGAAAATCGGCCCTGTAGGCTTCTGGATTCTGTTCTATACTGCCGTCCCATAAAGCTTCCATTCTTCTTACCTTCTGTTCTATACTGCCGTCCCATAAAGCCTCCATTCTTCTTACCTCCATCCTTCTTACCTCGGGGTGGTGATAGACAGAATAATTCCTTCTGACGGGGGCTGCAATGACATAGTGGCTTGACCTGATGGTTCGAAGGAGATTTTTGCCCCTAACTTGGTAAGGAGGTCATGTCCCAGGAGTGGGATTGGGGTCTGGTAAGTAGTGGAACTTGTGTGACATGGTGTGTCCTCCTAATTTACAAGTCTGAGCCTGGCTCAACGGTTGGCACTTAGCTTGATCCCCAGTGGCTCCCATTATGGTGATGCTGGGGTCCCCAATTCGTGCCACTGTCGTGGTGACTGAGTGTTCTGCTCCAGTATCTACCATAAAAGTCACTTTTTATCTACCATAAAAGTCATCTAAGTCAAACGTGATCTCGTGGGAGCCAAGTTCGAAGGAGCCCAGTCCTCTTCAGTCCAACTCGATTCCCGCTAATCCTATGAAGTCAGGCTCCAGGCTGGTTGGGTTGGGACCACAGGGAGGCCAAGGCTGGAAGCGGAGTGTCTGGAAGTGGTGGGGCCGTGCCAGCCATTGGCCGTGGTGTGTAGGGAGGTGGTGGTGGCTTTTCGTTGGGATCTCCCTGGTAAATGGTCTTAGTCACGTCTTTCTGGGCGTGGCCTTGTGGGTTCCATGCAACAAGGACCCTGGACTGTCCCTTACTATTGGAGCAGAACCGTACCCAAGGAGGAAGGGTTCAGACTATTTGCAACCACGAGTCAATGTAAGGAAACTGGTCTGGATGTCCTGGGGGCCCGGTGACAACTATGTAGACTCAGCGAATCATGGAGGTTCAAGAGTGTCTTCTGGGGGCCATCCCACATCAAAACTTGGCCACTCTAATTCACATAATGTGCAGAGATGTCCGGGGGTCATTTTGACCCTGTAGTCACCTCCAAAACCTTTCCTGAAATTCTTCAGCATACAGCCTAGAACTGTGGGCTTCCCGTGACTCCCTCTCATGATGTTCAGTGTCGTGTAGACAAGGGAAGGGTCTCAATCAGGTGGCCGCCTGGCCGTGTCCCTCGCGGGAACTTTGGGTACGTCTTGGCTAAGGTGTGCCCGTATAAGCTCCTGGCCCGGTCGCACTCCAAGAGTGCGAATCACCGTTATACCGCAGGACGCTACCACGGAACGCAGATTGGGGCTCACTCGGGCTCTGTAGCCGACAGGCTGTGGATCCACACAGAATCCCGTTGGCGACCAAGCACACACACATTCATTCAGGGAAGAAAGACACTCTCCCCCAGAACGGCCCTAACTAGAGTTCAAAGTGGGACTCAGCGGGAGGTGATCAGGCTCCCCTTCTGCCCTTAGGCAGGCCTAACTGGGTCCGGGCCCCGCGGTCTTACCGTGTCCAATGTCCTGGTTGACTGTCAGTCCTTTCTCTCTACTGGGGGGTCCAGCTGAGAATCACAGGCCAGAGCCAGCGGGAGGTCGCCTGTCCCGGGCCTGCCGAAATCAGCAGGGCGCGCCTAGCCCTGTCTCGGCTCTCCCGCCACCCTACGGCCAGCTCTCGCCCAAATCGGTGGCTCAAGGGGCTAGCACGATTGGGTTTCCCAGTCAGGGAACCAAGAATGTTATGGATACCAGGACTGGAAAGACCCCAAGAGGCACTCAGAGAGTTAGGAGAGTCAGCTTTATTACGCAGGCAGGCTCAGCAAAATCTTTCCCAAAATACTGAGCCCCTAGCAAGGTCTTGAGCAGGATCTTATGGATTGGGGACTTCCTGGAGTAGGGGAAGGGGTAGGTGTCGCCTGGTGATTGGCTTGAGGTGTGGCTTGGAGGGGATTATACGGAAGTGGGCTGGGGCTTAGGCTGGGGATTTCTGTCTTTGCTGGGGCCACCATTTTAGGTCAGTTACACATGGCAGAGAACCATTTTAGGTCAGTTTCTTTATCAAAACCAATTTGAGCTAACTTAAGGGGAAATTTTTTAAATGGTGGTGGGGACTTATTGGAAGACTCTGGGAGATATTACAACATGAAAAACTATAGCAGAATGATTGATCTTTGGAAATAGCTGGAACCCAAGAAATTTAGGTGAGCTGGAGATCAGGGCCTAATGAGCATGAATCCACTTCATTTTTTTTTTAATCCTTTCATCTCTACTTGAGATTCAGACCCTGAGAGGGGTGAAATCTATTTCTTCTTTCCTTCTAGAGTCTTAGCTAGGGAGTCTGTAACAAAAGGCAGATTAACAAGAGAAAAAGAAACTGAAGTTATTAGAATGAATACCTCATATTTACATGGGAGAAACTCAGGAATGAGTAACTCAAAGAGATGGCTAGACCTTGGGCTTACATACCATCTTTACCTAAAACAAAGGAAGATAATATGGGGGAGACAAGTTATTGAAAGGTGGAAAAGCATAGTAAACTAGGGTAAGGTTTGTTATGCAGACATAACACTTTACCTTCTCCATTAATAAGAGTTTCTTGTGACTTAGAGTCATCTTTTTCTTCCTGGTCCAGGGAGGGAAACACCCTTACAAATAGAGATTTCCTTTGTAACTGTAAATTTGCCCTACAAATGTGTTGAGAAACGTGTGAACCTGTAAAGAGTTTTTATAAGAGTTATTTGAGCCAAAATGATGACATATGCCAGAGAGAAAGATCTCAAATGCTCTAGAGAATAACAGTTTTGCAGCTTCTTTTGTGCATCTGAAATTAAGGAGGGAAAGTAAGGAAGATTATACAGAGGTTGGAGAAAACAAGGCTTGGATTATAAAATAGTTAACAAGATTATGTGCTCTTTTGAGGGTGGTTACAGTTTATTTCAAAGGTATATTAGTTAACCTAGATGCACTGGAAACAATGTACAGGGCTTGCTTAAGGCAAAGGTAAACCTTTTACTAAAGAAGTTATATGCCTGGGGCGTGACTACCCACCATAACCTTCCCAGTTAGGAATTTATGATCAGATCACCCTGGGACATTACTTTCTGTAGAAACCTCCACCCCCCTTTTTTTAATCCACAAAAGGGTAATTTATACTCTGCTTTCAGAGCTTCTCCTTTGTCTGCCTTTTCTCAAAATAATCCTTAAGTCAAAGAGGCATACTTTAAGGTGGTGATTTAGGGATCCGACGAGCCCCCAAATTATATAGAGATCTGGTCCCCCAAATGATATAGGATCCTGGTGTCTGGTGCCCGGAGATCTTGGTATAACGTACCTAAAGAATGAGAACGTGGACTCGAAAGGAGAGGTAGAGGAACAAAGATTTTTACTAAAGCCAAAGAACAGCTCTCTTGCGAGAGGAGGTACCTGAAATTGGGGTGCCCGCTGGCTAAAACAAAAGGCTCTCATTTTATACTTTCTCTGGCATGCTGGGGGAAGGGAATTGGCGCCTTCTCATGGATTTTGTCTATCAGATTCCCTCTGTTTGTCCAGCCTAAAGGGATTTACGAAATAACCCATTTATCCCCAGAGCGCAATTACATTGTTGCCCTGGAGCAAATGAGTCATTTCAGAACCTGGAGTTCCAAGATATGGCTGCCTTTGTTTATTCTACCAGGGACTTGTCTTTACCTAACAACATGCTAGCTGGAGTGTCAGTGGTATATTCTGGTCTCCTACAAGAGAAAGTCCAGTCAGCTTAGCTTAGCTTTCATGGCCATCATTTGGCTCAGTAGAGGAGACTGGCAAAACCTTGATGGACAGCCTGACCAATATTGCACATGGAAAGGGAAAGGATAATTCCCTAAGGGAAGGGAAGATGCTGCTATTCAAATGGGGGGAAGTGGATATGAGAAAGTCCAAGCAACAATACAAGGTTATTTATACTAAATGCATTTAAATACATTTTCTTCATACTGTTTTGAACCACCATCTTTTAACCCTTTAATAAAAGCAAATTTTAAAGAGTTTTTTTTGTTGTTGTTGTTTTATTTTTTCATAGGTATTTGTAAAAATTTATTGCAGGAGACCATATTAGACCACCCTAAAATATGACTGTAGGAGACCAAAACATGTCACCCCCAAATATGCCACTACATTTTGAAGCAGCATTTATCAAGTGAAAAAAACAATCGGTATTCTCCATATGTAAATTGATCATTGGTGAAGAACTTCTGCTTTAACACCAATCTCTTAAGAGTTTGGTTGGTACAGGTAATCATCTCTCAGGTGTCTGCTCATCCCCAGGTGCACTAAAAAATTGCAAAGTTGAGGAGCTGCCCTTGGAACCTGATGACCAAGTTAGATTCATTGGCTACTCATTGAGGCCTGAGTTATAGGAAGGTGTGCAGTCACTTAATTGAACATGTTGATACCATGGCCTTTTCTCTAATTGTTTCAAGGCTGGAGTCATTCAACAGTGCAGGAGACTGAACACAGGTATTATACTTAATGTTTGGTATTTCTCCTCCCCATACCTGCCCTAGGCAAAATTATATAAAGTGAATATTTCTCTTATTCTCTATCTGTCTCCCCCATTTAGCAAACAGAATTCGAATGGACTCTCCTTGTGTCCTCAACATTTCCTCCTCCATTACTTCCTCTTTTTTCCAACAGAATTTAAGTCTTAAGCCCCATTCTTCAAAAGAGGTACATTTTAAAGTCCTCCAACCCTACCCTATTTTGTTCCCAAGTGAAAGTGATTATTATCAGATAAACTCAGTTGTGCTAATATCTTTTATGTAATATATTATTTCTCAGGAAACATAATGCCTTAACCCATTTAAAATGCATTAGCCTCCTTAGAAATATTCTTAACAAATGAGTCCAGGAGGGATCTCTGTTGTTCTGTGGCTAGTGGAGAAGGTCCTTTATAATTCTGGGAACTTATAGCTTTCATACCGATGACAGCCTACTGTATTTTCACATTAGAAATCTCTATCTTCTGGAGCCAGGGTTTATGATTAATGAGTATTCATAATGTTGGTTTTATCAAAGTCAAAATTAAAGTACCAAGCCAAATGACGGGAAAGGAAGAAAAATGTTGACTGAGTACCTACTATGAGCCAGGACCATGCTACATGTTTTATAACCAATGAGCTCTGCCAACGCCCCCCAATCTGGGTGGAACTCAATCTGGGTGGAACTCACATGTCAACACAATCAATGCCTAGGTAACAGCTATTCCCCAGCTTAGCACATAACCATTTACACTCTCATCATACATAAGCATATTACACACATATATCACATACCTTAAACCTATACATGGCACAAATTACATCTAATAATTTGTACATAATAATCTAATAATTTGATACATAATCTATATCATACAGACCTCTAACACTTATACCACTCATGCAGCAATACTCTACACGTATAACATTATAAATGTCACACACATTGGAATAACATAATTTATTTAGGGAAGGGAAAATCATTCAGCATTGATAAGCATACGGAGTCAATATCAGGAAAATTTTTGACTTAGTCAAAAAGAGATGCCATTTGAGCTAAATCTTTAAAAAAAAAAAGTAGGAATAAATCAGGTAAACAAGGACAGAAGGATATTCCAGGCAGAGACCCAACAAGAAACGAAGTGATACATAACCCTAGTTGGGAAACATTGACGTATAAATGCAAAGTGGGGAGTAGCAATGGCTATTGATGTACACAGGGGCCATCACTTGGAAAACACTAAACACTCTACTAAAACCTGGTGGTATGGGTAGACTTTCTAGTTGCTGATAACCTCTAATAACCGGATGTCCTCTATGCTATCAACAAACCCATTCATGCCACAATGGAATTCAATGTAACTGTAGCTCCTGTGCTCTTTGTAGCTCTTTTTGTTATTCCCCAGGTAGCACTTGAGTATTTTGAAGGGATACTGGGCCCACATATACACATTCCTGTAGCGATCTCTCCAGTTCCTGAGGCATATATGTTCGATTTTGTGCCATAAGGTATAGATGAAGATGTGATAGTTCTTGTCTTTTGGAGCTTCTCTTTCCCTCATGAGATCATTGCATCTGTACTCACTGAATTCCAAGTTTGAGCTCAGGTGGTGCTGTTTCATGAAGTCCCTCAAGGGAAGGTTCTGGCTTTGGAAAAGGAGCCCACATAGGGTGAGCAGCAGGACCAAGAGAGGGACTAGAACCTTTAGAGAGGATGACATCTCAGTTACCAAGGCCACCTGTGGGTCCACAGGGAAGAGAGAGAAAAGCATTATTGCACCATTGTCCTGGGAGCTGCACTCCATCTTAAAATTCCTTTTCCTGACAATGCAGACACTTCGGCCTAATTTTACCATTTGGTTCCCAGACTAGAAGATAAGTCTCATTAGACAATAAAATTTATAAGAACTGAAAATATGCTAGAGCCCAAGTGAGACAAGTGCAAAATTGTAAAATATAGATGAAGTTTATTATGAGAATTCCAAACATCTCCAGTCTGCCCTCTCTTCTACCCACACCGAGGAGCCAATCACCCTCCAGCAAGCTGTTTTACAGTCCCTATCAGTTCTCAGAAAAGCCTGTGTCCAAAAGAGAATGGCATTTTAACGGTATCTGTGAAGTAGAAAGGGTTGTCACCTTTTAGGAGAATGTAGAAGATGAGTAAAGACTTGGGAGATATTTCCTAAGCAGAAAGACTTTGGTTCCCTGAAATCCTAGGCTGCAATCTTGACTTCCTTAAACATTTCCCCAAAACCTGTTTGAAATATGTCTCTTCTGACGACCCACTTTCCGTCTCAGAAATCATTTCCCTAATTACCATCATGATAAATGATCTTGATTTGTCGTTAAGAATACCATTATAAAGTGTCACTGGGAATGACGTTGAATTGTAGTTCAGCTCTTCGTCTTCTTAAGGGAAAGAATTCAGTCGAGACAGTATTTTTTGTGCAGCATAGGATAGCAAGAAGTTTATTAGTACAAGAAAGCACACTCCGAGACATGGGGCGGTCAGACCCAAGAGAGGGAAGCAGTCTTACCTTACAAGGTATAAAGGTTATTGCTATGAGTAGAATTGCCTCCCCCCTCCCCTCTTATCTTTTGCCCCCTGAGCTGCCTAGTCCTCCCTTCTCTGGCATTTAGCAATGCATTGGTTTGATTCAGAAGTATGTGGAAGCCTGGAATTCTGCTGGGCAGCTATTATACAAGGGGTCTTGACTCAAGTGGGAGTTGCAGCAAGGGGCTTTCTAAGCAGTCTAAGTCTCTCCTGCTCATTTCTATTTACCTACCCTATCAAAAGGAACTCGTTTTGAAATATTGTTCTAATCAACCAAGATTGAAACTGCCCTCACAGGACCTACACTTGTCAAAATCAAGGTCTAGAGATGTTTGAAAAGGTCTTCCCTTTAAACCAGCTCTCTGTCTTCTGTTACCTTGAGGAGTATACCTGGCCCTACAGAACCTCTAACCTTGTAACAGAGTGAAATGCTGTTTACCTACCTCTGACTTAGGCTAAGTAGCTTCTGCTGTAGGTATGCTAATTAACTAGAGGAATTCTTCTTGAAGGTTTGGTATTTTGCTTGAGTATTTTGTAGAATATCTCCTTGTCAGAAGGGGCCTCTCCTGAAGAGGTGGGAAGTGAGTACAGAACAATGACTGTTTATCAAAGATTTGCAGGAGCCTCAGGGCTGAACTCAGATCAGTGGGGGTCAACAGACCAACTGGGAACAAAGAGATTGGGAGATTTCATGCTCTTCTTTGGCACCTGGCTGTCTAGAGCCCTCATCTACTTCTTGCCCCTTCCCTGGACATAGAGGATGAACTGGAGGTGCTATTAAGATGGATTTGAAGAACTACTGAGAGCTCCCATGTTCTCTGACAGTGTCTTCTCGAATAACAAATCTTTTTTTATTCAAACCGATCTATTGAATATTGGCATTTTGAAGTATCGGCACACGAACCTTGAACGGGTAACAACTTGTTTCTCAACTCTCTCAGCATTGGTGTTCTCAAATGGGCCTAATAATAGCTCCCTTAGAACTGCGAGAGTCAAATGAGATTCGTATGAGAGCATGTCTGAGGGTATCAAGTGCTTTATCAGGCACAGAACAAGGGGTAGGCACTTTATCTTTTGTGGCACCTTATCCCTAGCTCAGGTGGCCAAAACAGGATAAGAAGACCAGGATTCACGCTGTTTCAATGTATTATGCTTTGAAAGATTAGGGAAGAAGGGGTGTGAGGTGGGGGCGGGGGGGCGTATCAGTGAGATTAATGCTGAGTTGAATTCGGGTCTTTGCTTCTTACAAGTTGGATCAGTTTCCATTCTTAACCCTTTTGCTGCGATGGTTGGATATATCCAAATGAATATTTCCATCCACTGACTGCGGATGGAAACTTCCAGAAAGGAAATTTAGGAAAGCAGATGTACATTTTTCTATATTTTTGTGTTTTTCAAGAATGACTAACAATAGGAAATTTTATACATAAAAATAATGTCATTTATATACAAAGCAGCCCAAATTGTTATTATTAATGCATAAAATAAGTCAAAATATCAACTTCTTGTTTTTTGTGTGAATTTCTGACACATTTTGTAAAAAGAACTTGAAATCAATTAATGCAGCAAAAGATTTAACTCTGTAATCTAGAAGTTCAATCATTCCCCTTCCAGTGTTCCTGGGCCTTTTCCCACAAGCGCCCTCAGCACAAACCCTTTTAATTCTGACTGACCCTATTCAGATCTAGTACTCACGTCACTGGTCGTAGTGGGGATCGGTAGTATGTGGATCTGAAGAGTAGAGAGTCTGTGTTCTTCCCCTTTTCGTAGAGCCAAGAAGTCTGCAGCAGTGAAGAAAGGAACAGATGTGGGAGGTACAGCACTCCCACATGGTGGTTGGGTAGAGGGGACAGGCTTACTGTGTGAACCCGTTTTTATATCTTTTCATCTAGAATACTTGGGTCCACTCTGAGAATAGCCTGGAGCAGAGGTGGCAGATTTCAAAGACGGACTTCTGGGGAAGTCATAATGCATAAAATAAGTGAGGCCCTGAGAACAGGTGTTGAAGAATAAAATCCCACCAAGTAAGTTTGAAAATTTAATTGGCTTTATTAAGCAATTCATGAATCAGGGAATATGCTATCTAGCAACTAGAAGGGTGCTCCTATGAGTTGTACAAAATGGAAGTTTTTTTATAGGCAGAAAAAGGATGGGACTAAGTTTAAAGAGTGAATAATTTCAAGCCAAGACACCTCCTTTTAGGGGAAGGGAAAGGGTCTTATCAGGTAGATTACCTCATTAGTGTTGATCAGGAAATTCCAGACTGGTTGAATATGCCACTTCTAGGAGTGGTTGAAACTGAAGTTCCATTAATTATTAAGTTTTATTTTGGTGCTGTGGCTTAGCAAAAGTGACTCAGATTTCACTTATGATTTTTCGTATTTAGGATTTTTTTACTTTATGATGGTGCAAAAGCGATCTGCATTCAGTAGAAACTGGTGGGGCTAAGTTTGATGTTCAATAGTGTTAAAAAAAGAAACAGCTGTCAAAAATGGAGTCACTTTTGGTGACCGTGTGAGATGATAGATATGATAATTAGTTTGATTGTAGTGATTATTTTACAATGCATATCAATGCTAGATATGGTTGTACATTTTAAATATAAACTATATATATTTCATATGTATATGACCAGGTATTTATTATATTATGTATTATATTATATTTATACTAAAATAAGACCGGGTCTTATATTAATTTTTGCTCCAAAAGATGCAGTGGAGCTGATTGTCCGGCTAGGTCTTATTTTTGGGGAAACACAGTATATGCTGTAATTCAATATTTTCAGTTTAGTCCTTTCACACACACACACACACACACACACACACACACACACACACACTCACAAACATACTTTCCTTCTTTAGCTGCTAGCATCTCTGTTCCCAATTTATTTCTAAATATTCAAAAGGAGAAGGGAGGGCTGTGAGAATTGTCTTTGAGAGGAATCATTCCCTCTGGAGTAAATGAGACAAAGGCTTTTGTGTTGCAGTCATCAATCTGATAGGCTTTAGTCTTGGACCAGAGTTTATGAGGATATTAAGGTGTATGTGTTACCGTAGTTAGGAAGAATAGTGCCACGAGGGAGAGAGGAGAAAAGGAAGGGGGAGGCAAGGTCAGCAGCTAAGGAGAAAGTACTACTATAATCTGGCCAGAATTGGATTTCAGTGGCTTAGAGAATCCAGGACGTCATTTATCACTTTCCATCTAACCATTTTAGTGGATTATAATAGATTATAATGCTATTAGCATGGCACTCAAAAAATATCTGTACCCCCTGTGTCACCATGACACTTCCAAGAGAGCCAATAAGGACAAAAACACCCCCCTCCTTGTTAGTAGAAGTTAGAAAACGTAGGAGAAAAAGGAAGGGTAGAAGGGGGTCCATGGTACCTACAGAAAAAGCTCATAGATAGCTGTGATTAACTGCTTCTGCCACTATCTGTTTTTACAACAACAGATGACAAGAAGTGGTCTGGAGAAAGGTAAGGATCTTAGTCAACAGACCTCCACTCATCTTAAGAGGTCACAACCTCCTGTGGAAGAGCATGTACCACCTTTTCCCGCCAAATCAATATGTAACTCCTTTACCCCACCCAGCAAACTATCAGTCCTCAGGATAAGGGGACCAGGGGCCTATGCCTTTCTCTCCCACCTTGGCTATGCCTGTTCTTTTCCCTGAGAAGGTATCACTAATAAACCCTGCATGCATATTAATCAGCTTGCTGACCTTTGAATCTTTACTTTGGCATAAGGAAGAACCAAGAGACTCCCGTATCATCCCGCCAGGAAGGAGTGGTCAGCAAGAACCTGTCTAGAAATGCCTACAATGCCATCCTTAAATCCTGAATATTTCAGCCTTTCATTTTTAGTGTAACAAACTGCCAAACCCCACTTCTCTTCGGGGCAGCTGCTCTTCTCCGAGGCTGCCCATTCTCGCCATCTCACCAAGGAGAGAATACTGTCCTTTCCTCATAAATCTACTAGCTTGGCTAACCCGATGTGTCCTCCAATTCTTTCCTGCAACTAACACCAAAAACCCATTTTCTGGCAACATACGCATGTTTATAAACTAGAGAAGAATTAAAAGAAGATAGAGGAAAAGATAATACCTCACGCAAGAACCAAAGCACAGTCTTCACAGACACCTGAAGTTTGAGTTCTTTATTATAAGAAATACATGAAAAATCTTGCAGTCAGGAAGATTGAGTGAATCTTAATGATCTAGTACATTCTTAATATTGTGATTTACTACAGTGATTCAAAAGTCTGGGAAGAAAATAAGAAAATTCCTTGTATAGTTTCTTGATCTTATTAGACCCAAACATAAAAAAGTTGCCAAATTATACAGATAGAGTTCCCATTTTACCGGTATATATTTCCAAATTTTTAATGCTTCCCCCAACAACTGACTTTTGGGGATCACAAAAAGCAGATACTTTTGAAACACTCCTTGTGATGAAGTGGGAAAAGCCCTGGATTAGTAGTAGCTAGTTGAAGTGGAATTTTGCCTCAGCTTTTCCACAAACTTCATGGTTTTCAGCAAATCCCTTAACTTTGGGCTCCTACGTATAACAACATCAGCATCACAAGGGTGCTGTAGTTTTAAAATGAGATAACTGAGATGAAAGAACTTTGAAATGTTTGAAGTGCTATAGAAATACACATAATGACTAAATTTCAGAGGCTAGGATCTGAGAGAGCTAAGCTGACCAGTATTATAAACGGAAGCAGGAGAGTTTACAGAAAAGTTTATTACAGAAAAGCCCAGTCTCATTATAGGTTTATGTCTCCATTTCTCTTTGATGCAATGTATGTAACAAAATAGGTTTATGGAGAAAAAAATAAGACATAAGCAGAGGAGACAGAGTCTGGGACAGCTCAAATGCATTACTCATTGCTATTTAAGGAGTAAGTTAAAGGCCAACCACTGAGCCATAATACCTGCAGGGTGGCCTCTATCTGTCAAAGTGCACAGGCACCTCCGGATCACCCTCACAGGCAATGACAACACGCCGAGTGCTGGCTAGGGCCCGGTATCTGCAGTTGGGGGCCCTGGAACTTCCTGTATCCTTGCAGTCTGTGACACTCACTACGCCCTCATGGCAGTTCATGTTGCCATTCTTGCACGGGATACTGGTGGTGCTGCAGATACTACGAATGTTCCAGATGTCTTCATGGATGAAGGTGTTGAATTGCTTGCAGTTATACGTGGTCATCCTCCGTCTTTGCATCATTAGGTTGCAGTAGCCATCATTGCCACCTGTCACTGAAGGGTCCACATGTTGCCGCAGGAATCGTTGGTACATGCGACCCTGGCCATAGGAGGGCTGCATCAGCCCCGGCAGGGTCAGCAGTAAGAGCAGAAGCAACGAAAGGGTCCTCTGGAGAGCCATCTCTACCCTGGAGGTGCCTAGAGAGAAACCAAGGGACAGGAGAAAGGAAGGTAACAATTGGGCACCAGAGAGAGGTGTTGAGAATGGCAAGCTGGTATTTCCTCAACTCTATAGTTTCCTCATACCTCCTTGTTATATATACCATCTCTTCACTCTTCTCTGCTCACAACTTCTCTCAATACTGCTTCTCCAAGAGTAAACAGTTTGCAAACATGATCTCTGAAAGCAAGAGTCTTTCTCTTTTATGCAGAGAAGTGGCTGTAGTCAGTACAATGACTCAGGGTAGAGACTGATTGGGTGGCTGTCCAGGTAGATATGGCCTTTATGGTTAGGGTGTGAAAAGAGAAAAAAGGCAGACCTAAATGAAATGGGACTTGTCTGTCTCTTGAGGGAATTCTCTAGTCATGTGATCTTTGGAGAGTGCTTGGTTCCCAGCAGACTCTGATTCCCAAAAGTTTGGATAGACTCAGGATATGTAAAAAAAAGTTTACGAACTGATTTTAATTCCTGATATGTGGGAATTGAAGAAGGTGCAGAAAAAAGTATAGAGTAACATTTAGGTTTAATCTTTCCTCTCAATGTATCTATTCTTTAAAAAAATTAAAAATGTTTTTCAATTACAGTTGACATATTAGTTTCAGGTGTACAACTTAGTGATTAGACATTTATACACCTTATGAAGTCAGTCTGGTACCTATTTGACACCATGCACAGTTATTACAATGCTATTGACTACAATCCTTATGCTGTAACTTTACATCCCTGTGACTATTTTTATAACTGGCAATTTGTACTTCTTAATTCCTTCACCTTTTTCACCTATGTGGCTATTCTTCCTTCTAATGGTATTAAAATCAGATCCTTTTGGAAATCATGTTAATCCTATAAAAAACAAAGTCAAAAACAGAATACTCAGCCACCGTGCTGGGAAGATAGTAAATATTGGTTAAATGAACAAATAAACAAAACGAGCGAGGTAATGAACACATGAAATGAAATAGGTATAGAGAATGAAGGTGTTTCTCAGGCTTGTGAAGTTGACTGACAAGAAAAGACTTGGGGGTGGCCGGTTAGCTCAGTTGGTTAGAGAACGGTGCTGGTAGCAGCAAGGTGCTGGTTCCATCCGCACATGGGCCACCGTGAGCTGCGCCCTCCTCAAAAAAACAAAACAAAACTATGAAACACTTAAAATATAAATCTAAGCAGCACAATCTCCACAAAAGAGGACTTGGATGGTGTCTTTTTTCCTTGCTGTTTCTATGCACAACCCGAAAAACTAGGCGCTGGTGATATATTCTATTGTCATGCATATATCCTTGATGCTCTATATTGTCAGTAGCTGTTGGTAGCTGTTGGTCTTCTCTAGTTGCAGAGTCATTTTGTTGGTACTTTTGGCAGTGGAAAATAAACGTGTTTTACAGACTTAAAAAATAAACAAACACAAATCTCCAGAGCTACAATCAAGAAAGCATTGCCTCATAGTTTCAGAATATTGCTTTTGTTGACTGAGTGAGGGAAGGAATCCAGACCTATCTGACCCTAAAATATGTGCTCTTTCCACCTCCTCTCTCATTTCACTCCCCAAATATTCGGGATATTAAAGACATTTATGTTCAGAGTTGCATCTCCTTAGCGACAGAGTTTAATCAGGGCTGGAGCAGGGTAGGAGTAGAGGTGGGAAATCATTCATCAATACTAACTAGCTAGATGCTGCCATCTGGCCGTCACTCCTGGGATTGGCATGAACTCATGAATCTACTTGATCCTGGCATTGAGGCAGGGCTGACTCACTAGAGCAAAGAAAAATCATCTCTTCTTCAACAGGAAGTGACCAACCCAAAATAGAAAGGACAATTTTTTGAAGGTCAGACAGGTCCATTTCTACATCTGCAATCCAAGGGCTGACCCCAGCTGATCTCCTGGTTTGATGTATAGGGGTACTACTGTCCTTTGTTTTAAAAAATGCTGCTTCATGATGGCAGATCACACTGAGTGACGGAAATGGCTGATAAAGGACCTACCTACCAGTATCAAACCTAACTTCATTATTTTAAATCTACCTCTATATTTAGAGCCACTTTTTGCTCATTCACAGAAAAATAGAAAGCTCTATGTCACATTTCAGTTCACACAGCTGTAGATATGAGATATGGAGTTAGGAAGAGACAGAAGTGGACGGGTTGTGGGAAGGCTAGCAGGGAGAAATGATGCTTGATTTACTTCTCACCTGTCATGCAGGGACTCTAGTCCTGCTCCCCGCAGAAGAAGGCTTTCCCACTGCACCACATTGATTCTCAACAAGAACTTCTTTTGGTACTGTGATCCCAGAGCTATGCCACACTAACTACCCTGTTTCTCTGAAAATAAGACCTAGTCGGACAATCAGTTCTAATGCGTCTTTTGGAGCAACAATTAATGTAAGACCCCGTATTATACTATATTATATTACATTACATTATTATATTATATTATATTATATTAAAGACCGGGCCTTATATTGTAGTAAAATAAGACCAGGTCTTATATTAATTTTTGCTCCAAAAGATGCATTAGAGCTGATTGTCCGGCTAGGTCTTATTTTGGGGGAAACATGGTATATGACCTTGGGGAAATTACTTAACCTCTCTCAGCATATTTCCTCATAAGTAAATGAGTATAATAATAATACTTACCTATTAGGGATGTTGTGAAGAATAAAATCCATGTTCGTGCTTATTACAATGCCTAGCATATGGTACGTGCTCAGTAATTGTTGGCAATCACCATTTTTACAATTTCCGTTTTTCTTGGTTTCCTTTGCTTCCTTCAATCTGGATAAAATAATGAGTAACTGCTCCTAGCTGCATATATTATTGATCCCTTGCCCTCTATTTTGTACAGTACCCATATTCCCACCCCTCAACCCCATTAGAAGGCTGTTTTTAAGCTGAACTACCTCCGCTACTAGAATTTATGCTGTGTCCCTAGAGAAAATTTTCCTCTCCACATTGCTTGAAATTTTCTTCTGTGCATGTCATCATTCTTCAAAGGACTTGATATTTTGAAGTTTTTCTTCCCAAAGTTAACAAAGCACAGCTGACCAGGACTTGCATTCCTCAAATGATTTTCTTGAGATAAAGACTGATGTGCCTGCCACTTGATATTTCATTCCAAACAGCTTTTGTTTGTGAGAGAACAAGAGACGCACAGCAAAAGGTACTACTTTCAGCTACCCAGCTGCTGACTCTATCAGCAGGTCAGGAAACACCCCCGTCAGATTGCCATGTCATTTCCTAGGAACGGCATTTGCCCTAACACCAGAGCAGGGCATGCAATGGTACTATTCTAAGCAGATGTTTGGAGAAGACACAAATTTTCATAGTTATGGCATGCTTAATATAATAATGGTCCATGCCTTTGACCTTCCCCACCAAAATCTTGAGTGTGGCGATGATTGGTACGGAAGTCACCTTGTCTAATAACAAGGAGATGGTACTGGCTGGAGAACCTGGGTCCAAATATCCTACCCAAAACTGGACATTTCTCACTTCCTAAAGGGTTTCTGAGATTTTAGAATGAGGCAAATTTTCTAGTAAGCGAGATTTGGGAAACTCTTCTCCCTACTTTCTTAGGAAATGACAGTGATTTCAATTTTGAAATAAATTAACTCAAAGTGAGGAGATTCATGTGCTGAGTGTGCACCAGTAACCTACTTCTCCACCCCTTCCTCCATAAATTTAAACACTTTCAGTGATGCAGGGCTCTCCCAAGTGGCACCTGGACACTGATCTATAACCTGGGTATTGAGGAATCAGGCCTTTTGACCCATTTCAGGGCAATGTAGGCAGCAGGAGAGGCCACCATCAGGAATATATAGTCATATATTCATAAGACAGCAAAACTAATGATTTATAACTGTAATTTATTAACAACTACTTTGTAAATAAGATATCCAGGCACCCATTGATAGAAATTAGGTAACAAAATTAACAACTAAACCTGTGAGTTGATTAGTGTATTTTACAAAGAGAGTGTTTGTTTACCTAAGTTTGTGTTTACTTGAAAACAAATGTAGTCAAAGGATAAGGAATAAGCTTGGAATCTTGCTATGAATTCCCTGAGACTTCACAGTTGCCAGACATCAGTTGATAAAGTAAAAGATTAAAGAGAAAATAATGTAATCAATTTTTGATCTTTATATAAAATAACCATGAGAATATCCTGGGAGAATTCCATTCAAAGCAACATCAAAACTACCTCCTGCCTAAGACAAGAGGTGGCTACCAGGAATGAATTTGGGTATTCATGCAGGATTACACACAGTATTTGTGTGTGTGTGTGTGTGTGTGTTTGTGTGTGTGTGTGTGTGTGTGAGAGAGAGAGAGAGAGAGAGAGAGAGAGAGAGAGACAGAGAGAGAGAGAGACAGAGAGACAGAGAGAGAGAGACAGAGAGAGAGACAGAGAGAGAGAGACAGGGAGAGAGAGACAGAGAGAAAGAGAGAGAGACAGAGAGAGAAAGAGAGAGAATGACAGAGAGAGAGACAGAGAGAGAGAGAGACAGAGAGAGAGAGAGACAGAGAAAGAGAGAGAGAGACAGAGAGACAGGGAGAGACAGAGAGAGAGAGACAGAGAGAGAGAGAGACAGAGAGAGAGAGGGAGGGAGAAAGTTTAATTAATCTGTTGGTATTTAGTCCTACACTCTTCTCCTCAAAGTTTAACATTTGTAAAATATTGGCTTATATGACAGCAAAATAATTTGGCCCTCCTGAAAATTCTGCCCCGAAGCCATGAGCCCTGGAATTCCCAGTTCTCTCTATGAGATGAATTTAACATCCTTACTTTCACAGAAAAGTAAAGTCCACCTCCCTGCTTACTAAGAAGGAATTAACTGATAGGGAAAAATGTATTTCTATTCCATCCAGTACTCTCAGGGCTCCGCTGAGTAAAGAAAATGGCCAAAATAGGCCAACAATCGCTGAGAAGACTTTGGTTCTTATTGATTTCAGAGACATTTTTATTTATTAATCATATTATAAAACAGGAAACATAAGATCCAGGTAGCTCATTTTTCTGGGCTCCTGGCAATGAATGTTGTCATCACTGTTCTAGAGTGGACAGGGGAAATGCAAGGGAAGGAGAGCAGAGCTAACTCTGGGCCAGTGGCCTACTGGTTATGGACGGAAAATGGATTCATCAAGGTGAACAGGCCAGCCATTTTCACAGCCAACAACAATGTTTCTGTACCCTCGCGTGGCTCTGTACCAGCAGGGAGGATGGGGGGACCCTCCTGTATGCTTGCAAGTGGTGACCTGAAAGCGTGATTTACTTATTCTAAAAGTTTCTTTGTAAGGCTCTCCATTTTTATCACAGATGGCCTTGATGTTGTTCTTGGTGTCATGAATAAAGGTGTTGATGTCTTTGCAGGGTTTCGTCAGGCGTCGTCTCGCCATCATGGTTTCACAGTATCTGTCATTCCGGCCACTTGGTTGGGCATCATAGTGCTGGTTCAGGAAGTGGTTGTACCTGTAGTTATTCTGAGCCAGGGTCGGTGGGATCAGACACAGACCCAGCATGAAGACCAACACCAGGGGACCCAGGCCCATCATCATCTCTTCCAACAAAGGCTCCTGCTAAGGGCAAAAGGAGGTGTGGTAGAGCAAATCTGGCTAAAAAAGGACAGGGACTTTTCTCTCTGACAGGGCATCAGCAGTCAGGTATCTTCAATCACCTAATTATATCTTTCTTTTCTCTTCCTTATTAATTTCACATTTCTTGTCAACCCATTCCTTTGGAAATTCGATCTAAGTTTCTTGAACATAACTTCCATCCCCAACCATTCTTTCGTATCCCTTAAGGATCACTGAGTACTTACCTTTTTCTATCAGTTGTAGCATTACAAAATCTATTCACACTGTTTAATCCATTTATTAATTAATTTAATAACAAACATTACATAAGCTCCTACTGGGTACAAGGCACTGGGCTAGGTCCTGGAACACACAGACCATTAAGACACACCAAACGCCTCCCTAAAAGGCAATGTGGCATCCTTAGGGAAGGGATGGGAGCTCGAGTTCACTGAGATGAGACAGTAAGACAGTAGGTGAGAGCTATAAAGAAGAGGAACTTTTAGGGAACCCTGAGCCCAGGGAAGGGTCAATCAGAGGATTGTTGAAGACAGGATTCCAGGTACTGAAATCAGTAAGTCAGCTGGCTGTGAGGAGAGCAGCTGAAAGCAGTTTTATTCTGAGGTGAAGGGAGACAGACCTAATTCCCCAAGAAGTAGGTGGTTCGTGGCCAAAGATGGAATTATTGTGTACTATTATATATAGAAAAAACAGAGAAGAGCATGGAAGAATCCATGTAATGCTTGGAAGTGGGTCTGAGGTCAAGTTTTACGGAAGACTGGAGGAAGAGGGATTCAAGCTTATTCTTAGGAGCTTCTCTCATTGGGAACAATGTGGATTATTCTTAGAGAATATTTTCTAGTTTCCCCTGTAGATGTACAAAGACTGTTACACAACAGGCAAATAATGTTACCAAGTGGAAAAAACAAAAACAAACAAAACAACTTCTTAGACCTTTTCATGAAATCAAAGTCCTTACAAATTGTTTTAATTTCTTAACGTCTTCCTCAAAAGAAGAAGAAGAAAAAAGAAGAGGATTGCTGTCATCGTCTCTCAAGTGCTATCAATCTCAAACTGTAAAACTCACACACCCCAGGGGTGGTGTGTCACAGATACTCAAACACACCCATAAAGTAAATATGGTGTTTCTTCCTGGAGCACGATTAAAAAATAAAATCAAACAAGTATAGATAATAACAAAGTAGAAAACAAATTTCTTATGAGCTTTTAAGATTTTATTTCTTCAGAAATTTGCAGATTTGAGAATTGAAAAATATTTGGTGTTTACAGCAGGTACCATGTTTCCCTGAAAATAAGACCTAGTCAGACAATCAACTCTAATGTGTCTTTTGGAGCAAAAATTAATATAAGACCCGGTCTTATTTTACTATAAGACCCGATATAATATAATATAATATAATATAATGTAATGTAATATAATATAATATAATATAATATAATATAATATAATACTGGATCTTATATTAATTTTTGCTCCAAAAGATGCATTATAGCTGATGGTCCGGCTAAGTCTTATTTTCGGGGAAACAGGGTAGTTTCTGACTATACTTTTAATTCGCTGGAGAAAAATCTTAAAACACATTCAGAGCCTTTAAAAACCATCAGAGTCCTACCCCATTGTATCAAATATATGTGAATGTCCCCACATCCAATAATAAAAATAACTTTTTACTATAAACTTGAAACTGATTTTTATAATTTTGCTTTTCAAATTGTCTATGAGTAACTCATTTACTTTATAATTGGCTATGATTTCTTGGCAATCATCACACATACTGAGAAATTCTTACAATTGGAGAAAAATTTGACCTTCAAATTATTCTTAAATGTAATTCATATAAATCGTAAATATAAAAACACATGGTATATTTTCATAGACATTAAATTAATTATGAATTTTTATTTTGCGCTTTTCTTGTGTGTAAGTCAATAAACATTATTTTCATATCCAATTCTTTATAGCCCTTAAAGATGCCACAGGTCCTAGCACTAAGCCTGTAGTGTTACTAAACAGCCCTGGGAGTGTGACTGTAAATCTAGAAAGACAAGGGAATCCAGGGTTCTGATGGTACATGAGAAGGCATGTAACAGAACGAGCAATGTGAGCTCTTTCTCAACAGCATTTGGCATTGATCCACCCTGTCTGTTTCATAATAACTATAGACAAAATTGGCACATTGCGGAAGAATACCAAATTATACACTAAGAAAATTTTGGGTCATTCCACAATACTGAAATAAATAGCAGCTGAAAAAGTTGCCATTTAGCACACAGATTATAATTTGTAATAAAATCAAGCAGAAGTGTTGTCTTGGGAGTTTAGTAAAAATGTGGTACATGATTGTAGAGGGGAGAGCCACCACTAAAAGAAAAACGAGTATTCATACATGGCCACTGCTTCAACACAGCTGCTGGCTTGCCATGCACCCCATTTACCAAAGTCTTTACATTTACATTATGCTCTTTAGTCTTTTGGGTGTGTTTTCTCTTTCTAGTTTTTTGGAAGATCTCATCAAAATTTTATTGATTTGGATTCAATTAGGTCTCTTGCTCTGCAATGGACAAATATTGCCTTAACGTCAAAGGTAACTGTAGAATCACGGGCTCCCAAGATCGAATAGGACCTCAGAGGTCACAGAGTCAACACCTCTCTGCCTGGGATCAGAATCCCAGAGTTCAAAATTAGGAAGAACCAAGAGCTGGTAGTACTCAAAAGAGTCATTAGGTGGCAGTGATGGATAGAAATGTTGCCAATGTCTTCCATACTGTAGAGGACACACAGGGTCCTTGTAAAAGGTGCCAGCACCATACAGGTTGTGGAGATATTGTTGTTCACAGAAGGGAGTCTGAAGTGGCAGGCCTGTCTAGAGTCTCTGTCCAAACACTTTATGCTTTAGATATTAAGACCCAGGCCTTCCCAGTAGAGACAAGTGTCAAAGCAAAAGTCACAAGTTCAGGATCTGCCCACAGGAACAGAGCAAAATAGATACCGTATTTCCCCCCAAAATAAGAACTGACCGGAAAATAAGCCCTAGCATGATTTTTTAGGATGCTCATAATAGTACAAGCCCTACCCCCAAAATAAGCCCCAGTTAAGATCGTCAGCCAGATGGACGCATTTAGTACGTCCGTTGCAACACACGATGGACGTATTGAATTATAAAATAATAACATTAATACATAATTAATATAAATAAATAATATTTTTGACATTAATACTTAAAATAAATGAAAATATAAATTATAATTAAGTAAATACCCAAGCCGGCGCCTCTGGATGAGAGGTAAACGCTTATGTAAACAGATGAACTCCAGACTTACTGGCGAATGACCAATCAGAGTACAGACACAATGCACGAATAATGTGCGCACTTGATAACTAACGGACATGGTTGTATTTAATATGAATCTTCATAATTCAATACATCCTGTATTGTAACGGACGTACTTAATGCACTCATGTGAAATAAAGAAACGTTTTCTGAATTTTGGTGCCTGCAATTAATTTTTCGTCCGCTTTTGTGTGGACTATCATACTTAACTGTCCTTGTTTTTGTTGCCACTCTTGTCTCGTAAGCCTTCAATTAACACTTGATATAATGGTAGATTTAAAGGGAATGATATTTTGACCCCCACACAAGATGAGTGCAAAAAGAAAGAGCTATTCCGTGGAGTACAAGAAAGGAATCGTGGAGGATTCCCAGGGCAAGAATCTTACGACTTTCTGCAAAGAGAAGAAGTTGGATCTCCGAATGGTCCGAAAATGGCGAGCAGAGACCATAACCTCAGTCAACAGGTGGACGAGGGAAATGCTAAGAAGTGCAAGTGAGGATCAGGTCGGTAACCATTATTTCCTGAGCTGAAAAAATACGACATCCCCTGAAAATAAGCTCTAACGTATCTTTTGGAGCAAAAATTAATGTAAGACCACGTCTTATTTTGGGGGAAATACGGTACCTATTGTCAGTTTTCATGGGTACTATTTCCAAGTCTTTATACATGTACTCTTGGACAATTACCTGTTTACTTGTCAGTGTTTCCCACTGGTGTATAAGCAGAGTCCATATTATTCACTTTGAATCACACTGCCTGCCTCATAGTAGACCCTCAATAACTTTTTTAAAAAAATAATTGACTTTATTTTCCTCTCCAGACCTAAGTTTATTCATTTATAAAATGAGAAAGTTGTTAACTCTAAATTCTGAAATTCCATAGTTCTCATTAAGCGTAAGAGAATCGTGTCTAGTTTCACTTGCAAAAGTAGAGTGACTGTAGAATTACAGAGACAAGTTTGTATAAGTTTAGTTGGTGGCACAGGGCACCAGGTGGAAGATGATAGGATGACCTGTGGCCCAGTCTCACTGAGATGCATCATTTCTTAAGGCTCAGCATGTAAGCCAAGCCCATGGACCACCTCTAGTTAAGGCACTGGACTGACACTGCACAGGGGCTTCACATCCTACACAGCCACTTGCTGGTTGGAGGCTGAACCCTCACATCCCAGTCTGGAGAGGTAAAGGAGGATTTTTGGTTCTAATTTGTAGAATTTGCACATTCCTTCCGTAACAACTTAGCTAAATTTTGCTCAGGCTTTTTATAATCTTGACCCCCTAAGTCATGCAGAAACCAAATCCCAGCCAGTACACAGCATGGCCACCAGTATCTAACATCTGCTCCCCTACTCACATCCTCATCCATGTATTCAGTTATAAATTTCCAAAATAAAGAGGTACAATGGAATTGGGAGAAAACAAGTACGAGACAGATTATTTGTAGTGCAGAAGTGAATCTGCCTAGGCCAGGCGTGCACAGCCTCACATCTGGTGGTCAAAGTCATTCACACATATCCTCCCATATACAAGCACATAACTGTCAGTCAGCTTTTTGTCAGTGCAATTCGTCCCAACTGTTCTTTATATGAACTTTATCCTCTATCTCAAACCAAGCCCTTAGTCTTCACAAGAATCAATATTCTCTTGCTGTCTCCACTGACAATGTTTTATACTCACGAGATCCATCCAACTTTACACACCAGGGAGCTAACTTGACAGTCTCTGACGAGTAACTGTGGTTATAATTTCCATAAATGTAGTTTCACACTTTTTATATATTCTAGGGCAATGCCCCCCAAAGCGAAAGCATAACACTCTTTATCTCCTTTCCTTCTTTCTTCCCTTCGACCTGCAAGTGTACCTTCTTTTGATCTTGGGATGTGTACCACTTTGCTCTCACAGAGCAATCAAAACTTTTTTAAGGAAAAAAATTAGTAAGGAAGGTTAGAAGAAAACAGCTAAAAGCATACTTTCTGTTTCTTTCCTTGTTCCATCACATATATTGCCTGTGCTCAAGGGGGCTCCAATGCTCTTCAGCAAATGGCTTCCCCGGGTTTTTGAAGATTTTATCACAGTTCAGGAATCCCTCTGAAACCTCCACTTACTCCTGGTCTCACTAAATGTCCCTTTATCCACATATAGGCTAGCCCAAAAGAAATCTGTTTTCATTTTAAACTTTAGAATTTGATTCATTTTCTCCTTAATTCATTAGCTTGGGCCCAGAGGCTTTAAAAAGGAGGGAAATGGCCTCATTGCAATGGATAGATGGCTAGAAATAATATATATATATATATATTATTTATAGGATATATAAATAATGTTATATATATATAAACAAATAGAACAATAGATTATGCAGGGGTGAGAATAATCTTACAAAAATCTGGAAATTTCCCTCCAACTGAAGGTGGCTTCCAGCTGTTTGTTCCAGGAGATGGGTTCCAGCTGCGTGAACCTAGAGGCCCCTATGGTTCTGATTATATAGTGATCAGATGAACTGGGTGGGAAGACTAGTTCCAAAGATCCTCAATCCTGGCAGAGATAGGAAAACCAAGGACACTTCTCTTGGACAAACAAAGAAAGTCATTCACCTTTTCCCTGGGTATGACTGGGTCAAATATTCACCCACTGGAATGGATTAGTGGATAAACATGGCCCATTGTCCCAAAGCTGCTCTTTTTCTGATGTGCGTGGTTCTTACTCTTACCCATGACAAGACCGAGGTTTCGTTGTTCACACACAAAGATCTGGCTCCAGAGGATGTTCCTGATCTCTGGACCAACTCCAAGAACTGCCTTGAAAGAAACCTGCAGAGCAAATGTGGTCTCCTAGCAGGATGCTGTTCCAGTGTACTTTGTATTTACCCACATAATTTGGTTTAATGAAAGGATGCCATGCCAATAAGTAGGTTATTCCATAGATTTCACAGAACCAGGAAAGCACTTTTAGAGAAGGTTATTAGTATCCTGACAGCTATTAGTACCCTGCCCCTGACCTCAACCTCCCAGCTACTAACTAACCCTCTGAAATATCCTTGCCATATTTCCTGGACTTCTCCTTCCTTTCATCCTTAGCTGTGCACTAGAGACTAACCCTGAGCACTCAGTCTTCTATTGCTTGTAGCTCAGTTGCAAAACTGATGATCTCCATCATCATTGCAATACTGATAACCATCACTCCTTTGGTGGTTAATTGATCTTCTGTCTCTCCATTAGATAGAACCCTTTGAGAGAAGAATAATTGTCTTATTCATCTCTACAGTCTTAGTTTCTAAAACAGTGATTGACTTCTAGGGCCCAAGGTCTTTTTGTTATCCCTCATGGTTTAGCAATGCTCTCTCTCTGATCTCACTGTGGAGACTCCAACCATGCAAAGTCTCCTGGCTTTTCTTAACCTTTTCACTGCGTTAATTGACTTCCAGTTTGTTCTCTAAAATGTGTCAAAAATCCACACAAAATAATTACAGTATTTATATTTTTAAGTAGATACAGTTAAGGTGCTACATTTATTAAAATAAATAATTACTTTAAAGTATAAAAATGTCCTATTATTATTCATTCTTGAAAAACACAAAAATATAGAAAAATGTATATCTGCTTTCCTAAACTTCCTTTCTGGAACACTGAGCTCGTGGGGTAAAATCAAACGCCGCAATCAGCAGCGAAAATGTTAAGGCTCACCAACACAATTGGGTTTGGTAGGAGTTACCAAACAAGGCAGGACTGATTCCCAGGTAGAACAGGGTGGCTTCCAAGGGTCCCAGGAACGCTCTGCTTTTAGCTTACTGATAAATCCTGAAAGCCCACTGCTTATCTTCGTTTTTGAGGTATTGGTCCCTGTCCCAGTGCAAAAATCCCTAGGCGAGATTAACGCTTTAGACAGCTATCAGTGAGTCATACACCCTTGGGCATGTGCTCTACAGTCTATGTTAAGAACAGCTTTTGGTAACTGGAAGGGCCTGAGGCTTTGAGGAAGAAAAATGGGCAGCATGGAGAACCTGAAAAAGAACAAACTTCACCTGCTTTTCAGTTGTGTTGGGACACAGTACTGCCTGAGCTTCACGTTTTACCCCTGTCCTCTCCTTTCTGCCCTGCATCCCCAACCGAATCCTGAGCTAAAAGGGAAAAAGTTGGAGGTAGTGAGAAGAGTACCAAGCAAAGTGCCACAAATTGCCTTTCCCTTAGTACCTGGTGCCTCAGGGTTACTGAGGTCTTTGGAAGGGAAGGGACAGGCCTGTCTCTGATCAGTTGTTCTGCCAAACATCCAAGTTCAAAGTCTTTTTGGAGCAAAAAGAAATAACAGGACATCGGGACCATAGAGTGAGGCCTCTGTCGGGATGGTTTTTTCCTGAGAGCACAGCCGCTAGAAGCTTTCTGTCCCCCTCCTCCTCCGATATCTTATCTGAGCAGTTTTCCTGCGAGCACAGCAGTTAGAGGCTTTCCCGTCAAAACAGTATTGAGAGATCACAGCTGTTAAGGACAGACCTCCCCGACACCCTGGCCAGATTTAACCAATCCCTAGGGCTGCAATAGCAATGGCGCGAATCCTCCCAAACCCGGAGCCCTAACCTTATAAAACAAAGCGCCCGACCCCAGTAAGTGCTCAGTCTTTGGGAACAATCCCGCTGAGCACACCGGCGTAATAAAGCTGTGTTCTCCCTGATCTCTGTGTGCTGCTTAAATCTCTCGGTCTCCGCCGTTTTCTGCAACACCTCTACTGGCATCTAGCAGAGTGCCCAAATGCTCATTTTCCTTTTGTGGGCAGACAAACTATTTGAGAGCAGTGCCTATTGTAAGTTAATCACATATCACTTTTTAAAGAGACACTGAAGTGAGTTCTAAAAAGCTATCAACCAGTTATTTGTTAGGGAAGACAGCTGCCAGGACCATTGCAACACCCCACGATTGCCTCAGCAGTCCCAAAAGATGGAATAAGCAGTCAACTCCCACAGCCTGTGGGGATCAAAATGACTTGATCAACACAACCCTTCTCTGATAAATGACCTAAAAGCAGAGATAAAGTACCCCATTCCAACATCGCACACACACACACACCCCACACACACACACACACACACACCACACACACCCCACACACGTGCATGCACACACACCACATACACACACACACACACACACACACACCACACACGCACAGTCCCATGGCCTGAAACACTAGTTCAAGCACCAACTCACACAAACAGATCAGTCTCTGATTTTAGAGTTGTGCAGTGGTGCTGAGTAGCAGCTTCCAGCCTCTGAACACAGCCACATCCCTTCTCTGCCTCTAGGATTTCACTGGACAACCTTGGGAGAATTCACAACCTGTCTACATAGTTGACAATGCAAAGAGTCAGGGTGAATGGGGAATGGTTGCTTTCATTCTAATTGTTTTTATTCTCAGCTTGGCACAATGAAGTTATGATGAAACAGAAAATAAAGTTTTTTTGGGGGAAAAAGTTTTGTAATTTCATTAAAATGCATCTTAGTGCTTACTCCTTTGTATTTCAAAATACAAAGAATTATAGTCTATGATTAATGAACATTATATCTTTGTCAGTAATTTTAATAGGTGTGAAGCAATTGCCAATTGAAAAACATACTCATATATTTTTAAAATGTTCTGACAGCTTCAACTTGAAAGTTATTCCCCTTCTTCAGAAATGTTTTTCTATGTCTCTACTTCAAGCCAATAGTTTCCTTGCACACAGATACAGGAAGCATGGGTTCTCCTTCTAAGGACTCTCATGCTGGTGTACTTTCCCCTTATACAAAGTACATGTTTACTTCTGTCCTAAAGACTAATTGTAAAATTAGGTAATGGAGGGAAGGGGTTAGTTTTTAAGTTCCTTTATAATTCTTACATATTTTAGGTCTATAAGCATGAAACTTATTTAGTAACAGAAGTACTGGTTAAAAGAGAAGGAAACTCACATGATAAGAAGGATCATGCCTCCACCTCCGGGAAGGGGAAATACTATTGACAGAGGGAGAATGAGGACAAAATCCTGCTGACATGGCTCCATTTCCAAAAAAACAACAATTAATCATTCACTTTTCAACAAACTCTGGGCTTTGTGCCCATTCTCTGTTTCCCAGCTATTTCAAAATGTTCTTCTGAGAATAACTGTTTACAGAGATTGTTCTTTGCTCAAATGCAGTATAATGAATACTCCTAAAGAAGGGTTTTGCTGGCCTGCTTTGGTCCACTTTCTTAGTCCTCTACTTTAATTTATGAATCACACTGGAAAATGCTTCCAGCAATAACTGGACAAGCCTCTTACCTTTGCCTGCTTATAACCTGGCATCTGCACTTTTGACAATAGCCAGAGTCATTCCTCTTTTCCTGGAATGGTTTTCCCCATTCTCTCTGCCAAATGAGAGTTCTTCTCCTCATTACTAGAGTTTTTTTTTTTAATAAGTGTCCTGTTATAATACATGGCCACTCGATACAATCATAGAATGAGAAAGAGAGGGACCTCAGAGACCATCTGTTAACTCCTCATTTTACAGATGTGCAATCTGAAGAATAGAGAAAGAGAACATGCATTGCTCAAGGAACATCTAGCATTCCTAGGACTGGAAGCTTCCCAATGCACCGCATAGCTTTCATACTCTATACTAGTAATTCTAGAAAATCAAAGCTAATTTTAAAAGTGCTCATGAAAATTGCTGTTTAAGAGAAAACTACTGAATATTGAATATTTCCATAAATTCCAAAAATGCTTTTACTCCCCCTTTATCTGTTAAAAAAATTTTGCTTGAAATAAAGTGTCTGTAACACAATTATCCTCTGCACTAACTAGTTAGTAGCTGTATAGCTAAGTAGCTCTTTGAATACTTGAGGCTACTTCTAGGAAGTTGGTCATGTGCTGTTCAGATAATTGTATCACTTGGGTTTCTGGTGGTTACATTTATGATTTGATTATAAGGTTCTTAATGACACAGAGGGAAGGTCTTGGCTCATTTTAGATTTCCCTAATCCCTAGAATGGTGCTGAAACTGTTTTTACTGTCCTTCCTAAATAAAGATGTCCTGTTATGCCCATGTGCTGTTATCACTTGATGTGTTGTCTCAGAGCGAGAAAGCTGAGGATCCCAATGTTCCACTAAGAAAGCTTCAAGAAGAGGCTGTTGGCAGTGTCTGCAAGAACTTCACACACTGGCTGAGGGTGGGTGAAGGGTGAGGAGACAGCGGCGAGCAGACAGAAAATGAAAACACCAGTCCCCAAATGTCAGTTCCGCTTGCAAAAACTGGACAAGGCCTGCCTGGTAAATCTGCCGCTCAATCTGGGTACCCAGCAAAGAATCCTTACTAGTTTGAGCTAGTGCAGGCCTCCCCGGGGTCTCCCTGGGCTTCGCCAACGCGGTGATCCCCTCCAAGCTTACGTTCTAGGCAACAGGCATTCGTGCTGCCATCTCTGCCCAGCTGCAGAAAGTAAACATGGGGTGTGAATGTAGAATCGCTAACTCCACAAGCACAGCACTTTTATCTTCCTTCCCATTTCTCAGCTCCTCCGGTCCGGTTCCAAAAACTTCTCTCGGAGGAGCCCCCCCAACAGCCTCCGCGAAGAAGAGAATCCCTCGGCCCAAACACCCCTGGTAAAGCTACAGACGAGGAGAAGGGGGAGCCCAAATGTGAACCCGCCTAGGAACAAAGCTGCAGAAACGCGCAGGACAGGGGAAAGAGAAGTTTTTGTTTCTCACCCGCTTCTTCTCCTCTGTATGATGGTGGGGAGCTGGTAGAACACGCAACAATGATGTTTGGAGTCCTGCTTTGGATCTGCGTCGGGTGAACGTGAGTCCACTGGCGAGATGCGGGTGCGGCGAGGAGGGTGGGGTCGGCGGGCTAGGTCCTGGGTAGTTGGGGCCGCACCCTGTTTCTCAGAGGAGACCCCTAGCGCCTGGACCCGCCTCCCGAGCAGGCTCCACAGCAGCCCCCGCCCCAGCCACAGGGGCGGGTCCCTGTTTAGGGCCTGGCGCGCGTCGCGCCAGTGCAGACTGGAGACAGCCTGGACCCAGCGGCCTCGAAGACGCGGCCTGCCGGGACAACCCGCCGACCGCGCCACAACCGCCCCGGAGCCAAGGCACGACCCGGGCCCCTGCTCCCAGGAGCTACCAGGCCCCGAAAGTCCACGAGGCCAGGCGATTCCGTCCCTCACAGGCCGTCAGCCTCATCTGCCCTGCGGTTGTGAAGTGTGTCTCTTTTGCAGAACAGTTCGGAACGCGTGAAAGTTTGCACGGAACTTTTGGGAAAATTCCCAAAGGGGGCGCAAAAGAAATTCAGAAAGTTAGGGCTTGTCTGGGATTTGAACTGGGCACCTCTATCACACTCAAAGCGAGAGTCCTACCCCTAGACCAACGAGCCACAGCAAGCCACCCTCCACCCCTGTTTACCCTGGATTTCATTTTCCGGTCAGCAATTGGCCGCCAGGCTATTCTAGAGTTTTGTTTTTAGTTGTGAAATTACTTTTTGCCTTGCCTCGTTCTTCCTTCCAGCTTCACGAAGTCTCACGTCTAACTCTAGCTCAGGCCTCGCTTATTCTCCCAGATCTACGTCCCGGACCCTTCCGGACGCTAGATGGGGTGAGGAGAGGCAGCTTTTTCAGACGTCAGACCACATTTCTGAGTTCCACCAGACCCCGCCCGCACGGGTGTAGCCACGTGCTCGAATCTTGAGGGAACCGGATTGTTGGCCGAGGGCCGGAGCGCGGTTCGGTTGCAACACTGTAGGGTCCTGAGCCCCAGGACAGACGCACAGGAAGTGTGTCGGTCTCCTGCTACCAGCACCTCGCGCGAGCAGAAGCTCCTAGGGCAGGACTGGTCGGCAACAAAATACCGGGAGCTGGAGTCAGGTGGAGGTGAGCCAGTCTGGCGCGTTTGGGGCTATTCCAGGCCCCTTGCAGTTTTCCTGAATGAGAGTCAAGTTTTCCATCTCCCCAAATTTGCTTCAATTGTTTGCTGGGTCCGGAATTCTCTCCCCAGTCTCATCCCAATTCACGTCAAATCCTGTCCCTCCCGATCCGGCTCGAAATCTTTTCATGCAACTCTAAAAATATATCAACAGCTAAATACATTTTTAGACCTCTTTTTGCATGGATGTGTGTATAGTGTGGGTCAGACACTCGGGCTGAAAGACCCAGGTGAGGGGTTTGTTCCGCAAATTAGTCCCGAAGGCCGCAGAACACGCACGAGGACGTACATTTATACAATAGTCTATACCAACGAATGGTCTTGAGTCTCCGACCTTTGAAACTCAGGCAGCTGGGTTGCCAACCAGAAACCAGAGCAAATAACGTCTTAGAGAAGGAATCAAAACCTTGCCACTTGGTTAGGAGAATTGTCGTACACTTTAACAACCATAACCGACCGGATCAACTTTTCATGAGGTGATTGTAGGGTCTGGAGAAAGCGACTCCGGAAGATAGAGAATGAAAGAAACCGAACGCAACGGCTAATCCAAAACATTAGCTCCTCCTTCGAGCCGGAATCGAACCAGCGACCTAAGGATAACTAGACAGGAATGTACTACAGTCCTCCGCTCTACCAGCTGAGCTATCGAAGGGAGAACTGAGATTTACGCCGCGTAATCTCCTATTCAGGATATCGATAAACAGAGGTGGGTATGAGATAGCCCTGTGGTTATTGGCTAGTGGACGGAGTACCCATCTCGTGAGAACGTCCTGCATTCGCAGTTCATTCGCAGTGCTGGAGACAGCTCTTCTAGAGGTGGATTCTCCTGTTTCACCGAGGGGCTTCCAACCAGAGCCAACACGTGGGCTCTTCACAAGAGCGGGTGGATCCCGAGGCTGCCCGCGGAGAGTGGGTGTGGGGGGGGGGAGGGTCTGTTCGACCCGCGGGCTATTGTCTTCACCGAGCGCGCAGACCCGGGCCCTCCCTGGCATGACGTGTGTCTACACTGGGAGCGGCCACCCAGGCATCAGAGAACTGGGGGCTGGGGCTGTGGGACACAATTTTGACCGCGCAACTCGGAGCTCAGGGAGAAGGGCGCGGGCCTCCCCTCATTGCCTCACTTCCTGCGCTCGCCTCCGAACCCAGGCCAGCTGCAGCTCCCTTCCGCTCACACGTCGGCAGACTCGGGGACCGAGAGGATGTGGAATAGAGCACATACCGGTGAGCCCAGTGTTTCGGTGAGAACTGACTTTTGGTGAAAATACTTTTAGGGTTTTCCAAACAGGAAGCCACGGTTTCTTTGAGTCAATAACAAATTTAGTGACCCAACCTGAATTTTCCCCGCTGAGATCCTGCATTGTTCGAAAACCCACGGAAACAGGAAACCTTGCCAGATTGCCCACGTTCTGCCGGACGGCTGACGCCCGCAGGAGACTCTTGTTCTGGGCTGCAAGCCTGCGCAGGGCGCGTGTTGAGGGCTCGATCCCATTCTCTTGCCCCTCTGTCCTCCTCTCCGCTCCGGTTCCGGCCGCGCTCCCGGCTCTCGCAGCGCCAGAGTCCGCACGGGCCCGCAGCGATTCCCTGAGCTTGTAACGTTCTCGGTTACAACCCAGGTAGCAAAGCACCACTTGCACACTGGCAACAGGAACAAGAGAGGAAGCCGTTCTACTCAATGGTGTTTATTGAGGAGGTCTGGAGTGCGGAGAGAAGATATAAAGAGCGGAATTTCCACAGGCGTGAAGGTTGCCGGAGAGACGAAGGCGGTGGGTGAGAAGAATATTAAAATAATAATGAACACCTGCAAGGCCCCAGCGAGATTTGAACTCGCGACCCCTGGTTTACAAGACCAGTGCTCTAACCCCTGAGCTATAGGGCCCGACGGCTACCGCACTCGATTCTTTCCTGAAAAGGAAGACTTTTATGCTGGGCTTTCGTTAGTGCGTCTGAGTGTTGGAAACCGACAAGGCCCGAATGTCATTTCAGTCTGTTTCCCAACTATTGGAATTCAGTCTGCAGGTTCTTGCTGGGGATCGCGCAATACTGGGGTCAGTGACAGGACCACCACTATTTTAAGATTAGAGAAATCTATCCAACCCAAAACAGTCTAACAAAGTGAAAAACCTTATAATGCTAAGTGAAATAAGTCAGACAGATAAAGCAGAGAACCCTATGATTTCACTGATATGTGGTATATAAACCAAAAAGAACAAGACAAACAAATGAGAAACAAAAACTCATAGACACAGACAATAATTTAGTGGTTACCAGTGGGTAAGGGGGTGGGGGGTGGGTGATGAGGGTAAAGGGGATCAAATATATGGTGATGGAAGGAGAAGTGACTCTGGGTGGTGAACACACAATGGGATTTATAGACGATGTAATACAGAATTGTACACCTGAAATCTATGTAAATTTACTAACAATTGTCACCCCAATAAATTTAATAAAAATAAATAAATAAATAAATAAATAAATAAATAAATAAATAAATAAATAAAATAGTGGTAAAGTCAGAAGAAAAAAAAAACAAAAAACCTTTTTGTTTTGCCCTCCCAGCAGCTGTTTGTGAAAACTAAGCGAAACCCGGTACAGAGAAAGTTGCCTACCACAGTTCTCTGTCTTAACTTCCTTAGACAGAGGGACCTTTCTCACAGCTCGAGTCTCAGCGCCAGAACAACTAGCTATTTAATTCATCCCTTTATTCATCAGACACTGAATTCTAATTCTGTGCTAGGCTCTGAAGTAGGAACAAGGCATCCAGATAGGGTCTTTACCTTGAAGTCATTGTCATGGTTTTGTGGAATAAAAGAACTTTAGTTTTCATGAAAGAGAACAAAGGTAGCTGTGCCAGGTGTGAGGGGACGGTGGACAGTGCCAAGATTTACAAATTTACCGAGAGAGCTATGATAGACACAGGCCTTCAGGAGAGGATGGGCTTGAGCGGCACTTTGAAGGGAGGTTAAGACTTACACAAGTTTAAGGGCAGTGTGATCTCTGGTAGGAGAAAAGGTATGAGCAAAGTTTGAAAAAATGACTGAAGCATTTAAGGGGCCAAGGCAGAGAGCATTGGCTGGGGCAGATAACTGCCCTCCTGAAAGAGAGAAGGTAAGAACACAGGTTAGTAGGAGACAGAGAGATTTCTGGAATGAAATTTTGTCCTTTTAAAAACTGAAAATGGAAATTCACCAAGCATAGATATACAGAATGAATTGAAGGGACGAGAAACTAGAGTCAAGGGAACACCAGAGATTGGCCATGGTGCAAAGGCTCAAACGTAAAGCTGCAAGAGGGCAACAGTTACCGACTGGAAAGGAAAAAAATGAATGGAGGAGACACAGCAAAGACAGATTCTGCTGAAGTTAGACATGAATACAGAAGAAATCAGAGACAATAAAGAGGAAAGAGCCAGGGAGGACTCTAAAACATCAAAGCTTGAAGAAACAAGAACATCATTGCAGAGGGAAAAAAAAGTCTAAAGGAGACATAGGTATCTGGAGAGGGCAGAGGGGTATGAGGATTTAGGTAGGCTGAATCTGAGGTGACTGTTTTTCCCAATGGTTAAGGTGTCAGATTCTTGGGTATGGGATTTCATAAATCTGTAGATTTTTGTCTTTCTTCAGTTCTGGAAAATTCCCAGCCATGTTTTCAAACGTTGTTGCTCTATTTTTTCCTCTCCATTTATAAAACTGAAATTAAACCTATATTAGACCTTCACACCCTGTCCTCCATTTCTTTTAACCTCTCTTCCACATTTTCTGTCTATTTGTCTTTCCATGCTGCGTTCTGGATTACATGTTCTTACCCATAATCTATCAATTCTCCCTACAGCTGTTAAATCTACCCACTGAATCAATTATAATTATAAATTATAATTTTCAATTCTAGAAGTTCAATTTAATTCCTTTTTAAAACTACTAGACCAATTTTTTTTCTGGTTTTATTGAGATATAACTGACATACAGGCATGAGGTGATATCCCATTGTGGTCTTGACTTGCATTTCCCAGATGATTATTGATATAGAGCAAAATTTTTCATGTACATGTTGGCCATCTGTATGTCTCATTTGGAAAAATGTTTATTCAGATCTTCTGCCCATTAAAAAAAAAATTTATTGGGGAATACTGGGGAACAGTGTGTTTCTCCAGGGCCCATCAGCTCCAAGTTGCTGTCCCTCAATCCAGCCGTGGAGGGCGCAGCTCAGCTCCAAGTCCAGTTGCCGTTTTCAATCTTCAGTGCAGGGGGCACAGCCCACCAACCCATGTGGGAACCAAACTGGCAACCTTGCTGTTCAGAGTTTGTGCTCTAACCAACTGAACCACCTGGCCGCCCCTCTTCTGCCCATTTTTAAATCAGATGGTTTTCTTTTTGCTATTGAGTTGTATGAATTCTTTATGAATTTTGGATATTAGCCCCTTATCTGCTATAAGATTTGCAAATATTTTCTCCCATTCACTAGGTGGCCTTTTCATCTTGTTGATGGTTTCCTTTGCTGTACAGAAGCTTTATAGTTTGATGTTGTCCCACTTGTTGATTTTTGCTTTTGTTATTTTTGCTTTTGGTGTCAGATTCAAAAAATCACCACCAAGACCTATGTCGAGGAGCTTACCACCTATGTTTTCTCCAGGAGTTTTATGGTTTCAGGTCCTATGTTCAAGTTTTTAATCAATTTTGAGTTAATTTTGTGTATAGTATAAGATAGTGGTCCTGTTTTATTCTTTTGCATGTGACTGTCCAATTTTCCCATTGTATATTCTTGACTCCTTTGTCATAAATTAACTGACCATATATGAGTGGATTTTTTTTTTTCTGGGCTCTCCATTCTGTTCCATTGATCTTTGTGTCTGTTTTTATGCCAATACCATACTGTTTTAATTATTATAATTTTGAAATATAGTTTAAAATCAGGGAATGTAATGCCTCTGGCTTTGATCTTCTTTCTCAAGATTACTTTGGCTATTCAGGATCTTTTATGCTTCCATACAGATTTTAGCATTGTTTATTCTATTTCTGTGAAAAATGTCATTGGAATTTTGATAAGGACTGCATTGAATCTATATACTGCTTTGGATAGTATGGAATTTTAACAATATTAGTTCTTCCAATCTGTAAATATGGAATATCTTTTTGTTTATTTGTGTGTTTAATTACTTTCTTAAATATCTTATAGCTTTCAGTGTGCAGGTCTTTCACCTTCTTGGTTGTATTTATTTCTAGGTATTTTATTCTTTTTGATGTAATTGTTAATGGGATTGTTTTCTTAATTCCTCTTTCTGAGAGTTAATTATTAATGCATAGAAACACAACTGATTTTTTGTGTATTGATTTTTATCCTTCAGCTTTACTGAATTCATTACTTCTAAGAGTTTTTTAATGGAGTCTTTAGGGTTTTCTATATATATAATATCATGTGATCTATAAATAATGACAGTTTTACTTCTTTCTTTCCAATTTGAAAAGGCCTTTTATTTATTTATTTTTGCTTAATTGCTCTGGCTAGGACTTCCAACGCTATGTTGAATAAAAGTGGTGAGAATGAGCAGTCTTTTTCTTGATATTAAATGAAAAGCTTTTCACCACTGAGTATGATGTTAGTTGTGGTTGTTTCATTTGTGGCCTTTATTATGTTGAAGTACATTCCCTCTATCCCTACTTTGTTGAGAGTTTTTGTTATAAGTGGATGTTGAATTTTTGTCAAATGCCTTTTTTGCATCTACTGAGATGATCACATGATTTTTATCTTTCATTTTGTTAATGTGATGTATCACATTGACTATTTACAGATTTTGAACCACCTTGCATTCCCTAGAACAAATCCCACTCGATCATGATGTTTGATCCTTTTAATGTGTTGTCCAATTTCGTTGGCTAATCTTTTATTGAGGATTTTTCATTCACGTTCATGAGGGATATTGGCCTATAATTTTTTTTTCGTGGCCTCCTTGTCTGGTTTTGGTATCAGGATAGTGCTGGCCTTGTAAAATTAGTTTGAAAGAGTTCCCTTCTTTTCAACCTTTTGGAAGAGTTTGAGTATTAATTCTTTTTAGAATGTTTGGTAGAATTCACCAGTAATTCTAACCTGGTCCTGGTTTTTTGTTTGTTCGGAGATTTTTGATTACTGATTCGATCTTCTTACTAGTAATTGGTCTGTTCAGATTTTCTATTTTGTCACTATTCAGTTTTGGTAGGTTGTATGTTTCTAGAAATTTATCCATTCTTTCTATGTTGTCCAATTTGTTGGCATATAATTGCTCATGTCCATAGTAGTCTCATATGATCCTTTGTATTACTATGGTATCAGTTGTAACATCTCTTTGAGTTCTGATTTTATTTATTTGGGTCCTCTTTCTTGGTGAGTCTAGGTAAAAATTTGTCAATTTTGTTCATTTTTTCAAAGAACTAGCTCTTAGTTTTACTGATCTTTTTTATTGTTGTTTTGGTTTCTATTTTTATTTATTTATGCTCTAATCTTTGCTATTTTCTTTCTTCTACTGACTTTGGGCTTCATTTGTTATTTTTCTAGTTCCTTGAAGTGTAAAGTTAAGTTGTTTATTTGAGAATTTTCTTGTCTTTTGAGATAGGCATTTAGCTCTATGAATTTCCCTCTTTGAGCTGCTTGTGCTACATTTAGTTTTAAAATTTAAAAACATGTATGGCTCAAATGTGATTTACTAGCTCATAGACCTTATGGTCTCTCTTTTTGCTTAGACTTTTCTTTCCCACAGCTCAACAAACAAGAGCTTCAGTTTCTAGTTTAATTTTTTTCAGCTGAGCTCATCCAATTCTACCAGTCTTTAGCTCCACTCCTTCCTCAGAATATAAAGTGATGGCATTTCTCATACCTCATCCATGCTTCATTTAGGTATTTTCTTTTCTCTAAAAAGGAGTATGTCTAGAAAGAATGGAATTCAGCCAAACTGAGTTCCAGGGGGACCTGTATACTGTTCCTCTCAGCTCAAGATTTAACTGGTGTTCATCTCACAAGAGCAGCTGCTTCTTAAGTCGGGGTTCAGAGAATTTTAGCTCACATAATTTATTAGGCACCTAATGTGTGCCAGGCACTGTGCTTTGTGCTGGATATACAGAGATCAAAATATAATTTCTGCCTTAGGAGTGCAGAGTCTGGCAGGGGATACAGATGAAAATGCAGTTACAACACAATGGATTAAGTATTGAGACTGAGATCAACAGAATGTGCCACAGTTCAGGTCGGAGAATGGGAAGAATGGTGGCATTGAGAGGGGTGGATAGGGGAAGTTACTCAGAAGAACTCATATGCACCAGAGTAGATTGAGTTTGAATAGGAGTTAGTCAAGTTTTTAGTCAGGGGCATAATATGGAATACAAATGGAAAAATGTTAACATTGGTTCAGAATTCTAAAGTTTTAAGTGTATGGTATAATATATGCTATTACTAGAGGATAAAATACAAGGCTGGGAGAAGCAAAAGAAACTGGAGATAATGCAGGGAATCTTCTCCTATCTTATCACACCCTTGCGGCTCCTATCACTTCCTAACCTAGAAGCCAGGGAAGGAATTCCCAGTACCATTTTAAGTCTTCAGGGAGAAGATACTATGTGTTACCTGGGAAATAACATTTCCTCTGAGTGCCATGTAGGAGAAAATTGGATGATGACTGTGGCCTTCCATAGCTGGTTAAACTCGATTCTTTCTCTTATTCCCACTTCGTTGCCCCAGTACTTTTGCAGGGCTCTGGCTTGTGGTGGTTGACAGATAAAGGCAGATAAAGGCATTCCCAGTCACCCACTCTTGAATGAAGGTTCAGCCTCGTTTACAGATTTATCAGTCAATTTCCATGGAATCACAGATCTCCCTTGGTTCTTTTAAGAATTATTTTCTCTTTGTCTTTCTTACTCTCTTATGGTTTTATATCCTCACCATTTTTTCTAGCAGGCACTACTGCTAGCTGGGCTCCTGATGTCTGGATCAACCAATCTCTGTTTTGGAGCATCTCCATTGGAAGCTCAAGTTATGCATGAAGGATCCTACCTTTGAAAAGAGGGATTGGTTAGAAGCCAATGATTTCTTTAACCATATCCTTCCCTGCACTCCGGCTAATGCCAGGAACCAGGGAAGATGGGGTCTAAAACAGGAAAACTGAGAGTTTATACATAAAACACATGAACAAAAAAGTGAAGACCTGGCTTTGAATGGAACATTTTTTAACCATTAGAGATGAAAAGAACTGTAGGTAAGTGCATTATGTCTTTTCATAGATAGATGAGTGGTTTAATGCCTTCCTATTCAGCCCTTGCCTTTCAGCCCTATGTTGTTCTTATAGTGACTTAGCTTGTGGCATAGTCCTGCACTGGAAGCGTGCCTATTCAAGCTTAAGGCAGTGATCACATTGCCAAAGACACTCCTTCTAAAGAGGTGAGAAAGATGGGCCCTGATGGTTGACTTGCCTATAAGCTGAAGAAGGGGCAGCATGATGCAGCCTCCTTAGAATCAGAAAGCCCCTTTGTTTACAAGGCAGAACAGCAGCATCTGAGGAATTATACCTGGAAGAAAAGCCCAAAAGAAGCAGATTATCCCATTGCTGCCTGTTTTCCTGGTCCCCATTGAATGGCAATCATATTGTTCATAAAATCATTTCTCTGATATTTTTGCCCCACTCGGGTGCACAGTGATACAGTTATTATAATAATGAAGTATCACCATTTAAGATCTGAGAATAGGAGATGTGAAGATGGAGGCTCTTGGCATTTTCATACCTAAATTTTAACTACCCTTTGTGGAAAATCTTTACCAGCTCCAAATTCAATTAAATGAGAACCTCAGATCTTTCAAATATTAAGAGGATTTGTGATTGGAGAAAGTGAGGATATGTGTGCCATATCATGATCAAATAGGTTGCAGGATTGTTCTGGAGAAGACCTGTCCTCACCAAAATTACATTCATTTTGTTGCTCAGGAGGGGAAGGTAATGGCTCCTGCTGGGAACCAGAGCGGTGCTGTGACAGAGTTCATTCTGGCACGTGTCCCGAATTTCAACAGCACAAAAGCAGAACTGTTTTCTATCTTCCTTCTTGTCTACCTGGTGACTCTTATAGGCAACATGTTGATTGTTGGGGTGGTAGGAGCTGATACTCGCCTGCAGACTCCCATGTACTTCTTTCTGGGTAACCTGTCCTGCTTAGAGATCTTACTCACTTCCATCATCATTCCCAAGATGCTGAGCAATTTCCTCTCAAGGCAACACACTATTTCCTTTGCTGCCTGTATTACCCAATTCTATTTCTACTTCTTTCTTGGGGCCTCTGAGTTCTTGCTTTTGGCCATCATGTCTGTGGATCGCTACCTGGCCATCTGTCACCCTCTGCACTACCCCTTGCTCATGAATGGTACTGTGTGCTTTGAAGTGGCCTTGGCTTGCTGGCTCGGGGGACTTCTCTCAGTGCTTGGCCCCACAGTGGCTGTGTCCTTGCTTCCTTTCTGTGAACAGGATGCTGTGGTGTAGCACTTCTTCTGTGACAGTGGTCCACTGCTCCACCTGGCATGCACCAACACCAAGAAACTGGAGGAAACTGACTTTATCCTGGCATCTCTTGTCATTGTGTCCTCACTTATGATTACTGCTGTGTCCTATGGTCACATCGTCCTGGCGGTCCTGCGCATCCCCTCTGCTTCAGGCCATCAGAAAGCCTTCTCTACCTGTACCTTCCACTTGATGGTGGTGACCCTCTTCTATGGAAGTGCCATTTTTCTCTATGTGCGGCCTTCACAGAGTGACTCTGTGGATGCTAACTGGGCAGTGACAGTGGTAACAACATTTGTGACACCACTGCTGAATCCATTCATCTATGCCTTGTGCAATGAGCAAGTCAAGGAAGCTTTGAAGGATCTGTTAAGGAAGGTGGTAGCAGGCTTTTGGGGCGATTTTACTTGCTAAGAGTTTCAACAAGAAAACAATGAGGTGAAAGTGAATGGATGTAATAACTAGTCTTAACTCCAAGTTTTCTCCATTGTCACTCTCTTATTGTCATCATGGACATCACCAATTGACTGAGTTCTGGAACTACTACAGAACTGGAGTCATCAAGTCTATCCTTCTCTTTCAGGCAAAATTCCTTGATTTTATCTCATACATAGATCCATATTGTTATTGATATATCATAATCAATACCATCATTACATCATAAGACCCTCCAACCTGTGAGATCTTAACCTAAAAGTCCATGGTCACTGGGGAGTCTGAGGATGGACTTCAGAAAATTTATAAGCCCCATTGGTATGTGAATTTATGTGTTTGAACTTATATGTATTTGTCTGGGAAGGGAATCTATAGCTCCAATCCAATTCTCAGAGTGATCTATATGTGACCCTCGCCAAAAGTGACAAACGACTAAAATTCTCAGTAGAGTCTTCCAATTGTTCATGAAAATCAAGAATTAAAAAAAAAATCCGTATAGGACCAGCCTGGTGGCTCAGGCGGTTGGAGCTCTGTGCTCCTAATTCCGAAGGCTGCTGGTGCAGTTCCCACATGGGCCAGTGGGCTCTCAACCTACATTGTTGCTGGTTCAGCTCCTTGACTCCCACAAGGGATGGTGGGCTGCGCCCCCTGCAACCAAGATTGAACACGGCACCTTGAGCTGAGCTGCCGCTGAGCTCCTGATGGCTCAGTTGGTTGGAGTACGTCCTCTCAACCACAAGGTTGCCTGTTTGACTCCTGCAAGGGATGATGGGCTGTTCCCTTTGCAACTAACAACGGCAACTGGACCTGGAGCTGAGCTGCGCCCTCCACAACTAAGATTGAAAAGACAACTTGACTTGGAAAAAGACCTGGATGGAAGTACACACTGTTCCCCAATAAAGTCCTGTTCCCTTTCCCCAATAAAAAAATATATATATATATCTAAAAAAATTATCCTTATAATCAAAAATGAATAAAAAGAAAACTTAGAGATTATCTGGATATGTTTGTACATACTTTCTCCAAAAAATGCATTTACTGCCAGGTGGTAAAAAGGTAAACTTATTCACTTCTCCACAGAAATCCAAGGTGCCTTTGGAAAAGCAGATCAAAGAGAAATTTCATGAATAGTAGCATTTAAAGTGTTTTTCTAATTTGCACTTTATTACAAAGATGAATTAAAGACATCTCTACTCTTTTGTCACTGGATTGTGTTCCTTTCATTTGTCCATATTTTTACATTCTTATATATCTGCTGTCGTTAATCTTTTTTTGTTTTTGATAAAATTGGGATTGGGATGAAGACTTTTAATATCAAAGAGCTAAGCACTACAGATGTCTGAAATAATTCAAGATCTGACCATACAAAAAAAGTATAGGGGAGTTCTGTGCCCCCTAACATTCCCTAGGTGATGAAGATGAACTGGTAGTTCTCAGCCCCAAGAATTAACAAAATTACTTATTAGAAGTGTCAGCAGCAGGACAGTGGGATGGCTCAATTGGTTACAGCATGGTACTCTTAACAAGGTTGACGGTTTGATTCCCACATGGGCCAGTGAACTGTGCCCCCCACAACTAGATTGAAAAACAACGACTTAATCAAGTCCCAATTCCTGCCACTAAATATGCCTGCTGAATATGCTTGCTGAATCTTCAGCCAGATGCCCTCTGTCTGGTTCCCAATGGTCATGATTTTCTTTAAGGTCAAAAGAGCTTATTTTGGGTTTTGAAACACTCACCCCTCTACTACGTAAGATCATCCTAAACTTATTTCTGCTTTTCAGAACTAGTTTTCCTTCTTTCACCTTCCTTCTCAAAACACAAGATATTTAGTCCCCCTTTAATTTGCTCCTTTGTGCCTTTGTTCAAGTGCTGCCAAGTTGTCCCGGTCTTGATTGTAGAGCCCAGCCAGTATTTCTGCTTCTACCATGGTAATAGAAGGAGGAATGGCACCATTTTCATCTGCAGTGGTGATAAAAAAAACCTTAAGAGTCAGAACATATGTAGGCCAACGAGCTCACTCTTGGTAACCCAACACACCGTTGCCCAAGTTTCAGGGCAGAGAAAGAAAGGATCCATTAAGTAATTCTGGAGCTACCCAATGACCTCAGAGCCAAACATATGTACTGACCAAATCCTGCCCCTCACAGACAAGCTCCTAGAAAAGAATGATTTACTATGTTCCACACCTTCCCCTTATTCTCCAACCCACTATCGTCTTCCCTAAATTTTCTGCTTTAAGTGCTGGTAATGATTGTCAATAATGCCTGAGTAACCAAATCAGAGCCTATCCTTAAATTCATCAGTGCCTATCCTTAAATTCTTTCTCCATGAATGCTCTTCCATGTGGGTTCTTATCCAAACCAGTATTAACCACTGCCCTGTGTTTTTCTTAAAAGTCCTGTCTTTAATTTGGATCTTTCTCATGAACCCCAGGGCTCTACATCCAGCTTCCTACTTTGCATCTCCGCCAGTAGACAGTCATTCAGCAAACACATCACAGCCCAGGCTAGGTATATCACCTTTCTGATGGAACAACCAGCCTGGAAGTCAGGTCATCCTGGCAGATTCTACCCTCTCTCTTCCTTTCCTCCAATCACCAAACACAAAACTATTCTTGCCGGCCACATAACTTTTCCAAGAGAGGACCCTCCAAAAGGACAAATATGATTGGGTCAGACAAATTCTGTCAAAGACTCCCCGTGTACAAGTAGTTTAGGAAGATAAGCAAGTTTGAAGGCCTTATCCCAGCAGTTCATAAGTTTGGGCAACCTCTATAATACAAACCAGAATCAACCACACTTTATGGTTACAAGTAGACGCTTTATACTACAGCCGGATGTTTTTTCCAGGTGAGTAATGAAAGAACACTAAAGTGGATTCTTAGAGCTACCCTAAGACCTCAGAACCCAATCTCAGAGTCTAGTGGATTCTTGCCAGAAATGGCAAGACGATTGTCACTATGTTATATTGCGTTTTGGAAAATAATGCCTGGAAATAATTCAATTGCGCTCCCTTTGGAGGGAATGAATGTCCACCTTTTGAGCCCGAGGGTTCCCAGAACCCAAACTTCGCATTAGAAAGACTGGTACAGCATTTGCGACAGTAGGGTAGACGGACCAGGACCTCATAAAGAGAGTTCTGTCCCTGCATTGCGACCCCAACACTCCAGGTACCACTCTTTTCCGTGTGAAATGCCCTGAGAAGTGCACTTGTATTTTCCGCGCGAAGTGCTGGGGTAAGAACTACTGGAACAAGCTTTTTTTTTTTTTTTTTTGAAAGTATATTTGCATGCTACACACTTAAAGTACATGTTCCTGTTTGCTGATATAGTCATTTGGGCTTGTGCCAGTCAAAGGCTGCCCGATTATTTGACCCGATAACATCACTTTGATTAAGAATAGTTCTACAGTGTAACTTTCCCTCTAAGTTTCGATTAAAATGATGTTACAATAGGGTATTCTCCAACTCTCTGCCACATCTTTTCTTCCATTTTAGTCATTGTTTCAGCATTGCTTTATATGTTGCACATGCAATTATCCAGGTTTTTCTTCTTAGGAACTGTACAACAGAGATGGGGGGAGGGGTGAAGGGCACAGGCTTTCTTGCACACCGTTAGGAAAATGCTTTGCGATGAGCTTTTCTTTGTACGCCCTAGAAAATGTCAAATTTCATGTTTCATTGTAAACTCAAACTTCGCCAAATATTCAGAGCAGAAGGGTTACCGTCTGAAGCCTGCAAGATGCCTCCCTGGGTTTGGGGAGCCTGAAATCGCGTTTGTAGCCCCGGAGCGGCCCCAGAGAGAGACCTTCGAGGGGAACCCAGAGTGTCTGCGGTGTTGGGCAAAGAGGCGGTTCGGGAACCGGCGTCTGGGATTCGAGTCCCCTCGGGAAGCTGCCGGCGAGGGACCCGCACACCCAGAGTCCCAACCTTAGCGTTCACTAAGGCCTTGCGGGGAGGTGGAGTCCAACCGCCGGCCGGCGCCCGCTCCTGTGTCCGGGTGGCGGAGCCCAGTCCCCCATGGGCCGGAGGGTGGCGGGAGGGTGAGAAGGGCGGGTGCGCAGGGTCCCCGGAATAAGTTATTATACACAATAAAAGCCTGTCAGAGCTGCACGAAGGGCCCTGATCTCCAACGAAGCCTTTGGCCCACAGTAGCATCATCGTTGTCCCTGAGTGGGACAGAAGAAGCCAACTTACAGCCTGGGCAGAACTAGGATTGGTGGTGGCGTTGGCTTCGTTTGGCTTTTGTAGAAAGAGGGGCTCCTCCGGGATTTGAACTCTGGATCTCTCTCACCTAAAGCAAAATGAAACCATACCACTAGATCAACCTGCTAGCCACCAACACAATTCCTCTCTTTTGAATGTATGGCTGTTGAATGTATGGCTATATCTCATGGACTAGGTGCCAGACTCCTGGGCGGGCTGAGACCCGAGGAGAGAAAAGAGGAAGAGGAGCTCTCCCTTTCCAACCCTCCTATGTGTGGCCACTTTCTATTTGTTCTGGACTTAAGGTTGAACATATAGAAGAGTCCAGAGGTCCAGACAGAGAAAGCTGCTGCTCGGTTATTAGTTATTAGCAAAGTATGTTAAAGAACCAAGGAAAGGGTCAGTCCCCTTCTAGTCAGCTTCTGCTTCAGGAAATCTGGAGGAATCTCAGGCTCGGATTGGCTGTGCCTGAGCTGGACTGTGCTGATAGGGCAGGGGGTGGAGGTGGGGGGAAGCCTGGATGCCCTCACACCCTCACTGTTTTATCCTCCAAGGTCGAGGGTTACATCCTGTGCTTGGAGAAAGCTGCCTCCCTTTAAAAACAAAACAAAATAACAAAACGTAACACCAGTCTTAGTCTGAGACAGCTGTAGCACTTTTATGGGTCCGAGCAGATTGGTGACAATGACACTAATGACGTGTCTTGCATCCTTCACTTCTGTAAGACACCCACACCCTACCCCCACCTTACCCTCGGGCTTTACTCATGGCCCTGGTGTTGCCTGAGCTCGGGTCTGAGGCTGACAAGCATGTACTGAGGGCGCTAGTCTTCCAGCGATGTGGGAAACCGTGCCGAAGTGCTTACTGGTATTGTTTTGTGAAATGTTGAACCTTTGACTTCCTTGAGCAGTTTGTGTTTCCAGCAAGGCAAAACTTGCTATTTTGAGAATACAGAACCAGACAAGGTCAGGGAGTGCTGAGCTGGCCAAAACACATGCCCTTGTTTATCCAAGCATTGTAACTACCAGATTGCAGACAGTTCTGTTACTTCCTGATACCCAGTGTATATAAACTGCAAAAATAAACTTGGGGTACTGTAGTCTACTTAGGACTGTCTGCCCTCCCGATCCCATCTTTGTCTCTCTTCTTTTCTCTCAAATCCTCACTCCCCACTTCAGGGACTGTTCCTCTCGTTGGCAGGCACCGACAAGTGGCGCCTGAACAGGGACCTGAATACTGGGGACAAGAGTGAAGGACACTGCACGGAGCTGAGACGCATCACCTAAGGTAAGGGGTGCGGTGAGATACCACAGTCGGGAGTAAAAATCATGGGACAGGGTAACAGCAAAATGTTGTTTACTCAGATATTAAAAAGTATGTTAAAGGCCAGAGGAGTAAAAACTAGTGAGGCGCAGTTGCTTAGGTTTCTTGATTTTGTGGAAAAGGTTTGTCCATGGTTCCCTGAGGAGGGGACGCTAAATTTAGAGACATGGGAAAAGGTGAGAGAACAGTTACAAGGACATTATGAAGTGCATGGACCTTCTAAGGTGCCTGTGGATGCCTTCTCCCTGTGGAACTTGGTAAGAGATGCCATTGATCCCAGGCATGAGGAAGTGTGTTATAATGAACATGTAAGAGAAAGGAATAGTAAACTAGAAAAGGACAGAGATGGACCCACTGACGTCTCTCCCTCTGCTCCTCCAGAGCCAGTTAATCTTTATAGCGGGGTCGAAGATGATGACAGACTGGACCCCCAAGATGAGGAGGGCCTAGAGGAAGCTGCTGCTCGATATCATGACCCTAAAGATTTCATAGGGGCGGTTCAGACAGAAACAGGTGCTAAGACAGGACATCTAGATCCTCTCCAGGTAGAGATTGGTCGATTGCAGTCAGCAATCACCTCCCTCTCTGTGCAAATGCAGATGGTACAATCGAGGCAGGCAGAACAGACTGCTGAAGGACAGTCGGAGTGGAGACCCAGATTACAATCTAGCCGCACACCTAGTGTTGTTGCGGGATTGGATCCACCCCCTGAGGTACTGGTGGTCACACCAGTGACCATCCGGCAAGTGTCCGGACAGACTTGCCCTCGTGATTCCCCTCTGTGTAAGGTCCTGCAAACCGCCTGCAAGTTAGGGGAAGATACTGGAGATTTTGGGTTGGCATTTCCGGTGATAAAAAGACAGGACGCACAAGGAAATCCCGTCCGAGACCATGTGCCTTTTCCCTTCAAAAGTTTAAAAGAATTAAGAACGGCATGTTCTCAATATGGTCCTAATGCCCCGTTCACCCAGGCCCTGCTAGAATCACTAGCTACAGAAGCCCTGCCGCCTAGTGATTGGAAGCAACTTGCTAGGGCTTGCTTATCAGAAGGGGACTATTTATTATGGAAGTCTGATTTTGCAGAATTCTGTCAGAGTACTGCGGAGATAAATCAGACACAAAACATTCCTATCTCCTTTGATATGTTGGCAGGTGAAGGACCTTATAGAGACTTGCAAACACAATTAAATTTTAACCCGGCTGCTTATGCACAAACAAATGCTGCCGCCAGGCGTGCATGGAAAAAGATTCCTATGCTAGGAAAACGTTCTGAGGACCTCTCTAAAATTATCCAGGGGCCTGATGAGACTTTCCAAGACTTCCTTTCCCGATTAATGCAGGCAGCTGAAAAAATTCTGGGAGACTCAGATGCCAGCATGCTGTTAGTTAAACAGCTTGCTTTTGAGAATGCTAATTCTGCATGCCAGGCTGCATTACGACCTTACAAAAATAAGAGTAGCTTGTCAGATTATGTCCGGTTGTGCTCAGAGATAGGACCTTCCTATATGCAGGGTCTTGCAATGGCCGCTGCCATGCAAGGAAAGACTGTTAGAGAAATGTTATTCCAACAACAACAAAAGAAAATAAAGGGACAGGGCAAATGTTTTGGGTGTGGACAGCCGGGCCATATGATCAAAAACTGCCCTAAAAAACAAGGTCAGCCCCAAAAGAAGGAGGCCCCAAAACAACCTGGATTATGTCCAAAATGTAAGAGAGGTAAACACTGGGCCAATGAATGTAAATCTAAGAGGGATGCCTCCGGAAATCCTCTTCTTCCGGGAAACAGGAAGAGGGGCCAGCCCCAGGCCCCGCAACAATGTTATGGGGTGCTGCAACAGTTCGTCCCCCAACAGGGAAATCCATTCAGGAACTCTTCCGAGCAACCCCAGGCAGCGCAGGATTAGACCTCAGTAGAGCCGCCTACACAGTACTAACACCTGAGATGGGGATGCAAGCTATTCCTACAGGGGTCTTTGGGCCTCTGCCTCCACAGACTGTGGGATTAATCCTAGGAAGGAGTAGTACTACTATGAAAGGGATATCGGTTGCTCCAAGAGTTGTAGATATGGATTATACAGGAGAAATCAAGATTATGACTCATTCGCCTGAAGGCATTTCAGTGATCAATAACGGACAACGTATAGCACAATTACTGTTAATTCCATATGTCAAATCGGGTAAAACAGCAGGCCATAAACCCCGAGGCAACGCGGGCTTTGGATCATCAAATGCTTATTGGGTCCAGGCCATTCAACACCAGAGGCCAGAATTACAACTATCCATTAATGGCTGTTCCTTCATGGGCCTTTTAGACACGGGGGCCTACGTCTCTGTTTTAACTGCAGATCCGTGGCCTAGCTACTGGCCAAAACAACAAACAGTAACCCAATTACAAGGCATAAGACAATCTCAATCACCAGAACAGAGCAGTGACATATTGTTATGAAAAGATCAAGAGGGACATAAAAGATCCTTTCAACATACATAGTGGCAAGATTGCCTGTCAATCTATGGGGCAGAGATGTCATGAGTCAGATGGGAGTTTACCTGTACAGCCCTAATCAACAGGTCACTAAAATGATGTTCGATCAAGGACTTCTGCCTAGAAATAGCTTAGGTCCTTCTGGACAAGGAAGAAAAGAGCCTATCTTTCCCTCACCCTTACCACAAAGAGCTGGCTTGGGATATTTTTAATGGGGGTCATTACTCCTCCTATACCCCATGCAGATGCTATCACTTGGAAAAGCGACGCACCTGTTTGGGTAAAACAGTGGCCCCTGTCATCAGAAAAAATACAGGCTGCAAGGTTGCTGGTACAGGAGCAACTCGATAAGGGACATATAGCACTTTCTAACTCTCCATGGAACTCTCCCATATTTATAATTAAGAAAAAATCAGGTAAATGGAGGTTGTACAAGATTTGAGAAAAATAAATGAGACTATGGAGCTCATGGGGGCTTTACAACCAGGATTGCCTAATCCTTCTGCTATACCCCAAAACACATATAAAATAATCCTGGATTTAAAGGATTGTTTTTATACCATACCATCGTGTCCCAAGGACTGTAAAAGGTTTGCATTCAGTGTTCCTTCAACTAACTTACAAGAACCTATGAAGAGATATCAACAGCTGGTGCTACCTCAAGGTATGGCTAATAGCCCTACTCTATGTCAGAAATTTGTGGCAGCAGCGTTAGAGCCTACCCGCTTAAAATTTCCCACTGTTTATATAATACATTACATGGATGACATTTTATTGGCACATACACAAGAATCCTTATTGCTTGAGGCATATGCTCATTTACAAAAAGGCTTACATACCCAAGGATTAGTTATAGCCCCTAAAAAAAATATTCCTACTTGGGATATACTCTGTGGCCAAAAAAATATTCAGCCTCAAATCATTCAAATAAAAAAAGATAGATCAAAAACCCTTAATGATTTTCAAAAATTGTTGGGAGACATCAATTGGATCAGGCCACAGTTACATCTTACTACGGGAGACTTAAAACCTTTATTTGACATATTGAGAGGGGATTCTGATCCTACGTCTCACCGACAGATTACAAAAGAGGGAAGACTAACACTAGAAAAGGTGGAAACAGCTATATCATTACAACAAATTCAATATTTAGATTATACCCAACCGTGGGAGGCTTATATTCTGGCCACAGCTCATACTCCCACTGCTGTCCTTTGGCAACAAGGACCATGAAGGTGGCTCCATCTTCCTGTATCACCCTCTCGAGTATTAACTCCTTATTACGATTCAGTAGCATCCTTAGTTCAGCTAGCTAGAACAGAATCTACAAACTATTTCGGCAGAGAGCCACAAATCATAGGAGTACCCTTTACGCTATTACAAATCGAGTGGCTGTTCCAAAATTCTGATAATTGGGCCATTGCTTTTGCCAACTTCACAGGAAAAATTAACATACATTATCCTAGTAGTAAATTGTTACACTTTGCCCAAGCTCATGAATTTGTATTTCCTAAAATAGTCCAACATCAGCCCATTGGGAATGCCACATTGGCCTTTACTGATGGATCCTCTAATGGTAAGGCGGTATATGTTATTGGAAAAAAAACACATGTATTGTCTTCTTCCCCTGCTTTGGCTCAGGTAGCTGAGCTCCGAGCCGTGACGGCCGTATTTCAACAGTTGCGCTCTGTACCCTTCAATCTGTATACTGATAGCCATTATATTGCACAATCCATCATAAAACTAGAGACTGTGCCGTCTATTGAAACACAAAATAATGAAATTCAAAACCTCTTTATACAAATTCAACAATTAATTAGACAGCGTCTCCAGCCCTGCTTCATAGGACATATTCGAGCTTACTCCGGCTTACCTAGACCCCTCTCTGAAGGCAACAATGCCGCAGATCAGCTCACCAGATTTGTTGCCCTAACCAATGTTGAACAAGCTCAACAATCTCATCTTATTCATCATCAAAATAGTCAAAGCTTAAGAAGACAATTCCACCTGAAACTAATAAATAAATAAATTTATGAAAAAAAAAAAAAGAAGACAATTCCAGCTTACAAAAAAAAAAAACAGCCAGACAGATTGTAAAACGATGTCCTATATATCCTACACATCACACTGTGCCTCACTTGGGGGTTAACCCCCGAGGTATAAAACCCAATCAGCTATGGCAGATGGATGTCACACACATCCCTAAATTCAGAAAATTAAAATATGTCCATGTGTCAATAGAGACATTTTCAAGATTTATTATGGCTTCAGCCCAATCGGGAGAGGCTACTAAAAATGTTATTAATCACTGCTTACATTGCTTTTCTGCAATGGGCATCCCAAAAATCATCAAAACGGATAATGGAACTGGATATACCAACAAGGGTTTTCAAATATTTTGCACTCAATTCTCTATTATTCACAAGACGGGCATTCCCTATAATCCTTAAGGCCAAGGTATTGTAGAGTGGGCCCACAGCACAATAAAGGCTCAAATTGAAAAAATAAAAAAGGGGGAGGTCTACTCCGTCTCCCCACATACAATCCTTAATCACACTCTTTTTGTTCTAAATTTTTTAAACATGGATGCGCGGGATAGATCTGCCGCGGATCGCTTCTGGCATCCTAACACTCAACAAGATTATGCCCAAGTGAGGTGGCGGGATCCACTTACTAACCAGTGGCATGGGTCGGACCCAGTCCTAATTTGGGGACGAGGGCATGTTTGCGTTTATTCACAGGACAATGGAGGTGCGTGGTGGCTGCCTGAGAGGCTGGTGCAGGTTGCTGATGAGCGTCTTCGAGATCCTGCTGGTTGCACAGATGGCTCAGGGTGAGACATACTGGGCATATGGTCCTGACCCTCCCATGCTACACCCCACAGTGTGGAACGAGCCTGAAGTCATTGTTGGGACAAATGACACTAGGCTGTTAGGACATCCATTTGCTCCTGCCGTCCTGCAAGCTGTTGGATTCAATTATAGCGGCTTGGGCATAGGACTACCCATACGCTTCGCGAAGAATGACAACGTCACCGGATGTTTCCGTGTGGGCAGCCAGACAATTCACAGAGGCAACCATGGACAGAGTGTCACACTCCATCAGCCAGTAGGATGAAAAAACATCAGGGATAAAAACCCACCTCCACCATAAGCCCATGATCCTTGCAGTGAGGAGAACAGAGAAAACAACAGATCCATCCTTTGGAGACAATGTTATAAAGAACCCTGGGAATATAGTGTCCCTGGATTTAATAAAACTGTTATAGACTGGTCCGGAGGCCATGACACAGGTGCTGATATCCAACAAGTGACTAAGACTGGCGTGGTTGCGGAATTATGGTATACCTCCCGGCCCCAGCGACATATTTGGAAACTAGCGGGAACAATGGGTACAGTGACTATGAGTATGGACAAGGGGCGAGGCAAGGTAGGAGGCAATCCCACTGTTTGTGTCAAGGCTCCATATGTGCTTATGATTGGTAATTTTAACATCACCCCTATTGACGGGGTCCAATTTAATGTATCTTGTATACAATGTAACCTGAGTAATTGCATCACTTGGTCAAATGACAAAACTAGAGTTGTAGTTCTCCACCAACCCTCTTTCATTATGGTACCTGTTAACATTTCAGGTCCTTGGTATTCGGACCGAGGCACACATATCAGAACAAATTAATAAGGCATTAAACAGACAGACTTGAGCTGTTGGGTTAATTATAGCCAGCGTTGTGGCAGTTTTTACACTAATTGCTATGGCTGCCACTGCTGCTGTCGCTCTTACACAGTCCATTCATAATGCTCAATATGTAAACACATTGGCTAAAAATGTGACTACAGCATTGGGAACTCAGGAACATATTGATGATAAGCTAAATGCAAAACTAGATGCCTTATATGAGGTGGTACAATATATAGGGGATGAGGTGTGTTCTCTCAAAATAAGATCTAAACTCAGTTATCATGCAGAATATCAGTGGATATGTGTTACCCCTAAAATGTATAATCAATCAGATGTCTCATGAGAAAGGGTTAAACACCATCTCCAGGGAATATGGCATAAAGAAAATATGTTTTTTGACCTCGTCCAATTTCACCAAGAGATATTAGCTCTCAGAGAAGCCAAACCACTGGATGCAGATGTATCTGACATGGTCAAACAATTTATACAAGGCCTCGGAGGAGAATTCCCCTCCTTTCTAGCTTTGTTCCATTTGCTACTGCCTTTGTAATAATCATTGTTGGTGTTCTTCTATTCCTATGTTTTGCTCCGCTGCTTATAAAGGTAATACTCAAGGGCTTCATCGATCTCCAAACAAAGGTTCATGAGTTGAGATTATCTGCCCAGGTCCACCGTGTCGCTGACACCGGTGTATAAAGCCCCTACAATGGGTCGGCAGCCAAAGACGGGTAAGGATTTGGTAAGAATGTACATAACCTAAGACAAGAACCGTTCGCTAGAGGGATGGTCTCCTATGACGGGTAAATGGACATGTCTGTACCAACCACCTAAGCCAGGCGCGACCCTTGTGTTAATATTATATAAAAAAGGGGGACCTGTGGGAAACCGTGCCGAAGTGCTTACTGGTATTGTTTTGTGAAATGTTGAACCTTTGACTTCCTTGAGTGGTTTGTGTTTCCAGCAAGGCAAAACTTGCTATTTTGAGAATACAGAACCAGACAAGGTCAGGGAGTGCTGAGCTGGCCAAAACACATGCCCTTGTGTATCCAAGCATTGTAACTACCAGATTGCAGACAGTTCTGTTACTTCCTGATACCCAGTGTATATAAACTGCAAAAATAAACTTGGGGTGCTGCAGTCTACTTAGGACTGTCTGCCCTCCCGATCCCATCTTTGTCTCCTTTTTTCTCAAATCCTCACTCCCCACTTCAGGGACTGTTCCTCCTGTCGGCAGGCACCGACACAGGGACTTACATTCCAGTTTGGTCCTGATCAGGAATGTTTCTTTCTCACATATAAGGAGGTACTTTTTTCAAAACAAGTTTCTTTTAATTATTTGTTAAATTTTGTTTAGACATATATACTATTTAACTGAAATTTTAAAAATGCAGGTGATTCAAAGTTAAATAGCAGTAGCCTGTTATTTGATCCTGTAGTTCAGGGGTTACCGCATGGGCCCCAGAAAGCAGCTATCAGGAGTTCAAATCTCACTTGTAACCTGAGGAGAGTGCCTCGGTTTCCCCTAGGCTTACAAAGAAAGCAGTGTACTATATTTTGGTCCATGCGTTGAAGCAGTCTTGAAGAAAAGAAACACTGTGTGATCTTTCCGGGAAAATCAGGTCCTGGAGCTTTGGGACGAACAACCATAGAATCGGGGCTCCTATAATCCCGGAAAAGAAAGTAGGTGTTTTTGCCTTTCAGTACATAGGGGAGAAACTAGATTTCTCAGATCTCTGCGACAGGACTCCGCGATTTGGTGGAGTCCAGGGACCTCTGCGGAAGAGATCAAATTAGTCTCGGCTCACTGATAGTCGTGACCTCCCACCCCCACACCTGGCAGACACCAGAGCTTGGAGTCCAGAGCACTTTCCTGCTTTGCAGCCTGCCTGGTGCCTCAGGTTCTACGGCGCTCCTGGAGCGAGAACTGGATGGTCTTCCTCTGGGGGAGCCTAGTCCAGAAGCTACGCAGATACGACCCAAACTGGGTGGTTTCTGCTCTGTGATTTCGTCCTCAATTCCTCAGACTCAGACTGTGCGTTCTGTGCCCCGGAGCCTGGGGCATAGGACGATTTACTATAATTTCGAAAATTCTTAAGTTCCAATCGGAGTTCAAGCCTCAAACACAAAAAAAGTCAAGCCCCGAGTATCTGTTATTATGTACACAAAAATCTCTACTAAGCCTCACAGGTCATGCCCTTCGATAGCTCAGCTGGTATAGCGGACTGTAGAGCTAGTAGTTGGCTACTGGTATTATTAGGTCGCTGGTTCGACTCCGGCTCGAAGGAAGTGCTTGGAATTTTGCTGTTGTCCCCTACCTACTCAATTTCCAGAAGATTTTATCCAACTAGCCCAACGACTGTGAAACATTTGTTTTAATTCTGTGCTCAGGCAATAGCAGAATAGATTTTTGCCGACCATAACACTTGATTTTACTTGTCCTGTTTGTGATTATACAAATGTGGTTTTGTTTACTCAGATGTGAATTGATGGCTTTCATTTTAGATTTGAATGTTAACTCCTAATCTTTAAGACCAGCTAGCGCTGACTGAATATTGGGTAACACCCCTCAAACCCACCTCCGTCCATACACTTTTTCATTACCTTGAATAATTCATACTGGCCAATTCAGGGTTTAAAGAAAAACACTGTAGAGGCCCGCCTTTGGAAACAATACAGAGAATAAGCAATGCAAAAAACCAAATATACATATGGAAATGTTCCTTTATTAATAAGAAAGAAATACACATTAAAACAAGGGGAAATTGATAAATGACAAAAATGCTAATATTTAATACTGGCAAGAATACAATGAGGACATTCTTGTAGAATGTCACTACTTTCTGGAGGACAGTTGGGCATTAAAAATCAGGAAACTTAAAAATAGATTGTATTTGATTAAGTATTCTATTTCTATTTTTAGAAATGTATTATTCATATATGAAAAAAGAAGATATGGCAAAAAATGTTTATCTGTGGTGATTTGTATTCTTCATACTTTTATGCGTTTTTTTCAAAATATGCCATGTGTATGCTTTACATTAAAGAAATAACAACAGTGTTTTAACCTTAAAAAATAAAGTTAAAAAAACCCCTGTGTCACTATGGAAGACATTTTGGCAGTTTCTTACAAAACTAAACATACTGTTACCATATAATCCAGGAACCATGTTCCTAGGTACTTACCCAAATGAGTTGAAAATGTATGTCCACATAAAAACCTGCCCATTAATGTTTATAGCAGCTTTATATATAATTGCCAAAATTTGAAAGCAATAAAGATGCCCTTCAATAAATGAACAGAAAAAAAATACTGTAGTGCATCCATACAGTGCAATATTGTTGAGCACTAAGAAGAGATACCAAGTTATGAAATGATATGGAGGAACTTGCAATGCATATTACTAAGTGAGAGAAGCCAACTGAAAAAAGCTACATACTGTATGATTCTAAATATATGACATTCTAGAAAAGGCAAACGTATGGAGATAGTAATAAGATCAGTAGTTGGAGTGGGTATGAGGTGGAGGGGAGGGAGGGATGTATTTGTGGAGCACAGAGGAATTTTAGGGTAGTGAAACTATTCTGTATGACACTATAATGATGGATGCGAGGTCTGACAATGAAGTTTGCGAACTTGTTGCAATGATGTTGCTAATGTTTTTTTGCTATCAGAGGGATTGTTCATTATGAATTTGTACCAACTGGACAAACAGTTAATCCAGTTTACTCTTTGGAAGTGCTGAAAAGGCTGCCTGAAAAAGTTAAACGACCTGAACTTTCCATCAACAGTTCATGGCCCTTGCAGACAATGTACCAGCTCACACAGCACTGTCTGTGAGGGAGTTTATCGTCAGTAAACAAATAACTGTATTGGAACACCCTTCCTACTCACCTGATCTGGCCCCTAATGACTTCTTTCTTTACCCAAAGATGAAGAAAATATTGAAAGGAAGACATTTTGATGACATTCAGGACATCAAGGGTAATACGACGACAGCTCTGATGGCCATTCCAGAAAATGAGTTTCAAAATTGCTTTGAAGGGTGGACTAGGCGCTGGCATCAAAGCATAGCTTCCCAAGGGGAATATTGTGAAAGTGATCATAGTGATAGTCAACAATGAGGTATGTAGCACTTTTCCTAGGATGAGTTCGCGAACTTAATGTCTGACTTTCATATATGTCTTTATATGTTTGTCAAAATCCTTAGAATGTACAACACAAAGAGTAAGCCCTAATGTAAACTATGGACTTTGGTTGATAATGATTTATCATTATCCCTAGTACAGTGTTGATTCATTGATTGTAATAAATGTATGACCCTAGTACAGATGTTAATGGTAGGAAGGTTGTGGGGTGGAGAAGGAGGGTATGTAGGACCTCTGTACATTCCACTCAGTTTTGCTGTAAACCTAAAACTAGTTGTCTTAGTTTAGGCTGCTATAACAAAAATACCATAGACTGGGTGGCTTAAACCAAACATTTATTTCTCACAGATATGGAAGCTCGAAGGTCCAAAATCAAGGTGCCAGCATATTCAGTGTCTGATGAGAGTCCACTTCCTGGACAATCAGGAAGTGGCTTCTCTCTGCATTCTCACATGGCACAGCGAGAAATCTCTCATCTCTCTTTTTATAAGGAGGGCTCCACCCTTATTACCTCCCAAAGGCCCCGCCTCTAAACATTATCACTTTGGGGATTAAGGCTTCAACATATGAATCTTTGGTGGGGGGGGTGGGTACATTAAAATTGAGTCCACAGCACTGCTCTGAAACAGGGTCTATTAATTAAAAAACAAACAAACAGTGACTTAGTAATTCACAGTTTAGTTGAAGGAACAAAATAGATAATGCTGTATTGATATATTGATTGTATTAGTGAACATTTGCAAAACAATATGGGAGCACATTCAGGACAACGAAAAGGAGTGATCAGAATGGAGGGAAAGGGACTAACCAAAGAGAGCTTTCTTAAGTTGAATTTTAAGCTAGAATTTGACAGAAATATTGGTTGAGTGAGGGTGCTTTTAGGTATGTATGTATGTATGGTGAAATGACAAAAAAAATCTAACAAAAGTGACAGGTGTATCAGGAGGGGTGGCAGGATGAGTGCTAGAAAAGAGGGGGGGAGGAGGTATGGCAGGTGTGGCAGGGTGTGGCTGAAGGAGTGGCAGAGGATGTCCAGAGAAATTAGAGGACTGGCAAGCGGATAGAAGGAAGGATGGGGTTCAGTTTGGTGGCAGCAGAGGTGATGGGGCAGAAAAGGGGTAGGGGGTGGCGTGAGTGAATGGTGATAGAAGCAAGCCTCTTTCCATCAACAAGGAGATGGAATGGACTGGAACTAAGGGCCTATGAAGGTACTACAGGTGAAAGAGGCAAAGGAGTAAAACAATGCAAATGAAAACCCTCCAAGGCGGAGCTCTAGCAAACCTGGGAAATGCTAGTGTCATTGGTGAATGTAGAGAATGCTGGGAAATGGTCTGATTGGGGCGGAGCTAAGTAGGAGACGAGTGGGAGGGGATTTCAGGCTAACTCTCTTTTGGTTGGGGATCATGACCCAACTGGAGACATTCTCTAGGTAGCTGAAAATATACAACTAGAGAGATCAGGTTTCTGGGAGTCATTAGAGGGAGATGAACAGAAGTATAAAAATTAAATGAATCTTGGGATAATGCACGGAATTAAATTTCAGGAATAAGGAAAAACAAACATTGAAGGAGACAGAACAATTGCCCTGTAAAGAAAAGGACAGTATATGGTAATGAATGAATTTATAGTTAAATTTATAGTTATATCAGCAAATCCAATTTATCCACAGGTATAGAGGCTTTTTCCCCCTACAAAGCACTGGGAGCAAAGCAAGCCTGATTTCTCAATTTCTGAGAAAAATATGGCCTCTTTGTGAAGACCTCCAAGGCCCAAAATATTTCTTGGTGAGAAGTGGGTGAAAAGGAAGGGAACTAGTCTGGAGGAGTCATAAAAGTGAAATGGGAGGGGGCCTGGGAGAACATGGAAGAGAATTTTGAATGAGGGGTAAAGACATTAAAAGTAAAGTGTAATGAAAAAATGACATGAAAAAATCCAAGACCTTGGTTCTTGCACAGTCTTAGTTCTCTGCTCCTTTTCTTTTATTCATTCCTCATGGCACTGCAGGTAAATTCTTTGTCTTCTTGAGGGAGCTGCCCAGCCAAATCCATTAACACTACTGTAGGTGACAGTAGACTGAAAAGTGCAATGGGACAAGACTTGGGAGAGTACAGAGTACACCACTAAACAGATCTGGAGTGTATCTCCTCCTCTTTCCTGCACTGAGTTAGATATGCACAGGCATTGCAATTGGGTGGTTCAGAGACCTGGACAGTCTCCAAGATAAGTAGATTCAATTGGAAGGAACAGGAGAGTGGCTAAACCAACAAAATCCACAGCACGCTTTTCTGGGCCTAACAAACGGAGTCAGCCAAGAATGAACTTGGAAGTGTTTGGAATCACAAACCCACCTGCAAAGTCAAATTTAAAATAACTGTCTACCAACCTCCTCTGCCCCCTTTCCACCTGAGGCAATACTGCCTGTGAGAGCTTGATGCCTGGTAAGTACCGGCTTCATTCATTCATTCATTCATTCATTCATTCATTCATTCATTCATTCATTCATTCGTTCATTCATTCTATTCAACTACAAAAGTAATGTAATTGAAACCCAAATCGGGGCTGCGCAGTTATTTCGCTAGTTCCAGTGCTGATGGTAGGCTAATGGGGGCAGCGGGGCACTTTCTGGGAAGTCTTCTGGACCGGATGCTGCCTAAACCAGGTCAAGGGAACGATTCAATGTGAGCAAGGATTTTTAGAAGGGGAGAACGAGAAGTATTCTCCATTGCGCCAACACAAAAGCCGGGCAAAAGCTCGACATAAGTAATGTCAGTCGGGTGCAAACAGTAAATGGCAAGGAGGGGGATGGCAGGAGAGGAGCAGGAGGATTTTAACCAGAAAACCAATGTGACTTGATTTACAAATAGGGAATTCGAAGAGGAACTGAGAAGCCCAGTGACCAGGAAAGAGGATTTCTAGGGTACATGCACACCCTAAAACTTCTCTCTTAATCAGAAATGTAATGCTTCGGACTTGTACCTAGAGTAAAACACATTGCTGGCGGTGGTGGGATCCAGAGAGAGACTGGAGCCTAAATCCAGCGCCTTAGATCGCTTGGCCACACTACACAAAATGCAGATGCATTTTATGTCTGAGCTATTTTCCTCAGCGGTTCCCAGTAGCGTTTCCATTCATTCCTAGGAATCTGAGCAAAGCGGGGAGAGGAGGAATCACCGCATTCTCACACGCCTGAGAAGTGAGCTAGAAGGCAGTCAACATCTTTGAAAGACTTCTACCTGGTTTTTAACCCAGGCAATTAGAGCCAGAAAGAAAAATAAATAATCCCAGTCGCGATGTATGGCAAAGGATTGCAGAAGACGGAATAAGGAGTTCCTTGCTGTTGGGTCGTTGATTTGTGGCTGTTAATCTCACTCAGAGCGCCAAGGGGGCGGAATTCAGATTCAGTATGCGGCGCCCTTTCGTTCACAGACGTGACAGACCTGGCAAAGCTGTCATCGTGTCCAAGGACTCTCCCGGGTCTCCCCCTCCAGCAGGTTCGGTCAGAACGGGGAGGTTGGATTTAATTGCTAGCCTTCTTGGCGACTAAGCGAGAAACAAGCGCTGTAGGGTAGACAAACGCACACCTGAGCCACTTCCCTTACATGAGGACCAAAGCGATTCTCTGGGGTGTTGAATTCCAAGAGCGTCTTCAGCCCACAAAACCGTGGGTCCCCCGCTTCCCTTGTGTCCCAGCGCCACTAGCTCCATTCCGTTTCTTTCGAAGGGAGTAGAGGGAAAGATAGGAAAAAGCTTCAGAAGAGATACCCGCGGTTTCCAGCACCCAACGTAGGATCTCGTACCTGTCCACGAACGCTACTCGGCGCAAAACCCTGGGTGATGTGATATCTGTAGTCTTTTTTACTGCTCCTGATTGGCCATTTCTGGGTCTCTGCATCCAGAAATTCTCCTAGCAGTCGAATTAAAGTTTACTAACTTACGCTGCCCGCTCCTCCTCCCTCCTCCATCACTCCGAAAACCACAGCACCCCCTCTTGCCTGCCTGGTCCAAGGGCTCTCCGAGGTCTTCCCCAAGTCCTGAGTCATCGGGGTCGGGAGGTGCGCACACAGAGACAAAATTGTCTTTCACTGGCTCTTCACTGGGCGAAGGAAGGTCCTGCTAGTTCCCTGTCATCACTGCCAGGGGTGGGGGACGATGAACACAAGTTCTAGAAAAGCTGCTGTGAAATAGGGTTCAGGGAACCAGGGGTGAACGTAGACCAAGGCAGGGAAGCTGGGCCGGAGAAGGCTGGGGCCGGCGTGGCAAGGGGACCCAACAGTCCCAGGCCCGAGGCGGGTTCTCCTCAGAAGCCCCATCAGCACCCCACCCCCACCCTCCACCGCCACCTCATCTCACCCCGCCCCCAACACCCCGCGGACACCGTGTTATGGGCCCCCTGGTCGCTCCTGTTCGCCCTCTGGTTTCCTCACTCTTGTCCCTGTTCACGGGTGGATCTCCCCGTGAGGAGCAGGGTGTCCACTCGTCGGCTCCAACCAAGTTCTCTTTCTCTCCAGGAGCTACCGGAGCCAGGAGAGGCCAGCGTGCGCCATCGAGTCTAGAGGAAAGGTCAAAGGTGTGTGTGGTTTCCGCGCCACTGGAGGAGGAGGGATTCAAAAACTTGGCGCCAGCCCCTTGGGCTGAAGGGTATGACTTCTAAGAAACTTCCCTTGGCGTTTTTGCGCGTTTTGAGAATCCGCAGAAAAAATCGAGCCCGAGCTTACTGCCTTTGCAGTACACACAAGTCTTTGCCACATGCCACAGCACTGGAAAGACTGATGTTAATATCAAGTTGGAGACAACCTAGAAATCATGTACAACCACCTAGTGTGTCAGATGAGGAAACAACAGTTTGAAAGGGAGAAAAGAGCCTAGGAGACTCTGTTACTTGATAGGACGGGGGAAAGGGGGGTATTAGATGGAAGGGGAGAGAACAAATATTTAATGTATCTATTGAGCTATTATGTCTAGTATATGTATAGATAGTATCATGTAGTATGGTATAGTATAATACAGTATAATATGCCTAGTATATGCCTGGTATTGAACTATTATGCCAAACAATAGTCTCATAGTCCATGGCTAGGTATTGGGAAACCTCATGTTGAGGGTTTTGATGAGATCACCAATGAGATCATATAGTCTTTATGTTCTGTGTTTGTGCTAATTTAGTAAACATACCCATTTAAATAAACCACAGTTTCTGTAACTATGTTTTAACTTCTTTTTAAAATTCAGAGATTCTTGTAAGATGGAAGAGACCTGAGCCCTTCTTGATCTTTTCTAGTGCTAGATCAGGCAATAAAAGGAACCAGTCAACAGGAGAGAACCTGATCATTATGGCAGTGCTCCCTTTTAGCCTGGGGTGATTCATGTTCCCCTTCCCCAAACTTTCTTCAAACCACTTTCTTATCAAGAGAGAAAGTACCACTCTCACTGGCTGAAGTTCCTTTACTAACCAGTGGGCCTGGGTTCCCCTATTCAACCACAGGCTGTTGCTTGAGCACTCATTGCCTGCCTTGAACTCATTGATTCCTTCAATGGAGGAAGGACCCTTGGTTTATTCTCAAGAAGTAGATCACCTATTGGATTGCAGTTCATACAAGCAGTGCCCTGAACCAGCAAGCCAAGTATCTCAGCTTTACTAGTGGAGCGCCAGCTTTGCCAAATTCTTAATTGTCCAGTAACCTAAGCAAATAGATAACCATCCTTTGGAAAGATACCTAATACAGATAAATGCAATATATTTGTTTGGCACATGCCTACTCCTTCAGTCTTCAGTGAGAAATGCTAGTATTATAGGCTCTAGCATTCTGCAGTATTGCTGGAGAAATTAATCTTGGCTTTTGTGCTATCTATACCTTGTTAATAATCCAGGTGATGAAAACGTATATATAAGCAGGAAATTTACTTGAAGGCCTTGATACTCACAGTGTGGTCCAGGGACCAGCAACATCAAAATCTGGTAACTTATTAGAAATGCAGAATCTTGGGCCTATTGAATCAGAATCTTAACAAGTTCCCCAAATGCTCTATGCTCAATTTAGGGCATTTGAAAGTTCTCACCTGAATCTTTCTGAATCAACAGAAGACTTGCACTACATTGCAATGAAAAGCGCTGTCCCAAGCTCCAGTAGAGAGCCATCCAGATATTGATTGATTGGCCTGTGGCCTCCTTCTACATGTGCTATAAAATTTTTGCTGAAAATTAAATACTAGTAAGTAATATGTTCCTTTTGATGGATGTATCAGATAGTCCTTTCAGCATTTATTAAGCTCCTATTTAAATATTTAGCTCCTATATGGTCTCATATGTTTATCACATTGACCATCACAGTAATTCAAAGTACTGTGATGTAGTGATATTTACAAATTTTCTAAAGTAAATATTCAAAGAACATTTCTTGATTCAAATGTTGGTCAGCTTCTCAATGAACACACAGTGTTTATAATGGATTTAGGCATTTAGGGTTAGGCTGTGGGGAGCATCTGCCAGGAGGCCTTTGGGAAATAGGATCTTCCTTTGGCACTTCAAGATAGCACACAACCCATTTCACATCCACCAAATAAATCTGTGCTGACCATTTGGTCATGTTTTGGGAGAAAACAAACAAGGTTATTATCTCTGCTTGTTGGGATCTTGTAGTTGAATAAAAGAAAATATCTTCTTCTCCTTTTGTAATACATACAATATAAACCAAAGAGTGAACACACACATACACACACACACACACACACACACACACAAACACATACACACAGTACAGTTAGGTGACAAAACAAGTAGTAACTGATAATCACCAGAGTGTAGCCTCAGTTTCCCAAAGGTGAGAAGTCTGTAGAAACTAAAGAACATAAATTTGAGAAAGCACAAATTGAGGCAATCACCTTTTTTTTCTTTTTGATTAAAGTTTTGCAAAGACATCTACCTTGATATTCTAGATAAATAGTCCATGTACCTTAGAAACCAGTCTGCTTATCCATAGGTGTCCTTGGATGTTGCTAAGATAAATAATTGATTGGTCTCTGGTAACTGTGCCTAATTTTCTGAGATATAAATGCCTGGCCTTTTAAGGTACTTTATAGTCAGCAAAGCTGAAAAATTAAGAAGATTAATTAAGAGATTAAGAAGTCTCCTTTGTGAACAAAAGCTTCTTGAATGGTAAGTAATGCATTTTCATGCAAATAGATAAAAGAATCTCATTAGACTTCATTCTTTTTCTGCTCGGTTACTAGAAAGTAAAATCTTCCTAGAGCTTAGACAATTTATCCTGGAAAATTATTGGGTTCTTCAGACTATGTAGTCTAAAACCTGTATAGTAGTGTTCTTGACAAAAAATATTTAACCTGAATCTAATCAAGAGAAAATAACCGTGTTAAACTGAATCTAATATGAGGAAATAATCAGACAAATCCAGAATGTGAGATTTCTCATAAGACAACTGCCTTGGAAGAAGAAAAGCTGAGAGGATGGAAGTTTTCTAGATTAAAAGAGAGTGAAGAGACTCTCTTGAATAAACACTGTGTGAATCTAGATTTTTTTTTTATTTGGAGGAAGCTAATTAGGGAAATTTGAAAATATGGACTATATATCTATTAGATTACATAGAATTATTGTAAATGTTCTTAGGTGTGATATAGTACTGAAGTTATGCTTTTATTCTTAGTTCTTATTTTAGGAGATGCATGTTGAGGTATTTAGGTGTGAAAGGTCATGCGTATGAGATATACATATGAGATTATTATTCTTGTTTGTTGGAAGGTTGCACTTGAATAAAAGAAAATATCTTCTCCTTTTGTCATACATACAATATAAACCTAGAAGAAGGAATATGCACACACACACACACACACTCTATGGTTAGGTGGCAACACAAGTAGAAAACGTGGCAAATGTTAATAATTAATGATTCTAAGTAAAAGGTATACAGGTATGATTGTACTATTTTTTCAACTTTTCTCTAGTGAGAGATTGTACATACAAATGAACAGTGATCAGACCATATATAACAATAGGACTCTGACCTAAAACATACAGCAAACAGCTCAGGAAACCAACCCATTATCTACAGTAAACAACCCAGGATACCAGGCTACTATCTTTAATTCAGACTTACAGGAACTCAGAAGCCAAACAATAAACCCTGTAACAATCAGCCCCAAATAGCCAGGACTTAATTAGATAGCTTTCCTAATACTTACTACTTAGGACCAACCAGAGCAAGTCAAATATGCATCCCTAAGCAATGACATAGAATGCCTGGCCTTTAATTAGCTCACTTACAGCTTCCCCAGGCCAACAGCATCCTTTCAGTTGAAAGCTTCCCTTTTCCCACTCTAAAGCTTTCCCACTCCTCTGTCTGCCTTTGAATGGCTGCCAAAACTCAATCATTGCTGACTCCCTTGCTACAGCAAGCTCTGAATATATAGAATTTGTTTGTTCTTCTTTAGTTGGTCTTAATTTATTTTCACATTAGGATAAAATTTTGCAAAATAAAAAGTTGAGGAAAAAATGATAGAAACACAGACAAACAAAAAAGTAATTAAAAATGTTCCTAAGATCCCTAATAGGGGCCAAGTTATTTGAAAGAAGAGCTTCAGATGGGCCAGAGCACACTGGAACATACTCATTTTTGATATTGCTCACTGACCCTTGAACAGTTGACCCTTGAACAACATGGGTTTGAACTGCACCAGTCCACTTATATGCCAATTTTTTTTTCAATAAATATTGTAAATGTGCTTTCACTCCCTTATGATTTTCTTAATAACATTTCCTTTTTTTAAGAATACAGGGTACAATACATGTAATATACAAAATATGTATTAATCAACTGTTTATGTTATTGGTAAGGCTTCCTGTGAACAGTAGGCTGTTAGCAGTTAAGTTTTGGAGGAGTCAAAGCTATACGCGGATTTTTGACTGCATGTAGGTTGGCACCCTTAACTTCTGCACTATTCAAGGGCCAACTGTAGTGGAAAGGGCACTTGGGACTGCCTGGAGTTGGAAGACCAAACAAAGTGCCCTGTGGGCAGTTTGTGGCTGGAAGAATGAAAGAGATTGACATAAGGTCTTGGGATAACCTTCGGCGGTAGGAGGTAGGTGGAATGTAGATAAGGTCTATTGGTTTAAAATTTATTTGTCTTGGTAGAGGAGTGAGGACCCTGCCTTGGAAGCAAACCTCTGTCTCCAAGAGACAAAAAACATCACACCCTTGGTTGTTGCCCTGCCTTCTCTTCTTAGCACACTCCTTTGAGCGTTTTAAATTCCTTTTAGATGGGTAACAAGCTGTCTATGGTTAAAAGAGAAGAAATCAGTCCATGTAGGGAATAAATGTGAGCTTGCTGAATTGTGACAGGGTCCAGATAAGGAAACAGATTCTAGGAAAAGGTAAGAGGAGCCAAAATACAACCAGAGAATAGTTATTGGAGAGGCAGTTTCCCCTGTTTAGTAATTTTGCCTAAGGGCTGTCTCCCTGAAAGTAATAACAATAATAAAGATGATAACGACAATGATGATAATGAATCCTCACTCATTTCCTAAACTAGGACACTGGGATTCTCCAAGTTTGACCACTATACTACATACTTAGTGTCTATACACACCAACATGACAATAACTCATGATTCAAAGTTTGTTTTGGTTTGATTTTCCTGTCCCAGAAAAAAAGTCATGCACCTTGACCCTTCCTTAAGAATTATGATGCCTATCCGTAGGTCCGAAAAGATTACCCTACTGATTCCTTGGAGGTTTCCTTTAGTGAAATGCCTCAGAGAGGCAAATGAAGTACAGAGACCTGATTCTTGATTCTGGCAGTCGGGGAAGTCAGTTAAAACAAAGTCTTGTAGTTCTCTTGGGGGTATGAAAGACATTGCCTGGTGTAGAAAGACTAAAAGTTGAACACCAAGGGAGTATTAGGAGAGGCAGCTCTTATCAAGCCACAGAAAAAGCTATTTTCTTCTTCAACCTTATACATGGTCATCAAACCTTAGGACAACATTGGGAGGCTTCTCCATGACTCATCCCTGAACCAAAGATATCTGCCACAAATTCCTTACTTTGCCTATCTAAATAGAGAATTTCTCTTCCTTAAAATTGTGTAAGGTCAGTGGCACCACGTATCACATTTACACAGTGAAAATTAAAGGACACAATGAATCTTATATCTGTATTCTTTCTGGACACTAGAGGACACAGAGTCTCAGGAAAGCATCAAGATGGGGGATGAGAAAGCTTGGTAATGGCTCTGCTCAAAGCAGTCTTTTTTTAAAAAATTTATTGGGGTGACAATTGTTAATAAAATTACATAGATTTCAGGTGTACAATTCTGTATTACATCATCTATAAATCCCATTGTGTGTTCACCTCCCAGTTAGTTCTCCTTCCATCACCATATATTTGATCCCCCTTACCCTCATCTCCTACCCCCCATCTCAAAGCAGTCTTTTTGAAGGGTTGAGAGGCCATGGAAAGATTCCGATTTTATAGGCGAATGTTCTGATTTTTGCTCACGTTAAAATTCTGTTTGATGCCTCTGGATAGTAGGCTTACTATATATATCTGTAAGACAAGACAGGCAGTGTAATTTCTCAAATAAGGGCTCCATAGCTCAGGGGTTAGAGCACTGGTCTTGTAAACCAGGGGTCGCGAGTTCAAATCTCGTTGGGGCCTGTGGTTTCCTTTTCTCCAGACTCAAGGAGTCACGCAGCGGTGCTCGGCCAGATCTCCCTCATCCTTGGCACCACCTGAAAAAACGTTCAGGCAAAGTGGATGTTGGGTCTGAATTCACAGATCAGCTGAGAAATAACTTGCCACCTTGAGGCTTTGCTTCATGGATAGACAAACATAAATTCCTGTCCATAGAAAGCACTCAAATAAACAATTATTTAGGAGACGACTAGTGACATGTATAAACCTTGGGACAACTTTAAAACGTGTTGTGTGTTGGCCTAAGAGTATGGCTCTTGCTTAAAGAGCGAGAAGTCCTGGGTGCAAACCTGTGGCAAGCCCTTGTTTTTTCCTCCAATAAGTGGTATAAATGTTTCTGTTACTACATTTTGTTCTCTACTCTGCTTTGAAAACTTGCAACCAAAGACCGCCAGAGATGTGAAATAGAAACGTAGAGACAGTCCCATGTTATCATTTGAATTCTGCCTGACAGTGTTTTCCCACTCCCCGGGCAGGCGGGCAGGGAAGGTCCCAGAGCAGATAATTCTCTTGGCCTCTCAGTGCATCTGTTCCCTTTCCTTACCTACTTCTGGGAATCCTGTTCAGTCAAATAAAATAGCATATGGGAAATTGCTTGGAAACTAAATAGTGCTAAATATAAGGAGCTGTTTTCTGGGAGCTGACGCATACTAACATTATCGCCATTTTATATGTGATGTGTTATTCACCTACTTGATGTCTTACAATATTTTAAGACCGTTTTGTACGGCTTGCTTTTCCAGTTTGGTCTGTGAGCTTGCCTCGTGGGCAAGTATTACGTTTTGTTCATCTTTCCTGTATTCCTCAACAGAATAGTGCCAATAACAAGGGCTCAAAATATGCTCTTCGGCTGAGTGAAAGAAGGCAAGCAAAGCTTATAGGCTATGGTATTCAAGTCCTAGCACTTTACCTTTGGGAAACTATGGGTTCAAAGGCATCATGACGATCTTGCTATGGTGTTGTCTTTCATTAAGAACTTTGAATTATGAAATGCTAAAAAACACGAGGAGACGCTAAACAGTGCGGTGCGTACACAGATTCTACAGACGAACGGTTGGGCGCGTAAGGATAGGTGGGGACTTGACGTCTTCGCTTGGCATGACTAACGCAACCCGTGCATTCATCGCGGTCTGATCAAAAACATGTGGCAGCGGTGGGATTCGAACCCACGCCCCCGAAGAGACTGGAGCCTTAATCCAGCGCCTTAGACCGCTCGGCCACGCTACCGCTTGTGGCAAAGCGCTGGAACATATTGTGTATCCTTTACTCTCCTTCTTGCACTTTCACCCATCTTATGGTTTATATATTTGTAATTTTATAGGGTTCATTATATCTCTTCCTCCCCCCATTTCTTCCTGGTTTGTTTTTCTTCCTTTCTTCTTTTGAGCCACAATGCTTGAGATGGGTGGAAAGCGCTGATATACATCTTGCGTGGAGTCCCGAGAGACAGGACGACTTTTGTGAGGTCAAACGTGTACGGAGCGCCTGCTCAGGCTGGTCCCCCCGGAGATCCCGGCCCTCTCCTGCCTCGGACGGCTCCCCCGGAGGCAGCCACGCAGTGAGAGCTTTCGCTACGCGTAGGATGCTGAGTCTGGGGTCGTCCCGGAAGAGACGCGGAAAGTTTCCGGGAGGTAAGAATCTAAGGCAGGGCAAGCCGAGCCCAGGAACGGGTCGATCAGTCTTGTGCCCAGGCTAGAAGAAACCTCTCTACACCGCCCCTGCTCTCCCGCCCGCCACAGGCAAAGCGGTCGGTGCCGGTACTGGAGACGCCCTCTGGGGAGGTGCTTCTTCTCCCCTCCCCACAGCCACGGAATCACCCCGCAACATCCATGAGGCGTCCATGATGCGATTGCCTTCCACCATGCCCGCAGCATCTTTGGTCCACTCGGAAGCGAAAACGTGCAGCGACATTTTTTCCCCCTGAAAGATATCTGTAGTCTAAGGGAATCGCCTTCTGGAATTTGAGCAAAGGAAACTGTAGTGATTTGTTCGTCCACTAGGCGGTACTCCACACCCATAATTATTTAAAAAAAGATTTTTACAGCCAACTGTGGACATGGCTAAAAGTTTTCTTCAGTAAAGTTTGAAGAGTGAAGAAACGGTAAGTGTGGCTCGTTGGTCTAGGGGTATGATTCTCGCTTAGGGTGCGAGAGGTCCCGGGTTCAAATCCCGGACGAGCCCTAATTTTGATTCAAAATCAGTTGCCTTCCCACTGCCAGTAAAACCGCACGTGTGTTGATGTTAAGCACCATCACAAAGCAAACACTTTTTGGAGGTATTATTACTGTATGAACACCATTTTATTCTCCACCATTTCAGATTTGTACACTTAATCCTTAGACAAATGCAAGTGTGTTAGTAAATCACCAGGATAAATAGACGGTATTATTACCCGTGACTTACATTTCTTTTACAAAATCATTATTTCTAAAATCAGCCATCGTTTGTACTTTTTGTACATCTTTTGTATTTTTCGATTACCCAGAAATTGTTCATTTAGGACTTAGGGAGGCATATTTTATATCAATAGTTTCACATACCCTCAGTTTTCCACCACTTGTAGGCAGGGGTACTTCCACTAGTCAGTAAATGTGGCAGGTGTCTTGTCACACAAAGCCAGTCTGGACTCCCTCCCTCATTCAAGCCTAACATTCCAGGGCCAGTGTGGTCACAGTGTGTGTGTGTGTGTGTGCGCGTGTGCGTGTGCGTGCGTGTGTGTGTGTGTGTGCGTGTGCGTGTGCGTGCGTGTGTGTGTGTGTGTGTGTGTTGGTGTGGGGGTGTTGGTGTGAGGGTGGGGGTCTCAGGTGGTGTAGCACCTTGAGAATGAACTTCTCAACAGGGACACTCAAGCCTGCCTGAATATTAGACGCACCTTGAACCTTTTAAATCATTCACTGTGGGGTCCAGCCCCAGGCCAATTAAACTGGATTATTCTAGGATGGAGCGTCACATGGTTATTTTTTTAAAAGATCCCCAGGTGTAATTAGGTTTAGCCTGGGTGCTAAACTGGGTATTAGGTGCTACCCAGTTGCTTTACAGGCCACAGCTGGAGACCATGCTAGTCTCCCAGTAACTAGGCATTTTGTATCCCACTCCACCCTCCTGAGAATCACCCTCTTCCAGCTGCTACTTCATCTTACCCAGTTAAATTTAGTTCTGGGTACAACCATGAGCTAAACTTAGGTTCTCCCTGTGATCCTCCTTACTTCCCCAAGCCACAGAAACAGACTGTGCTAAGAGAAGGAAACTCCGAGGGGAAAAAGACAGCCTAGTGTTTCAGTCTGCTTTGAGGGTGTGTGTGTGTGTGGCTATGGGCATGGAGAGGGTGGCTTTCATTCCCTACACAGATCACACTCTTCACCCCTGTTCCCTCCCTTCCTCCTTGCTGGGTATTCAGTGCTCACATTCTCCTCTTTCAGTCAGATGTGTCCTGACTCACCAGATGAAGAGCCAGAAACCACACTGAGGAATTTTTGACCTCACTCTTAGCTATGCTGCTATATAACTTCCAGTATCTCTTCAGATATTTGGAAGAACCGTGAAACAAATAACCTTAGATTCATCCTGTAGTCCTCTTTCTTACAACCCACATTCAATCCTTTAACAAATGATGTTGACTGCACCTTTAGACTATTTCCGAAATTCAAACACTTCTTACCATCTCCCCCACCACCCCTGTAGGTGGTGCACCGAGGCACTACCATTTCTCACCTGCACCATCGCAGTAGCCCCGTAGCAGGTCTCCCTGGTTGGCCCTTGTGCCCCTTCAGTCTATCCTCAACAGGGAAGACAGAATGATCCTGTTAAAACCTCAGTCAGAGTTGATCATTGTTCTGCTTAAAACCCTTTGTGCATTTCCATTTCATTCAGCATAAAATCAAAATTCCTTGCCACGGCTATAAAAATCCCTATGTGATTCTGCCACTTCTTGGGTTCCCCTCACTTCTCCCACCTCATCTCCTTACCACCCTCTCCATTTGCTGGCTGCATTAGCCTCTAGTGCTCCTCAGAAATTCCCACCTCCGTGCCTTTGGATGTGTTCTTCTCTCTGCTTTGAGTCTTATCTCCCTCATACCTGCATGGCTCAATCCCTCACTGCTATTAAGATTTCTATCAGATGTTGCCTATCAGAGATGACGTCTCTGACCACTCTGTCTGAAATGGCACCCACTCCCTTTGCTCTTTATTCCCCTTCTCTAATTTCCTTCTTTGCACGTACCACCACGTCACTTTTGCTGCTGCTGCTATTTTTATTCATTCTTCCTCCCCCACCACTAAGTTGGAAGCACTGTGAGAATACGGTGTTTTTTACTGCTGCAGTCTCAGAGCCTGGAATTGTGCTTAGCATCGAATAGATAATAAATATTTGGTTAATGAATTGTGTGAATTGTTGTTTTTAATAAAAAAGTTATACAGGCTTTTTAGGAATACCTGATCCTGTGTCACTGGCAGAGATAAGGAGCATGGAGGTATGGGAGGTTTGACTAGAGGGCTCTTGTAGTATGGGGAATGTGTAATTCTCTAGGAAAGGCTGAGGGGGGCCATGCCTGAAAAATACGCTGTGGCAGCTCTCCCTTTGGGCCACAGTATGATTCTATAAATGCTTTTAAAAAGCATTGAAAGGTTCTTCCAACTGGACATAAAGCAAGGCACCAACTAAGCTCTCAGGAGCTATAAGGAACATCAGTGTGCCATTGGCTCTTTTGCAAACTTGCTTCAGGCACAGCTGCTTACGTGCAGGGCTGCTTCAGGCTTTTATGGCTTTGAGCAAATTCAGAACCACATGATGTTTGGGAGTCACATTGTAGGATTGCACATAGCAGAGCTATCCATCCTGTAAGAGTCTGTAAAATAACTGATTCCATAAGCTGAGGAACAAAAGTCCCCAATAGGGAAACAAGAGAGGAAAAGGAAAACAGGTTAGGAAAGGACCTGTATAACCAACAGGACTTCATCAACCTAACTTGACGAGGTTTTGTAACGAGGGATCACTGTGAATATGAGCCCTAAGGAAGCATTGCTGGCATCTGCGGAGGATGTCTGGAGGACGATATGGAACAGGGGGTGAGAACCTCTGCTGGTCACAAAATATTTATAAACAGGCAGTGTCTCTGCTCCCAGAAGCTAGGAGGGCAAACTGCCCCCTTGTGGACAAGTCGAGTACTGTCATGGATTTTACCTTCACGGTTTTACTGAGAGAATGTAGATTAAAAATTAATTTCAAGGGACCCCACTACTTTTTGCTGATCCTTCTGCGTGCATGATATGGAAGTGGAACTAATAGGGGAGAGAGCTGTGTTATTGTCCAGGGATATGGTGTTCATGGGATTAAGTTAAACTACTTATTAAGGTTGATGGCCTCCTGTGGATATGGAGAGAAAGCAGAAAAGGTATCACCCACTAGCAAACCTCTTGAGTTGGTCTTTAACAGCTGAAGTGAGGGGTTCAGAGGGACAATCATAGATTAAGGCCTTGAGAAGTAATTAGAGATGAAACAACATTTTCTTTCTTTTCATTTTCTTTCTGATCTTATGCCCATATGATGCTGCAGGCTCTCACCAAAGAAACCCTTAAAAAGGATTCTTGAGTTTTACAAAAAATAGCTCTTAGACTATGGTTAAAAAGCAAAATATAATTCTTTTATGTCATTCACTTATGCATTCTTCTATTCAATTAATGTTTACTGAATATCAATTGTGCAAACGTGTTGAACATCTATTGTATTCCAGGCATTGTGCTTAAACAGAGATTACTGCGGGGAATCAAACAAATGAGGTTTCTCCCTCACAAAACAATCAGATAATTTTTTAAAACCAAGAAATACAATGATTATTATGCTAGCAACAAGGGCCACAAAGGAAAAGTACAGAGTGTTACGCAAGCCAAACAGAGGCTATTCACTCCCCCTGGAGGTTCTGGGAAGGCTTGTCTAAGGAAATGAGAAACACACAGGATTTAACCAGGCAGAATGGGGAGGGGTGAGTGGAGTAAGGAACTTTTCATAATGAGAAAATTAGATGTTAAAAACCTCGAGTTGGAAGGAAGCCTGATCAGTTGGAACTGAAAGGAGGAGTATATGGAGGGATAGAGAGAGAGGAGAGTGGTTTGAGGTGAGGCTCTCTATGCAAGGCTTGGTAGGCAGAGGTAAGGACTGTGGTCATTATTTTAAGACTTACGAAAGCCATTGACACATTTTAGGTGGGAATGGGGTGGACAGCACAGGCACAGAACTAGATTTGTGTTTTAGAAAGATTACTGCGGTCCAGTATCGTTGACAAAAAGCCCCAGGGATCCCTGTTTCAACTTTCTAATAAGCAAGCATAGCCCGGCATCAGGGTGTGTTTTATCAATTCTCAGTTGTTACTTGTTTTCACCTCGTGCCTTCCACTACTCTGCCAGCTCCCAGCCACTTGAAAAGGAGGTCAGTGAGGCCCCTGGAATTAAGCTCAGGGTCACAGAGCTAGTTAGTGGCAGAGCCAGTGTCAAGACAGGAACCTAGCTTTCATGACTACTGGGCCACTGCTCATTCTGCTCTAGCTGGGTGATTCCAAGAAAAGGAAAGGTTTGTTTTGTTTTTAATGCATCCAGAATCTTTAGGGCCTGTGTGATTATTTGGGGTCAGGGGACAATCATTTATCTTCTTTTAAGGAATCTTATCTGACTTTCAGGGAAGCTGGAACCCAGAGAGGAGAGCAGAGCCTGTGAGTGGTAATGACAGATCCGAGTGTCCTTGGAGGTGCTTCAGGAGAAGGCTGGATTAGTGGTCCTGCCTCAATGAGGATTCAAAGGAAACTGTTGAAGGCTCAGCCTGGGGACACACATGAGAAGCCAGATATGCTATGATCAAAGAAAGCATTCTCAGAAGTAGAAAACCGAAGGGACAGGGGCCTACTAAAATAGCTGTTAGAAAGACTTGCTTAGGGCAACCTCCCCTCAACATTGCCTCCCCTGGGTTATCACCTGGTGGCAGTCATTTCTGGGATACAAGTAAAGTTACAAAACAAGAAATGGCTTGGTTTGCCCCCAGGGGAGAATTGGACCTTCCTCCCGTGTTCATAGCCTGGGGTTGTAACTGCAAGGCTGAGACTGACAGGCTCCAGTCTGATTCTAAACATGTTCTGCCCAAAGCAGGAGCAGCTTGTTCTTCGATATTTGCAAGCTCCAATCTGTCCACCTCACCGAACAAAGGGACAAGTGAGGTCATGGGATGGCAACTGGCAAAGTGACCAGAGACTTGAAGGTGTTGTATAAATCCTGCAGTTAATAGCTTGTCTAGCTCTGCAGTTGCCAAAGGTAGCCAACAAACCCCTCCAGAGAAGGGGTGCTTTGTGCCCTTTTTTGTTTTTCCAATAGTAAGTGTTCTTGATTTAGGGAGGTGTCCCTTTGACCAGAATGCCAATTCCCTAGGCCATTTCACAAGGCTACTTCACCACACTCCTGAATGAGGGCTCCATCTCCCTCTTCTGAGTCTGGTGTCCAGGATCCAGCTCCCATTTCCCCATTGTTACCCTGACTCCAGGCTGGGAGGCAGACACAACAGTCCTACTTCGCCCCCCACCCCTACTCCCACAGTGTCAGGGGAAATAGAAGTGGTAACCAGAGGATTGTCATCTTAAGGGACTAGCCATTGGAGTCACTTCAATTTAGCTCAGAACCTTAGTTTGTGATAGCAGAAAGGAACCTTAGAGAAAGTCCAATTCTTCTCTTCCTACCACCTCCATTTTAGAGATGAAGAAACTGAGACTCTGAGAAATGCCATGGCTTTCTAAGATCACTCAGCTAGTTAGCAGCAGAAAAATGAGATCTGAAGTGTTTCATCCTTTTGTTCACCACAAACTTTTTGTTCTCTTGTGAAGTACCAGGCAGTGTGCTAAAGCAAACGAGTACATTGTTCTGGCTCCCCAGAAGCACACAGCATGCGAGTGAGAAAGCCAAATAAACCCTTTGCTTCACCTCATAGTAACTGTTAAGACTAAGTCATGTACAGGAAGCTTGGAGGAGGGCTTTTTACAGAATCTCAAAAAAGGAGATGGAGGTGGTTCATTTAAAGAAGGATTCCTGGAGGAGTTGATAAAGTCTCATGCCTTTTGCCCTGCACTTAGAGATATTTCTTGACATGTGGGCTTACATTGGATGCCTGAGAGTTTGTGAGAACCAGCATAGATTTCCTCATGGGCAAGGCGCACTTTCAAGGTTAGAAAGAAACTTGAGATACATCTGATTGTTCTCCATTCCAGGATAGTAAGTGAAAATGGTTTGGGAGGGCTCCTTAGTGAAAATAAACAGGAGGAAAGAAATGGACCCCGACTTAAAAGTAAAAGACTAAGACATGTGCTAAGAGATGGCATCAGAGTGATAGGGAAGTAGGAAGCGAAGGTTAGAGAATGGTGGGGGGAGAAGAATACCTTCTGCTTTCAATGACCTTCCTGAATCTAAGGTGTGCCCAGCGTTTTCACTGCCAGTCATCCCTGCCCTTGCTACTTCCAAACCACAGACGTATTCTCACTTTTCCTTCGCCCCTGCCTGGCCCTGAGACATCTCCTCCTGGTGGAACCCAGTTCACTCTGCTCTTCTCTAGCATCCCCTATGAACTGTTTTCCAGAATTGCTGAAAGAACACAGGTAATTAAGGACTATAATTAAGAAATATAGACCAATCCTTCCTCCTCCAGCGGTGTGTTTGGGAGGCAGGCCCTCCCAGCGTCCAGGGAGGGAGCACTGTGTTAGTCACGTGATGTGAGGCAAACACACACCTTCACCTTGTGGAAGCTGTGAGCCACGGCAGGCATCAGATGCAGGGTTTCACATGGGGTATTGAGTATTCCACATAGTAATGTAAAGTTGGTTTTATTGTGGGGTGGGTGCCATTCTTTAGAAATTATTATACTTTGTGTGGTATATAAATGTCTAATGCTATGTTGTTTTTTACACCTGAAATGAATTTTAAAAAGAAAAGAAAAGAGGAAACAAAAAGAATGCAAGTAAAAATGAAAAAAGAAAAGAAATTATTATGCTGTTTACCAATTCAGGGCTCATCTATTGTGGTGATCCCTAAACATCAGTGTGCATTATAATCACCATAGTCGTGCTACTGGTTACAAATGCAGGTTCCAGGGCCTCATCCCTAGAGTCTTTGATTCTGGGGTAAGGCCCAGGTTTCTGTATTTTTAATTAGTAGCCAAGAGACTCTGATGGATTTCACTTAGAAACCACCTCCCACTATGTTAAAAAAAAAAAAAAGAAAGAAATCTGTAGGAGCCAGGCAGCGGCAGACTAAGGAGTGGTTGAGGGCTGGTGGTGAGGTCTTTAGTCCTCCCCAATGTCCTCTGCACTCTGCTTCCACTCCCAGTCTTTGATACGGGCAATTCACATTTCCTCAGTTGTGTGTAAAGGACTCAGAAAGTGCATCTTCAAGAAGAGTACCCCACCCCCCTCTTGAGAATGGTCATCGTTTCCTGGGGCCCAAGACTTAAGGAAAAGGGGATATAAAGCAGAGGGTGATAGGGAGACACAGCCCACATCCAAATGGCCAAGGAAAGGGACAATTTGAAAGGGAGTCCTTGTGAGGGGCCTGCAGTGGCTGCTACGAGTAGTAAATATGTGAGTTGGCGTTAAGATTTTTTTCTCTCCTGTAGTTAATATTTTTCAGAAAGTCTGTTAAACCTCCTATCCTGTGTTAAGTGTGCATTAGCATATCCAGACTTTGGGAGGAGCTTGAAGCAAACCACAGACAACTGTCGCATCATGGAGAAGCACTGATCAGAAACCAGGATCAACAGAGAGGAAGTCTGGAGGACTGGCTGTGGACAAGAGATAAAAGCACTTCTCAGAGAGCACCTGAAACATTTCAGGAAAAGAACTAGAATCCTACTAATAGTGAAGGATAGGCTTGAATTGTTAGCATACGGATTTTAAAGGGAGGGCAGTCACCATTGTCTAAAAATCTGGACCTATTTAGACTCCATTCCCTTTTGCTTGTTGTTGCCTTTGTTCCCACGCAGGTGCCTGGGTCCGAGGTTACCATTTATGGCTCCTAGTCACTTGCAGTGTTTCCCAAACTGGTGTTCCATAGAACCCTGCTCCTTAGGATGTACATACTGGTGCCTCTCAAATGAAGTTCCATGCTCAAATCAATTTGAAAAATTCTGAATCAAATGAAATTAGTTAAGCTTCTCTAACCCTTCTCTTGCTGGGTTTCTCAGAATCTTGTGCTTTGTGGAGCTTTTGACTCTGCAAGGGCAGAAATATAATTTCTCAAACAATATTTCTCAAACTTTTGATCATGAAACTTTTTTCTTAAAGTACATTCATTAACATTTTCCAGAACAACGTTTGTCTGAAGGCAAGTAGAAAAAAATGCTTCTATGTAGTTGTCCTCCAGTGTTTATTCTCCCCTTCTTCCTTTGTAATTGGAAACTAGAATTTTAGCTGAGTACATGCCCACCCAGAATAAGCCTTACATTTCCCAATGTTCCTTACAGTTGGATGCGACTATGTAACCAAATTATTTCCAGCAAGATGTAAATGGAAATAGTGTGTGAAACTTTGGAAACTTTGGAATGTGTCCTTAGAAGGCAGTGCCATGTCCTTTTTGTGCCTTTCTTCTCCCTGCTGACTGGAAAGCACTTATGATGGCTAGGGTTGGAGCAGCCATCTGGACCATGACGTGGAAGCTACATACTGAGATAAAAGAAGTCAGCACCTTGAAGCACCTCACCAATCCTGGACTAAGGATCCCAGGCTTTCTTTCATATGAGAAATAAACTTCCATCTTCTTTAGACTACTGTTACTCTGGGTTTGCTGTCATTAACAGCCGTTTGGGAAATATGTAACAATCACTTCTTTAGATAGATTTCTCTTCATACAATGAAATGTTTCTGCAAGATGATATGCAAATCGAAATTTGTTAATTGGAAAATTCATCAATTTATTATGTACTTATATCTGTGTGGCATTGTGCAACACATATCCAAAACAGAACAGTTTGAATTCTGAACGGACACCCAGAATGAAAGTTTTTGGAAAGTAAATAATAACCTCTTTGTTGTTTATTATCATGGCCTGGAATTGTACTTTTGTTGTATAGAAAGAGACACATTCTTTGAACCCCTTTTCAGAATTCTCTATCCTTCCTAGACCATTTTTCACCCTAAAATGTATTCCTTCTTACCCATTACAAAGACACAGATATGTACAGAGGAGACTATGGAGCTGTCTCTCCAAAAGAGAAATCATTTTAGAGGAAGTGATAAAATTAAGTCTGTTTTCCCATTCCTATATCAAATGACCAGGAGATGAAAGCAACAAAAATAATTCTATTGCCTCCATACCTTGATCTTTTACCAAGTCCTCATCCATTAATTTTTCATGTAGGTTTCCATAGTACACCATAGTTCAATAGTTCCCAGATTTTGCTACATATTAGAAACACTGGAAGAGCTTTTATTAATCCCCAAACCCAGGTCATACCGAATACCAATTAAAGCAGAATGTCTCAAGGTGGCATTTAAAAATGCCCAGGTGATTCTAACTTTCATCAGAGTTTGGGAACCATTGCCATACTCTCCTGGGCTTTATCAAGACTAATGCTAACATTAGGGAACTGTTTCTGCCCTGTCCTAGACACCACGTGGGAATTAAATTTGCTGAAACTGGAGTTCAAGTGTCAAATATTGAGAAGGTGAGACTGGTGTCACTCTTATCATCTCCCATCTCCACCTGAACTGTTCTGCAATTAATTTCTTCATTAATGAAATGAAGATAATAGCTCCTTCACAGGTTTGAAGTAAGGACTTACTGAAAATTTGGAAAACAGACAGTACCGTGTCTGGCACATCAGGACTTTAATAAATGTTTTGAGAAGGACACGTTCAGGACCTGCCTGACCCAACTCTCCCTCAGAAGGTAACGTCTCTTCTTTCTCAGTGGCACCCAAGCACACTCCTTTACAGGCCCCTCCCTTTCCGCTCTTTTTACTCTGGCCCTCCCCACACTCCACTGGCTCCGTAACAGTTATTGTCAGGGAACAGAGAGACACAAAGGACTTTCTCAGACCCATGATCACAAGGATATGTTACTTGTCAGAGCTACGGCAAAAAGGAAAGGTACGAGGAGCTAGCACAGAGCCAAATAGGATCGGCAGGAGGAGAGATTGGGAAGGAATTGGGAAGAACAGATTAGAAGACAGTGCTAAAAGCATGTGGCATTGGGTGGAATTACAGTTGAGACAATGATGGGAAGGAAGTCATTCAGAAATAAGAATGAAACAATCAGCCATGGGTACTTCTGAGCACCTCTCTATGTTCAGCTGTGTGTTAGGCACTCTGATGGAGTCAGGGGAACTAGGAGATTCGATACCTGCTATCCAGGAGCTTGTGGAAGCAAAATGAAAGGGAATAACTAGAGAACAGTTCAATACAAAACTCTGAGAGCTGAAATGGTCAGAGAGGACTTTCTTGGAGAGCTGTACCTCCACTGGATCTTGTAGGGTCAGCATGATTTTAATTAACAGAGTAAAGGAAATAAAATATGCTAAGGATGGGCAAGCAAAGTCAGGGGATGGCGCTGGAGGAATCGGATTACTCTGCTACTTTCTGTCTCCTTTACTCTATAGGAGTTAAAGCAAAAGATGTGAAGGGACTCTTACCTCTGATGATACTAATGGTAATAATTTTCCTGCTGCTTCTGTTCTGGGAAAACGAGATGTATGAGGAAGAAGTGTCATCAACCATAGAGCACTTGCACGTGGACTACCCTCAGAGTGACATTCCTGTAAGGTACTGCAACCACATGATCTTCCAAAGAGTCATCAAGGAACCCGACAACATCTGCAAAAAGGAGCACGTCTTCATCCATGAGAGGCCTCGAAAAATCAATAATGTTTGCACTTCTCCCAAGAAAATGGCTTGCTCAAACCATTCCACCATTTTATGCTTCCAGAGTGAGACAAGGTTTAAAATGACAATCTGTAAGCTCATGGAAGGTATCAGATATCCTGCCTGCACGTACCACATTTCCCCCAGAGAGGGGTTTATTCTGGTCACTTGTGATAACATGAGGCCAGTTAATTTCCAGAGCTATATTTTGTAACTTGAGACCAGCGCCTGGATCTGGAATCTTCTCTTCTCTCTTGGGGCACTGGTGCTGGTGTTCCCTGATGCACACCTAAACTGTGGACCTGGGTAATGCCTTTCGTGAAATGGGTGGCCACTGGTAATTCATTTATCCTTCCAGTATTTCTGAGCTGGAATCTTTTTAGTCTGCTTCAATACTTAAAAAAAAGAAATGTCTACTGGATTAAACTACAAACTATGTATGTGTTTCAATTGATTGCCTCTTTTCTTTCGGTCATTGGATAAGAGCCAAGAGTGGACTCTACACAAGATAAGGTGAGTGAGGCATTCACTTCACATACAAAATGTAAGGGGCACAAAAAAAACCCCCAGTAATCTAAATAAATAACATTTTTTAAAAAATCAAAATTAATGCAAAAAATCCCTGATGAAAAAAAATATCTGAATTTTAAATCAAGGGTTGATATTAGGGTGAGGTGAGGTACATGAGTTGTGCCAGTGCAGGGTCAGATACTGTGATTCAAATGTTTGATATTTGTTCGTCTGGGATTGTTTTGAATTAGATTTATTTTTAAATGTTACATTAAAATGTTATTTATCTTGATTACTGGGCTTTTTGGTACCCCCTTAAATTTTGTACCTGGAGTGCCTCATTCATGTCACCCTAATCCCAGACTTGGTCCTAGGTGTAGAGGCAACTGGGTCACCTCTTAGGGGTATATATAACCTAAGCTGCATCTGCTCCTGTTCAGCAGGTCCCCCTGCGCCTTGAAAGAAAGGGAAAAGGAGATCAGAAAGAGCGTGGCTGGTCAGAAACCATTTCCCTGGAAGACTGGAGAGAAATGGCTAAGGGTTTCCCAGGGAGGGATTAAAACTGCCAGAGCTCAGTGTACTTCCTCTTTACATGCCCAGAGGAAACAGAAGGACTTTGACCCATGCTACTAACTCTTTTCCTCTTTTAGTTCTTACAACTGAACTGGTTGTTTAGTTCTTTCACATTCAACTACGGGCAGAGTATCTTTAGCGTTAGAGGTCAAAGGAAGAGAAGGAAGGGAAAGAGAATCTCCTAACTCTGGGAATCTGATGAAGTCCTGTTCCCCTCTGAGCCTTAGTTTTCTCATCTATAAAGTGAGAGGACTTGAACTAGATAATCTTTGACATTCTTTCTAGGCTTAATATGCCACAGTTCTGTTTCTTAGAAGTATGGAAGTGGGACTTGTTGGAGGGGAGGGTTGTTAGTACTGGGGAGTAGTAAGACATAAGAGTTGCCAGTTTATGGGGTTACTAATTCTGAGCCGTGATATTTCAATCCTGCAAGTGAGAGCCAGAAACTCGTACAGTGCGCTAGAGCAGGCGCCAGCAATGCATGAGGTTCAGCCAGCCCTTTCTGTTCTGATCTTCGCAGTTGAAAGACTTCAACTATTGCATTATTTATTTGTACTTAATTTAAGATCATATCAGAAAAGGAGGTACACCTATGCTAGTTGTTAACTCTTTTGTAAGCATCAAGTTCTGATTGATTCGATTTATGGAGAGAGGAGGGTGACAATTGTGAGTAAAGGACACTTTGCAACCTTGTGAATGGGCAAGGCTTACCCATTTAGGGTGGCCCTCTCACAGTTGAGTTTCGTTACCCACTTCTCTATGGGAATTCCATTGTTACTGTTGTCTTCATAGAATTTTGGATGTCACTAAGGAAGCAGAGCCTTCAGCATCTGAGATGCTGAGCAGGAACAGGTGGTCCCTAGCATATAACTTGTTGGGTCCTGCTGGCAACATCATTTCCTGGGCAAAACTTTAAAGTGGCTGAAATGTGTCCTTTAAGGCCTGTTTCTTTGTTCTGAATTCTAATTCTCTTTCCTGTTTCTTTTCCTAGGTTTTATTGTCCTTCCCAATGATTTCTCTCCCTTTCCTCACCCAACCTCCCTCCTTCTGATTAAAAACAAAATTTTGCAGATAAATGCATTTCCACTGAAGTGTCAGTAGGCAACTGAGACTGTCCAATAGAATCTATTCTTAGAATATTTTCATTCAATTGTGATCAAAGCCCAATTCAAATGACATTTGTAGTTTGGGTTTGTTTATTTTTCTTCTAATGGGCACCCAGCAGCCCAATTCAAACCCAGGTAGCTGTGAATTCTGCTCACTTGAAATACATGTTTCAGAAAAACTGGGACTCTCTGCACTACTCTTCTTCTTGTTTATTTACCTCCTTATTGTCTCTCTGTTTCCCTACTATCACCTTACTATTGATGTCAATGGTAGAGGACGTTTAGGAAACAATCTAAATCCTTCTTCCCTCCTCCCTTCAATCTGTACCATGCTCAAGGCACACACGTGAACACACCCACTTAATTCTTAATAATCTATCAATAATCAATCAACCCAATTATTAAGGCTTATATATTTTTAGTGCTCTAATTTTACACACAGTATATTTTTAAATTAAATATAATAAAAAGATACAAGTCCAGTATACTAATGTCAAATGAGTGGTATAAGAAGTGAGAGGTAAGAAGTTCAAAGGAGTGAGAAATGGGTTTGGTAGACTTAACTAGTAAGAAAATATGTCAAAGAAAGAATGGGCTTTGAAGGATTTCAAGAGGCAGAAAAGAGTAGGCATTCAAAAAAGGAGCAACAATGGGGAGATGGAATAGGGTGCGTTTAGAGAGAGTGGATCACATTGATTTGACTACAGAAGGTTTGCATACCAAAATAATGGGAGATGAGCCTTGAGAAGCAGTTGGGATGAGATCAAGGAGAGGCTTGACCAAGTGGCCTCAGGCGATTAGATTACCTCTTGTAGGCAATGAGGAATACTTCAAGGTTTCAGAAGCGATGTCATTACAAGTGGTGTTTTTAGAAAAGTAGTGCATTGAAAGAATTGGAGGGCAAGGAATGGTGATTAGAAGGTAAGTAAGTGTGATAATGCTGGAGATATAAGCATAGGGGAAGGAGGCTTTTAGAAGTAGGAGAGGAAGAATGAGATCTTTCTAGAGCAAGAGAAAGAATCGTCACTTTAAATAACTGTTCTCTCTGGGATTCTCATTATGAATTGTCCGGCACTGACCTCAAGTAAAGGATTTTCTACACGAGTCAAGCCATGCTATGTTGTTAATAAACATTGTTGAGAAACCAGTGTATAACTGTTCAGTGTTTGATTCTATACAGAATAAAAAGAAGGAGAAACTATGTTCCAGGCTCAAGGAATTTTTAGCTTTAGTAAGAGGAGAAAAGACTAACATGAATCAACTAACAGACAAGAAAAAAGAACATATAAAATGAAGAGCAATGTAATCTATGTTGTAGGGTTTCAAAGAAGCAGAAAAAAAATCACTTTGGGTTTATAGTATAAATAGACAGGGAAGATTTCACAGAAGAGGAGGCCATAATGCTGCCTAGAAGGATTCTGACCGCCAGACGGACACTTCGTTCAGTTCTCTGAGCATCCTGGGCTCCACACTGTCTCGTCCTTCTGTCTCATACTATTCTACCTACCCCCTTTTTGCCCCTCCTTCCCTCTGTTAGACCCAGTCACAGAAACTCCCAGGAAACAAATACAATTTCACCTCTTGCTCTGCCACAAGCTAGAAGCTTTCTCTACAGGATCAACTTACCAAAGAAACTGGTAAAGACAAATAGACCATGACTAAGAATTGGTGGGGGGAAAATGAGAGGGGGGGATAAAAATTGTGGGCTTTTTTCAAGTGGCTACCAGGTGCCAGGTACTGCGTGAGGCTGTAGGAGAGATAACAATAGTGAGGAACGTGTTGGTTAAGATTCTTGTGACCCACTATGAAGATTAGAGACCCTGCCAATGAGATTTTAGACAAGGAGAAAAGCAAGAAAAATAACTACTTGGTTCTGGACACTTTAAATGTATTATCTGATATAATTCTCACATTTCCTATTTTTTTCACATGGGGAAACTGAGGTTAGTTAAATGAGGTAAATTGTTAATGGATAAGCAAGGGTTTAAAGCTGGGTCTTCAGACTCAACTTGGTCTTTTCACTTCATCATACTTCCATTAACAGATGTAGGAGTCTTAAGTTACATAGTCAATCCTGGGAGCTGTCATAAAGAAGGGAGAGCTATCTTTTAATGTTCTCTTTATTTTTGTCTTTTACTCTTTATTTTAATTCTATGCAGAAGAGATTACCCTAGATCTGTGATGAAGACTTATCTGCTGCTACTCGGGCTGGGGTTGATTCTTGTAGGATCTTCAGGAAGCAAGATGGAGACAATTAAAAAATTTTCAGAGGAAGAGATGCAATATGACATGGTAAAAAGTGACCATGAAAAACAGACCATTGAGGTGTTAATGAACTTGATTCTGCTATGTAAAAACACCAGCCTTAGTATGTCCAAGGATATTATTCTGTCTTCCTCATTGTTGACATTCAGAAGATTATGTTATGGCTTCCCTAAGGGAAATACTACAGGTAATGCCAAAGAGTATTGTAATGATATGGTGGTCTGGAGAAAAGTTTCAGAAGCTAATGGGTCATGCAAGTTGAGCAATAACTTTATTCTTGGCTCCATGAAAGTGGTCTGTGGGGTCTCCAAGGCCCTCAGCTGTAAGTGTGGACAGAATCTTGGCATAAGCTGCTCTGAGAGCTCAGAACTGGAGACCACTATGCCCCAGCTCACTCCGGGCAAACTGTTGCCCAGGTGCCAGTATCATAGTGTTAGCTCACTAAAGAAAATATTGACAGTGCTAACAACTCATTTTCTGATGAGCTGGTTAGTTAGTGCCTCTAAGTTATAAATCCCACGGGGCTGTGAGACTATAGTCTATCTAAAGAAGGACATATGAGTATTATCATTACTATTTATTGCCTTCTATTATCCATATCCACCCTTTCAGCACTATAGTAAGCTTGTTTATTTATACGAACTGGAGGAATGAAAAATCCAAAATTGTGGATAATTTAATTAAAATTTATTACTGATCCTGGAGTGCAGATACTTGCTCTTTTTCTATTACACGTACACACATACACACACAACACACAAACACTTTCCCTGAACTGACTTCCATCCTAGCTCAGCTATAAAGCCAAGAAGCCCATTTGATAGAATTAAGGAGAGAAGACTCAAAACCAATAGTGAATGAGCATAGGGAATATTATTTCACTGCTTCTCTTCAAAGAAATGTGTGTGTTGATGCATGCACACAAATGTGAATACCCACCTATGCAACCAGAGGTCTGCCAGTCCTCCAGAAGATGCCAGAGGAAAAAGATACTTTGCCTGAGCTCCTGACCTCAGTCAACAGCTCCAGCCCTATGCAATCTTCATTCCTCCAACCAAATCCCTATCTATTTCACAGGTTACTATAGAGGGAAGAAATAAAGTACTTACTGCAATTGTTACTCAAGCATAGTCTTGATTCCCTGAGGGAGAGGAATGGCAAGCCACGGAAGAATAGAGGAGGTAGAAAGATGGGAAATAGGAACTCTACGTCAAGTACCGGGAAGAATTAGTCTTCAATCTTGTTGCTTTCTGATGTTGTAGTGAACTTTTATCATTATTTCAAATTGTTTATTTGTAAGTCTTTATGATTCAATAGTCTACATAAAATATGGGCAGTTATCTTGTTCATTAATATGTGCCTATGTATTCATGTTTTCTAATCTTACGTCCTCCCTCCATGCCGAGACCACTCTTTTTTAATGTCCTAATTTTAAATAAATGAATGCTACATCACTGTAATACTTTTTCTTGTTGTATTATCACTCTTTACATATCAATTTTCTTTACGTATCAATTTTCTTAGTGTTTTTCACATTTGGTGCAGAATTCTCATTATATCAAAAGTGCAAACTCTGACAATCAACCAACATGCAGCAGTAGGGCTGATATTTTTGTATCTTTTAGCTGGGTTTTCCTTGCCAGTGTGGTGATTGCTTAAATAACAATCTGTGGGCTTGGCCAAATACTGTGGGCTTGGCCAAGTAGGTATGTAATTAGCATTCAATTTGCACTTGGCAGCCAGAGGAGAAAGTGATAGAGGGAGATGCCTGGGGCCCAAAGTTCTCTTTCTATTGGAAGAGAACCCAGGGCTTTGGAAGGGAGATGTGTTCACTGGGTTCCATTCCAGGGATAGTTCCACGTGGTCAGGCTGGTGCCACCTCACCGCACATGGGGTGGCATTGGGGGTGGGGTGAGATGTCTATGGCAGAGCAGTCCAACCTCTTGGTTCAAATTTGAGTAACTTCTTTCCCACTGTACAATCCTACTGTAAAGTCTAACTCTGGGTCATGGGCCTCAGAGACAACAATTACTCAAGTTCTGGAAGAGTTTTTTGGTAATATGTAAGAAAAAGCAAATCCAGCCTGGTTCCGAATTTAGTGCAGATTTCTTCCTTTACCAGGAGAGATGAGCAAAGACCCAGAATAAATACCTCTTTCTAGGCCAGGTGCATCCTCTAAGGAGTCTTAATTAAGACCAAACCTTTCCATTTCTCTGAAGGAGTCAGGAGTTCTGGATTCCAAGCCTTTGGTACCCTGATCTCCCAGGATCTATCACCATACTACGAAGTCTGAAAGATGTCAAATGTGAAGGTGTCATAGACAGTTATGCCCTGAGTGCTGGCACTTCTTACCCTTGAAACCTGTCACCCCTTTGACATACTGAGCATCTTAAGGTCCCTCATAATGATGATAGGCAGGAGATTTCCGATTTTGAAACATGAAGTTTTCATAATATCATTTTTCTGTTCCCAAACCACAGAGGGCTCCTTTTTTCTTGTAGCTTCACATGTGAAATTTTCAGGCTGGCTTTCAAGGCCACTAATACTCCATTCTCTTCTTACTTAGCCTGTTTCCAGCACCCGCCAAGTCTCTGTTGTTTTGAGGCTGCTGTCTTCACAGTGCACAGAACTTGTGTCCTCGTCTTCACTTCTTTGATGCCCTTCCTCTTCCCTTTGTCATTCTATCATGTCAGCCCATTCAATTTCACAAGCTCCACTTGTTTGTGTCTATTGTACTTGTTAGAAAAATAAATGAGAGGTAGATATGTGTCATGTCCCTGTAGCTGAAAAAAAACAGTAGAGGGAACAAAATGAGGTGATAAGGGAGACGATCTAATCACAAGGGTTGTGGAAGAGAGAGTCAGTTTGAGAAAGAAAGTTGGGAATGGAGTGTTAGAGAGGTTTGAGAAAGGGAAACTAAGAAGGGTTATTTAGCATAAGAAAAGCACCCTTCTAGTCTCTAATTATTTCCTCTATTTTCCCAACATAGTGTGCACTCGATTTCTTTAACCAACAATTCTGAAGTGAAATAAGCCCCTGGCCTCAAGTGTCCAGGATGTTGCTGAAGCAAGGAAACAGCCTTTGCAACATCATAGGTAAATCCTCATATGTTTTACTGACTCATCATGCCCACCAAGAAAAGTCATTTCACATCACTGGGATTCAATTTCCTTACCTACACAATGCAGAGGTTGGGGTAACTGTGGGTTCTCAGTGACGAGAATCATCAGAATCAGAATCAATGTGGTGAAACTTTCAGGTTGCCCACCCAAAGACACTCTACTTGCTTGCACGACAAAGAAGTACTGTGAGGCACAGGTCTGCCCCGCCAGGCATCCTTTCCCAGGCTCTCTGAGCAGAAGTGATATGGGCCACTTGTAGGTCCAGGTCTTATGACATTGGACTGGCTCCTCTTCCATGGATTGTTTTCTTACGAACAGCTAGCTCCCCAAAATAGACATGAATGTGACTCAACCTTAATCATGTAGGTGATGATAAAGTCCTAGGAATGGCCAGAAGAGCAAAAGGGAAGGAAACCACATGTCTAAATAACTGTGTGAAGCAGAGTTATTTTGCCAATCTGGAGTACTCATCTTGGGACTTGATGAGACAAGCAAAGAGTTAACAGAAGCAAGCTTGTAAGCTGGCAGGAACAAGCTTAAACATTAACCACTTGGTTCTGACTCCCCTGGCTAGCACTGCACCTACAGGCTGACAAGCACCTCACATCCATCATAGGTGGGAACAGAACGGTTCCCAATCGCAACTGCAGCCCCCTGCAAGCTGACATCCATCATAGCTGGGAACAGGACAGTTCCCAGGAGAACACAATTGTAACGGCAGACCCCCTGCAAGCTGACAAGCATCCTACATCTTGCATGGAAAGATATAATACACCAGTACTCTTTCTCATTGGTGCAGCTGTCTCCATTAGACTCTGCCCTGGCAAACTTCTGCCAGTATCTCTCTTACCCCTCTGTCTCCGCAGCTGTCTCTCTGACTGCCCTGGCAAAATTTCTGCCAGTTCCAAACAGAACTCTCTCTCTCTTTGACTTTCAGTAAATCTTTTCTTACTCTTATAGAGTCTCATAAAATTCTTTTACATTCTGTAAATGACCAGGGGTTAATTCTACGCCAAGACAGGATTGTTAATAAATATGTAGTTTTTAAAATCTACTATACTTTGAGATTTTGTTCCATCAACTTAGCCTTACCCTAACAAATTTGATAACTTTAGGAGTTGTGATTAAACTCCTGTGATTAAACTCCAGAAGTTTTGGATTCTATAGGTTGGAGAAAGGACTACAGTATGTGGGGTTTTTATAAGAGTGCTTGGTTTGCTGATGTGTTCCAAAGTTTCCATATCACTAGATTAGATGAACTCAGCTTTCTTTCTAGTTAGAGAACATTCTGATTCTAGTCGCAATTGGGGGGAAAAACACACATTGCTGCCTATGTATTCAGAGCTCCCAAGGACAGCACTGGGGCCAAACAAGTCAATTTAAGTCAAAGAGTATCCATTCCCTATACAGTGTCCCAGAACTATCAAGGCAGAGTTTTTACCCCGAAACTCCCGAGCCATGGATACATCTGGCAGCAAACACAAGGGCACTATAATCAGGCCTCAGGTTTCCAAAACAGTGGCTGAGAAGTTGGAAGGAGTGTCACATACATGAAATGCATCCCTTTTACTCCAGCAACCAGAGAACTGGCAGGTTTGGGATAAGATGACTATTTAAAATCCCTATACCTTATGTTTATAAAGTATGTTCAACTTTTTCAAGATCACATATAATTACCACAAGGATGATTAATAGGTAATAACAATAATTAATAACAATAATTGAGGTCTTATGTGCCAGGCACTAGTCTAAAATATGTATATATATAATATGTAAATATATATATATATGCATATATATATATACATATATATACATATATATATACATATATATATATATATATATATAATTTCTCAGAACAACCTCCATGAGGTAGATTATTATTATCCCCACTACAGTGATGAAGCAACTGAAGAATAAAGACTTTAGGTAATGTACAAAGTCACACACATTCTAAGTGGTCCCCCAGGAAGAAACAAGGACAATCTGATTCCACAGGCAATGCTTTTAGCCATTCATCTTTATTTGACAGGGAAAAGCAAACTTGCCCATAACCATATAGAAAGATAATGGTGGAACACTCCTGAATAAACTCCATCTCACAAGATTGTTTTGAGGATTAAATGGTAACTGCCTTTATTATTTTCATTATGATTAGATGAGGGCACTGTGTTAAGCACACAATTGAAGAGAAACATCTGCAATGTATATGACTGACAAAGAGTTGATATCTTCTATGTATAAATAGATATGTCAGTTTAATAAGGTAAAAACGGACCGACCCACAGAAAAATAAGCAAGGGACACAAACATAAATTTGAAGAAAGAAAAAATAGTCATTAAATATTTGGAAACTTTCCTTCCTGCTAAAGGTAATATAAATAAAAACAATGTAATATCTTTTTTTACCTTCCCAGTCAGCAGAAAAAAGTTTTTAAATATAACATAGTGCTGGTGTAGGTACAAGAGAAGGGAATAGTCTCATGGGCTCCTCCTGGGAAAACAAATTGTTACATTTACTGTCTTTCTGGGGAACATTTGAATTAAGCCCCATTCTAGTTTTCAGACCTCTGCACCTTCGATTTCTTTACTGATGATACAACTCCCTCTTCTTACACATCCTTTAGGTAAGAAACTTGACTCAGTCAATTCTGGCTGTGATGACTCTTTGAGTCTGGGACCTCAGTGAGAGGCCTGAGCAAGCCCTGGGGCTTGTTGGACTTATCACTCTATACCTGAACAGTGAGTTCAAATGCAAGACACATAGAGAAGAACACATAAAGTCAAGTGGTGCAAAGCCTGGAAGGAAAGCAGAAGCCATGTGAGGCACAGCAGGGAGGTGTGTGTTGAGGGCACAATCTGGTAAAGAGAACATGAAAGTTGGGTGAAAAAGGGATAGAAAAGGATAGAAGGGGACAGGTGTCAGAAAGGGAGAGGTGAGAGTGGTGACTCTTTGTGTGGGCATGTTTTAAGAGCCCGTCCTCCCAACCTTGCCTCTCCCCCCCACCCCTGCCCGCCAATAATTCTTCTTCTAACAGGCCTCCTGTGAACAGTACAGCTCTCAGAAGGGTGTAAGAGGGGGCCACAGGAGCTGGCAGAGCCTTGGGCATGTGAGAGCTGCAGGCTATGCTGTTTGCTTGTGCTCTCTGTTCTCCCTGCTCTCCCCAGCTCAGGCTGTTCCAAGAACTCCATGTCATCATTATGGGAATGTGGGCTGAGCTCTCAGACCTGTAGCATGAACTGCCCCTTCTCAGAGCTCTCCTGGGCACAGGAGGTCTGTTAGAGGAAGAATTGGCAGTGGGGAGCAAGGTTGGGAGGACAGGCTCTTAAAACATGCCCACACAAAGAGTCACCACTCTCACCTCTCCCTTTCTGACACCTGTCCTCTTCTATCCTTTTCTGTCCCTTCTTCGTCCAACTTTCATCTTCTCTTCTCTTTACCAGACTGTGCCCTCAACACACACCTCCCTGCTGTGCCTCGTATGGCTTCTGCTTTCCTTCCAGGCTTTGCACCACTTGACTTTATATGTTCTTCTCTGTTTGTCTTGCATTTGAACTCACTGTTCAGGCACAGAGTGACAACTCAGACAGATTTCTGGAGCCTGGCCACCCATATGACTTTCACTCAAAGGCCAGTATTCCATCTGCCCTGGTTTCAGCTCCTGTGGGGCAAACCTGTTTATCCAGGGCTCATGAAACACATGGCCCTGGTTTGTCCAGGTGGAAAAGGACAAGAACGGCATGAATTGCTGTACTTACCCCGGGTACACATCAAGCCCCGCTGGGGTGGGGGCGGGTGGGGTTTGTCCCTGAGCAGCTCCCTAACCTGATCATACTCATTGTAAGCATTTTTATGAGAAGGCACAAATAATGTACCCTCACTATACAAGGTATTGGATACAGGACAATAATATAATATCTTAAGAAAGACATCTCTGTTGTCTCAAGTGATCAGTGCAGGCACCTGTAAAAGAAGAACTAACATCTTGAATTTGGTAGAAGAAGAAAAAGGGGCTAGGAATGGGAAAAAACACATGAATAGGAGTAGGTGAAACTAGAGTTGATATTGCTATAGCCACTTCAGCTTTCTTTTGACTAGAATTATCATGATACATAATTTCACATCCTTTACTGTTAACCACTTCGTGTCTTCATATAAAGTGCATTTCTTACAGACAGTGTATAGTTGACTTTCTTTTTAATCCAATCTATCACTGGCTGTTAATTGGTTTGCTTAGACCATTTACATTTAATGATATTATTAATATGATTAGTTTGAATCTAGCATCTTACTTTTTGTTTTCTGTTTCTCTTCTATTTTTTTGCTCCCTTTTTTCTGATTTATGGGCCTTCATTTGGATTTATCAAATTATTTAATAATTCCACTTTATCTCCTTTTTTGACTTTTTAGTATCTCTTTATTTTGTTAATTCAGTGGTTGCATCAGGATTTTTAGTATATATCTTTAACTTATTATCACAGCCCACTTTCAACTGATACATATTACTTCATTTATAGTATAAGAACCTTATGATAATATACTTCCATTTCTCTCCTTTCAGATTTTATGTTATTGTTGTCATGCATTTTACTTTGAAATGTGATATAAATCCCATTATACATTGCTACTATTGTTTCTTTAAGTAGTCGATTATATTTTAAATAAATTTAAGTAATAAGAAAAAGTCATATTCATTTGTGGTTACCATTTGCAATGTTCTTCACTCCTTGGTGTAGCTCCAGATTTCCAACTGGTATAACTTTCCCTCTGCCTGTTTGATTTTCCTTTAACATTTATTGTACTGTGAGTTTGCTGGTGAGTAATTCTTTGAGCTTCACAATCTGAGAATGTTTTTATTTTGCTTTAGTGTTTTAAAGATATTTTTGCCAGGTATAGAATTTCTAAGTTGACAGTTTTCTTACTTTGAGTATTTTAATATTTTCCCATGTATTCTTACTTATATTATTTCAGATAATCTAATGTCACCATTGTCTTTGTTTTTCTGCCTGTAGTATGTCTTTTTTTCTGAGACTACATCTGTGGTTTTCTTTATATTGCTATTTTTTTCTCCTCAGTTTGATTATGACATGTCTTGTTATAGTTTTCTTCATGTTTTTGTGTGTGGGGTTTGTTGAGCTTATTTGGATTTGTGAATTTTTACTGTTCATTAAGTTTTGAAAGTTTTTGGTTATTCTTTCTTCCAATTTTTTTCCCATCACCCTGTCTCTTTTCTACAGGTACTCAGATTATCCATCTGAGTCACTGGAATTCATTCTACAGCTTACTGTGCTCTTTTCATTTTTGTTTTGTTGTCTATTTCTGTGTTTCATTCGCATCATTTCTATTGCTTCCAGGTGCACTAATCTTTCTTCTGCAATGTCTAATCTGTCATTAATCCCATCCAATGCATTTTTCATCTCATGCATTGTAGTTTTTATCTTTACAAGTTTGATTTTTTTCTATTGTCCATTATTCTACTTAACTTTTTGCACATATGGAAAGAATATAGTTATAATGGTGGTTTTAATGTCTTTATTTTGTGCCTGTTCTGGGTCAATTTCTTTCTTTTCTTTCTTTCTTTCTTTCTTTCTTTCTTTCTTTCTTTCTTTCTTTCTTTCTTTCTTTCTTTCTTTCTTTCTTTCCCTTCCTTCCTTCCTTCCTTCCTTCCTTCCTTCCTTCCTTCCTTCCTTCCTTCCTTCCTTCCTTCCTTCCTTCCTTCCTTTCCTTCTTTCTTTCTTTCTTTGTCAATTTCAATTGACTGATTATTCTCCTCATTATCGTTTGTGTTTTCCCGCTTCCTTTCATGTTTAACAATCTTTGATTGGATGCCAAACATTTTGAATTTTACCTCATTAGTTTACCTTGTATGGACATTTTTGTATTCCTATAAATCTTCTTGAACTTTTTCTCTGGGACACATGTGAGCTATTTGGAACCACATGGATCCTTTTGATTTCTTAGGTAGGTTCCAAAGTAGTAACAGTCTAGGGCTAATTATTCCCCACTACTGAGGCAAGACCTTCCTGAGTACTCTACCTACTGCCCCACGAATTTTGACTTTTTTCAGTCTGGCTAGTGGGAGTAGGCACTATTCCCTCTGATCCTTTTAAATGGTTCTTTCCCCACCTTCAGGTGGTTTTCTCCCACACATATGATAAACAGGACTTTGCTGAATACTTGAGGGGAACCCTTTGCAGATCTCCAAGATTCTGTCTGGAGACAGCTTGCTCCTTTCTGGTACTTTGTCCTACGGACTCGAGTTTCCTTGGCCTCCTCATTTGCTCAATTCTACCTCCTTAATTCAGGTAGTTTTCAGGCTCTTCCTAAATTTTCCCTCCCTTCACTTTTGCATGAAATCTCTCCCAAGATAGCAAGCCAAGTGAATTGTAGGGCTTAGCTTGCTTGTTTCCCATCTTTGAAGGATCAGTGTGTTTCGTTGCCTGGATGTCCCCTATCTTAAAAATATTTTTTTTTCTGGCATTTTGTCAGTTTTTAAAATTGTTTCAGGTGGGAGGGTAAATCAGGTCCATGTTATTCATTCTTGACTGGAAGATGATATTAGGCCTTTTTTATTTTATTTTAAAACAAAGTCTAAAATATTTTTATCCAAACAGACTCCCTTCAAATTTTTGGAGTTAAATGACTTTCCTTGCTCTTCTAGTGGGGAAGTAGATATATCATGGCAGAGTTGCACTCATGATGCACATCTGTAATGATGCAAAAGCTGAAAAACACATGGGTTAAGTGGAGATTTCATAGGAAATAAGAATACTTTGCTAAGGTATAAATTGGAATTTTGTTTTTATTGCTGTATAATGTTGGGAAATAAGACAAAAATTCTTCATTTCTGTAACACAAGAAGTTGTCATACTTTTGGGTCTTGACAGCTCAAAAGTAATGTTAATGGCTTTTGTGTTAACTTTAAACACTTTTAGCGATCTAAAAAGTGAGGGAAAAATAACATTGCGTTCATTATTAGGACGATTTATAACAGAAGGAGAAACTGATGATGCCAAACGACACCTACATAGAAAGAACTGAACTTGCTGCTTTTTTTAGGACAAATCCAGATGCGTTGATTTTTCTTTTTTAATTGTGTAAGAAAGGTGAAAGACACCTAAAATAATAACCGAGGTAAATATAGCTATCACCCTTGACAGCTGTGGTTTTGGGGAAGATATGTTGGATTTAGAAAAGAAAGTCACACTTTTGTTGCACCTGAGTTTGAGAAGCAATTTCACACTGCACGTAGTTTGAAAAGTTGTTGTTGTTTGTTTGTTTTCAAGCTGTTGTTGGTTTTTTGAAATTTATTTCTGGTGTCTTCTACCATTAGAGATTATTATTATGTTATTTGTTTTTAGTGACATTTTCTATGTACTTGTGTAATGGGTATGTAATTCAGCCTATATGTGTGTAATCAAATCTTTCAATAATTTTCTTTATGTCTGTGCTTTTGTTTTGTTTAATAAAGACATCTCTTACTAACTCCAAAATTATGAAAAATATTCTATGTAGTTTTGTTATTAATTCTATTTATAACATAAATATCAATCTTATTAGTTTTATTTTTAAAAATATTATTTTGATCTCTAGTCCCTCATACATTAAAGACTCTGTGTGTGGGGGCGGGGGTACAGACACTGGAATCTATGTTATTTTTTTCTTGATAGAGAGCCCATTGTCTCACTGGATTTATTTTCCTTTTCCCAAGCAAAAGCTGACATATTCTATCCAAATATATTCTATACTTCTATTTTCCTGTTATTCCTGATCTTTGAGAAGGATTAAATTATGAAATCAAACCAAAGCAGTGGCCATATCTTAGTTCTTTGTGAATAAATCCTAGAGTAGCTCTTGGTTAAATTGTATAAGGAAAATATAGTCTTTAGCCATCTTCAAATGTATACTGTTCACAAACATTTTTAGGCAATATTTAATGCTTCAGATTTTCACACCTATAACCAAACTGAGAATGATGTTAGGTTGAGGAAATTTGGGGAAAAGTGTGATCCTTTTGGGTCATAAAAAGATCAGTGAGTTTTCTGAAACTCACATCTTTTGCTCAAAAAAATTTCTTCTCTTCAGGGCCTGTAAAGACTTGAGTAGTCTTTTTCATGTCTTCAAACTTCTTAATCCTTTATGAATTCGACTTAATGGTTTCATGCTTCTGAAAATCCTTTCTCACCCCAAAAGTATCTGCATTTTCATTTATACTCTATTACTTTTATTGATTTTTAAATTTTAGTTCTTTCATCCATCTCAGATTTATTTTGAAGTATAGTGAGAGATAGTTTTTTCCCCACATGATTTATACGTAATCTTAGTACCAATTATTTGTGGAATACAATCCATTCTCTCACCCTTAATTTAAAAGTTGCCTTATATATTAAATAATCCTGTTCCTGAATGATCTATTTGTGTTTTGAGAATAGATTTATCTATTCATGTGCCAATAATATGCTTTTACTTATGATCATTTTATAAAACATTTTGATATCTAACAAAGTAATTACATTCATACCTCTTCTTGTTCAAAGATTTAGTTCAGATACAAAAGAGAAAGTAGATTAGTGGCTGCCTGGGCAGAGTGTAGGAATGGGATTAATTAAATTGGTAAGAGAGAGAGACAGACAGAGACAGACACGGGCAGAAACAGAGATGGAGGACACAGAGGACATAACATTGAAGCATGCTCATGCTTGATCCCTTCTCCAAGGACGTCTATGGTGAGAGGTGAATAAGAGGAGAAAATTCCAAGATGAAGAATTTTTCTCATAACAGCAGATTGTTAATGAGGGGAGGGCGGATCACTCATGGCTCTTTTCAGTGCAAGTTCTTTACTCCTAAAAAGGGAACTGATGCATTCTATCAGCTGGAAGGAGCATGTGAGCCTTTTTATCCTCCTCTCTCCCTCTCCCCCCACTGCTGTCTTGATCTCCTTTCTCTTTCCCTCCAGCCCTTTGTCTCTCCCTTGCTCACTCCCTCTTTCCTTCATCTCCCTCTCTTACCCCAGTCTTCTAGACTGAACGTAAGCCTAGTAAGGTCAGTTTTTAACCAATATTTCGAAGATATTTAAATAGATACTGAGTTGTCAATTTTAAAATGGTCCAAAGTCTTAGAGCTCAGAAAAGCAATTGGTGGTGGAAATGGAGCCTGAATAGGAATAGAAGCAGGCACAGCACCACATTAGAACATGTCTCCTTATCTCTTCTCTTCTATTCCTCACAGGAAAATATGGGAACTTTGCTCACCATGCAGCCCCTGCCTCTGCTCCTCCTGCTGCTACAGCCATTTCCATTTCAGTTTCTAATGCTACGTAAATTTTTGAATTTCTCACCTTCTGAGGAAGAAGAATTTCAAGATTATCTGTCGGAATTACGTAGTACGGGGCCTACCAAACCACCTACCAAAAAAAGTTTCCAAAAGGATGTTATAATTGGTTTTGAAGATCCGTTATCTGATTTCAACTACTGTCGTGAAGCAATTATGATGAAAAATGTTCACACCAGGTTTCACTGTAGAAAAGAACATTTCTTCCTTGGTGTAGAATATGAGGAGTTGCAACAGTTGTGTAGACAAAGGTTTGTGGCATGTAAGAATGGAGTTAAGAGATGTCACAGGAGCCGGAAACTAATAGAAGGAGTGTATTGTAATTTAACCGATGGAGTCAGGATGCCACAATGTGAATATGAATCTTTTTATAGGAAGGGATATGTCCTTATCACTTGTCGATGGCAAGACGATATCAGACAAATTATTCCTGCTCATGTAAATGATATTTTGGAAATACATGACCAGCAGTAAAGTATCAGCTACCAGGAAGATATCTTCTTCCCAGCATTCTAGAAGAGTAGTCTCTAAGAGGTTAGAGTGAGAGCATATACCCCTCTCCATGCTGATTCTTATAGGTCAAAACTGAGAATGGTAATTTTGATCCCCTTCATTTTAATCATTTCCTTTCCGCTGTTCTTCCCGGATATGATGCACAAGCAATGTGGGCTAGGTTCACAGGTAGTACTCTGAGATGTGGTTTCAAACAGGCCATGTAATTTAGCCCATTTCAAATGCATTATGTGGATGAATGCCTGCAGTGAAAGATGACCAGTACCTAAAGGAACAGGAAATGGTGTCTTGAAATGTGCTTCAAAGTTGTTTTCATGTGAATCTCTAGTTCAGTAGAAATAATAAAGTACAGTGACCTAGAAAAGTGTCTCTGGTATGGTTCTGTGGGGTTTCTGAGTTTGGAATTACTAACCTTTCTGTGTGACACAATTTTGTAGCAAAAAGATCCTGAAGTCCCTTGAGAAATTGTGTAATTCATCTTTCTAGTGCAATATGTATAGAGATTTCGCTTGTTCTGTTCTTTCCATACAACACAGTATTCATGGGAAAATGAAAGTGTAGATTTGAATCCTGAGACATCTCAGGATAAATACCTCAATATTCAGGACAGCAAAATCCCCAGAGTGCTTTTCAATTGTCCAATGCTACTTTTGTGGATTCCCATATTTTTTATTTAACTTAGACATCGCTGTTCACAAAACTACAAACATTTCATCACTTTCTGATATAGTCACATTTATTCACAATTTCTTTTCTCATTTTCCATAGCTTTGGCTTTATCTGAGAATATCCTACTTCCAAAAAAGACTGAAGAATCAGCATGATAAAAGAAATCTATCTGTCCAGTTTAGGTAATAATTTCTCTCCTTTTATATGTGAAACTTCTTAATATCTTTGTATCATTATTCCCTACAATTAACTTGTGGACAATGGAATAAGGAGAGTAATGATGGGGGATGGTAGGGAGAGTGTCTATTGCTCTTGCATACTTCAATGCAATCCAATCCACTCATCTTTTTTCCATTCCCTAGCCTTCAGACTCAGAGATAAGGTTCTAATTCATTAATTACTTGATGTAAATAGGGACCTATGGCCAAGGGCTTCCAGACTGCATTTCAGTGGCTAAGGAAAGGATACCAGAAAACCAAGCCTTTAGATACCACTATTCACTTGGAAGCTCGTGGCTTTTAAGTGTAATGTCTTAGTGAGTGAGGATCCTATCAAAGTTTTAGGAATCTCCATGACACAGTCTAAAACCAACCTTTTATACATCAGTTGAGGAAGATCTGCACATAGGCTAACCTGGGTAGGTGCTATGGGCATCTCTTCTGGGCCATGTTCATCTTATCTATTTTGGGGTTATACAACAAACAAAATATTTATGACAGTATGATATAGTACAATAACTAAGGCATGAAATAATCATCATGTATCTGCTTCTCTCCGAAGTAAATGATCTGATTCATATACATTTTAGAATGAAAGACATGGAAATAGAACAAGGATTATTTACAAAGATTGTTTCTCTCATCCAACATTGCATAAGAAATTCAAATCCTGGCTTCTACCCACCATATTCCTTAAGAAGAGTTAAAACTATAATTTTCAGCTTCATCCATTGTAAAATTTCAAAAGATTATTGTTCAATCTCCATTAGCACTCCCTCCTTAATAATACCAACCTAATAAGATGAATGTTGTCCATAACCTTCACTCACATAATTTATTCTTTATATTAGAGTCTCTTGAGATGATGCAATATTAATTTTTTAAATTGTGGTGAAATATACATAGCATAAAATTTACCATTTTAGCCATTTTTAAGTGTGCAGTTCAGTAACATTAACTGCATTCACATTGTTGTACAACCATCATCACCAGCTATCTCCAGAAATTTTTTATCTTGCATAACAAAACTCTGTACCCATTAAATGATAACTCCCCATTCACCCTTCCCTTCAGCCCCTGGCAATACCATTCTACTTTCTGTCTCTATAAATTTGACTACTGTAGGTGCTTCATATAAGTGGAACCATACAGAATTTGTCCTTTTGTAATTGGCTTATTTCACTTAACATAATGTCCTCAAGTTTTAACCACATTGTATTATCATGTGACAAAATTTCCTTCCTTTTTAAGGCTAAAAATATTCCATTAAATGTATATACTACGTGCTGTTTTTCTATTCATCCATCGATGCACCCTTGTGTGATTTTCACCATTTTGCTATTGTGAATAATGCTCCTATGAACATGGATCTACAAATATCTGTTTGAGTCTTTGCTTTCAATTCTTTTGAATGTGTACTCAGAAGTGAAATTGCTGAGTCACATGGTAATTCTATTTTTAATATTTTGAGGAACCACCACACTCTTCCATAGCAGCTACAACATTTTACATTTCCACCAGCAGTGCACTAAGGCTCCAATTTCCCCAGTCCTCACCAACACTTACTTGCTAGTTTGTTTGTTTTTTTCAAATAGCCATCCTAATGGATGTGAAGTAGTGACAACAATAATTTTAAATTTTAGTTATTCAGTGAAAGAATGTAGGCAACAGCATTTGCAAGACTAAGAAAAAAAGTCTCAGATTATTGATGAAAATATAAATTGATAAAATGATTTCTTGAGAAAAATTGGGAAGATGTGTCTGATGTTTTGACAACATGAAACACAATTTCACTTTCAGAAATTTACCTTAAGCACTCTAGGACTAAGGAAGTATTTTTGCAAGGGCACAAAGACATATATACCAAGATGTTCAGTGCCGCTCTACTCCCAGGAAGCATCCAGAGAGTGGCTGCATTAATTAGGACCAACTCTAATCCCTTAAAAGTGCTTGCCTTGCACCTAAAACTAATTGTATGTCAACGGTAATTGAAAAATAAAACATTATTTAAAAAAATAATATCAAGAGTAAAAAAAAGAAAGTGCTTGCCTTGTACTGTGTAGGTAGCACATGAGAAAAGAATTTTCAAAGTTTCTTTCTATTGATCACTGAGGGTGGGCAGATGCTACCAGGTGGGGCAGAAACAAAAGCTGTTAAAGCTCAGAGATATAAGATTATGAGACTGGATCTAGGTTTAGTCCTAGAGTGCTAAAGAGAGGCTACATTGGACCAAAAGTTAGGCCTTGCTTTTTTAGCTCTCTAAGGCCCTCTGTTGAGGAATGGGGAGGGTGACAAATTTTTCAGCAATAAGAGGACATGAAAAGATTTGACCCAATCCTACATCATTCACATTTTCCACCCATTACAAACTATGTCGCATGATAATTTCATAGTTGTTTCAATTTTCTCCCATGACATTATGAATCTCTGGTCTTCCAAGATATCCTCCCAGAAAAGGTGGTCATCTTCACAGCTGCTAATCTCGGTATACTCAGCCACACTGCCAGTTTCAAAATGTTATTTCTTTTCTCCCCCATGAAAAGTTACAGCATTATAACTTCCTGAATTCCAAAGGAATGGAAGAAGATTAGCACCTCACTGTTGGTGGCCCAGTTAGTCGGTGAAAGGTAGATCCTGCTTTTAACTAATAAGCAGATTTGTTAGAAAATACTCTAGAGGGATATACAAAATAAGAAATTATCATTTTTCCCCCCAAACTTGGAGATGATTTTTTTATCTTCCTGGGTAAGAAGCACATTATTCTGTTTTGTGCTTTAACTTAGACCATCTGTCTATTTGGGGACGGTAGCAGTGCTCTGACTGAGATTATGAGGGGTGGCTAGTCTCTTCACTATCCACGGTATTGCAAGCACCCCTTTCTGGCCCTACTTAAACATATGTTCATTCATTTATTCAATAAGTATTTGTTAAGTGTCTATACACGGCAGTCACTTTGCCAGCTATTGGATCCAAAGTGAAATATGGTTATCTGGTTATAGGTTAAGTTGTTCCTAAAACCAGAATTCAAACAGATTCAGGCATACATGGTTAACTAGTGAGGCAGTGTTTGTAAGAATTCTAGTTACATGAGGAGAATTGTTGAAGACAAAGGATTCTGCATAACAGAAAAAAAGAAAACTATGACAAAGAAGAATGGTGTTTCATTTCTATCTACCTCCTTATCCCATGCTCCACATACACATTAACACGCCCCTGGCCTTTTTGAGCAGTGTTTGAACACTACAGAAAGAAAATTTTAAGTAGAATATGGTGGAGCTATTTTCATGAAAGACTCTAAGAGACTAAGGAACAAATAGTATTGTTTTGGTGCGTAGGGTATAAAGCGTAACACAGAGTGATAAAGGCGTAATCTGTCCATTTCCCAAAGGAAAACCACACACATCTAAAACCTCCACCTGAACAGATTTGATGTTGTTGGAAGAAAGCACATCTTGGTATAGAAGCCAAGAGTCATGGAGGCAACTGGCAGCTATTACATCGATCAAGCCTCCACAAGTGTCTTTGAGGGTAAAGGATACCATCAAGAAGGACTGAGTAGAAGAAAAAAAAGGCACCACATGATACTCATGGCTCATTGGTCTGGGAGCATTTTGAGACTTCCTTTAGAGAATCCTAGATATGACAGATATGACCTGGGTGAGATTTTTAAGAGCATGTAGAGAGTTATAGGAGTGCAGACACTACCATTGTCTCTCAATTAGTGTAATCCTTTTTTTCATCTGGGGTTGTAATAAGAGCTTCAAATTTTACCTGAGCACATCGCCACCCAAAATAAAAGAGATATTTCCCAGTTTTCTTTGCAAGTAAAATTGGCCATGTGACTAATTTGTAAACAATGGGATATCTAGGGAGAATGAGCGAAATGAATGAAACAATTCTGGGATGTGTCTTTGAAGGAAAAAGGAATCCTCTTATTTTTTCCTTCTCTTTTTTCTAATGGCTGAAGCTAGAGCAGCCATCGTGGATCCTGACATGGAAGCCCTGTGCTAGGTTTGGCAGAGCAACAAAATAGAAAGAACTTGGATACCTGACCCCATGAAACTCCATACCAGACTATCCCTGGACTTTAGAAAAAGAAATGTGAGCGAGAAACAAATACCTCTCTTGTTTCAGCCACTGCCATTAGAAATTTCGGTCACTGTCAAACCAATTCTAATTAATACATACAGGAATTAAAATCATGTGAGATATAGGTGGTTACTGTTAAAACGATCCAATCAATAACCCAAGACTGATGAGACCTGAGGAGATTTAGGCTGTCCAAACATAGGTCTGGTGTAAATTTTAAGAATTACATGTAATGATATGATTATAAAAACAGAAGCACAACAGCCGACGATATGTTAGAGAAATGGCAAACCTCTTCTAACTACTGTCTTATTTCCATTCTTTACGTCAAATATTCTGGCATAGGAGCACAACAAAAGAAAATTCAAACATAGAATTAGTAGAAACAACTTTTAGGTTGGGAATTATAATTTGGGATGCATCACAGATCTGTTCCTGAGCCTGGAGGACCACAGAAATCCTTTGTGCTTCATTAGACTCAGATTCTTCTTCTTAATCTTGAGACTATGACAGGCAGAAGTTAGGCTCTTTGGTCAGTCCCTAAACCAAGACCCAAACTGAGATTTCCAGTGTTGCGCATCCTTGGTATTCATCTCGTGATTTATCACAGGTCATAAGACAGCTTTGTGAGATACCCAAAATGCACTCAGGTATCTTCTGAATTTATGAATTAAATAATAAAATTGCAAGTTAAATTTAAAAGCCTAAGGAAGAACTAATTTTTTGTTTTAACCAGATTAATTCCCATTGTTAAAATCAAAATAAACTTCTTTTTTTTTTTTTTCAAAGATTTTATTGGGGGAAGGGGAACAGGACTTTATTGAGGAACAGTGTGTACTTCCGGGACATTTTTCCAAGTCATGTTGTTGTCCTTTCAATCTTAGCGGTGGAGGTTGCCGTTCAGCTTCAAGCTGTTGTCCTTTTGGTCTTAGTTGTGGAGGGCGCAGCTCAGCTCCAGGTCCAGTTGCCATTGCTAGTTGCAGGGGGCACAGCCCAAGGGAGTCGAACCGGCAACCTTGTAGTTGAGAGAACGCACTCCAATCAACTGAGCCATCCGGGAGCTCAGCAGCAGCTCAGCTCAAGGTGCTGTGTTCAATCTTAGTTTCAGGGGGCACAGCCCACCATCCCTTGCAGAGTCAAGGAATCGAACTGGCAACCTTGTGGTTGAGAGCCCACTGGCCCATGTGGGAATCGAACCGGTACCCTTCGGAGTTAGGAGCATAGAGCTCTAACCGCCTGAGCCACCCGGGCCAGCCCAAAATAAACTTCTTAATAAGTGCTCCGGAAAAACTGTTTTGAGTGCACCAAAAAACTCGAGTCAACCCCCACACCTTCTGATTCTCAACAGCCTGATACCATTGGCATGCCCTTGGCTGCTGCCCAGTGCTTATTGGGGGGAGGGGGAGCGACCTGCTGCTAGGCCTGAAGGCTGCCCTGGGCCTTCTGTTTCTGGCGGAGAGCCAAGACAAATTGAATGATGACCTTACTGGGAGACCCTTGGGGCACCGTTTGGACATGATCAAAGGACAGAGTTGATGGGGTAAAAAAAAATAATGTAGGAGATCTGGAACATTCTGATGTGTGTGGTACATGCACACATTGACCTTATTCGCCTCATTATTCAGGACATATCAGAAGTCAACTGTTCTCCCTAACTGGGAACAGGTACTCACTTCCTCTTATTTCAAATAGTAATAATAAAAATCATGAAAGCAACATGTGCAGGCTTCAATAACCTATAAATACAGGGTAAGGCTATATTTCCATTAAAAAACAACAACAAATTTTAAAGACTTCAAATGCCCATGGCCCCAATCAGGAACATAATCGCCCTTTAATGTCCTTGGGTCATTTCTGAACTCCCTGGGGGTGCGGACTTCACGCAGTCTCACATCCTTCCTACTGCTCTCTTTGTCCAGGGGTCATGTCCACTGACTGTCCTGTCAGAGAGTGTTGGGCCTGTCTCCACACTACTGATGCTGCTTCCAACATTGCCTCAGTTTCAGGGGAGAGAGCACTGCTTCCCCTTTACTTTCAGATGCCAAGATACACTGCTCTTCTCTAGTTATCCAGAGCAGAGTTGTGATTAGATAAAAACATCTTTAAAATTACATTTAAGAAAATTGGAGTGAAAAAATTTAAACAGTAATAAAATACGCAGAAGTTAATATCTTAGTATACACCTTTTGTTTGCCCTTGGGTACATTTCCAAAGGATAGAGCAAGTAAACTTCATGGGTTAAAGATTATTTGATTTGTGTTTATCACTGAGATGTACGTGTATGTTTTGTGCACTTTTCTATAACTGTGTTGTACTTCAATTTTAATGTTTAAATTTCTTCTGGATCAAAGCAAAATTACATTTTAAAATCCAAGTTACAATGACAAATTTTTCCCCCAAAAGCTATTTCAGTACATACTCTCACAAAAGGTTTTTCTAAATCCTTCTAACATTATTATCAAATATATACTATTCTATTTCAATAGCTTAAAAAAAAACACCTGATTCTCTTTGGGTATCAATGAGGTTAATCTTCTCAAATGTTTACTGTTAATTTATTCTTTTTTTGTGTGAATTTCCTATTCATATCCTCTGCATATCTTTATGTATTGACTTTAGGAGCACTTTTCATGCAATAGATATTAATCCTTCTAGTATATGCTGCAAATAGTTTTTTTATTTAGACGTTTTCTTTTAAAAATTTGTTTATGATACCTTTGGTCATTCAGAGGTCTTAAATTTTATGCACTGAATTACAACCTACGGTTTGCATATCCTTTAATATTATAAATACAGTTTTTCATATTTTCTGTTTGTGTGTTTATAAAGTGAGTTTCAAATGTCTTACATTTCAAATATTTAATTTGTATGAAATCTTTTTTAGTTTCTAAAGTGAAGTAGAAATCCAACTCTACTGACTTTCAAAGGACAGTCCGTATATCTCCACTAGTTTGCAATTCCACTATCTCAGTTGCTAGAGTGGTAGAATAGGTGGTTTCACACCAGCCGCTTACTAAAATAATTGCAAGAGCTGAACAAAAATAAATTATCTCTTTGAAGGCATCAGAGAGAGTCAGGTTAGTGACAAATTGTAGAGCCAAGTTTCAGGAAAGGATATAGCTGAACCTGGCATTTGCGATCACTTTCCCCCTCAAGGCAATGACAATTTCAAAGTGGCATATGAGAAGTTGAGACAAGCTTTATTCAGATTCTGAGGACTGAGGAAACAAAAATTTAAATTTAAAAGCCTAGAATGAAAAGATATGTGGTAATATCTAAGGCTTTTCGTTAGAATGCTGAGATATCTAGGAGTAAGAATGAATCAGAAATAGACTTACCCTCACATAGACTAAACCCCAGCCTTGAAGCACTTAAAACCCTGATGAATAAGTTTAATTAGGATTACTAGTGGTCCAATGCCTACTTCCTGCAAAAAGCAATGTTTTTCCTCATGGAGGAAAATAACATCTTCCAGAGCCTCAAAGTATAATATCTTTACAATTTTCATATACCATATTCAATATACAATGAAAAATAACCAATATACAAGAAGATAAGTCATGATAGTAAACCCTAGAACAAATGAGATTGAGAAGACACAGTACATAATTAAGAAAATGGAGTTATTAGACAAGAATTTTTATATTACTAATATGTCCACATACATAAAAATATGTCCATCCATAAATACAGCATGGTAGTCTAGTTCTAGTACTACAAGATGACTTCCAAGATCCGCCTCCTGTTGTATATGCCCTGCATTGTCTCTTCCACTGGAGTGTGGCAGGACTTCTGAATATAATGGGATAGTCACTTCATGATGTTATGGTTTATGGAAGAGTTGACTTGAAAGAAGGGAGGATGTGCTTGGTGGACCTGATTTGATTAGGTGGACTGGAAAAAAAAAAAAGATTCGAAATTTGAGAGGAAGTTAATTTGAGGGGATTTCCCACTATTGTCTTTAATACGGAGGGGGCAACATGGCAGGGAATAGCAGGTGGCTTCTGGATGCTGAGAGTAACTCCTAGCCCACATCCAGCTAACCGACAAGGACCTCAGTCCTACAACCAAAAGGAACTGGATTCAGCCACCACATGGATGAGTTGGGAAGTGAATTCTTTCCCCCAAAGCCTCCAAGAGTGTGCAGCCTAGCTGACTTCTGGAGCGTGAGACACTGGGTGGAGGACCAAGCTGAGCAAAAATTCAGACCGACAGACTGTGAGATAATAGGTATTGTTTTAAGCCACTAAGGTTGTGGTAATTTGTTATAAGCAATAAAATAACTAATACAAGAAGATCGAGATTTTTGACAGGCAACAAAAATAAAGGCAAAGAAATAAAATGGAATACTAGAACTAAAAACTTCCACTGAAATAAAAACCTGATGCAGAGGTCTAAAAGCAGATAGACACAACTGGGCCCCGCAACACAGGTGGGTTCCAATTTCTCCACATCTTCAACAACACTTGCTACGTTCACAGTTTTTTGATGATGGATAAATACATTGTGGTATATGCATATAATGCAATATTATTCAACCACAAAAAATGAAAGAAGTACTGATACATGTCCCAATGTGGGCAAACCTGGAAAACAGTAAGCTAAGGGAAAGAAGCCAGACATAAAATGTCAATATTGTATGATTCTATTTGTGTGAAATATCCAATATAGGTACATACACAGAGACAGAAAGCAAATTGGTGTTTGCCAGGGGGTAAAAAGAGGGCAGAATCAGGAGTGACTGCTTAATGGATGTGAGGTTTTCCTTGGGGATGTGAAATATTTGGCATCTATATAAAGGTGGTGGTTACATAACATTGTAAATGTACTAAATGCCACTGAGGTATATTTTAAGTGTTTGTAATATATTATCTGGTGTACAACATAATGGTTAGACTTTTATATAATTTAAGAAGTGATCCTGCTGACTAGTCTAGTACCCACCTGGCACTATACATAGTTATTACCATATCATTGACTATATTCCTTATGCTTTACTTTACATCCCCATGACTATTTTGTAACTACCAATTTGTACTTCTTAATCCCTTCACCTTTTTCACCCTGTTCCCTAACCCCTCTCCCATCTGTCACCCTGATAAATCCAATACCCACCTGACACTATACATGGTTATCACAATATTATATTCCCCATGCTTTACTCTACATTCCCGTGACTACTTGTGTAACAACAAATTTGTACTTCATCCCCTTTTTTACTCACCCCTGATACCCCTGCCATCTGGCAACCATCAAAATGTTTTCTGTATCTATGAGTTTATTTCTGTTTTGTTTGTTTATTTTGTTCTTTAGATTCCACATATAAGCAAAATCATTTACATCTGTCTTTCTTTGTCTGACATTCTCCCTCCAGGCCTATCTATGCCACTGCAGATGGCAAGAACCCATTCCCTTGCATGGCCGAGCAATATTCCATTTTATATTGTACCACCTCCTCTTTCTCCATTCATCCATCAACAAACACCCAGGCCGCCTCCACATCGTGGCCATTGTAAACTATGCTGCAATGAACATATGGATGCACACGTCCCCTCAAAGTAGCATTTGGGGTTTCTTCGGATAAATACCCAGAAGTAGGATTGTTGGCTCCTTCTTTGTCTCTTGTTATAGCCTTTGTTTTAAAGTCTATTTTGTCTGGTATAAGTATTGCTACCCCAACTGTCGTGCGGGGGACCCTGCTCGCTGCGCCATTTGTCGTGCAGGGTCTCAGCTCCCACTCCCCGCCCAAGAACGCAGGACACGGTAAGGCCAAACAGGAACACCCACGGAGCCATAGATAGGGGAGTCAAACCAATATATTCTCGCTGGCGGCTAGACTGGAGACACAGGAAGCAGGATCTACATAATCTGCCTAACAGCAGTCCGCGCTTGCCAGCCACCATCTTCTTGCTAGCCCCCATTCTTTTTTTGCTAGCATAGCCACAGCCGTTATATTAGTGGCCAATGGCTTACGGGTTACAGCTGACAGCCAACTAGCCACAGCTGCTGGCCATCTGATCACAGTTGATGGCCATTTACTACCCGAGCCAGCACCTTTCTATGTGAGGCCGAGAGCCTGGAAACTGTTTTTTGGGGTTTTGTCCCCACACCAACTTTTTTGCTTGTTTCCATTTTCATGAAATACTTTTTTCCATCTCTTTACTTTTAGTCTGTGTCTGTCTTTCAATCTGAAGTGAGTCTCTTCTAGGCGGCATCTGAAAGGGTTTTGTTTTCTTAGCCATTCAGCCACCCTATGTCTTTTGATTGGAGCATTTCATTCATTTACATTGAAAGTAATTGTTGACAGATATGTAGCTCTTGCCATTTTATTATTCGTATATTTATTTTTCCATCTTAAAGGAGTCCCTATAACATTCCTTGTAATACTGGTAATATTGATTTGGTGATGATGAACTCCTTTAGCTTTTTCTTGTTTGGGAAGCTCTTTATCTGCCCTTTGATATTAAATGATAGCCTTGCTGGGTTGTGGGGAGCCATGATTTCTTGTTTCTCAGGAGTCTTGTGGTCTGGCTTCTAAAACATTATCTCTGCAAAACACCTGGGGAGCTTGCAAGTTGCTGAGGAATGAGGTGGGAGTGGCTGGTTTCCCCCGGACACAGATAACTGATGGCTATCAGGGCAAATGGTAGTCTCTTTCATATGTTAATTACTTTGGGGAGTTTTGTAGTGACTCTGTAGTTTCTTTGAAGTTAGAAATTTACCTTCTGTGAGGTAATGCGCACATGTGATTGTTAAACTGCACGTACCCATAGGGTATATATTGGTGAAGATAATTAAACAGGGTGCTTCAGAGATCACTGAAGACCGGCAGCATCATCATTTGTGTGAGTGTCTCTTTCTTTCATTTCCCACTCCCCCTTTCAGGGACCTTTCGACTCGTGGCGGCTGGCCCGCCACACTGGGTAGAGTGCTCATGGGTGTAGATCCTTGCTTTTCATCACGTTGATTATTTTGTGCCAGTCTCTTCTAGCCTGCAAAGTTTCTGCTGAGAAATCAGCTGACAATCTTAAGGGGGCTCCTTCATAAGTGACTGGTGATTACATTTAGTCTACTGGTGATCACTTCTAGTGCATTCTTCATTTCAGTTATTGTATTGTTCACTTCCGACTGATTTTTTTTTTATGTCCCCTTTTATACTTGCTATCTCTTTGTTGAAGTTTTCACTAAGTTCCCTGAGCAACCTTATAACCATTGTTTTGAACTCTGTATCTGGTAGGTTGCTTGCCTCCATTTTGTTTAGTTCTTTTCTGGAGTTTTCTCCTGTTCGTTCATTTGGGACGTATTTCTTTGTTTCCTCATTTTGGCTGCACTTTGTGTTTGTTTCGGTGTATTAGGTAGATCTGTTATGTCTCCCAGTCTTGGCCCGGTGGCCTTATGTAGTAGGTGTGCTGTGGAGCACTCAGGCAACCTTGGTCACCTGAGCCAGGTGCTCCAGGTGTGTCCTTCATGTGGGTTATAGTTAAAGTTGAGCCTTGATTGCTTTTGACACATCAGTGGGTAGGATTGACCCTGAGGCTAACGGACTGTGGGGTTTGGCCACAGCCACAGGCAGCTGTGCAGGGAGCTTACCCCACTGAGTGGGATTCATGCCACTGGGCTCTGGTGCTTGTTGAGACTGCCCTTTGGGTGTACTCCCTGTGGGCAAATTGGGTGGTGCTCTGCTGTGGTCTGAAGTCAACCTCCAAGTATGTTGGTCTGGGGCCTCCTGGGAGGGACTCTGGTGCTGGCCCAGGTCACCTGCTACCTATGACCAGCCAGAGACTACCTGGTAGGAGCTACAAAGGGATCCACAGCTGTTCACTGCCTGTGCTAAACCTGGAGGCACGTGGGAGAGGCCACGCTGCAAACTAAGGACAGCTGCTACCAGTACTGGCCCTTGAGTAGCTCCACAGAAAGCCAAGATACCCTGAGACCTGCTGCCACCTGCTGGCTCCCATAAGATTCAGCCACTGATAAAGCTTTGTGTGGTACACAAGTTGGATGAAGCAGGGTCTAAGGGAATCACTCAAGTGGGAAGAGTAGTTTTTATCAGGTCAGTGTAATTCTTGTTTGGTGCCAGTGAGGAGCCTGGAGCTACTCAGCAAGTCTCAGAGCACACTGAGGCTAGTTGCCACCTGTCTGGGACCCCGATAATTTTCCAAGAAAGAGTGCAATGTGGGTGGGTGTGATTGCTGAGAAAATGCCTCTGGCGTTGGGGGAGTTGGGCAGGGCAGGCTACCAGGGAGACAGCAGGGTGGAGCAGCTGAGCTCAACAGGCTAATTAAGATCCAGATTTGGCTGTATGGGGGAGGGCTCAACACAGGAGCCCTCCTGCCTGCTGGATGCTTGGGAGGAGGACCTCACACAGGGGTAATGGGAACTATCCCTTCGGTCTTTGCCTGACCCACACAATTCAGTCTCTCCCCATCTGTTTCTGATGCCCCCTTGGTCACCATCCCTTTGCTGGAGCCCAGGATGAGTGTCTGCGAGCAAGAATGTCTGTGTGCAGGCCTTTTAAGGGGTTGTCTGGGTTCCTGCAGCCTTCCATCCTACCTGGACAGTTGGAACACCCACTGTTTTTCACAGCCAGATGTTATGGGGGCTCCATTTCCTGGCACCAATACTCCAGGCCGGGGACCCCGGTGTGGGGCTGGGGTCCTTCATTCTTCCAGGGTTGGCAGGGGCCTCTACAGCTGAGATATCCCTCCTGATTCTCTGTGTCTAGTGTTTTAAAGGGGATTAGATGAAAAGAAATATCCTGATAAATCTGTTTATGAAATTAGCTTTGGACTAACAATTTAGAATAGTGATAGGAAAATAAACAGTGAGTCACCAATTTGTACCTATATGTCAATTTCTTCCCCTCCCCAATGTTAAGAGCTATACATTGTAACTTGATGTTGAAAATCAACTGTTTTACAGAGATACATCCTTTTGATTTTTATCACTTGAATAATGCATATCAATTGTTGAAGACTAGGAAAAAAGTACTATTCAAAAATTAACTGTATTCCATCATCCAGGGAAATTATGATTAACTTATTGGTATATACCTCCCAGATTTACTCAGTAAAATAGGTGCTGAAATACTCAAATTTATTTAAAACCTTGAGACCTGAAAAGTCAAGGACCCACTTTACAGTTCTGATCATAAGATTAGTGCATTGGTGCCATCTGGTGGCGTACCTTGCACACATTGTACATGCTGGAGGTTTTGTTATTTTTAATAAATACATAAAAGAGGAAAAATTAGAACTACCATAAATTCAGCACCTACCGTTTGCCTAATATTATACACAAACACACACACACACACACACACACACACACACTACACATGCACATACATATATACACATGTATATAACCTTTTAAGAACGTTGAATTTTTTATTTTATAGAAACATTTATTTGCCCACAGCTACAAAATTAATTTTGTTTGCGTCCATTGTCTTCACATACTGAATTGCCTCCATATGTCTTTGAAGATTGCACTTAGAAAACATAAAGTGAAGGCAAACATCACAAAGCATTTTTAGAGGATAAAGTCTTAATATTTAATAATTATTAAATATTAATATATTTTATATTATTATATTATATTATGAGTTTTTTATATATAGTATAGTCTGAGTTATTTGAGGAAGTATTGCTTTCACAAAACAAAAACCAGGATGCTCTGAAAAGGTAACAATAAAAAAAGAATAAACACTCAGGAAATAGATATGTAAATGTCAGGGGGAACAAAAGAATCAGTATTAGGGCCAAAAAATAGTCAAAGAAATTTCCAGAAAATTAATTCCAAAATGTGAGAAAAACATAGAAGAAAGAATAAGATATGTAGAAGAGCAATTCAAGAGATCCAATATTTGATTCATAGAGTTTCAGAAAGAGAAGAGAGAGAAAAGGAAAACTGAAAATTTGATGAAGTAAATTTCTCAGACCTGAACATCCGAATGTCCAGATGAAACCCTACCATCACCACCGTATCTCCTCCCCCAGTGCAGGATACAATGACCTATACCTACGCACATCAACGTGAAAATTAAGAACACAGGCATAAAAAGATCCTAAAAGCTTGTTAGTGAGAAAATGGCAATAGAAATAAAAAAGACCATTTACAAAGACTGCAAATGGCATCAGACTTCTCAACAATAGCATTGGTAGGAATACAATAATTATTAGTTATAAAAGAAAAATAACGGTAGCTTCAGTAGAGAAACTTGGCAAATTCCACCTTAACCAAGTAAACAAACATCATTGGTAATGGATCAAATTGGAATTGAACGAGAACTGCTGGAATGCCGTGAGAAGAACACATTAGCATTCCTGTGACATCTCTGCTAAAGATGCAGAATCTGGATCGTATTAGGACAAACCCACACTGAGTGACAGTCTACAAAATAAGTGGCCTATAATCTTCAAAAGAGTCAAAGTCATGAATCAAAGAAAGCCTAATGAACTATATCAGACACAAGGAGAATAAAGAAATATGACAGAAGAAACACGTGACTCTGAATTGGGTCTTTTTGCTATAAAGGACCTTATTGGGACAAACAGTAAAATTTGAATAAGGTCTGAGTTAGATGGTACCATAATGTTAGTATTAACGTCCTGGTTTTGATGATTGTATTATGATTACATATGCAAATATCCTTGTTTGTAAAAAAGACACACTAATGTGTTCAGGGGTTAAGGAGCACTCAGCAAGTTACTTTCAAATATTAATAGTTCAGTAAAAAAATTTATTTGTATGGTAACTGCAACTTTTCTGTGAGCTTGGTATTACTTCAGACATTTAAATATATATATTAAAAGTATAATACAAAACTGTAAATAGCATTTTATTCTAATTTTGCTTTTAAAGATATTCATGTTTGTATTCATATTTGCACATAAAAAGACTAAAAGTATATGCAACAAAATCTTACGTGATTAACTTTGAATAGTGTAAGTACATTTGAGTATGACTCTTCTGTATTTTTCTAATTTTCTACAACGAATTTTATTGCTTTTTTTCTTGATTCATTAAATTGCTAGAAGAAAAACTATAAAATACATATAAACAAAAAATTAATTAAAATTGCCCTAAACCTCATCACTGAAAGTTAACCACTGATGACATTTTGACATACAACATTTCAGGATTTTTAAAATATGAATATATACATATAGATTTTTTTTTACAAATACATGCATGTTTTCATAAAATGGAATCATAACAAACACACTATAAACACCTTTTCAGTGAGCACATCTCTATTCTTTCATGTTAGTAAATGTAGTTTTTCTTATCACTTTAAGGAGCTGAATAGTGTTTCACTATTACACTATTATTACTTATTTAAATAATTCCTATTGTTGAGCATTTAGGATTTTCTCCTTTTTACAATTGTGAATTGTGCTACTGTGAATATCCTTGTTCATACAGCTTTATGCACTTGTCAAATTAAGTTCTTAGGATCAATTATGAAAAGCAGAATTCCTGGATCAAAGAATATGAAAAAAAATATATTAGGAGCTTTTACTGTTTATTACCAAATTGCCCTCTAGAAAGTATGTCTCTTTAAGTTTATATTCTCACCAACCTGTACACTAAAACATGACAACATGGAATATTATCATCTTTTTTTCTTTGTGAGGAACTTATATAATCAGAATAAGTAGTAATCTTTAACATTCCTGGAGACAAGTTGATAAACAAATACATTTCAAAAGTTTATAAATGTCCTGGAAATGATATTCTAAGGTTTTTTAACTAAGTTAGTGGGTCAGTTATCAGCTGCGGTGGGAGGGAAGCATGATCAACTTTAAGTCCCAGATAATGAAAAGAAAATAATGATCATGAACAGAGAAATGAAAAACAAAAAAACAACAACTAAGCAGCACCATAATGAGCCAGGGTAGAAATCTTGCATTTTATAACTGTACTGATCACTGATTGCTTTGTAACAAATTATCCCAAAACTTAGCAGCTTAAGGCAACACATATTTATTATGTTTCTAAGTGTCAGGAGTTTGGAAGCTGGTTAGCTGGGTGGATCTGGTTTAGGGTTTTCTCGTGAGGTTGCTATTGGGATATCAAACAGGGCTGCAATCATTGGAAGGCCTGATGAGCTGGAGAATCCATTTCCAAGACTTTTGGGAAGAGGCCTTAATTCCTTACTGATGTCAGCAGGAACTCATTTCCTCACCACATGGTGCTCTCCATAGGACTGCTTGAGTGTCTCAGGACATGGCAGCTAACTTAACCCAGAGAAAGTGATTCAAGTGCAAGAGCAAGGAGGAAGCCAAACACTTCCTTTGACCTATCTATCTTGGATGCAGCATTCCATCTCTCTGATCACTTTCTATTCATTAGAAGTGAATCATCAAGTGCAGTCCACACTCAAGGAAAGGGAAATTAAGCTCACCTTTTGAAGGGAAGAGTATCAGTGAATCTGTGGACATTAAAGCCACCACGACAACTAAAAACCACGGAGTTCTTCTCAAGCAACCTCTGTAAGTCTCCGATACTGATGAGAGATGGCTGACTGTCCCCAGATCAAAAAAGTTGAAAATACGGTATAATGGTACCACTATTGCTTTAAAGGCCAAGAGATCTAGTCCATCTTTCTCTTGAGGGGTGTCGACCGGACATAAAAGGAGGATCAGGGCATGTTAACCAATGTTTGAGAATGGGCCATGCAAAAAAATATGAGTTTAACTCAATACATACACATTGAATGCCTAAAATGTACAAGGCATTCTGTAAGTTCTGCTCATATTCTCTACTTACTAATAAACAAGAACCAGAGAGTTTACGTACCCAAGATCAGCTAATAAATGTTAGAATTCAGATCTGAACATAGACTGTGAAGTTCCAGATCTCATGTGCTTGACCATTATGCCACTCTGACATTCTACAGTCTTCCCTCTCTGCCTGCCTACCTGAAGTGACCTTCAACTTGGGCCCTTGCCTTTCAGCTCCTTGAAGACCTTCAAGTCAAATAAGTTATCCATTCTTTCCTTAGACCATGTGCGCCCTAAAGAACCAGCTTCTGTCAGGGCTTGCCCTTAGCAAAGATATTAGGCCAGGTGACTTAAAAGCAGAGCCTAACATGGAGATTTTTGAGCTAGTGATTCACTGAGGGAGTGCTTTCAGAAGAAACCCTGTAAGTAAGTCAGGGAAGCAGGATAAGGTAGAAGAAAAAGCTAAACAAAGACGTGATTTTAGTTTCAAGTCTAGTCTCAAACCCGACTCCATTGGGAGTTCTAGAACATGATTGACATAAAATGAAAGCAAGAGGTCCAGGTTCTTGTGTATGTATCTGTATCAGTCAGTCATTGGCTGTAGGCCACCCTTGGGGGACGAATGTAACCTGTTAGGCATTGCGAAGCAGGAGGCCCCCTTGGGCTGGAGGTGATTCTCCAGAGAAGAGTGCACTGTGAATTCTCAGTATGCTCACAGCAGCTGGGGGCGTGGCTGCACCTCCCCAGTAAAGGATATCTATCTTCATCAGTTGACCCTTTGAATACCCTTTCCTTCACCTTGGAAATACATTCTCCTAACTCCAGTCTCCTAACATAGTTGCTTGCTGTATGTTAGCCCTTAGCCAGACCAGCTTTCCAGAGCAGGGCTGAGGGCTGGATCTGATCACATCTCTTTCCTTCTTCTTATCATAATTATCTCCCATGGGTCTCATTTGTGGATGTGCTACAACGGCAGGTACAATGCCTGGTTTTAGTTTTTCGTTGTTGTTGATGTGTTGTTGTTTTTAATGAATGGATACCCAGTAATTAGCACACTGCCAACCTCAAGCATAAGCATTCATAGAGTAAGTGCTGTTTTGCTTTTTGCTTTTCTTATTGTCACGTATAAAGGCGCTAAAAATCCCACTCATTCTTTGAAGTTAAAAATTTTATATCCTGTGTATAGTGATACATGATAAACTCATAAAGGTATAATTCCCAACACTAGCCTCATGCTGATTGATACTGGAGAGCTGATATTTTCAAACAGCGGGGCACCCCAGTGCCTCCTGAAATCTTATATCAATAGGTAAGGCTATTATGCCTCAACATGAGCACTCAGGATTCCTCATAGTCCCTTCTGCCTAGCCTTAATACCACCATTTTCCTCTTCCCCTTGATTCTTCCCCTAAATCCAACTTTCACCTTGCTCCTGAATCATAATTCTAATAAAGAGGCAGCCCATCTTCTCCTGGAGGTGACATCTCTGTGATTTGAATCACTTTCTGGAAATCACTGAAGCCCAGTTTGTAAATATGAAGAGGAAAGGGCAGGTCTATGGGCAGGGTGCAGGGGCAGGAACAGCAACAAATTAAAAGCTAAATCAAAACATTGCTAAAAATAGCAACAACTCTGTCCCTTGGAGTCCCTTTTCATTTCATCAGGAGTGAGTCTCTGCCTGGTGATGTAGCTATACAACCTTGGGAAAGATAAGGGATGAAGAGGACCAGCTCAATCTACACTGCCTGCCAAGAGTGAGCCCTTCAGAGATCTGAGGAGAGTCCCAACAATGACATGATACATGAGACATTATCTTGGATTTGGCTATAAGCAGAGCTGCCCCTAGGGTATGTATGGCCCTAGCCAAATTGGGGTGGGAGGGTGGGTATAGAGCCCCTATCTATATAAACAATTTGACTTTTAAATATATTATAAAATTCATGGGCCCATGTGAAGTATAGTGACTTATTGATGAAGATTTAGAAATATGGGTAGATACTTGCATATTTGTTTATCGTCTAATCCGTGCACATGAGGATTCTTTGTAATGTCCAGGCTCTCTCTCTTCCTGTTAGATCTAGGAACCATTTCTTTTTTTTTTTTTTCATAAATTATTTTTATGTCCTAGATTTAAGTAGTTTCTTAAAATATTGTGCAGGTATTTTGTCCTGTACTGTGGCTTGCATTTTCACATTCTTAACAGTTTTAGAGAGCTATTTTTTTCTATTTTGAAGTCCAATGTGCGATTATTTTTTCTTTTGTGTTTTTTGTCCTATTTATGAAATCTTTGCCTAAGAAAATGTCACTGAGATTCTTCTACTATGTTATCTTCTAAAATTTTTACAGTACCGTACAAATGGTCAAGGTTCATATTTTTTTCACATGGATATCCAGTTGTTCCAGGACTATTTGTTGAAAAGATTATCATTCTCCATTAACCTAGGAATTTTTGTTGAAAATCAATTTACTGCACGTCTCAGACTAGTTCAGGCCTTCTTAGTCTCTTTTCAAAGGTAACACAATGTCATGGTTATTCAAAATCTGTCTGAATTGAAACAACATAGATCTTCTTGCCTCTGCAGTTTCCTAATACTATTTATTCAATGTTGGCTATAGCATAACTCATGCTGAATCGTCCACTGTCTGCCTGTGAATACCAGCTTCCAATGATTCTCTCAAAAGTTACTTTGTTACTTTACATTGTTGATAACGACCACAAGGGCAAGGCTTACATAGTACCATAGTCCATTTGGGCTGCTAGAACAAAATACTACAGATCAGCCATCTTATAAACAACAGGAATTTATATCTCACAGTTTTGGAGGCTGTAAGTCCAAGATCAGGTTGTCATCATGGTCAGGTAGGGCCCTTTTCTGGGTTGCAGACTTCAATATATATATTCACAAGAAGTGGAGTACAGCATAAGGAATAGAGACAGTGGAAATGTAATGGCTGTGTGCGATGTCAGAGGGGTAGTAGATTGGGGGAGGGGGAGTTATCATTTTATGAGGGGTATAAATATCTAACTATTACATTGTTTTGTACACCTGAAACTAACTATAATAAAAAATGCATATTGCTCTCTATGCACAGTGAATCCAGCAACATCACCACCAAATGCAGCTGCCATTCACCTGGCCCAACTATGGGCCATTTAATCTCATATAATCTTCATAACAACCCAAAAAGTAGGTACTACCGTTTATCTCATTTTACAATAAGGAACTTGAGGTTCTGAAAACCAAAAGTTATTATCCATAGTCACAACTGCTTTTAAGTGGCAAAGCTTCAGTTTTATTCCAGGTCTATCTGATTCCCAAGAAGCAGTTTTTTTCTTCTACAGCATACCACCATGAGATTAGTTGGTAATCTGAGTATAGATTACTTTATAATCTCACCTAGATATCAGTCTTTAAGATAGGTCCCATGATAACTATATTAGATCTACAAAGTCAGGTGAAGGGCTTAGAAAAGTCTAGAACAACTTCTTCCAACTAGAAACACTAGTTCTAGAAACTGATTATTAAATGATTAAGGAGAAAGGGGAGGAATTTCATGGTGAAATGAATTTAGAAGTGCTGAATATGATCTCTGCCTCTTAGAGATTCACAAGCCATGTTAATATTAAAGATTGTGAGATCTGCATAAAAGGAACCTACTTAACTCTGTTTAACCCAGAATCTCCCAAATCATTTTAATATCTGTTTAAAGCCTTTGAAATACCAGTTTACAGAAAAACTGCCACAGGAAAGATAGTAATGGAAGCCCCAAAATGCCTGGGCTCCACCTGATGCACAAGTCCCAACCCAGACTAATTAAATTAATATCTCTGGAAAAAGGACCCTGGGATTGTACTTATTATAGTTTTTGAACTCCCCAAGATGTGTCTAAGAGTAGCCGAGGTTGAGAGAGTCTTGTGTAGAGTGCTCTGAAGACATTTGAGTATCTTGCAAATAGTAAGGGAGTCATTTTCTGGCCCTGGTTCCTCCCTCTCAACCACCTTTCAGCACTACATTACCCAGTGCTCGCAAAGCAGCAGCCAAAAAGATTGATTATAAAAAAAAAAAATTGTTCCATATTTTTAAAAAGGATTAAAGTAGTCATCCTGGTAAAAATTAAACTTTGTTGAACTTTCTTACACATATACTATGATTTTTTTAAAAATATCCTGTCAGGGAGTATCCATAATCATCCAGAATGTTAGGCCTCTAGAGTCATACTCTGCCCTGCGTTCATATCCTGATAGAAGGACTCAGATTTAGAGATTCTCTCCTGCACCCATTCTGGCTCTTACTCATTTTCCTATAGTACCTGATACATATGAGTTTCGCACAATAAATGTCTTTTGACTGACACAAAGACAAAAATTCCAGATCCAAACTCTACTTAGAGTTGAATCACACCCTTTGGGGTATGAGTGAGCAAACTGAGTGGTGCCTTAAATTGGCAAGCAGCAAATGGAGGGAAGGGCAGGGATCCTCAGTTTGAAATAGATCAGCTATTTATGAGTTGGGTGATCTTGGCCAAGGTAAACTTGGCCCCTCTGAGCCTGTTACTTATCATCTGTAAAATGCAGCTAACATAATATCGCTTCCTTCCAGGCATTACATAAAACAAAATATGTGACACTACTTAGTAGAGTGCCCAGCATACAATGAGAGTTTCCTTCTTGCTTGTCTTGAAAAGAAAAGAATTCATATTGAGTGCTTTGAAAGAGGGATTAGGCTACTCAGCTCTTTTTATTCGACTGTGCAGTATTTCACAGGAGTCAGAAAACTTACTGCTCTCCAATGGCTGTTTCATACAATTGTTATAACTTCTGAGGAGGTGCCAGAATCAATAAGCAGGTAATCATTGATCAATAAATGTATTGAAAAATATAGAAGGAACTTATAATTGCTTCCACAAAAATGCTTATAGCCTAACTAGGGTCATATATTGTATATGCAAATTAATTAAGGACTAATTAAATAGTATATACAGGTCCATGATCCCTTACCTGAAAATTTGGAGGCCAATGCATTTTGAAGCTTAGAGTTTTTCAGATTTTAAAAAGCAATATTATGTGAGTGAGTGTGTGTATGTGTCGTATATTACTTAAACACTCCTAGAAGAGTGTATCTGAGGCAGTATTCATAATCAAACACACTGATGTTTCCTCAGTGAAATGTGTAATGGTCATATAGCATGAGTAAAGATAATAAATATACTTGCACCATCCATTCAGTCAGATTTTGCATCCTAATCATAAATGAATTTTGGAGCCTTTGAAAGAAAAGTTTTCAGAGCTTTGGGGATTGCGGAACAGTGGGTAAGGGCCTGAGGACCTGTTGTGTGGCTTAAAGCATATCCACTGGACATACAAAGAAGTTGCTACATGAGAGCTGAAGGAGCTGGTGAAAGTTTTGAGAGTGAGGCTGCATTTGGGCTATAATGAGTTACTTTTCTGTCTCTACTGAGTAAAGTGTCCACATCTTGTCACCATGCACCATGTTGTGTTTTCCTGCTTAAGCCACGAAGTACCTTCAGAATATATTAAGTTGCTTTCCTGAGATAGTCTCCACAGTCTAATAAAAGCCTGATCACTGAGATTTGTCCAGGGTCAAGACTAGAAGGAGGAGATAGGAGGACAGTGTGGGAACCTTTAAGCAGAGAAATTGGTGGGAAAGTATAAGAGGGTGTTGGCTCAGCTGCAGATGAGAGAATACAGGCTTCAAATCCTTGCTAATTCTCTTAATTCTCTCCTTGCTAAATCTCTTAATAGTCCTCTTCATACAATGGCTTTTGGTTAAGAAGTCAGACTTGGAACCCTTTCACATTCCATTCCCAATCCTCAATGCGTTTTGTTTACTTACTGGACAAATTCCTAACATGGCTGATTTTCTCTGACATCTACTTTTCTTTCCTCTTTTCCCACCTCACTTCTCATTTTCTCCCTTGCCTTTGATAATCTTTTGTCTGTTCCCCCGGAAAGGGATTCCTCATCCCTTGGCCAGGTTCTCACCTGCTGCCACTCCTCCACCAACCTCTAAATGTCAGAGCATCCCACAGATTCAGACACACTTCCTACTGAACAGCACTGTTCCTAAGAGGTCATTGCCAGGAGAGGGGCATCAGAGGCATAAAGGGAAATGTTAAATCAGGAGTCTGAGAGCCTACTAGAGTCAACATATTTAAGTAGTTGCCTGCCTGCAATAACAAGAAGGATAAGGGAACGTGGGGAATAAGTGAGGAAAAAACAGGAAAGTAAAAGCCAGGTCAGAGTAAGCTAAACATTTTCTTCCCACCAGTCTCCCATTTATGTCTGCCCCTGACTCTAGGAGAGTGAGGAAGAGAAAAACCTTAGGGGGAGGATTTAAAAACCAAGTCACACAGCAAATCGTTATGACCATTTTCTTGGATTTCCTCCTGCACCCACACGTTTATTTCTTTCTTTCTTTCTTTTTTTTTTTTTTTTAAGATTTTATTGGCGAAGGGGAACAGGACTTTATTGGGGAACAGTGTGTACTTTCAGGACTTTTTTTTTTTTTCCAAGTCAAGTTGTTGTCCTTTCAACCTTAGTTGTGGAGGGCGCAGCTCAGCTCCAGGTCCAGTGGCCATTGCTATTTGCAGGGGGCACAGCCCACCATCCCTTGCAGGAGTCGAACCGGCAACACAAGGTTGAGAGGATGCGCTCCAACCAACTGAGCCATCTGGGAGGCAGCTCAGCTCAAGGTGCCGTGTTCAATCTTAGTTGCAGGGAGCCTAGCCCACCATTCCTTGCGGGACTTGAGGAATTGAACTGGCAACCTTATGGTTGAGAGCCCATTGGCTCATGTGGGAATCGAACCGGCAGCCCTCGGAGCCAGGAGCACGGAGCTCTAACCGCCTGAGCCACCAGGCCAGCCCACATGTTTATTTCTTGATTGATTTGAATTCAGAGGAAACAGGCTGAGGGCAGCCACTTACATCCTCTATTTATTCAACCCCAAGCTTTCCTTTCCTTGAGTAGATGCAAAACCTCCCTGCTGAAATTATTCTTTCAGCAACTTTCTTGTCCTTCAGAGCAAAAAAGAGGAAGAGGTGCTAAGTGAGAATGAGAGTTTGTTTGATCCCATTCATTGTACATCTATTGAGCACCTAATGTGAGCACTATTCTGTCTGGACCAAATTTGGAAAAATGGTAGTCTCTCTTCCTCTTTCTCCTCATCACTCTCTTGATTCATTCACCTTCCTTCTAATCCTCTATGCCAGACTCCTACTATAGGACCAACATCTTCTTACCTGGCATTGCATAAGTGATTAGTGTTGGCTGAAAAAGTTTCTAAAAGGATTTGGAGAAAGAAAAGGAAGGGCCCAAAAAGAAGAGGAAAAGAAGGGGCAGGGCGGGGGGTGGGGGAAGAAGCAAAGGAAAAAAGCAAAGGAAAGAGAGGGAAAAAAGAAGCAAAGTGAAGAGCAGGTAGTAAAAGATGAGATGAAAGAAAAAGAGGGTTGTCCTTGCCCCAACACAAGTTCTATCTTGGTCTGCACCACCAGAGAACCTTACAAGCTGACCCCTAAATCTAGGCCCTATATTTTTTCAGACTCAAGCAACGCGTTCTGCAGATGCAGTCACAGATGCAATCACTTTAATTTGCATCTGCAGTGGAGAAGTGCTGTGTGCAAAGTCCAGGAGGCTTGGGTAATTGCCCTAGAGTCTCATAAAAGAGAAGGTAGCAGGGAAGGTAGCAGGGAAGGATATGCGTAAAAGAACCATTAAACTCTTGTAGTCTACACCCAAAGACCAAGGAACAAACTGATGACCAAGACCACAGGAGAGCCGTTCTTCATTTATCTCTTCAAAGGACAGGAGATAGGGTCCAGGAAGGAAGAACCTAGAGAATCTAGATATCATTAACCTATTCTGCCACCTCTAATCCCAGGAAAAACATGTAAGTTAGGTGAACCCTCAGGCAAAGAAGAATTAAATTTTCAGGGGAAAATGATAAAGAATAAACCAGCTTCTCTTCCCAGAACCTTTTTTGCAGAATACTTAAGAGGAGGAAAACAGCATGAGAAAGAGGAAGTGGAAAGAAAGGAAGAAGAGAAGGTTAAGAGGATAAGTTGCTTCATTATCCAGGCGTTACCTGGACTTTCATGTCATTACAGGATATAATAACAAACTTTTCAAAAATGAAAGTTACGTAATGGCAGTGAGGAGTGACTTGGCCTGGTTTGGATAACTTGCAGAATGTCAAATCAAAAGGACGGGAGCTTTTGTGACATTTGCCTCCCTTGAGCTCACAGGCAACAACAGGACTTTTACAGACAGCTTTGACTGCATCTAGCTCCTCATGGATGAATGTGTACTGGGTTATGCATGTGTGGTTGTGCTCCTTCATCTTGTGTGCCATCATGGCATTGCATTCCCGGGCCATCAGGTCCAGCCTGGGATAGTCTTTGTTGCTCTGAAAGAGAGCCTCAGCTCTGAGCCTCTTGTTTCCTCCAACTTCATCTTCATTGAGGATGGTCTCTTCTGGCCAGCCGGGTTGCACCACTCCTTTGTTGCTAAGCAGCAGGGTTTCTGTTGTTCGGAAGCCCTCTCCTTCCTTAGTGGCCTCAGCTTTGTCCTGTGAGTCACTGGACCAAAACTCATTCAGGGACTGATCACTGTCCTCCAGGACTGCTGCAGCCATCTGAAGCCCCAACCCCAGGCCCATCCCCAGGCCCAGCAACAGCAGCAACATCATGAAAAAGATCTGCACCAGAGTCAGCTTCATTTTGCCTGGAGGGGAGGAGGGAAAAGGAAGGACTGATTTGAGATGAAACTTGGAGACTCTAGACTCCTTACTCCCTGTCCGCATAATCTCTGGGGTCTCCTCTCCCTTCTCCACTGAAGGCAGAGATCCTTTCTCATTCTTTTCCCATTTCTCCTGTCCCTCTGTCCTTGCCCACCCCTCTGTCCTTCCCTGAGTCTGGGTAATAATGTGTGGATCCTGCAGAACCGGAAAAACCAGGGAAAGCAGTTTTGAAACTTGATCTCAACTGACTCTTAAACAGAAGTTAGTTCCGAGCAACACAAAAGAACAATTGAGAAGATAAACAAATATAGTGTCAAACTTTCCTTGAGAGAAATTCTTGTAGAAAGCTTTATTCTCGGTAAAGGACTGGAATTACTATAGGAGACCATCTCTATTTTTATCCCAAATTTATTTTGCTCATTCAAGTATTTATTACTTTCCTTGCTAACCACCCTCTCCAAAAGAGATCAAAAGGAATAGAAAAAGTACAATAGTCCATTCTCGTTCCTAAAGTGAAGTGAGGCATGGAAGTGTGTTTGTGTCTGTATGTGTCCAATTTCACATCTCAGGACCTTGCTAAAACTACACCTTGTCATGTCAGATCTCTTCTATTTACTGAAGGTCTCTTGGCACTTGAGTATTTCCTGCTGATTCCTTTTGTACACTTAGGGGAAAATGGAATGACAATGAAACAAAAGAAAACCAAGCGACTGACCTGCTGGAATTTCTAAACTAAAAAAGACACTAATGAGAGCTGAGAGAAGAGGCACACATTTTTGTCCTGCTAGACCAGTCTCAGCCCCCATCAAAAAGAGAACTTCCCTACTAGAAAAAAAAAATGCTATAGTTTGTTGAGTGGGTATGAATATCATACAATATTTGATATAACGAATTTGAAAATTGTACTATGATTATTTAAGAGACTATCTTTGTTCTTAGAAAATAAACCCTGAAATACTACGGAGCAAAGGGTCATGGAGTATGCAAACTATTCTCAAACCTCAAACAGATCAAAATATAGATTATATATATGTGTGTGTATGTATATGTGTGTTTAGAGAGAAAGAAAGAAAATGATTTTTAAAAGTGGGAAAACATTTTTTGTTTTTTTAAGTAATATACCTGGATAAAGGGTATTCAGGAGTTTCTTGTGCTATTATTGTAACTTTTCTTTAAAGCTGAAAATACTTCAAAAATTTTTTTTAAATTTTAAAAGAGAGAATCACTCATGTTGTTCCCTGGGGCACCCAACACTACTGTGACTTACCTATACACCTAAGTAGCTTCAAAGATTCTTGTTTCCTCTTGTTTAACAAGTTCGTCCCTCCCAGGATTTTCTTCCCTCTGAGAAGTGCCTTAGATGCTAGTCTTCAGAAAAATGGTTATCTCCTTGTGGTCCATGTGCTCTTAAACTCAGATTTTTCCCTAAGCCCACCCTCCTCCCACTCCCCAACCCAGCACTGAATAAACACACTTAGCCAATTCTTCTTTCTGCTCCCACAGACACTTTGAAGTAAGGCTATTTGGGCATTGAGACAGACCCAGACACCCAAGACAGGAAATGTCTCAGCCTGGGAAACTGCAATTTGATTCTGTCAGTAATTTGTTCCACTCTTGAATTACACCCACTCTCCTGTAGTTCATAGCAGCCTGCTCTTGACCATGAATTTCAAACCAAGTCATTTCCTTATATTTTCCATATGTACTTCCTTTAAGCCTTTCCTGTCGTTTTAGGAATGTCAAGATCTTTGCCCTTTATTTGGGTCATCTCTCCAACATGGTTATATTACTTTTCACATTTTAGAATGGTATCATGACTTCACTTGAAGATTTGGAATATTTGAGTCAGTCATGAATTTTCACATCTTTCCTATGAAGCCCATTCCAACTTTCCACTCTCCACTCCCTCTTTCCAACCCTCAGCCAATAACTGCATTCCCTTAAGAATACTCAGATTTACCCTCTGTGGCACTGGCCATCCAACCCCAGGCGTGGGGCCAGATGCAGGGAATGTCCCTGGCCTGGCTTGTTGAGACTGCTCGCTCTGCTCCACCCAGATCTCCTGGTGTCTGCAGGGCCTGAGGCTCTCCGTGTTCCAACACGGCTGAGCAATGGGACAAGGACATTAAGTACTTCACCCTGGAAGAGGTCCAGAAGCACAACCATAGCCAAGCACCTGGTTGGTGCTGCACCACAAAGTGTATGATTTGACCACACTTTTGGAGGAGCATACTGGTGGGTAAGAAGTCTTAAGGGAACAAGCTGGAGGTGATACTACTGAAAACTTGGAGGATGTTGGGTACTCTAAGATGCTAGAGAATTGTCCAAAACATAAATCATTGGGGAGCTTCATCCAGATGCTTGATCAAAGATAACCAAGCCTTCAGAAATTCTTATTACTACTGTTGACTCTAACTCCAGCCGGTGGACCAGTTGGGTGATCGCAGCACTGGTCGTAGCCTTGATGTATCATCTCGACACAGCGGAAGACTAAATACATCCTCAGAAGCCAATGAAAGAAAAGACTGCTTTGGACCAAGGAAAAGGAAGCCAATGTAATTGATCCCACTGACAGAAACCTTCACCTGAAAAGTAATTTTAATACACCTCTTTTCCTTTCCTTCTATGTTAGAAACAAAACGAACCGAAAAAGAACTTCTGTTCTCTCTACTCTTGAACTTCTGCGGTGTGCCTTTTTATTCATCAACTTTATTTTGATGTTCCATGACTACATAATTTACTTATCATAGGCATGATCTTTTACAAATATATCTGGCTTAAAAAAGAACAAAACACCCAGATTTTGCAAACCTGATAATTTACCTCTAGATAAGAGAATATCCAAAGCAGCAGCCTCATTATCAGTCCTTAGAGCCTGGGAGAGTAAAACTGGAAGGGTAACAATGTTGACTCTAGTCACTTCTTTAGCTAAAAGTGCCATCATGATATAATATTTTTTAAAACACTCTGGAAATCATTAAAGCACTGTAAAAACCCTCTCTAAACATAAGCACATCCTTTACAGGAAGATATTTTATTTTGTCATTTAGGCAGAAGTTTTCAAACGGTGGTCTGGGAGCCACTTCCGTGATCTGCAAAGTCTAGCAGGCTGAAATTTTGCAGTGCTGATGTTGATAGTTTACAATAATAATAACAACAACTAATCAATATTGAGCGCTTGCTTCACTCTAGGCATTTATTGCATTTTGCCCTCAAAATATGCTTGTGCTATCCCATCCCTCTTTGGTGTCCATTTTACCCACTCACTGTTGTGAGGTCTATTTGCAACAGGAAGAGGGAATAAAGAATCCTCTGCTGAACCTAGTAGCTGCCTAGAGTCAACAGGGATGATATATTCAACCACACACATCACCTGCTTCTTTATACTTGGGGTGCTACTATTAGAAATGACTTGAAATTAACCCTTGATTAAATATGAAGAAAGGACCTAGGTGTGTGGTCTCAGTATAACCTTTAGATTGAATAGGTTTTTATTTTTGTTTTTTCCTCTTCTAGGTTATAATTTTCTCATCTTCTAAATTTGAATAATAGTAGCCCTTATCTCATAGGGGTGTTGTGAATATTATAGAAGACACTACACGTAAAAATATAAATGTATTAGCTATTGTTGTTATTGTTATTGCTGGTACATAGCAATTACCAACACATGCTCATTATTCTAGCAATGCCATTTTCCTATTTAGAAATAACATGCTAAGGACTGCAACGACCGACATTGCTCACTGCTTCTAGAAAAGTCAATATCCTAGAATCTCACAGTAGGAATTAAGTCTCCTATTGACCGACGCTCATTTTATAAATACAGAAAGTGACTCAAAGAAGTTGATGTCTCAGATGCTGTAGATAAATAATGGCAGCTCTGATAGAACTCCTGACTTTTAGTTAAGCAAAATGTATGATGATAGATTAGATAGATAGACAGATAGATAGATATAGAGATAGATAGATATAGAGATAGAATAGATACTCTGATTAGAAAATTGACAAATGAATCCATCTAAGACTTAGATTCTAAGTATAAGCACTATTTCTCAGTGTAAATTAATCTAAAATATGAACTTCCACTTGTTGTTGAGATGGAATAACAGTGACTGGAATTTGCTTGAAAAAACTCCTAGATTGGGATTCCAAGGAGGCCGACACAGCTAGAGTTTACAGGGCAGAGGGCAAGAGGGGACCAGATTGCAGAGGAAGAACTCCAGAGTTCTGCAGTAGGGAGATGTCACTAAACATTCATTAGAATGGCTAACATAAAAAAAAAAGTGACAATAGCAAACACTGATAAGTATGCAGAGAAACTGGATCTTTCATACATTACTGGTGGTAATTTAAAAAATGGTACAGTCATCCTGGGAAATAATTTGGCAGACTCTTAAAATACTAAATATACACTTATATAACCCAGCAATCACACTCCTGGGCGTTTATCTCAGAGAAACAAAAACATATCCACACAAAAACCTGTACATGGATGTTAACAGCAGTTTTATACAGATTAGTCAAAAACTTGCAACAGTCCAAATCTCCTTCAATAGGTGAAGGGCTTCACCAAGTGTGGTACATGTATACCATGGAATATCACATTCAGCGATAAAGAGGAATGAGCTACTGATACAACAGCCTGGATGGATCTCAAGGGCATTACGCTAAATGAAAAATATAATAATATCAAATGATCACGTACTGTATGATTTCATTTATGTGATATGGAGAACATAGTAGTGGTCCAGGGGTTAGGATGGTGGAGATAGAGATACAGGGGTGACTATAAAGTGGTACCACAGGGAGATCTTTGTGGTGATGAAATAATTTTGTGTCTTGATTGCAGTGGTGGTTACGTGAATCTACACATGAAATGAAATGACAGAACTGCATACACATGTACACACACACACACATTATGCTACTGCCAATTTCCTGCTTTTGTTATGGTTAGGTAAGATGTGATCACTAGGGGAAACTGGGTGAAGGATACATAGGCCTGTTAGGCAGATTTAGGCCAGAAACAGGAATCTTTTTATCTTAAAAGCCATCTTGTCTTGCTTTGTAGTTTGTACCTGGCCGCTTGTTTTTGTCTTAGGACTGGAGAAGCCACCTGGAATGTAGAAACCATCTTATCTTGTCTTGCTTTGTACTTTGTTTGTCTCCTAGGGGCTTGTTATCAGAGCGGGCCTGGGATGGAGGCTGGGGGCCAGGGTGTGGAGCCCGAGGGCTTGGTCATGCCCCAAAACCCTTTGTTGCTAGAGACAAAGCAACGAAAACCCCCTGAATCATTGAAAGGGGAACAACCTCATTTTCCCCCTCCTATAAAACTCCAGACCCCTTTTTTGCTCAGGGAGGTTATGGTCTTTTCTAGCCTGACCTCCCGCGGCTCAAACATGCCAAATAAATTCTAATAGACCGACCAACTTTGGTCTCTCGGGACTCATTCCGCTGGCTGTGCAACTTACTCTGAATCGACAATTATTTCAAAATAAAAAGTTTTTAAAGTGTTAATGATCTTTATAGAAGTTTTACATAATGATATAGAGAAACACACACAAGACCCTCATCAAGACTATTATTTACATTTTGGTGTAGTTCCTTTCAGTTTTCTCCCACACCACTCAACCCTGTGTTGATGTTAAGTTCAACATGCCTACTAAAACCACAAATTGAAATGTCAAATGGCAGTTGAACAGAATGAATATAGGAATCTGGAGTTCAGAAGATTATGAATTCGAGGTATAAATTTGGACGACATCACCATACGGTGAGGTATCTAAAGTCATGACATGGAAGGAGAGTGAGTGCAAGAGAAGGTTGATTCTTTATTTTGTTTTATTTTTTCAAGATGAGAAAAATAACAGCTCTTTTACTGATAATAAAGATCAAATAGAGATGAAAAACTGATAATGCAGGAGAGAATTGTTGGAGCAATGATTTTGTGTGTTCAGTCTCTGAAAATGGATTGCCTGGGTTTGTGTGTGTAACTGTGTTATTTTATCTATGAATTACACTCAGGGTAGTAAAGGGGACATATAACATGTTTGCTGTAAAAAGTTGGATCTGGTGACATGATTGAGAAACACTGGTTTAAAAGAATTAGTAGTTTTCTGGCAGCCGCAGCCATGAAGGTCAAGCTGTGCAGTTTCAGCGGGTATAAGACTGACCCCAGACACAGGAGGTGCTACGCCAGGACCGATGGGAAGGTTTTCCAATTTCTTAATGCAAAATGCGAGTCGGCATTCCTTTCCAAGAGGAATCCTCAACTGATAAACTGGACTGTCCTCTGCAGAAGAAAGCACAAAAAAGGACAGTTGGAAGAAATTCAAAAGAAAAGAACCCGCCGAGCGGTCAAATTCCAGAGGGCCATCACTGGTGCGTCTCTGGCTGATATAATGGCCAAGAGGAATCAGAAAACTGAAGTTAGGAAGGCTCAATGAAAACGAGCTATCAGGGCTGCCAAAGAAGCAAAAAAGGCTAAGCAAGCATCTAAAAAGACAGCAATGGCTGCTGCTAAGGCTCCCACAAAGGCAGCACCTAAACAAAAGATTGTGAAGCCTGTGAAGGTTTCTGCTCCCCAAGTTGGTGGAAAACATTAAGTTGGCAGATGAAAATGTTAAATAATGATCTGACTGTAAAAAACAAGTAAAAAACGAAAAAGAAATAGTAGTCAGGGGTCTTGCTACATGAGAGCTTTTCCCTCGTCCTGCAGTTGCAGTTACTTCTTCCTAGTGACAGTTGACTGTTTATGAGAATCCAGCTCAGCCTTGGGCTGAGGCTTTCCAGTTGTGAAGAGTTTCTTAGTGTGGAAGACATGGAAACAAAAGAAAGGAGAGGATGCTGAACAATGTTTTACTAATAAGGAATCTAACTGTGCTGTGGGTTCCAAATAAGCCATTGGCTTTTTTCCCCAGGGTTTTTGTCGCTTCCATGCCCACCAGATACACAAAAGTCCAGGGTGGGGGCAGCCAGAGGGGGGCGGGATTCATTTTTTCACATATTATTTGAGATGGTGTCTAAATACTGACCTCCGTTAGGATCCCAGTGTGCTCAATTGTGTGCAGAGAATAGCATCGGTTTACCTTGACCCACCAAACCAAAGGGATCTAGCGTGTTAAAGATATTCAGTAAACATCTTAACATCTTAACAGTAAACACCTCCTTATGAAAATATATAGTGTAATTCTTACAGAAACAGTTCTGAGAGTTATGCTCCGCTCAAGCATGGCCAGCCAAGCGGATAAGTAGAGACTGAAACCTAACCCATGCTCTGCTCACCAAATTATACAAACTGGTACAGAATCGACCTCACTCAGAAAAGGGGCTTTTCCTCCTATACAAAGTATTGTTTAGGCTTTCTAGGGACCTAAATAGATAGCTTTACACTTTAGTTTATTTTCATATAAATGACCTCATATGACCCTCACAACTGTCCACCAGGCAAGAACTAGAATTATTTCTTTTGCTTTACCGTAAACTTGAGGCCTTGAGATGTTAAATGACTTGCCTAAGGCCAGAACTGGACACTGACCTACTGACTCCCACCATTGTTCCTTCTCTTACACTGTCTGCTTTGCCCCTGACAGTGTGTTCAGTTGAAGTCATTTCCTCATGGATCTAAAGAACAACTGGTTACCATTTATGCCAAAAATAACCTTGCATAATTAAGATGGATATTTTTAGTTATTATTAAGAATCAGAACAATTCACATTTGTAAGATGAACTCACACAAACCTGCTCACAATCCAAAGAACCCAGTCCTTCTAATTTCTGCCGGATCTTTCACTGTTATAATCCTTTTATCCCCTTTACTTGTCCAGGTTCTGCATAGCCTGGTAGATGATCCTCTGGGGGAGTTATCACACTATGTCTTTTTGTTTCTAATTGAGTGATTTTGGCAGCATCGGTAAAGGTAGAGGAGTTTTGTTAATTAAATATGATCAATAAAACAGACCACAACCATCCCACACTGGTGCAACAGGAAGTTCTAGACTCCAACAAAGTCGACAGAAGAAAATTCCCCAAACCACATCTAACCTATGAATCCCTTTTACCAAGTTCTCTGTCATCTCACAGCCTACACCTCTGACAGGAAAGATGCCATCTCACTGATCTTCTGGATTGTATCCTCTGTAAAAGTTATGTTCATCCATTTTTATGAATTGGCATAAGTAACATTCATTGGCTTCTTTGAAATAGGCTTAATAATTCTCTTTAGAGACATTTTGTCTAAAACTATTTTTGAAATGGCTTAATTAGCTGGTTTTGCATGCCAAAGAAACAACCAAATTTCCCTGTAAATTGCATTATTCTCATTATGATTCTTCATAACCTTTCACATTGGAAAGTTATCAGATATAAATTAAGTACGGGCATTTTAAGGCTCTGTCACCTACACATAGTTTTTGTTTCACTCTTAATGTTTGCCTACACGCTCTGCTATAAACTACAGGCCAGAATTTGTGTCTTCAACAAAGAAGGTCAGTCTCATAGCCTCATGAAAAGACTGCACTAGATACTTGAAACTGTTGATGCTTTGAAGCAGACTCAGCTACATTTGTTAAGTTATAATTATTTCTCTTGCTTAGACTGAGATGAGATAACAAAGGCATCCAGAAAAGCCAGATGGCCACCCAGGAAGGGCTTCAGGAGGTGAAAGCCGCACAATTACCCCAGCCACCCTGAGTCCTGTTCTCAACTTCACACTTCATTTTGTCTCTGCATCCCAACTCACGGAATGGACTCACACCAATCAATCCCAAAATAATACTGTAAATTTTCAGTAAAGAGCTACATTGAAAATACGTGCATTCGGAAATAAACCTGCCCCACACATGCTTTCCCTGACTTAAGTGGGAGGCCAAACCATGGAGATGTTTTGCCTGCTGAGCAGAGTTGGTGAGTAATGTTCACTCAGGTCAGGATTAGGGTGGGGAAACATTTCTGACTCAGAATTAAGGACCGAGTCAGCATTTTGTCCCTGAACAGTGGTGGTTTATAAGGAAGCAACGCTGAAAATTTAGAATTTCCCTTTCTAATCTCCAAGCTACCCAATCTCCTTCTTAAAATATATTAGCATGCTTGTTGGTTTGTATTCTTTCGTATTACACCTTATTCCAAGATAGGATTAAAGGGAGCTTGCAAAACTATCTGTGATAAATGATAACAAATCAAATTAAGGTTAAGAGAAAAGAGTCAGGATGCAGTTTGATTAATTGATTTTTAGTTGTGAGGATGCCAGAATTGCTATACTTCCCTAAGCCTGAATTTTGGTCCCCAAAACTAGAAACTGTGGGTTCTTTGTGCTCTTCCACTCTGGTGATAGATTAGGAGTTTTAGTTAGCATGTTGTAGTCTTATTCAGAGTAAATTTGTGGTTTTCATTAAGATTTCTAAAATGTTAAAATTAACTTAGAGACGTCCAAGTTTACATTCTTACATCTAGGAACAATCTTGAAAGAATAGCCAACAATGGCCTTAAACAAAAATAAATGAACAAAGCTTACATTAAGAAAGTAGACACAGGTGCCCCTCAATCTGCAAATCAGATATTTTCCTACACAAACATCATACCATGGGAGAGAAATAAGCTAACATTTTAAGGTATAGGGGCTTGCTTTCTCTTCATGAAACGGTGTCTGGTGCTCTGGTCAGGTAATGATGATAATCAGGGCAACTAGCAGTCTAAGAAGTGGAGCTTTTTTCTTTATGAGAAGCCCATATTCCCCAGTAAGGTCACTAGATGGACAAGCCAGTCCTATGGGCATGATGCTCCTAAAGGCAGGTTACAGAGCCAAGAAAAGGCATCACTCACCAAGGAGAAACTGTCTTTTCTGTACTTTCTTGAGATCAGAGACCAAGTTCACTTGAGTCAGCAGACCCCGGTGTAGAAGTTAGCTTTTTGTGAAGTGCAAATAAGATTGATTAGCACAGGGTAAGATTTGGTGAAAGAGAGAAGGGAGGAAAGGAGAGCAAGGAGGAGGAAGGGAGGGACTGCAAAACAAAGCACTAGCCCATAGCCAGGAGAGCAACTGAGATGAGCTCAGGGGAAAGAAAGAGTCCTGGACTGAGAGAGGCCCTTCTGACAGGCTCCTGCGTGCCCATGCTCCTGGCCAGTTTCTTTATTACCTTCTCCAGTATAGAGTTGCCTTGGTCTAGCTGGCAAGGTAAAATGATTGAGGTTCATTCTGCCTTCAAAGATGAGAGCTGTAGAAATAAGAAAAGAAAAAGTACTTATAATCTGTGGTGAGACATATGCAGATGTTACTGAATTAATATTAATCTTCTTAAGTGAGATCATGGTAATGTTATGTAGGAGAATGTCCTTATTCTTAGAGATGCATGCCAATGTATTTAAAAGTGAACTGACATGATGTCTGCAACAACTTACTTTCAAATGGCTCAGGAAAAAGAAGGAAGTGTGCACGTGGCAAAATATTAACAATTGGTGACTTAGGTAGAAAGTATGTATGAGGTCTGATCAAAAAATACGGTGAATATTTAAATTTAAAAAAATTATTACAGGAAAACATACATTGCCATTCATCCCCCTCACTTCAAACACACTTATCCCATCGTTCTTGCCACTTTCTGAAGCAGTTCTAGAAGTCCTTTCTCGTGAGTGTCTTTATTTCATCCTCCATCCATGACAACACTCTGTGTCTCACGTCACTTCTGGTACGACAATTTCTGTCACATAAAAACAAGATGAGTGTGTTCTCATCTACTTTATTTACCAGATATGGGACTGTGTGACTTCTGGCTCTTTCCTAAAGTCAAAATGACCATGAAAGGAAAACATTTTGAATCAATTTAGGACATCGAAGCAGCCATGGCAGTGCAACTAAAGACACTCATGAAAGAGGACTTCCAGAACTCCTTCAGAAAGTGGCAAGAATGGCAGGATAAGTGTGTTTGAAGTGAGGGGAAGTATTTTGAGGAGGAGTGATGGCAATGTGTCTTTTACGGTAATAATTTTTTTTATTTAAATATTCACTGTATTTGTTGATCACACCTTGTATACTAGTGTTCATCACACTGTTCTTTCAACTTTTTTATAAGCTTGAAAATTTTCAAAGTAAAAAGTTGAGGACAAAGTAGACATTAAAAATTTCCAAAACATATCAAATCCATAGTAAGTACACCAAACTGGTAACAGTGAGGGAACAAAGGCCCTCTTTTTTTTTTGTTCTATTTTTGTTGCTGTTCTTTATATTGTCCAATTGTTCTACTTTAATATGTATTATTTTATAATCATAAGATTTTAATTTAAAAAATATATATTTGAATATATGTATAGTTGTTCTTTATATTGTCTAATTGTTTTACTTTAATATGTATTGTTTTAGTTTATTTTTTATTTTTTTATTGGGGAATATTGGGGAACAGTGTGTTTTTCCAGGACCCATCAGCTCCAAATCAAGTCATTGTTTTCACTCTAGTTGTGGAGGGCGCAGCTCACTGGTCCATGTGGAAATGGAACTGTCAACCTTGGTGTTATAAGCACTGCACTCCAATCACTGAGCTAACCGGCCACCAAATATGTATTGTTTTATAATCATAAGATTTTAATTTAAAATTTATGTATATATATTTGAGTATATATAGTTGTTCTTTATATTGTCCAATTGTTCTACTTTAATATGTATTGTTTTATAATCATAAGATTTTAATTATATATGTTTGTTTAAAAGGCCACAACAAGGACTCTTTTGCTCCTATGGCCTCTCTCACTATACAAAACACCTCCCTCACCACCCCACAAAGCAAACCCCCTACAAACCGCATTTCTCAACAAGCGCTTCCGTGTTTATCACTAGCCCCATAAACTTCTCCCTGACAAACGTTTTACTCATAAACTACTGCCCACATAAAACATACTCCTTCTAAACTGCTCTCCCAGAACAAATGGCTTTCATCACTAAATGAACCTCTGGGAAAGGCTTCTACCCATAAACCACTTCTTCCTCAAAGTTCCTGTGTAATCCTTCCCCCTCCCATCCTCTCTGAGACACTGCCTCAATTTCCTGGTGAATTCCTCCCAGTAGGCTGCTGCAGATTTCTCAATTGCTGAACTAAGGGTTGCCCTTCCTTCTTGAAAATTGCTGCTGCTTTTGTCTGGGGTCAGTCATAGTTCCCTACTCTCCCTAACCTAGCCACCACCCCACTATCCTTCCTCCAACTCCTCCCCTCATTGAGGTTCTGGGAAGGAAGGAGAACGTTCCCTGTAACATCCTTGAAGTGTATATAACAATTATCATTATCCTGAAGAGACCACTTTGCCACGCAATTTCTTTATTTCCTAGCTCTGCTACCCTCTTATGGACCACTATCAAGTCAAAGCTAAGCACCCAATGTGGACTCACTTCCTTTCATTATCAAGTGTCCTTATCGCACAGCACAGTTGTAACTGAACTATAAGCAAGACTTAGGGTATTTTATCAATATCAATTAAACTTGTCCCATTTAACTTCCATCTTCTCTCCTCCTTCATATCACACTCAAGTCCTAGCTGGTTCCTTTCCATTTAAAAATGTTTTCCATCAAAAAAGTAAAAATAAATGTCCCTTCCCTTGATTCCATATCCGTCCTCCAGCCACCATTTCCTATGTAGCAAAATTTCTCAAGGGGGTTTTTTGTACATGCTGTCTCTAATTCCTTATCTCTCATTTTTTTGGTGTCCATTCCAATCAAAGTACCATCCTTGTTGCTGCACTGAGACAACTTGTGAAGGTCAGCAGGGACTTTCCAAACTTAGCAGCTGTAAAAGCAAACTCTTGATCATCTGTCAAAACTGCTCCTCCCTTAAGGGTCTCATCTCAGGAAACGGCAACTCCATTCACCTCATATGTCAGGCCAAAAACTTAGGAATATTCTCGATTCTTCTTTTTCTCATATCCTATTTCCAAGTCATATCTGCTATACCTTCAAAATATCTCCAGAATCTGACCTCTTCTCACCACCTCTATCACTACCACTGGTCCAAGCCAAAGCCAACTTTCAACCTGGTCTACTGCAGTGGTCTCTTATTTGATCTCCCTACATCCATTTTTGCCTCATATTGTTGATTTTCTACTGTTGATTTTTTGTTTAAGGTAAATCAGTTAAAAATCCTTTCAGTGGCCTCCTTTCATGCTCAAAATAAAATTCAATGTTCTTACCATGACCTACAACACCTGCCCACATCTCCAACCTTATGTCCCGCTATTCCTGTTCCCTCTGCTCTAATAACATTCGTCTTCTTTCTGTTGCTAAATTCCTAAGTTCCTCTCAGAACCTTTATGCTAACTGTACCTTCTGTTTGAACACTCTCCATAATCATTGCATTGCTCACTCCCTCATTTATTCAGGCCTCTGTTCAAATGCTAGCTCCTCAGGACAGCCTTCCCTGACAGCCTGTTTGAAATCACCCACTCCTTTATTACTTTCTTTTTAATTGCCTTACTGAGGTATATTTTACGTATCATAAGACTCACCTGTTTCAAATGGACAATTCAATGATTTTTAGTAACTTTACTCAGTGTTGCAACCATTACTATAGATCAGTTTGGGAACATTTTCACCCCCCCCCCCAATAAGATCCCTTATGCCCCTTTACATTAATCTCCATTTCCACCCTGAGCCCCAGGAAACAAGTAATCTACTTTCTATAAGTTTGCTTCTTCTGGACATTTCATATAAATAGAATCATAAAATACACATTCTTTCATATCTGGATTATTTTACTTAGCATGTTTTTGAAGTTAAGCCATGACATAGCAGGTATCAGTATTTTGTCCCCTTTTGTTGCTGAACAGTATTCCATTGTATGGATATACCTTTGTCTATCCATTCACCAGTTGTTTCCAGTTTGGGGTTCGTATGAGTAATGTTGCCATGAACATTTGTGTGTATGTTTTTGTGTGGATATGTTTCGATTTCTCTTGGTAGATACCTAAAAGTGGAATTGCTGGGTCATATAGAGAGAAACCACCAAACCGTTTTCCATATATTGAGAAACCACCAAACCGTTTTCCAAAGTGGTTACACCATTTTACATTCCCACCAGCAATGGGTGTGGGTTCTTATTCCTCTGTGTCCTTGCCAACATTTGTTAATGATTGTTTTATCTATTATAGACATTACAGTGAGTGAGAAATAGTATCTCATTGTCGTTTTAACTTGCTTTTCTTTCCTCTATTACTCTCCATTCCTTTACTTTGATTATTTTTTCTTAACACTTATTACCATAGCGTTTTTTTTACATTTATATTTATTTGTAGTCTGACTCCGTTAATTTAATGCAAACCTTATAAAGGCAGGAACATTATCATGTTCTTCTCTGTATCCCCAATCTCTAGAACAGTTGTTAAGTAAACAGATAAACACACCTTCCTCATGTGTTCATTTCTCTTTGCTCAGCAGCCTAGAAATATACACTTGACAGGTGCCTTATCTGAGACATTGAAAAGCTTCAAGCTCCTCAAGGTTTCATAGGCAGACAAGAGTTTACAAGTTGATAATTTTGGTTTTTGCATTGTATATGTATACACACACACAAACACACAAAACATCAGCATTTCTATTTAAGTCTTAATATATATGATTATCAAAAGGACAAAGTTCAAAATAAATGGAGAAAAATGGACAGAAATAATTGCAATGCAAGGTTGTCAAGTAAATGTTATGGCAATCTGAGTGGACACTATATTGAAAAATGTAAATATTAGATACAGATTGATGGCAACACCTGACATAGACATCACCTGAATAAATCAAACAGGGCTGTTTGTCTGAAAAGGACAGAATAAGGTCAGTTCACTCAGAGAGATGAACAAATTTTCCAATTCACACTGAATTACAAACATTTTGACTCCAACACCTGCATTGTTACTGAAAACTCTAAGTAAGTGACAGCCATATTAGACTCCATGCAAATATAACAGTGTCTCTCAGTCTACCCTAGTTGTACTCATAAGCAAGTACAGAGCCCCTCCTTGAGCAGAAGCACCTCATATGTCTAAGGGTTATACAATGCACAATACTACTGCAGTATACAGTTGGATTCTGTTAGGCACCTCTTTTATTCTGTCCAGGTTAGTATATTCTGGTCTGAGAACATTACTAAACCCAGTATTGTGGAAACATAACAAAGATCAGTTTCCTAGATCCTTGGGAGTCCTGCTAACAAGTCCTTACACCAGCCATAGAGTAATCCTAAAGTGAAGTGTCAGTAGATAGAAAATATTTTGGAAGCTGGACATCCAGAAAGAATGGAAGATTTAGGGAAAGGAAAAAAAAAAGGAAGATTGGCAGAAAATTACTATTACCACAATCCCATCTTTGCTTTTTGTGTCTTTAAATGAATGGTTTTTATACATTTGTGAGGAAGGAGGTAGAGTTGGTGGAGTGAGCATCCAAGGAAACCTAATAACTTTCTCCTATCCCTGAAAATTCAGACACACACATACTCTTGCATTTCAGGGGCTTCACAGGATCCATGAAGCCCCTGAACATCCTATCTATGGATGTCCAGAGTGAGAACCATCCCACCTCCAAAACAAACATACCTAAAACAACCACTGTGCCAAATATCAACTTTATCCCCTATGGAAATTAAATTATTTTCATACTTTGATAGATTTGGTGGGATACTAACAATGGTGGTAGCTATATGTTATTATTATTTGGGGGAGGGGGAGGCGGAGCAGCGGGGATTAATACTGTAAACTTGAATTGACCTTAGACAACCTTTGATGGGTAAAAAGGACACTTGATAGAACTAGAACAGGTTGGGCCACATGTAAAGTAGTATTATATTCCTACTACTCTTTTATTATAAAATTATAGCAGGAGCTCAGGTAGAAACAGTTCAAAATAAAACAGGGAAAGGAAAGACGAAGGTTGAAATCAAGTAGCTGACAAGAAAATGGCACAAAAAACATGAATAACAGAAGCAGAGAAAGAGAACAAGAAGAAAAAAGACTGGCAAGCACAATAAAGTAAGCTTCCTAAAATGAAAAACTCAGACGGGAAGTGAAAATGAAAGCCAGATGGAACAGTGCGGGTTCTTTGACCTAAAACAAGAGAATAAAAGCAGATTAATCCCAAACAATATCGAATCAAATTTAGTCCAAAATTTCAAATGTGGCAAAATAAAAGTTACAGACAGCAAATTTTTCCTTTTTATTAAAATCCAAATTTACAATGACAGAAAAACCAGGCAGTTAGCCAATGTTTGTTCAAAGGTGTCTCTTAGAAACAAAAAATAATAATGAAAAGCAGAGGCCTATTTACAAGAAAAAAGGCAATGCAAATCTAAGCCAAATAAATTTAGACAGAAAGCAAAGCACAGAATGAACGGTTCTATTCTCCCCATCTTGCTTTAAAGAGGGCAGCAAGTAACATGATCTCTGTCTCTATTTCTATTAGTAATCAACAAACAAAATAGGAATTGGCTAAAAAATATTTGAAGACCATGTTCTTCCTTTGCTTCTGAAAAATCTGAGGTGACAGACATGTATCCATATATCCTGGAAAGCATTGATCTAATTCATCAAGAAAGCACACTAATTTATTGATGTGAAAAGATTTCTAAGATATATCAAGATAAAATAAAATAGCAAGATGCAGAACAGTACATATAACATGATAACTTCTATGTATAATAATCAGAAGAGAAAAAAATAATATGTACTTTTATTTGTTTATATATTTTTAAATCCTGTAAGAATACACCAGAAACTAATGAAACTGGTTACCAGTGTGGTGGGGAAGAAAAGGCAAATGGAAGACAGGATGAAGGCAAAATTTCTCACTGTATACATTTAATGTTGCTTAATTTTTTAGCAATGTGATTATATCACCTATTCAAAATTTTATCTAAACAAAGAGAAAACTACTAATTTGACTTAAATATACATTTTCATTTCTAAATTCTTTCACTTTTGACTTTACATTTTATTTTATAAAAGCATATTCTTTTAAACACTACAAAAGACCTCAACCTGGTTAACAAATAAGTACTTGCCATCAATTATGCTATTCTATACAGCTATTTGGGGGTGAAAGTAATTCTACCATCAAAACAAGCCTTCCTACTTCTAGTTAAACTTCAATCCATCAAAACACTACCATGTGATTTTCACCTATCAGTCCTTAGTTTAAAAGCCTTCGATGGCTGGCCATCTGGCCTCGAGAATAAGATTCGTACTCCTCAGCCTGGAATCAGAGCCCAAAACAATCTGGTCCCTCTGCACCTTACCTCCCACTGCTCCCATTCATGATTTCTTCAATTTAACCATTTCAATCTTTAAATGATTAAACATTTCCCAAATTTGCCTGCATGTAGTGTCTTCTGCCCCTTCCTCTTCACTTCTCTTTCCTGTAAAACTTAACTCAAGTCTCACCAATCCCTTTCCCTCTCCCCATCCCATGTTGGTTTCCTCCTCTGAATTCCTATAGTACGAGCCATCATTGGCCCTTAAGCATATGTGATTTTTCACACATTATTGTAGTCCTTTTCCAAAAAGTTAGTCCCTCTTACAGTTGAGTGGAGAAAGCTGATTCTAAACAATGACAATATAACATATAAAAAGATTAAAAGTAGGCATAGAGGGCACAACTAATTCAGCCTTGTTTTTCCTTTTATGCATATATCCTGTCTCCCGTCTAGATTGCAAGCATTTTGTCTTATTACCAATTTATGGTATAGTTTTTAGGACAGTGTTCCATTCGAAGTACATGATTAATAAACATTATTGATGTTAATAGAGATGACCGTGACAGGGTCAGGGAAGAAAGCCTAACTTGATGGACACCTATCAAGATAGGTTTTGACACCTATCATGAGATTCAGGAAAAACAATCCATTTTGCAGGCATTCCGCAGGCCCCTGTGAAGAAGAGTGTCATCACAGTCCCCTCTGGAGAACTAGCCTTCTCTAGGTGGCCCTCCCAGACCTATCTCCCTGGACTTTGTGATTTTCTTCTCAGGCTCACCTAAACTGATATTCAGTTTAGGCTGGGTTGTTTGGCACTTTGAAATTGGACGTATTTGACAAACAAAATGTGGTGTATCCATACACGGGAATATTATTTGGTCATACAAAGGAAGTATTGATACATGCTACATCTTGGATGAAACTTGAAGACATATGCTAAGTGAAAGAAACCAGTAACAAAAGTCCACATGATTCCGTGTATTTTTCCATTCATATGAAAGTCCAAAATAATTCAATCTATAGAGACAGAAAGTAGATTAGTGGTTGGTTGGGCTGTTGGGGGAAGTAGAATGACAGCTAAAAGGTACAAGATTTCCTTTTAAAGTGATGAAAATGTTCTAAAGTTGATTGTGATGGTGATTGCCCTTATCTGTGAATATACTCAAAACCATTGAATTACACACTTTAAATGTGTACATTTTATTATATGTGAACTGTATCTCAGTAAAGCTGTTTTTTGGTTTTTTTTTCTTTCTTTATAGTATAGTAAAGCTGTTTTTAAAAAGAAATTGCAGACACTTACTGTGTTCATGTTTTTTAGCCACACACCATACGCCCTCAAACCTAGGATTCTAGTGAATTAACTTTGAATTAATACTTATCACCTATAATTAAATGACTATTACTTACCCATAGATACTTTCCTTGTTACACCTCTTGGTTTGTATTATAAAGAATGTACAATTTTGTTTCGTCACCATGGGGGTATATTTAATGCTCTAATATGAATATAGTAATCTATACACTTGATATATGTATATACACATAAAGTAGGTAAGTCCTACGTTTTCTACTTTAATTTAGAACCAAGGAATTAGACTACCGTAGTAGAACATCAAATGCATAATCTCCATGAAGCTACTTGTAGTGTTCTATCATGAAACTCAACACCCTTTGCAAAGTAAATGTGCAAACCCATTTACTAAATCTAAAAATGCCCTTAAATATTCAAGTCCCTGTCCGATGTTTCTCAGGTGGCACCATTCTGATTCCTGATCCATCTCACCAAGAGACAACTTGGGGGGTAAGAAATCTAGGCACCAAATGCAGTCCTCCTTTGACCTCCAAATACCTGTCTGCCCGTGTCTCATTAGAGCCCTTCATGTCCTCTGTTCTGGTCACAACTGTTGTAACAATGACCCATGAATATGCCTAGTACTTTTCATAGATCTGTGCTTTTCTCGCCCTGATATGAAAATCTCTCTCTCCCTTCCATCCTTTAAGGCCAAGCTCAAAGTTTTCTATAAAACTTTACCTAAACAACCAATCCTCACGGTCCATGTAAACAATCAGTTCGTCCTTTGGGCTCCCATCACATGTGACTTGTACCTATTTTATACCGCATTATATAATAGATAATGGTTTTACAAATGTATCTCTCTTAAGATTGCAGGGTACTTGAAAAAATACCATTTTTAGACTCTCAGTTCAACATTATTATCTTAGGCAAAGTGTTATACAGACATTCAATAACTTGATTAAAAAGAAATGTCTATAAGCTATCTCATTAGATGAACAAGTTATAGTTGCGTATATATCTAAAAGATGTACAGCACTTTCCTCTACACCAGCTCTCTGAGAGACAAATGACAGGTGTTACAGACTGCCTAAAAGGCCAGGTAGGGGTTTAGAGCTGGGTGGAGGTACAAGAACTGATGAAAGGAAGAGTGGTGACAGGACCATTCTAGGATGCTTTTTCTTTGTGGTGGGCTCAGCTAACGTAGGTCAGTTATCAAGGATGATTTGAAAGATTTCAAAAACTTTCCGTGCAAAATGCCTCTTCCGTATCATACTACTAATAATTGGAATGTCACCTCTACTAGAGGCTCATCCAGTACTACCCTTTCTACAAAGGAAAATAGGCATGGGAGGGTACTGTGGTTTTCAAACACACCAGCCTGCTGAATGCAAGTTGAGCCCAAATAGTGCAGAGAGCCAAAAAAGGGCCATGCTGGCTGCTGCATCACAGGGAAGTTCTGACCAAGCAAAAGTGAAAGATTAGAACCAGAACAGAAGCAACAGGGGGAAAGGAAGTGCTCCAAGAGAAGAAGCTTGAGTAGGAGCCAATTACACAGGTTGCCTGGGGTTGGCAGGACTCTAATCAGCAGTGAAGTGGCTGGCAGCAGATAAAGGGGTATTTGCCACTGCACTGTCAGAATGGAGTAAAGGAGAGTATAAGTTCTGACAATTAAGTTCAAGAACTTGTTGCAATGATGTTGCTAACTTTTTTTTGGTATCAGAGGGATTATTCATTATGAATTTGAACCAAATAGAGAAACAGTTAACTAAGTTTACTATTTAGAAGTGCTAAAATGACTGCATGAAAAAGTTAGACAAGCTGAATTTTTCACCAACAATTCATGGCTCTTGCATCACAATACACCGGCTCACCCAGCACTGTCTGTGAGGGAGTTTTTAGCTAGTAAACACATAACTGTACTGGAACACACTCCCTACTCAACTGATCTGGACCACAATGACTTCTTTCCTTACCTGAAGAAAAAGGAAATATGGAAAGGAAGACATTTTAATGACATTAAGGGCCTCAGGGTACTATGATGACAACTCTGATGGTCATTCCAGAAAGAGTTCCCAAATTGCTTTGAAGAGTGGATTAGGCACAGACGTCGGTGCATAGCTTCCCAAGGAGAGTACTTAGAAGGTGACCATAGTGATATTCAGCAATGAGGTATGTAGCACTTTTTCTAGGATGAGTTCGCGAATTTAATTGTCCAACCTCGTATAGTTGCCATCAATTATGGAAGATGTTAGAGTAGTGGAGAGAGGGAATGAAGAAGAAATATAATTAGGGCTCAAGAAGGAACTAGCAACAATGGAATAGAAGGAACAGAAATGAAGATCCATGGACTACTTCAGATATTCAGGAGAGAGTAGACAGGGAGCGAAATCAGAAGGCAAGGAACAAAGAAAGACAAGACTGGTCTGAGGGAAGGAGCCATCATGTGCCTGAAGTTAGCCCTTCCTTCCTTATCGTCTTGTAACATCTGTACCTTTTCTTCATTCTTTCCTGCATTCACACATGACCTCATCTCAGTTCTTAGATATTTGTCTGGGAAGCAGATAGTCACACAAGACTATGGTCTCGCAGTCTTTCATGCCAATCACGGCTTATAACCCGGCCTTCACCCAAATAGTAAAAAAATGAAGAAATTATTTCATCTTTCTCTTTATTCTAAAAATACAAGTATGATAATATCAAAGTACAAGAAATATTACGGTGGTCCTTGTGTGGTTACTCATACTTTGGGAAGGCTGAACTGAACCGCCCGGAATGTGAGAGTATTATCTCAAAAAGCTAGCAGAAACTACTAATGTGTCAAGTTCAAAAGCAAACATGAAATCCTGTGAATATCATGGATGTGTAGTAGGTCTTGGTTTGGGCTCCGGCTCTTGTGAAAGAACGGCGGTGGAAACTGTTTTGAGAAGACAATTGAGCAAGAGGACTCAGCACCAGAAAAGTGTAGTGGGAGAAGTGGGTGGAAAGGGAAGAACAGGAATTTTCCTCTTTTCTGCTACTAGCTTAGGGCAGAGGCACATGACCCCAGCAAGGGGCCAAAGTAGACAGCAAGCAGCTGCTTGGATCCCCTAAGGGAGAGGCCAGACCATCCCAGGGCTGGTTAATCAGCGGGGTCAGGAATACTACCCATCAGAATGGAGACAAACTCTTCCAGTTTCTGCGCAGCTTGCTTCCCGGCCTCTAGTACTTCCAAGTGGTTGGCTTTCTCTCGGCTTTCATAATCCGTGACAACCTTGTTAGTGATGAGGGAGAAGCCAAAGACTCGAAGTCCACAGTGCCTTGCCACTATAACTTCTGGTACTGTACTCATGCCTGGTGGGGAGAAAGAGGAAACCAAGGGTCAGCATCCTCAAATGGCTCTTTTCCTCACCCCTTAGCCCAACCGCTATTCATCACCTCGTTGACAATTTGGCATCTCAAAAACCAACCAAAGAAGCAGATAAATTAGTGTAGAGCTTAGATTGTTCTATATTGTTTAAAAGAGTAGGGCTTCAGCGGACCTAACACATTTCTTATAAATATTACCATTGTAATGCTTTATTTCCGTATCTGATTGTGCTAATTTTGAAGTCAGTTCTAATGATGTAGTTCCATTTCCAGCCAGAGGTACAGAAGGTGGCTATGAGGTTTGGTAGAATAATCCTTTGATTGTTATCAAATGACGGATAGGACATCAGCAGGACACCTGTTAAAGTCCTTCATGCTACAACACACCAAACCTCACCACCGTGATATCTTTCTAGAAATAAGTTTAATTTAGTCTTCCCTTATGTCCGATCCTCTCTCAATGCACTATCACATCGGGTATCTTTTACTCCTTCCATCTCTGTTTTACCAGATCCCTCCCGCTTCAAGCCTCCCTCTGGCAGATCCCCCTGCTCACCGACAGCATCTGCACCCAGCATTTTCAGCATACGACACTCTGCCACAGTCTCAAAGTTGGGGCCTGCCAACACAACGTAGGTGCCTTCCTGTAGCTCTCGCTGCTCCTTCATTTGTTTCCAGACACTGTGAGCCTTCTCCCTCATCTCCCGGTCGTAGGCGTCAGACATGGCAGGAAAACGAACTCCAAACCTAGGTCACAGGTTGGCTTATCTCAGATGAATCGAATACAATGAGCCCACTCCTAACTCCGAAACAAGCCTTAAACTCCCCCCATCTATAAACACAGGAGCGAAACACGTTACCTCTCATCATTGGGCCCTATGAGAGCATTCTCACCCCCAAAACCAGGTAGGTTGATGTGATCGCGGATCAACATGATGTCTCCAACCTCAAACTTGGGGTTGAGCCCTCCAGCTGCATTGGTGACCACCAGGGTGTGCACACCGAGAAGGTGGAAAACCCTCACTGGGAAGGTCACCTTAGAAGCAAACGACGAAAGATCAGAAAGTGTTCTTTGAAATTTCACCAGCCCACCACGCAGATATGCATGATCTACATCATGAAAGGAGGGGACCAAAAATCGACATAGCCCAGGTAGTTCACCAATAAAGTAGGAGAGCTCACCGCCCCCTCCCCTTCTTCCACATGCAACCAGGCTTATGGCCCTATTTACCTTCCAGAGTGGGTAGCCTTCATACATGTGGAACCGGCCCTGCATCATCACACAGGCTTTGCCATTCAGGACCCCAAACACCAGTCGACCAGCGTGACCTGGCACTGAATACAAAGAAAGAAAAGGAAATGAATGGCGTGATGTTTCATATAACACAAACCCATTGAGAACCTACTGAGAGCCAGCTCACTATGCTTAACGTGTGAGGGTGTCATTAGGCAAAAGAAGACATTATTATCTCCACTTTCAGAAAGTTTAAGTCTGGTGGATACAGAAATTAATCATAAACTTTCAAGTAAGTGTATAAGTACATCCTGAGATTAGAGTGATGGGGGTAAAGATATTAAAAGTGAACATGTATCAAAGGAAGGAAGGAAAGGCTTTCTAAAGTCATTTCAAATGAATGAGAGGCCATACTGCAAGAGCTTAAAGGAAAAAAATTTGGAGTGAGTGAGTACTAATGAATGCATAATTATAGACCCTTTTGCAGACTTTCCAAAATTCTCAAAATGTGTATTCTTATCTATTACCCTAACTAAACTGTATGTGTTCTCACTCCCGAAAGGGAGTTCATGGTCTATTCTGCTTTCTAAAGAGGCTGCTGAACAAGGGAAAGGGGCTGGGTTTGAAGCCATACAAGGCTCATTCAGTATGACCCACATACAGTCCAGTGGGATTACATGCCCGAAATGGGGCATGCAGGGGCATGGGAGTGCAAAGGTGACTCCCCTGCAGACATTAACCATCATTACCATTTCCCTTCTCTGGTATTTCTCCTCTAACGGACATGGCCAACCTAGCCTGCAATGAATGGATGCTCTGGGAAAGGGACCAAGAGGAATAGTTGAGAGATACTCAGAGATGGAGGAGTTTATTTAAAATAAAAAATTACCAGTAATAGAGCCGAGGTGACACAGTTTGGAAACCTAAATAGATTACAAATAATAAGTTGATACAGCTTAAAAAGATTAATTTGCTATCACTTAGTGTAGCGCCCTTCTCATCGGGGCTACAAGTGCAAGTGGAGCTGATATCACTGCTATCTCTTAGAAAATTTGGCTCTCCCTCTCTCTTTTTAGTATTTCCTTCTCCATTCCCTATTCCACCTCCCTGCTCTGGCCTCCCAGTCTTGCTGCGAAGAAAATAAAAACGGCAAGAAGTCATAACACTCCAGGGAAAAGAGGAAGCAAGGTAGAAGTCCAAAGATGTATAAAGTTAACCAAAGTAAGTTTATTATCTGAGAAATTAATAAGTAATCCAAATAAACTACTCTTGCCCTTTGCTTGCCCCTGTGTCACTGGCCCTTTTCCAAACTTTAGCTGTAGAGCTTTCCAGCTGCTATTGGGATGCTGGATACATCATCCTCAGAGCTCCACTGTGCCTAGGGGTATCTGCCCTTTGCCCGCTCCGAAGGGTCAGTGTATCAGGTTTGTGTATTCGTGCATTATCTGCAAGAACATGGTAGTCTGTATGTTCATTTGTTGCTGTGCACTAGCGTGGGCCTTATCCTAGAATGGAGCTAGAGCAGGGGAGACTGGAAAAGGCAGGAGGACGCAGGTCAGGGGAGGCCCGACTTTGTCATGGGAGGTTACAGGCATTGCTTTTTCCATTTAAGCTGCAGAGTCATAGTAATGAGATGGGTGGTGTGAGTGTGTAGTGACCCTGGTGTGTATGGGGGAGGCATTATAGAGGTTTAAGGAGCCCTGAGTACTAAAGCATAAGAAATATGACATCGAATAATACCACTGAGGCACACAGGCCCTGTCTATCACTAAATTCTAGAAGGGGAATTTCCTTCTCAAGTCATTCTGGTTGGCGCTGGTCTTTTCCCTCTCCTATGACAGTTGTCTTTAGTCCTGTGCTATAGAGGATAACCAGGTCTGGGCATAGAAGCACTGCCCTCCCATCAGAATCCCATCAGTATCCCTCAGTCCCAGCCCTCTCCCTTCCTGCCAGTACCTGTACTTTGGGGAAAGTTTGGTATCTCACTGTAGTCAAAGGCCTGCGTCTGAGTTAATTTATTAGTCAGGCCTCCTAACCCAGAACCACAGATCACTGCCACTTGAGGTCGGTGCTTGGTGTGGGACAGGAGCCACTCTGCAGTGTTCTTACAATCTTCATATGTGAATCTAGGAAAAAGAACAGTCACAGGGAGTCTTGCTCCCATCCCAAGGGCATCATAGAATAATGACACTTAGTGCAGACAGGCTGGTAGGTATTCCGAGGTGGCAGGGGATGGAGAAGCTGGCCAACGACCTGCCCCAGAGGGGAGGTTCCTTTCTCTCAGGAGAGGCCACACTAAGCTCACCCACTGACTCACCCACCGACCCACGCACTCCTCTTTCTGAATCAGACCCATTGAAAGTCTGATATGAAATTCTTTCCAGCTATCCCAAAACATCACCGACAAGGCCTTTATACCTATGGATTGATATTAAACTGAGAACCTTCTTCCCCAAAATATTTTTTCCAGAGCCTGACAAAGTTAATGACGTCTATGTTTCCACCAGCAGCCCAAACTCATTCTGCTACCACTGTCAGGGTTGATGGCTGTCCTTATGACAAAGATTTAGAGAGGAAGGGACCGCAGAGTCTACATAAGTACAGTCGAAATAATCAAATCAAAGAAAGTAAAGAGACCCCCTATCTTATAGGCTTGGTTTAAAAATTATTTAAAACTTGTTGCTAATAAGTTGAGAAGTCCTATGACTCCACAAATCATGGTTCATTTAGCCCCACAGCTCTTGAATCTTTCTTTCACTTTCCCCTCTGCTGTGTTCTCCCTGCCTTCTCCCATCTTCCCTGCTCTTCAAAGTTCTTTGCCCTTCAGAGACCTAAGGATATGCACATACCCAGAACCTATATATCCCCAAAAAGAAACCTAGAATTTTTCTCACAAGTCCAGACCAAGTATCTCAAACTCATCAGAAAAGACCGAAGATTGAAGTGGGAAAAAATTGAGAACTGCAACTGGAGTTGTGACAGAGCTGAACACAACTACCCAGCTTCCAGAGGAAATCCTTTCTTTCAAAAGCAGATACTTTGAAACCAGATGACTCTACAATACAGTGGGCTACTCTCAGGAAAATAGCTGGGTAAGGGACAAGGGTGGGGGCTACAGAGATGGGGCCACGGGCTATGGAGAAGAGAAGCCACAAAGTGGAAAGTAAAGTTAATCAAATAGCATCCCCAAAGACGTACAAAGGAAATGAAAGCAGTGTGAAACCTTGGACACCTAGCATATCTAGCCACAGCTCTTATGGCCATCAGTCCCAGGGGAACACCCTGAATCCCTGGGCATGCAAAAGCCAGTGATCCCCACATAGGACACATGGAGTGCCATATCCTGGACCAACGCAGAGAGAAGGGTTTTCAAAGCTGTGAGGTGGGAGCGGGGAGGGGGATGAATGGCCACGATCTGTTGCTCAGTTCACTGAATAAGGATTGCCTTTTCTTCTTGGACACTCCAGCCCAAGTTTATTGGACCTCCAATTTGGAGGGGAGAGGTGTTGCCCCGGACGTGAGCTACCTCTTCTCTGAAGGAGGGACTCTAGATATGGGCACCAAAGTACCTCAGGGCTTTACCAAGACTCTAGAATGGGAATCTGTGAAGAGCTATGGGGTGGGAAGACCCTGTGTGTGTGTTGGCGGGGGGGGGGGGGTATGTCTCCCTCTACACGCACCTCAAACACGCCCGCGCGAACATACAAACATACCGGTTCCTTTTTCGAGTAGACTACACTGTCCTATCCCGTCCCTGTCCTGCTCCGGTGGCGCCACCCCAACTGGATTCCCACTTGCGCCCCTGCCGGCGCTGACCGCCCATTGCTGTGCCGTCTTGTCCCAGACACCGGGCTCCGCGCCAGGCCTTTCTGCATCTTCAGGGCACTCGCTCGCTCTCCCGCCCAGAATGCCAGGTTTCCAGGGCTCGGTGACAGCCATTTCCGCTCCCCAGGGGCCTCCGGGATTCCCCAACCCAGGAGGCCGCCTCACCGGTTCTCCATGGTCCCGCGGACGCCCTCTCGATGAGCCGGCCCTTCTCCGCGAGGTTCTGCTCGGATGACTTGAGCTGCTGTCGCCGAGGCTGGTCCGCACCGTTAGAGCGCTATTTGACGAGTGCTGTGTCTTTCCCCGGGAGTTCCCAGCCAATGGTAGCCGAGCACGCGGGCCCGCCCCATCTCCACAGTGACACACCCCTTTCCAATCGCGGGAGGCTGGGCTCTAAACCCAATCTGAGTTCTTGGCAGCGCCGGATCTTTCCCGTATCCCACACACCAAACCCGACGCAGGGATGGGTAAGGAGGGCATCCAGCATTTCTTCCCTGTACCCATTCCCGTCCACAGATCCCGGTTTTCAGCAAGGAAGCCTATGTGGGAAGAGGACTAGAAGTGGGAGGGAACCGCCCCCATCTCCACCCATCTGTCTGCAACCCCGTTTCCGGGTTGTGTGTGCAGCAAACCCTGAGGTTTAAAAAGAGAAAATATTAAACCTTAGATCGTGCAACCCCAGAATAAAATTAAGCCTGTGTCTGAGTTGTTTCCTGGACAAAGGAAACAGGGTTGATCCTAGCAACACTCCTGACCTGGAGGTTACAGGACTGGGGAGAACATAACCGGTGTAGATCTAGGCCCAGATGGGGAGAAGAAAACGCTCCGGCCAATAGAATTAGTGGATTCTCCACACAGACAAGGGGTGGGGATGAGACTGGAAAACGCAGACACTCCCTTGGTTTCAAAATAATTCCCGGATCCAAGCAATTCCAGTAACCAGAAGGTCTGCACCCAAGATAAAAATTCCTGGAAACAGAATTACATAATGTGATGTTTTTGTAATAAATAGTTCAGCTATTACCTCTCCCCACTTTTACAAGTTTAACCAGCCTCACAGTAATATCACAAATCAATGGCCCTTACTTAGCTATTGGAATCCTCCACCTGTTTTCATTCTCCTGAACTCCAATTTTCCTGATTGCCATTTTACCCCTTACCATGACCCAACCACCCTTTCCCAACCTGTTTCTATCTCATTTATGTAAGAAATGTTTATTGAGGATCAACTATGTACCAGAAGTGTACTAGTGCGAGGGACATAACAGTAAAGAGAGTGTACATAAAGAAAAAAGTAATATATATAAAGCACGAAAACCAGTGCCAAATAAATGCTTTATTCTATCATCCATATTGTTATTATTGATATTATTATTATTACTATTCTTATTCATCTGTATTTTTAGCAAAGATAACAACAGGGTGAACTAAAGTAAATCTAAGTGATTTTGATAATAAAGACTGTGAACAACTGCAACATCGAAAGCATGATTTTAAGTGATGGGTAAGATCAGTCAGAGGTAAAAATCAGCCCAAGGAAATACCTAGCCAAGTTGATTGCTGAAAGCCTTGTTTTTCTAACACCCCAAATGCAATCCAGTTTACACAAATGTCAACATTAGAGCATAATTATATCTCAGAAAGTGCAAACAGTAATTTCAATGGTCTCTTGTGTAAAGTAAGTGTACGCAAACTGAAAGAAGATGAGCTGCAATATATCTACAAAATGAAAATTGGGCGATAGGCTCAATCTTCTGTAGTGTTTCTCCAGCACCATGTGGGGAAGAGTCTGCAGTATATATAAAAATTCCTGACACCAAAGAAATGTACTGTTATGTGACAAGCAAGGACAGTGTACAGACCCTCCCTAGCTTAGTTAGGGTGACAAGCTTCAGAACTACACGACAGACTTTATTCTGAATTCAAGCTCAGCAGCCAACGTTCTGCATAATCACTTGAATCCCCAGTCGCTTTAATCTCACCAATGGCCCAGAGAGGAGTCTGTCCTGCCAGGCTCAACAGGCCTCCTCAGACCACAGCATTATCTTGTGATCTGTTCAACAAGAGGGCCCAGGCTCTAGGTTGCATTAAACCCTGCCTGGGTTCCTGTCCTGCCCCTAACCTTGGTTTGTTTGCATCTCTTTGTGCTTTCCTGACAGGTTTTGACCTGCAAAGGGTCAGACCCAGGTGCTGCGTGTGTGTGCATCGGCTGCACTTGTGAGCACTGGTACACAGCACGTACCTAATGGTCAAAAATATAAAATGTCTAGTAAGTGTGTGTTATATCTCTCTGGGTCACGTTAACCTAAAAATAAAAGGCCAAAGTGAGAGGAGACAAACAAATGTTTGAGACCTAAAAAAGGAGCTATTCAGGAAGCACTGATTCAGGCAGACATTCACATTCAAAATGAAAGGAAGGGATATTTATGAGAAATGTGGAGAGCAGGATGTAAGCTGACTGAGGACCTTGCAGCCTGCAAGGTCATTCAAGGGAGGCCTCGCCTCAACTTCTTCCCCCAGAAAGAACAAGATAACACAAATTAGTCACAGGCATACAAACTTACATATTCACAGAACAGTATGTTCTTCTAATACTTGCTTGTTCTACTAATACTAGCTGTACAGGCAATTGTTCTAAGACTATGTAAAAACCGTGTGAGAAATAAAAACTGCGCCACTGCTCTGCCATCCGTGGACAGTGGACCTCCTGATCCCAGCTTTCCTGTCTCTGTGTCTTTCTTAATCTCCCACCCTTCCCCCTCAGGCCTAGCCCTCCTGGCCTCGCAGGTCGCGGCAAGTGGCGTCCTGAGTATGGGAAGAAGAAACGGTGAGGTGCCCACCCGAACAGGTGAGGAGATTCCCCTCCAGGTTATAGAGGAGGGGAGCAAGTTAAGTTTAGTTGGGAGTAAAACATGGGACAGCATGGGTCCAAAGAAAGGGACGTCTTTGCGCAAATGCTAAAGGCTATGTATGCTTAAGGCTCATGGCTGTAGTATTCGCTCAGGCCAGGTAATGGAATTCCTGTCTTTTATACAGGAGACATGCTCTTGGTTCCCCGAAGAGGGCACGGTCAATCTCGCTACATGGGAGAGAGTGGGTCAGCAGCTCCGTGACCGCTTCAGGGCTGAAGGCCCCTCTAAGTTTCCCATCCCCACCTTTGCGCTTTGGAACTTAGTGAAGGAGTCACTTGACCCCTTGCGGAAGGTTTCAAGGTTACCGCCCCCCTCAACACAGGGACGGCTCTCTCAGGTCTTACACCATGCAGTGGAGGGGTATGAGGCGCTGAAGCGCTCTGGCGTACCCTCGGTGCCGCCAGTACGAGATAAACAGTTATTGCTCGATTAGGAAAAAGAGCTTCAGGATTAGGAACAAAAATGTTATGACCCTCCCAAAACGTCCGGCCCTCAGGACTGTGATACGATGAGTCTTACCCTTCGGCCGACCTCCTTCCGGCCTTTGCTAAGCTCTCTTGTGGAGCACTGCCACAAGCGCCCCTTCCTACCCCGAGCTGCGGCCCCGGGTCTTGGACACCAAACGCCCCCTTGCGCCTGCTCCCCGCCTCCTCTGGTCCCTATCCCTACATGCTTTGCTTTGCAAAGGGGTGTTTTCCAGGCTAGAGAAAGAGGGGAAGACACCCCCAAGCTATAATTGTACCCTATACCCAAAAACCACAACATTGGCTATTCCAATACTCAGATACCTGGCAGCTGGCGCTTGTCCAATTCCCTGCCAACATCCTGCCGCCATTTACTTACCTGTTTTTCTATCATGGGGCTCCCTCAAGTGATCAAGATGGACAATGGCCCTGCTTATAACAGTACAAAGTGTACAAAGTTCTGTGAACACCCACAGGCTCAAGCCATTGTTCGATGTGCTAATGCCACGTTAACAAAACAATTACAAAAACAAAAAGGGGGAGAAATAGGGGACCCCCCACAGATACAATTAACAAGAGCTATGTCTACTTTAAATTTTTAAAATTCTGATTCTAGCACAGAACCACACCTTAGGCACAAAGCTACAGAAAGAAATTTTAACAATCTCCATAGTCCTAAAGCCTTGGAGAATGTGCCCATTTGGTGGAAAGATATTCAAACTAATCAATCACAGTTAGGAACCTTGTTAACATGGGGGTGAGGTTATGCTTGTGTTTCTCCAGGATCGGAAGAACGTCCTTTGTGGGTGCCCAGTGGGTATATTAAACCATATCATAAACAACGCACTGAAGACCAGACTGACAGTCAACTGCGGGAAAAACCAAAAGATTTATTGGACTTTTAATTGCAGCTATTATGGGAATAATTGCTATAGCCACTGTGGCTGCCATTTCTGGAATAACTACACCAAACAGTACAGACCACTAAATTTGTACAAAAATGGCATGAAAATACTAGTAAATCTTGGAATCAACAAGTTAAGATAGATCAGAAAAAATTAATGTTAGATTAGCTGACTTAGAAACTACTGTTGTATTTCTTGGTGATCAATTAAAAAATCTCCATACTATGATTACTTTAAAATGTGATTGGAATATATCTACCTATTGTGTAACCACTTTCTCTTATAATCAACCTCGTATCCCTTGGTCTGAGGTACGAGCCCATCTCCTGGGACATACGCGCAATCTCACTGTGGACATTTTACAACTACAACTAAAAGTTGATCAGATGTCTAAAGCCAAGCTTCAACTCCTCCCTGGAGAGGAGACACTTTCTGCAGCTACAAAAGGACTTTCTACTTTAAACTCTGTCAATTGGATAAAGACTTTAGGTGGAAGGTTTGCAGGTGCTATTGCTATTCTGTTTATTGTTTTATGTTTATTTTGTTTAGTCCTCAGAAGTGGACAAACAGCCCTCCGACGGACAATGAATAAAAAAATCTACAAGGTCTGTGTTTTTCATATTTCAAAAACAAAAAGAAAAGGGGGAGATGTGAAGAACAGGATGTAGCTGACAAGGTCCTTGCAGCCTGCGAGGTCATCCTGGAAGGGCTCACCTCAGCATCTTCCCCCAGAAAGAACAAGATAACACAAATACAGCCGCAGGGTATAAAACCCTACAAATACTCAGTACACAGAGTCTCGTGCCTAGCCCTCCTAATAAAAATAAGAGTCTGTGAGACTGATCCTTTCGGGGACTTTACTTCACCTTTGTGCTTACACCTTACATCTCGCTGTTTGGCCCCAAAAGGATGGTTGGTAAGTCAATGATGGTAAGATTTCTCAAGGAAGGAATAACCTAAGACAGATACAGCCACATAGGGGCCATCTGGAGAACTCGACCCCAAAAAGATGGCTGGTTAGTGAATGATGGGTAAGACTCCTCAAGGAAGGAACAACCTAAGACAGGCACAGTCACATAGGGGTCATCTAAACACTCACGGGGTTGATAGAGGTGGACATAGATCCCCACCTTCCCCCCCGGCTAGGAGAGCTTCTGCCTCTGTGGCTATATTCAATGAGATGAGTAATTCTTGATGTGATAACATCAGGTGTCCATCTATTCTTTTCAGTAAGTATCAACATAAAGGTTTTATGCCCTGAAAGGGTACATATAACAATTACTATTACATTCATGACACTTTCGACAGACAAGGATGATTGGTTTAAATCTATTTTCTGATTTGATATACAAGACTCATAAACTGCGGCTTAAGCCAAAAAGAGAAGGGGGAGATGTGGAGAGTAGGATGTAAGCTGATAAGGACTGTGGGGACAGAGCCAGGAGTGCTCAGCCTCACGTAGAAAGGTGCTGGCTCAGGTAGTAAATGGCTATCAACTGTGATTGGATGGCCATCAGCTGTGGCTAGTTGGCCGTCAGCTGTAACCAGTGAGCCATTGGCCACTAATATAACTGCCATGGCTACGCTAGCAGAAAAATGGGGGCTAGCAAGAAGATGGTGGCTGAGCTGGCAAGCGCAGATTGCAGTTAGGATGGCGGGTTGCAGACAGTGTGGATCCAACCTCCAGTGAGAAGGTAGTGCCACCAGCGAGTAGTATGACTCCCCTATCTATGGCTCCGTGGGTGTTCCTTTTTGGCCTCACTACATCCTGTGTTCTTATGTGGGGACCTGGACTAGAGACCCCAGAAGAGACCCCGCCTGACACCCTGAATGACAGGACCTTGCAGCTTATAAGGTCATTCAAGGGAGGCCTCGTGTCGTGCGGGGTATCAGGCGGGGTCTCAGCTCCCACTCCCCACACAAGAACGCAGGACATGGTGAGGCCAAAAAGGAACACCCACGGAGCCATAGATAGGGGGTTCATACCACTATAGTCTCACTGGCGGCTGGGTTGGAGACACAGGAGCAGGAGCCACACTGTTCGCAACCCTCACTGCTCCGCTTACAGGCTCAGCCACTATCTTCTTGCCAGCGCCCATTTTTTCTGCTAGCGTAGCCATGGCAGTTATATTAGTGGCCAATGGCTCACTGGTTACAGCTGACGACCAACTAGCCACAGCTGATGGCCAGCCAATCACAGTTGATGGCCATTTACTACTGAGCCAGCACTTTTCTATGTGAGGCTGAGAGCCTGGAAACTGCTCTCTGGGGCTCTGTCCCCACACCTCTCCCTCAATATCTTACACCATAAAGAACAAGATAATACAATTACAGCCGCAGACATACAAACTTACATATTCACAGAACAGTATGTTCTTCTAATACTTCTTTGTTCTACTAATACTAGCTTCTATAAGCAATTGTTCTAAGACTATATAAAAACCATGTGAGAAATAAAAACTGCGCCACTGCTCTGCCATTCGTAGACAGTGGACCTCCTGATCCCAGCTTTCCTATCTCTGTGTCTTTCTTAATCTCCCACCCTTCCACCTCAGGCCTAACACTCCTGGACACAGGTTGCTGGCAAGAAAGGGAAGGGGAACAATTACATGAATACAAAGAATTTCAGTAGATGCAGATAAGCTAATATAATGATGCTAATTTTAAAGAATGTTTTAAATTTTCAGTCCTGTAGTCATAATATATGCTTTCCTGTTATCTTTGGAAACAGTTGTTTGGGATACAATGCTGTCTCAGGCCCAGTCTAAAAGTAATTTTGCCTAGTGTTAAGATTTAAAGGGTTTGAGGAATAAGACATGCAAGGTAGTTCCTCTGGCATGGCAACTCCAATTCTATTTTAAAGTGGCTCCATTTATATTGCTTCTTCCAGCCATCTCGATCCAAGTTCCCATACTCTATTCCTTTATGACCATTTTGATCTTCGATCTGTTTTCAGCGCCCAGTCTAGAGGTTCCCAATTTCTTATAGTAAGCTTACTATCTCAGCAATTTTTTTACAGCACCCCTAGATCAAAAGACATACCCAACAGTTTTCCTTTTCAAATAGTTGGTTCAATTGCTTAGCAACTTAGTTAACCATTGTTAAAACGATACGTACAAGTTAGAAGAAATTTTTTTCTTAAGAAGCCACAAATAGTTACTAATGGAATGTATGTGCTATTGGGCACAGCAAAAATTCTCAGAATTTGGGATCAAACACTGCAACCCCCGTTTCCTATCTGGGTTGATTTTCACACATACTTATTTTTTTTAATTTGTAAGGAGTGTGCAGCTCAGTGTGGCCCATCTGGGAATCAAATCGACAACTTTAGTGTTATCAGCACCACACTATAACCAACTGAGCTAACCGGCCACACCCACTACTTACTTTTATATCGCAGGGATCTCCTAAAATCTAGCTAACAAAGATATTTTGAAATCAAGGAATGTAGCACAATCTAATGTTCAAATTGTGAATTACATTGAGCTAAGTAGTTTTGCATGGTTTAGAGGAAATGTGGACATTGTTGTGTTTCCTTTAAAATTTTTAAATATTCCATGGTGCCTCTGTAAATTTGCACTTCGGCACAGATTCAGAATGCAAGCTGATAAGCACAAATAGTGCGATGAGCCAAAAAAGGGTCATGTTGGCTGCCATATCACAGGGAAGTTCTGACTAAGCAAAAGTGAAGAGAAAGACTAGAACAAGAACAGAAGCAATAGGAGAAAAGGAAGTGCTCCAAGGGAAGAAGCTGTGTAAAAGCCAATGTCACAGGTTGCCTAGGGTTGGCAGGACTCTACTCAGCAGTAAAGTGGCTGGCAGCAGATAAAGGGGTATTTGCCACTGCACTGTCGGAGATACAGAAAGTGGCTATGATGTTTGGTATAGTTACCATTAATTATAGAAGACGTTAGAATAGTGGAGAGAGGGAAATCAAGAGGAAATATAATTAGGGCTCAAGAAGGAACTAGCAACAATGGAATAGAAGGAACAGAAATGAAGATCCATAGACTACTTCAGATATTCAGGAGAGAGTAGACATGGAGCAAAACAATCAAAGGCAAAGGAACAAAGAAAGACAAGACTGGTCTGAGGGAATCGGCCATTACGTGCCTGAAGTTAGCCCTTCCTTCCTTATCATCTTGTAACATCTGTATCATTTATCATCTTATCTTTTCTTCATTCTATCCTCCATTCACACATCACCTCATATCAGTTCTTAGCTACTTGTCTGGGAAGCAGATAGTCACACAAGACTATGGTCTCGCAGTCTTTCATGCCAATCACAGCCTATAAGCAGCCTTCTGCCAAACAACACAAAAATGAAGAAATTATTTCATCTTTCTCTTTATTCTAAAAATACAAGTATGATAGTATCAAAGTACAAGAAATATTTGGCTGGTACTTGTATGGTTCCTCATACTTTGGAGGAGGCAGAACTGAGCCCCCTGGAATGTGAGAGTATTATCTCAAAAAGCTAGCAGAAACTACTAATGTGTCAAGTTCAAAAGCACACATGAAATCCTGTGAATATCATGGATGTGTAGTAGGTCTTGGTTTGGGCTCCGGCTCTTGTGAAAGAACGGCGGTGGAAACTGTTTTGAGAAGACAATTGAGCAAGAGGACTCAGCACCAGAAAAGTGTAGTGGGAGAAGTGGGTGGAAAGGGAAGAACAGGAATTTTCCTCTTTTCTGCTACTAGCTTAGGGCAGAGGCACATGACCCCAGCAAGGGGCCAAAGTAGACAGCAAGCAGCTGCTTGGATCCCCTAAGGAAGAGGCCAGACCATCCCAGGGCTGGTTAATCAGCGGGGTCAGGAATACTACCCATCAGAATGGAGACAAACTCTTCCAGTTTCTGCGCAGCTTGCTTCCCGGCCTCTAGTACTTCCAAGTGGTTGGCTTTCTCTCGGCTTTCATAATCCGTGACAACCTTGTTAGTGATGAGGGAGAAGCCAAAGACTCGAAGTCCACAGTGCCTTGCCACTATAACTTCTGGTACTGTACTCATGCCTGGTGGGGAGAAAGAGGAAACCAAGGGTCAGCATCCTCAAATGGCTCTTTTCCTCACCCCTTAGCCCAACCGCTACTCATCACCTCGTTGACAATTTGGCATCTCAAAAACCAACCAAAGAAGCAGATAAATTAGTGTAGAGCTTAGATTGTTCTATATTGTTTAAAAGAGTAGGGCTTCAGCGGACCTAACACATTTCTTATAAATATTACCATTGTAATGCTTTATTTCCGTATCTGATTGTGCTAATTTTGAAGTCAGTTCTAATGATGTAGTTCCATTTCCAGCCAGAGGTACAGAAGGTGGCTATGAGGTTTGGTAGAATAATCCTTTGATTGTTATCAAATGACGGATAGGACATCAGCAGGACACCTGTTAAAGTCCTTCATGCTACAACACACCAAACCTCACCACCGTGATATCTTTCTAGAAATAAGTTTAATTTAGTCTTCCCTTATGTTCGATCCTCCTAAATCCACTATCACGTCGGCAATCTTTTACTCCTTCCATCTCTGTTTTACCAGATCCCTCCCGCTTCAAGCCTCCCTCTGGCAGATCCCCCTTCTCACCGACAGCATCTGCACCCAACACAACGTAGGTGCCTTCCTGTAGCTCTCGCTGCTCCTTCATTTGTTTCTAGACACTGTGAGCCTTCTCCCTCATCTCGTAGGCGTCAGACATGGCAGGAAAACAAACTCCAAACCTAGATCACAGGTTGGCTTATCTCAGATGAATCGAATACAATGAGCCCACTCCTAACTCCCAAACAAGCCTTTAAACTCCCCCCATCTATAAACACAGGAGCGAAACACGTTACCTCTCATCATTGGGCCCTATGAGAGCATTCTCACCCCCAAAACCAGGTAGGTTGATGTGATCGCGGATCAACATGATGTCTCCAACCTCAAACTTGGGGTTGAGCCCTCCAGCTGCATTGGTGACCACCAGGGTGTGCACACCGAGAAGGTGGAAAACCCTCACTGGGAAGGTCACCTTAGAAGCAAACGATGAAAGATCAGAAAGTGTTCTTTGAAATTTCACCAGCCCACCACACAGATATGCATGATCTACATCATGAAAGGAGGGGACCAAAAATCGACATAGCCCAGGTAGTTCAGCAATAAAGTAGGAGAGCTCACCGCGCCCTCCCCTTCTTCCACATGCAACCAGGCTTATGGCCCTATTTACCGTCCAGAGTGGGTAGCCTTCATACATGTGGAACCGGCCCTGCATCATCACACAGGATTTGCCATTCAGGACCCCAAACACCAGTCGACCAGCGTGACCTGGCACTGAATACAAAGAAAGAAAAGGAAATGAATGGCGTGATGTTTCATATAACACAAACCCATTGAGAACCTACTGAGAGCCAGCTCACTATGCTTAACGTGTGAGGGTGTCATTAGGCAAAAGAAGACATTATTATCTCCACTTTCAGAAAGTTTAAGTCTGGTGGATACAGAAATTAATCATAAACTTTCAAGTAAGTGTATAAGTACATCCTGAGATTAGAGCGATGGGGGTAAAGATGTTCAAAGTGAACATATATCGAAGGAAGGAAAGGCTTTCTAAAGTCATTTCAAATGAATGAGAGGCCATACTGCAAGGGCTCAAAGTAAAAAAAATATGGAGTGAGTGAGTACTAATGAATGCGGTAATTATAGACCTTTTTGCAGACTTTCCAAAATTCTCAAAATGCGTATTCTTATCTATTACCCTAACTAAACTGAATGTGTCCTCACTCCCGAAAGGGAGTTCATGGTCTATTCTGCTTCCTAAAGAGGCTGCTGAACAAGGGAAAGGGGCTGGGTTTGAAGCCATACAAGGCTCATTCAGTATGACCCATATACAGTCCAGTGGGATTACATGCCCGAAATGGGGCATGCAGGGGCATAGGAGTGCAAAGGTGACTCCCCCGCAGACATTAACCATCATTACCATTTCCCTTCTCTGGTATTTCTCCTCTAACGGACATGGCCAACCTAGCCTGCAATGAATGGATGCTCTGGGAAAGGGACCAAGAGGAAGAGCTGAGAGATACTCAGAGATAGAGGAGTTTATTTAAAATAAAAAAATTACCAGTAATAGAGCCGAGGTGACACAGTTTGGAAACCTAAATAGATTACAAATAATAAGTTGATACAGCTTAAAAAGATTAATTTGCTATCACTTAGTGTAGCGCCCTTCTCATCGGGGCTACAAGTGCAAGTGGAGCTGATATCACTGCTATCTCTCAGAAAATTTGGCTCTCCCTCTCTCTTTTTAGTATTTCCTTCTCCATTCCCTATTCCACCTCCCTGCTCTGGCCTCCCAGTCTTGCTTCGAAGAAACTGAAAAAACTGAAAGTCATAACTCTCCAGGGAAAAAAGGAAGGAAGGTAGAAGTCCAAAGATGCATAAAATTAACTAAGGTAAGTTTATTATCTGAGAAATTAATAAGTAATCCAAATAAACTACTCTTGCCCTTTGCTTGCCCCTGTGTCACTGGCCCTTTTCCAAACTTTAGCTGTAGAGCTTTCCAGCTGCTATTGGGATGCTGGATACATCATCCTCAGAGCTCCACTGTGCCTAGGGGACATCTGCCTTTGCCCGCTCCGAAGGGTCAGTGTATCAGGTTTGTGTATTCGTGCATTATCTGCAAGAACATGGTAGTCTGTATGTTCATTTGTTGCTGTGCACTAGCATGGGACTTATCCTAGGACTGGAGCTAGAGCAGGGGAGATTGGAAATGCCAGGAGGACGTAGGTCAGGGGAGGCCCGACTTTGTCATGAGAGGTTACAGGCATTGCTTTTTCCATTTAAGTTGCAGAGTCATAGTAATAAGATGGGTGTGTGAGTGTGTAGTGACCCTGCTGTGTAGGGGGGAGGCATTATAGAGGTTTAAGGAGCCCTGAGTACTAAAGCATAAGAAATATGACATCGAATAATACCACTGAGGCACACAGGCCCTGTCTATCACTAAATTCTAGAAGGGTATTTCCTTCTCAAGTCATTCTGGTTGGCGCTGGTCTTTTCCCTCTCCTACGACAGTTGTCTTTAGTCCTGTGCTATAGAGGATAACCAGGTCTGGGCATAGAAGCACTGCCCTCCCATCAGAATCCCATCAGTACCCCTCAGTCCTATCCCTCTCCCTTCCTGCCAGTACCTATACTTTGGGGAAAGTTTGGTATCTCACTGTAGTCAAAGGCCTGCGTCTGAGTTACTTTATTAGTCAGGCCTCCTAACCCAGAACCACAGATCACTGCCACTTGAGGTCGGTTCTTGGTGTGGGACAGGAGCCACTCTGTAGTGTTCTTACAATCTTCATTTTTGCTTCATAGCAAAAAGAACAGTCACAGGGAGTCTTGCTCCCACCCCAAGGGCATCATAGAATAACGACACTTAGTGCAGACAGGCTGGCAGGTATTCCGAGGTGGCAGGGGACGGAGAAGCTGGCCAACGATCTGCTCCAGAGGGGAGGTTCCTCTTGCTCAGGAGAGGCCACACTAAGCTCACCCACCAACCCATCCACCCACTCCTCTTTCTGAATCAGACACATTGAAAGTCTGTTATGAAATTCTTTCCAACTATTCCAAAACATCACCAACAAAGGCCTGTATACCTATGAATTGATATTAAACTCAGAACCTCCTTCCCCAAAATATTTATTGCAGAGCCTGACAAAAGTTAATGACGTCTATGTTTCCACCACCATCCCCAACTCGTTCTGCTACCACTGTCAGGGTTGATGGCTGTCCTTATGACAAAGATTTAGAGAGGAAGGGGCCACAGAGTCTACATAAGTACAGTCGAAATAATTTAAAAAAAGAAGGTAAAGAACCCCCCTATCTCATAGGCTCAGTTTGACAATTATTTAAAAACTTGTTTCTGCTAAGGTTCAAAGTCCTATGACTCATGGACTTTGATTCATCAGAGTTCATTTAGCCCCACAGCTCTTGAGTCTTTCTTTCACTTTCCCCTCTGCTGTGTTCTCCCTGCCGTCTCCCATCTTCCCTTCTTTTCAAGGTTCTTTGCCTTTCAGAGACCTAAGGACATGCACATTCCCAGAACCCGTATATCCACAAAAAGAAATCTAGAATTTTTCTCACAAGTCCAGACCAAGTATCTCAAACTCATCTGGAAAGACCAAAGATTGAAGGGGGAAAAAATTGAGAACTGCAACTGGAGTTGCGACAGAGCTGAACTCAACTACCCAGCTTCCAGAGGAAATCCTTACCTTCAAAAGCAGAGCTGTTGGAAGGAGATGACTCTACAATACAATACAGTGGGCTTCCCTCAGGAAAATAGCTGGGTAAGGGACAAGGATGGAGCGTACAGAGCTGGAGCCACCGGACATGGAGAAGAGAAGCAATAAAGTGGTAAGAAAAGTTAATCAAATAGCATCCCTAAAGATGTGCAAAGGAAATGAAAGCAGTGTGAAGCCCTGGACACTAGCACATCTAGTCACAGCTCATATGGCCATCAGTCCCCGGGGAACACCCTGGATCCCTGGGCATGTAAAAGCCAGTGATCCCCAAGGCAGAGATTTGGACTGAGATTTCCAGGACAAACGCAGAGAGAAGGGTTTTCAAAGCTGTGAGGTGGGGGCGGGTTGTGGGGGTGGGGCGGGTAGGAGTGGGCCGGGTTTTTGCTCAATTCACTGAATAAGGATTTCCTTGTCTCCTTGGACACTCCAGCCCAAGTTTATTGTACCTCCAAATAGAGGGAAAAATGGTGTTGCCCGGGACGTGAACAATTTCTTTTCTGAAAGAGGGACTCTAGTTTGGGCACCAAAGTACGTCAATGCTTTACCAAGATTCTAGAACGGGAATCTGTGAAGAGCTATAGGGTGGTTAAACCTCGTTTGTGTTGGGGGGGTGGGGGGAAGAATTTGCCTCCGTCTACACACTTAACACCGAAACGCGCGTGCGCGTGCATACGCACAGATCGGTTCCTTTTTCGAGTAGACTACACTGTACTAACCCGTCCCAGTCCTGCTCCGGTGGCGCCACCCCAACTGGATTCCCACCTGGGCCCCTGCAGGCGCTGGCCACCCCATTGCTGTGCCGCCTAGTTCCAGACACTGGGCACCGTGCCAGGCTTTCTGCATCTCCAGGGCACTTGCTCCCTCTCCCGGCCGGTTCGTGGCCCAGAGTGCTTGGCTTCAGGTCTCGGTAACAGCTATTTCCCCTTCCCAGGTGCCTCGGGGATTCCCCGAGTCTGGTGCCCGGCTCACCGGTTCTCCATGGTCCCGCCGACGCCCTCTCGATGAGCCTGCCCTTCTCCGCTCGGTTCTGCTCGGAGGAGTTGAGCTGCCGTCGCAGGGGCTGGTTCGCACGGTTAGTGTCGTCTGTGTCGAGTGCTGGCTTATATCCCCATCCCGGGAGTCCCCAGCCAGTGGCAGCCGAGCACACAGGCCCGCCCCATCTCCATGGCGACACATCCTTTTTCAATAATCGCGCGAAGTTGGGCTGTAAACCTAATCTGAGTTCTTCGGATTGCAGGATCCTTTCCCATGTCCCACACACCACTGCAGACCCGCGCGTGGATGTGGCGGAGGAGGGGAGCTAAGGAGGGCATCCGGCATTTCTTCCCTGAACCCATTCCCGTCCGCAGATCCGGTTTTCAGGCAAGGAAACCTATGTGGGAAGAGGACTAGAATCCAGGGGGGATTCTACCCCCCACATCTATCTGCAACCCTGTTTCCGGGTTGTGTCTGCAGCAAACCCTGAGAGATTTAAAAACAGAAAATGTTATACCTTAGATCGTGCAACTCCAGAATAAAATTAAGCCTGTGCGTATCTGAGTTGCTTCCTGGACAAAGGAAACAGGGTTGATCCTAGCAACACTCCTGACCTGGAGGTTACAGGACTGGGGAGAACATAACCGGTGTAGATCTAGGCCCAGATGGGGAGAAGAAAGAAATTCTAGGTGAGAGAATTATTGGATCCTCCACACAGACAAGGGGTGGGGATAAGACTGGAAAATGCAGACACTCCCTTGATTTATGCAATATTGGATCCAAGCAATAATGGTAAGGGGTGAAGGACTCCTCTCAGGATATTTTTGGAAACAGAATTACACAATGTGATGTTTTTGTAAGAATTCAGCTTTTTCCTCTTACCACTTTTACAAGTTTATAATTCCTGTAACAGAAATATACAATATAACATTTTTGTAAAAATTCAGCTATTTCTTCTCCCTACTTTTATAAGTTTAACCAGCCTCACATAAAATCACAAATCAATGGCTCTTTCTTAGCTCTTGGAATCCTCCACCTGTTTTCATTCTCCTAAACTCTAATTTTCCTGATTGCATTTTACCCCTTACCATGGCCCCAAGCCATCCTTTCCCAACCTGTTCTATTTCATTTATGTAAGAAATGTTTATTGAGGATCAACTATGTACCAGAGCTGTTCTAGTGCAAGGGGCATAAGAGTAAAGACGGTGTATATAAAGAAAAAAGTTATACATATATATATATATATATATATATATATATATATATACATATATATATATGCAAAGATAACAGGGTGAACTAAAGTAAATCTAAGTGATTTTGATAATAAAGACTGTGAACAACTGCAACATCGAAAGCATGATTTTAAGTGATGGGTAAGATCAGTCAGAGGTAAAAATCAGCCCAAGGAAATATCTAGCCAAGTTGATTGCTGAAAGCCTGTTTTTCTAACACCCCAAATGCAATCCAGTTTACACAAATGTCAACATTAGAGCATCATTGTATCTAAGAAAGTGCAAACAGAAATTTCAATGGACTGTGTAAAGTAAGTGTATGCAAACTGAAAGAAGATGAGCTGTAATATATCTATAAATTATGCGACAGGCTAAGACAGTGTACAGACCCTCCCTACCTTAGTCAGGGTGACAAGCTTCAGAACTACACGACAGACTTTATTCTGAATTCAAGCTCAGCAGCCAACGTTCTGCATAATCACTTAAACCCCCAGTCGCTTTAATCTCACCAATGGCCCAGAGAGGAGTCTGTCCTGCCAGGCTCAACAGGCCTCCTCAGACCACATCATTATCTTGTGATCTGTTCAACAAGAGGGCCCAGGCTCTAGGTTGCATTAAACCCTGCCTGGGTTCCTGTCCTGCCCCTTAACTTGGTTTGTTTGCATCTCTTTGTGCTTTCCTGACAGGTTTTGACCTGCAAAGGGTCAGACCCAGGTGCTGCGTGTGTGTGCATCGGCTGCACTTGTGAGCACTGGTACACAGCACGTACCTAATGGTCAAAAATATAAAATGTCTAGTAAGTGTGTGTTATATCTCTCTGGGTCACGTTAACCTAAAAATAAAAGGCCAAAGTGAGAGGAGACAAACAAGTGTTTGAGACCCAAAAGAGGAGATATTCAGGAAGCACTGAACAGGCAGAAATCCAAATAGTAGGTGCTGATTTTCACACAGTACTTACTTTTTTATCAGAGGGATTCCCTATAACCCAGCTTCACAAAGATATTTTGAAATGAAAAGGAATGTAGCACAATCTAATGTTCAATTAGCTTGCATGGCATACAATAAACGTTGTCTATTGCTGTGTTTCATTTAAAAATTTTAAATAACCCACAGTACCTCTGTGAATTTGACTCTTGGCATGGAATTTGGGAAGTATGACCCTATCTCTCCGTGCTACCTGGTTATCTTGAATCTATGCAGTGTAAATAAGTGGACTCTGTAATCAAACTACCTGTGTATAAATTCTGTCTCCTCCCCTTACTTGCCAGCTGTGTGATCCAAGGCAAGGCAATTTCTCACTACGCCTCAGTTTTCTCAGTTGTAAAGTTTTGACAATAATGGGTTTTACTGTTGTTTCAAGGATTACGCTAAATGCTTATTAAGTGTTTAGATAAATTCCTGGAATTACAGTAAACATACAGTAAATTTTGGCTATTATTATTATTCCCTATTGTCCTTTTTACTTTTTGATTTCTCTAGATCCACCTAACCATGAATTGGATCAGAAGAAAAACTACAGCCCATCAACACTGTTTCTTCTCCTGTACTGATTATAGCCCATTACTGCCTTATTACCATTTCTTCTATCTCCTTATCACCTCTTCTTCTATTTTCTGAGTTAACTCTCTCTGCATATTACCAAAAACATTCTTTACTCTGGATGTGGAGTAAGGGACTGTGTTGTTTTTACACGGGTCGTAAATTACCACTTCATGAAAGGGGAAAGAAAAAATAGGGAATGTGGAAATAAATAAATAAAATTGAGACAACGTGGGTCACATAAGCCAGGCAGATGTTTCCCACCCTATGCTGTGCCCATCCATGCTGTGTGCTGGTTACCACTTGATTGGAAGCCTGAAGAAAAAGCTTCCAAATCTTTACAGTTTCTTTATATATTCGTGTTATGGACTGTCCCCTCAAAATTCATCTGATGAAGCCCTACCTAACCCCTTAACCGCAATGTGACTGTATTTTGGAGATAGGGCCCTTTAAAAGGTAATTCAAGCTAAATAAGTCATAAGGGGCCCTAATCCAATATGACTGGTGTCCTTATAAAAAGTAGAAGAGACATCAGGGATGTGTGCTCATAGAGAAAACGCCATATGAGGACACAGAGGAGAAGGCAGCTAACTGCTAGCCAAGGAGAGATGCGTGCTGACCCCTTGACCTTGACTATAAGCCTCCAGAACTGTGAGAAAATAAATTTCAGTTGTTTAAGCCACCCAGTCTATGGTATTCTTTATGGCAGCCCTATAAAACTAATACACCTCCGTGGACTGATTTTTCTCATTCTAAGTGAGAAGACCTCACTCCATAAATAAGATACCTAGTATTGGGGGGAATAATGAAATGATGTATCTATAGAATACAAGTACCTACCAATCAAAACCAATGCCAGCCATAAAAAAGTGATGCCAGCTGCACTACAGTGCCCTGGCTGACTATCCACCCTGCTTGGGACTGCAGCTGACAATATTGCTTAGTATACAAATTTACCTCAAGACAGGCCTTAAGTTGATTAGTTGATTGATAGCCATTTATCAAGCAGCTCCTACCTGCCAGGCATTGAGCATAAAATGGCTCCATCCTAAAAACCGTGCATTCTACCACCTCTGTGCTGCTGCCCTTTTCAGTCTGCCTAGCAGATGATGTGAGTGCAAAAGCATTAAACCATGGTCAGAAGACTTGAACTTTTAGTCCCATTTCAATCTCTCACTTAGCTTAAATGACTCTAACTCACAGAGCCTCAGTTTCCATATTTGTAAAATACAGTCTTATCTTCTCTGTCCATCTCATAGTGGGTTTTGAAATAAATGAATATGGATATAAAAGTGTTACATTAACTATGAGAAAATTACAGATATAACCATTACTTTTTGCATTTTTCTGCCAATTGGATTACTTAAGACAGAGCTCAACTCCAAGTTATCCATGCATGACAATAGAACAATCCTTCTTAATATTTTTAAAGTTTTCTCTGGCAGCTCTAGCTAGAAGTGATTTCTTCTTTCCCTGAACCTGTACTATACTGATTAATTCATTTGTTATGAAGCATGTATTGCATCATGAATTTCTAGTATTGGTTTTTCCCCCCATGTAATAAAAGCTTACTAGTGCTGATACTTAATGCTGTGAATTTTTACATTATTGTATCTTCCTACTCAGAGTGTAAGTTTCTTAAGGAGTGTCTTTCACAAACAGTAGATATTTAACAAATATTTATAGATATATTATTGATTGCTGAAATTCTACCGTTTATAATAGGTTGAAAAACATGGTCACAATATTTTGCAGCTCCTCCCACCAAGATTTGAAGTCCATTTCCCCACACATTGAATCTGTGTAGGCCTTGAGATTTGCTACGACCACTATAATGTGGTAGGAATGAAGGCCTAAAGATGTCTTTCAGCTTCTCCTTTCACGTTTTGGACCATCTCTCTAAGGAGCACCTGATATAAAGAAGCCTAGCTAAGCCAACACATATAACTGCCCGACATGTAAGTGAGACCCTCCTGGGACATTCAGTTTTGTCTAATTACCTCTTACTGCACACTCATGAATGAGCCCAGAGCAGACCAGTAAAAGAACCATCCAGCCAACTCACAGAACCATGAGAAAAACACATCTTTTTTGGGGGGTGTTGTTCATTAGGCAGAAATAGATAACTGAAGACTAGAAGAGGTATTTCTCTCCTCCATGCCGATAGGGGTGTTTTTTTTTCCTACCTCTCTTATGGCCCTTCTCACAAATTACCTTGCTTTCTGGGCATGCATCTTCTGACCACTACCAGATGGTAATGTCACTGAGGGTGAGATAGAATTTATTGATCTTAGTTCTCTCCTAAAGTACTCTGCCCAGAACTGTAGGTAGAAAGTGATGAGTGCATTTGCAGAATAAGTAATGGCTCCTTCCAAGGGAGTCTTGGAACTCAAATCCCAAAGGAATTTATTATATTATTAAATGAATGTATTATTTATTATAAGGCAGTTTCATCATGAGAGCACTTAGGGAGCCGTTGTCCTTTCCTTAACCCTGTCCCACACCTATATGGGTGGAGGTTAGTCTGCCATTAAAAAGGATCTATTATAGGACATATTCAGGGGTTATTCCATCACATTTTTCCTTCAGTGCCTACATACCTGTCAGAGAGAACATTCTTCCCATTGGTTAACATTTAATTCTCCATTTACTTCTCTAGCCACATGTCCTTATATTTCATCTATAAGAGCCCAAGCTACTAAAAAATATAAGCCATTCTATTCACCCAACCCTACAGGATCCTTGGTACTGCATCCAATTCTCCATCTCTCCTACATTTTTATACAGGTAAAACTAGATTTAAATGAACATCAAATATGGCTTTGGTGAGGGTGGGGAAAGTCACAAAAGGACAGGTTTTGGAATGTATGTGTAACCAAGGTGCAAGTAATGAACCTACTCTACCCTAGAGCGAACACTAGAGCATCTGTGTGCCAGAAACAGCAGAAAGAGCAGCAGACTGTCCTGCCCCACTGCAGCGCTACAACCCCTTCCCTATTTTGTATCCAGAGGTTCCTTAGTTCTTTAAGTGTCTATGGAACCTAACTATTGGAAGGATACTGGCTTCTAAGTAGAAGCTGACTGGGGAAAGCTGTGTCTAAAAGTCAGAACCCAGGTAAAGTCTCTAGTCCCTTGTAGCAGCCCTAAAGCCTGGGACAGCAACAGTACCTTTATTATTAAATATTTGGGGCGGGCTACATTTCCCTCAATGTTAGGCTCAGTGGAGAGGCTTCTAGCTAAACTGGTCATGTACCTCAAAGTTGTTTTTCAATTCCTCGTTGCCTCTCAGATGTAAAGAACTCACAATTTGGGTTGTGATGTGGGGGAAACCTGATGTGGTTCAAGCTCCCATAAAGGCCACATGAGGTTGGGGGCGGTGGCTGGTGAGGCACTATCTCTAAAGGTTGGGTTCAGAGGTTACTGATAGACTCTCAGGGTTCTGCTTTGGTTTCTGGGAAAGGGTAAGATAGAACTCTCATCTGAGCGGTTCTTCAGAAAAAGGTAGCCATCCCAGCATTACTCTCAGTTAAAGGGCCCCTATACTTAATTGACTTGAAAATATGCCCGTTCATAGCAATCAGGTATTTTCCAAGAGATGGAGCTGGAACCATTTTTCTTTGACCTCTTGGCACTCCCTTCTTCTATGACAATAGGGCCCTTCTTATCCTGGACTAACTGAAAAAAATTACTTCAGTAACACTATAAAACAAAGATTCTTGAAGGTAACTCACTTTTACTCCATTATTCACCATCAATCCCAGAGTAATAGCCTACTCATCCTACACTTACACAATTAAGGAAATCCTAAAATTTTCTCTCCATAACAAGGAACTCTTCACCTTGACTGATTGTCCCTGTTCTACCCTGAAACACCCAACAAAGTTGGAACAACAAAGAAAAAAAAAGTTCCCTTCAGCTAAAGGGGAGTGGTACCTCCTCATTTCATCTGCCTGGGTGCCCATTTAGTAGAGCACCTTAAGGTTTGAAAAGAAGTCTTAGTTGCTGTGCAAGTTGAGTATGGACAATTACGGATGAATAGGAGAGTGGGTAGGTGGATTGGTTGTGTGTTTAACTGCCTGCGCTGCTTAAAATTTTTTCCAATACTTGTCAGAGCAACCTCCATTGCAGTCTCGTGGCTGGAGGAAAAGTTGAGTCTTCAGAAAGCAGACTGTCTCATCTGCCAAACAAGGTAAGACGAAAATATCCTCTGACTTGATAGTTTAACTCAATCAAAAAACACATCGTGCGTATGTGTTTAGGATGGGGGGAGTGTCATAAAAATGAGCAAAACGTTGAGATCTCCTTGAAGCGGCAGAGACAGATTCATTAAAAAATAATTTCACAATTTAATCAGTCATGGGGGTAAGGGTGGAGTCTGCAGTGCCGCTTCCTCGAGAAACCAGTCGTGTTTTGTTCCAGATGTGATTCCAGCAAGAAAGACTGGGGTGATAAACCGTAACGTTTCAATCCATTTTCTCTTGATGCAGCTTTTCCCTGACTTCACAGATATTTCTTTTGAGTATCTGAGTGCTGTCTACCGTTCCTCCTCACGCTGCTAAAAGCAGCCCAAGCTCCGGGACTGTTTCACTGCCGGCTCCTTGAGTCACGCTTTCCGGATCCTACGCTAAGTTCGGGCCAATAAAATTGCGCCCGAAGGATCACAGGACAAGGAAAGGGAATCCTCCAGCCAATAGGAGGCAAATTATAACCGCCAAGAGTGACAAGTCTTATAGTGGTGTCTTTGGACCAATGAGGAGCAATGACTACACGCTGGCTCTGGGCGCGTAGCAGAGGACGCCCAGCTTCCCGAAACACGTGACCAGTGAGCCGTAGCAGCCCAGCCCCACCTCCTGATCTGGAGGTAGCGCGATGGCCCACGCTTCCAATAGCTCACTGAGCCTCTCATCACGTGCAGTTTTTGCAAGCCCAGCGGCCTTCCGGAAGGTTATGTGACAGTTTACGGTATTGCGACACTCCCCAATGGGAAAGAAGAGCTGCCTTCACAGGACCAGGAATTGGTTTCTCTCCACGAATAATAGCCCGGCGGGGGTGGGGATAGCTTATCACGTGCTGAGGGGCGGACCGGGGCGGGGCAGGCCACTGGTTGCGGGGCGAGCTGGGCGCGAGGCGCGCAGGCGCCCTGGGGACCCGGTAGCGGCGGTGGCGGTGGCTGCGGCGACGGGAACGGGATCCTTGGCCGAAGCTGAAGGCGGTGGGGGCGGCCATGGCGGCTGATGGCGAGCGATCCCCGCTGCTCTCCGAGCCCATCGACGGTGGCGCGGGCGGCAATGGATTAGTGGGGCCAGGTGGGAGTGGAGCTGGGCCCGGGGGAGGCCTGACCCCCTCCGCACCACCGTACGGAGCCGGTAAACATGCCCCGCCCCAGGGTAAGCCGGGGCGGGTCCGAAGTGTTCCCGGGGGTACTCTTAGAGGTGGGAAGGGGCGGGGCCGCGGGCGGAGGCGGGGCCCAAGCGCCAGGTGCGCAGCTGTTGCACCTGTGACTGGGTGGGTCTTCCTTTTCTCCGCAATCGCGACCGGAGCTTGAGAACGGAAGGGGGTTCTGAGGAAGCTGATCGAAGCACGAATTATAAGAAGCCCCCCTAGTTTGGTCAGAGGGTTGAGGACCAGAAAGAGTTCCCTAATCCCGTGGAGCATCAGTGGTGGTGTCTGCAAGTGATGCCAGCCCTTTTTTTTTACCTTCCTTTCTAGCATTTCCCCCGTTCCCTGAGGGACACCCAGCGGTGTTGCCTGGGGAGGACCCACCCCCCTACTCACCCTTAACCAGCCCGGACAGTGGGAGTGCCCCCATGATCACCTGCCGAGTCTGCCAGTCTCTTATCAACGTGGAAGGCAAGATGCATCAGCATGTAGTCAAATGTGGCGTCTGCAATGAAGCCACTGTGAGTTACACTTATGAATGAAATGGGCCCTGTTTCCTGGATCCTCTTTCCGATTCTTTGATTCTAGACTCCGACCATCAGCTAAGCGCTCTTCACAAGACCTGGGTTTCAGGTCCAGGAGTTTCACATAGCCATTTCCCCAGAAGCCACTCACTAAACCTGATGTTTACCATCCCTTAACTTCATACCTATCGGGATACCTAAGCCTAGTTTTCATTTGCCAACCTCGTGGTGTATGCCTTTCTTTCATTTTTCTGTCCTCGCTAAGACCTTGTCTATCTGATTTCTCCTCAGAGTGTTTTTGGGGGAAATGAAAGGGATGGGGATTAGAGGTTTGCTTACCAATATCCCTGTTATTCTCTAGCCAATCAAGAATGCACCCCCAGGGAAAAAATATGTTCGATGCCCCTGTAACTGTCTCCTTATCTGCAAAGTGACTTCACAGCGGATTGCCTGCCCTCGACCCTACTGGTAAGAGGCATAAGGTGGGGAAGGGCATCAGTGGGGAAAATTGGAAAGCCAGAAAAGGATGACTGTTTATAGTGAATGTCAAGATGAGAGAGCCTGGTGTTTAGAAAGAAAAGGCCAGGGAGTATTGTGCCTCTCAAATGTTATAGGTATCTTTTTCATCTCTCTTTAAAAAGAATGGGATAAAATGGTGTCCTTTAGGATAATGGAGAGTGTTGGACACTGTGTCAATTATCATGAGATAAAAAGAGACCTATAGTTTAAGGAGTGCTCTTCCTCAAGTGTCGCGTCCCGTGCAACAGGGGCAGTGAGGAGGCGAGAAGGGGCGGTTTGGGGTAAGTTTTTAAGAAAGAAACAAACAGATACTTAATGCTGTTAAATCTCTCAGAAGGCCAGGGGTCTCTCAGTCTCAGAGGACTGGAGCCCAGAATAAAGCCGACTGGAGGCTTTTATTGATAAGTATACAAGGGAGTAGCAGTGTTTTTGGCACGGTTTGTGAGACTCACTTATCACATTATAGAAACATCCCAAGCCAATTATTTTAACCTTCAAACAGCGGAAGCACAAGGTCCCATGATGTCTTACCTAAGGTCTGTACCTTCTCAGGGTCAAGTCTCTCATATTGTAACAGCTCCGTAGAGATAAGTAGAGAGAACTGATCTTTGTTGTTCTCATGACTTCTCTCACAAACAGCTGCAAGGGAAAACCCAGGGCGCGCAACAGACTTTCCCAGGCAGGGGGAAGGGGAGGCAAGGCCCCTTCCCTTATTCTTTTAAGGTAGCTCATTAGGGGTCCCCACTCGGTTCGCCTGGCTTAGGTTGTATCTCCCGTGAGATATCTTACCCGTCTTTGGCTGCAAACCATCTTTTGGGGACCAGATGGAGAGACATAATGTGTAAACACAAGGATGGAACAGAGTCCCAGAAAGGCACAATCTCACAGACTCCTCTTTCCTTAAGGAAAGACATGGAGGGACAGTTGGCTAGGCTGTTGTGCGACTACACTCAAGGAGTCTCTGGAGTAGAGTTGGGGGCGCATAGTATCTTAAAAGTATAGAGAAGTAGAGGGGGGGCTATGAAGGAGGCATAGTGTAGGGATCCTTAGGATTAAAAACTTTTTAAATATAGTTTTTTCTTTGTACAGCAAAAGAATCATCAACCTGGGGCCTGTGCACCCAGGGCCTCTGAGTCCAGAACCACAACCTGTGGGTGTCAGGGTCATCTGTGGACATTGCAAGAATACTTTTCTGGTGAGGAGGGGTTTTGGGAAGCCCTGGGGAAAAATAAATATACTTTTTGATTTATGCTAATGAATCCTGAACAGGCCTATTCTAAGAGGACCCATTTCCACCCTCTCCTGCCCCAGCACTCATTGAAGATGACCCTGCTTTTACTATTAGTTGGTTTCTCCCTTTTTCTTTCTCCATAGTGGACAGAGTTCACAGACCGAACTTTGGCCCGTTGCCCTCACTGCAGGAAAGTGTAAGTGATTAGAGAGTGGCATCATTGAGCTAGTAATCGGGTAATGTGTCGAGTAAAAATTACAGAGCCATTTCAGGCATCCATTTCTGTTTGCCCCCACACAGGTCATCTATTGGGCGCAGATATCCACGAAAGAGATGTATCTGCTGCTTCTTGCTTGGCTTACTCATGGCAGTCACTGCCACTGGCCTTGCTGTGAGTAACTATCATCCAACCCCTTTCATTCTCCAGCCTCATCTCTATAGGCTAAGATTGGGAAATGACTACCCAAAAAGAAGTGAAAGAAATCAAGGGGGTTTTGTTTATTTTGTGTTTTAATGTATAGATGAGCTGAAGTTGAAGGTAACTGATAAACAGTTTTCATTGTTACTATAGGAATAAAGAACAGCCATCTTCTTTATGCAGAGGATAGGACAATGGAATAGTGCTTAAATTAGGAGTTGCTATTAGAAAACCTGGTGTTATTGTAAGACATTAAGAAAAACTGACATGTTTGGGATAGTATGAGTATGTTCCTTCCTAGGGGGAGCTGAACTGGGCCTTTAGGCAGGTTCTTGAAGGTGGCTACACATGGATAGGGAACAGGGACCAAAACTTGAGTTCTATGTTGCTGTTACTAGGGCTCCAAGAAAGGGGTGAAAGATCAGAAGTAACCTCGTCTTTCTTTTTTGTCAGTTTGGGACATGGAAGTATGCACGGCGATACGGAGGCATCTACGCAGCCTGGGCATTTGTCATCCTGTTGGCTGTGCTGTGTTTGGGGCGGGCCCTCTATTGGGCCTGTATGAAGGTCAGCCACCCTGTCCAGAACTTCTCCTGAGCCCCACGATGAACCACAGACTGTGCCTGACCCCTCCCTGGTGGGGACAGTGACACTACAAAGGGAGCCATGATAAAAGGCTCCCTGGGCTTCTAGAAGTGGAGCCAAGCAGCTGCCTTCCTTTTCCCTGGGGAGAGGTAGGAAAGAACCAGGCCCTCACCTAGGTTTGGAGGGCTAGGTAAGACCACTGCTGGCCATCTGCTTTCCTCCCAGGGTTGCCGTGTTTAGGGTGAAGTAGGCGAAATGTTGCCCCTAAACCTGGGTCCTAAAAGACGGTTCTAGCCTTGTCCTTCCTATAAGCTCCCTGAGAGCCATTCCTGTCCCTTACACATTCCAGGGCAGGGTGGGGGTGGGTAGCCCTGGGGGTTTCCCTCCCTCTTGTGTACCATTAGGACCTGCTGCTGCTATTGCACTTCTCCAGGGGCTGGCTCTGGCCTCAGTACCCTCAGTCTCCTCTCCCCCCATTCCGTGTCCTATGGGGGTGGGGTCAGCCGCTGCTCTGTACAGAACCACAGGAACTGATATGTATATAACTATTTAATATGGGGTATGTTCCCCTAGTCCTGTGTTTCCCTTAATTCCTCCTTCCAACCTTATACCCCAGTTGTAGTATTTAACTAGGCTGGGTAGGGTTGCTGTCTTGGGGGAGGGTAGGGAATTCATCCTGTGCTTGTAAATAAATGTGGTGACTCTACCCTTTTCCATTTGTTAATCTGTTATGAAAGGAGGGAAATCTATGGTCTCACAAAGGAGTAGAATACAAAGACAGGAAGTTTGAAATTATGGCTCTTTATTTTCACATGGACAGTTCAAAGGAAGTCATCAGTAGCTTTTGTTTAATGTAAAAAAAGAAAAAACCCACACACAAAACCAAAACCTTGGGCTTAAAGGAAACCCATATGTCACTAGGAGCCTGGTTGAAGGATTTCACATTTTTAGAAGGGAAATACAGTGCAGAGTTCTCTAGAGAGCAGTTTTAAAGTTGGGGAGGAGGGTGTTAAAGCTAGTATAGGGAGCTTATTTCCCAGGCTCAGGGTGATTTGGGGGAAGTATCACAGTGCTAGGTATAGGGTGATGGGACAGTGGTCACTCCCCAGGGCCTTGGAACGGATCTTGCTGTCACACAATGCAGGTAACAAAGAGTGAGACACCAAAAAGTAATCAAGGCGCCAACCAACGTTTTTGGATCGAGCATTCATCATATAGGTCCAAAAAGTGTAGGCATAGGCCGTACTGGGGTAGAGGTGCCGGAAACTGTCAGTCAGTGGCACAGCCTGCAGCAATTCCCCAAAGCCTTGACGCTCTTCTGGAGTGAAACCAGCATTCTTTTTGTTTCCCTTGGGGTTTCGAAGATCAATTTCTTCATGAGCCACATTGAGGTCCCCACATAGCACAAGAGGCTTGCGGGAAGCCAAGCCCTTCAGGAACTTGCGAAAGGCTTCATCCCAGCGCTGCCGGTACTCCAGGCGCACCAGACCTCGGCCTGCATTAGGTACATAGGCTGTTACCAGCACAAATGTGTCAAATTCAGCCACAATCACTCGGCCTTCCTGATCATGTTCCTCCTCGCCTACAGAAATGATGAAACAGTATCAACATAAAGTATACGAAAAGGGAAAGTAGAGAATAAAGGAATCAAGAATTGGGGTTCGGACTGGAGTATTAGCAATTGGTGGAAGAACTCAGGCCTTAGGAAATCAATAGGGTCTTACCAATGCCATAGGAGACTTTGAGTGGGCACTGGCGGGAGAGTAGGCCCACACCACTGTACCCTTCCTTATCTGAAGGAGCTGACCAATACTGATGGGACAGTCCAGAAAGCTCTTGAAGTTCAGCTGGTAGTTTATTCTCTGAACATTTGGTCTCTTGCAGGCACAGGATATCTGGGGCTTCTTCCTTTACCCACTGTGAGTGAAATAAGTATAAAAAGTATCAATTCAGCAGACATTTATTGAAGAATCTGAGTTAAGTACTAGAGATACACAGTCCCTGTGCATAAGGAGTTTAACAGTTTAACAGCACAATATTTAAACAATTCTGTAACTGGTAACTAATGAAAGGAGGTAAGACTGACACATGCAACACCAAGGAGATTGTTTTTCCTATAGGCAGTGGATAGCTAAGATTTTCAAGTACTGGTTATTTTTAATTTTTTTTAATTTTATTAAATTAGGGTGACAGGTTAATAAGATTGCTTCAAGTGTAGAATCCTATAATGCATCATCTGTATACTACACAGTGTAAACACTAGTTATTGAAATAGAGGATATGCTGGAGATAAAATGGAGCAAGTTCAGTAACAAGGTTTTTTCAACATGCTGGGGAAGAGATGAGGACATTAAGAGTTTAAGACAATGGCAATGAAATTGAAGGAATGATGTGCAGGAAATAGGTGGTAAGCCTCTTCTTGTACCTCTCCCACAAGAAAACTACCTACAAGGGAACAATAAAACCTGCATGCTGGGGACTAAAATAGGAAAGGGTGATTAAACCCCAAGATCAATACCAAAGATTGTCTCCCCCCCCCTCCCTTGAATTCTACTTACATCTAAACCTTTCTTCTTAATCCAGGCTCGAAGCCCATCCACATTCCAGGAGCAGATCTTGAGTGTGGCTGATTTGCCACTGGGTGAGGTTTTCTTATCTGGGGGGTCCTCATACAGGACTGGCCCCTCTCCTGCCTCTTTTTCGTTTTTCTTTGCTCCCGCCTTGCTCTTCTTGGCTTCTGGCTCTATAAAGTAATAATACATAGATAAAAAAGTTGGCGGCATCCAACTTTCATCTGGAGTTATAGACCCACTGAAAGCCTGCAGTTCCCGCGACTTCTTCACAAACTGCAAAAATGGAGCGCCGTCGATCTGTACTTCCTGTTTATCCAGGAAATTAGAAGCAGCCTCTAGGGAGAAGGGTTCATTTCATTCTCTTACCAGTCTTAGGCTCTTCCCCATCTTCTACCACCGCTGCCTTTTTCCCACGCTTCGGCATCACTGTAACGACCGCCCTCCTGCACCACGTCGCCCAACGAAGCAGTATATTTACCGCGTTGCCTACAGACGCAAATAAGTGGTGAAACCAACTAAGGCTGGGGAGAAAAGATTCTACCTTCGCGAGGCCCGTTATTATCTTCGAATTCTTTCCCCGCCTCCGTGCGCCATAGGCCCTTCAGCCCCTCACCCACAACACTAGATCATTTCAGGGCCTTGTACCCTCTTCATGAGATCTGTCCTCAGGCCAATTAGCGCCTTAATTAAGGGTCCCGGCTTAGGCTAGCCGATCAGACGTCTAGGAAGCCCCTCTGAAGGGCAAAAAAGAACAGCAACTCCATCTGACCTACTTGAGTCTCAGCCTGGCACCTCCTTACCCGAGCACAAAGAAGGGAGCACGCTGAGCCCCCACGTGGGTAACTGGCGTGGTCACGTCGCCTGAGACACCACGTGGCAGACAAACGTGGGTGATTAGTCTGTCTGGCACCACGTGACCGAGAACCTCCGCCTTCCCTCGCCTCTCCAGAGTATCCAGGGGACTAAAGGCCCCCACCCTCCATTCTCGGACTGTTTATCCGTGTGCCAGATGCACGATTTCTTGTGCCACCCTGACCGAAGATTCCAACGCTGTGCAAGACGGACAAAGAAAACAGTGGGGAAGGCTAGGATGGGCCACCGGAGAGAAGCAGAGGAAAGGATGGGAATGTAAGGAGCAGATGCCGGCTCAGCGTCCCTGGCAGTTAGGAGGACAGGTCCTGGAAGGGGCCTTGACCGGTCGCCGTGACGACGGGGGCGGGGCCGGCGCGAGCGCGTCACCCGCCGGCGTTTTTCGGAGTGTGTCTGGTTGCGCGCTGCCACTTAGCAGTTGCGGGCTATTTTTCTCTTCTTCTGCGCTCGGGAATCTGAGGCTCAGCAAGGACTGGTGAGGGTTCCACCGCTGCAGTGGTAGCTAGGAACCCTGCCGGCGTTTACTCCCAGGCTCAGCCATGCCGGCGGTGCTAGGTTTTGAAGGTAGCGCCAACAAGATTGGCGTGGGAGTAGTGCGGGATGGCAAGGTGTTGGCGAACCCGCGGCGGACTTACGTCACGCCTCCCGGCACAGGTGAGTAGGGAACTTAGAGTTTGCAGCGCGCTTCTCCACCATCACCTTCCATCTTCTAGACACTAGTGGAGAAGGAGCGCATGGTCCGTTCACAGAGCTTTTGATCTGAGTCTCCGATGTTATGTGACAGTATTAAAATCACAAGGCTGGCTGATGGATAGAAAAGCCACAGGCATTTGGACCCGGATCTTCAGGGTTCGTTAAGCTTTTATTTAACATCTTTTATGTGCTAATTGTCAGTTTGCTGCAGGATACAAAAGTAGATGTTATGAGCTGCTGTGGACTTGGACATGTAAACAACTTTATATTATAGTATGATAAATAATGTAGATGCAATAAAAATATTCTAGAATGAAAAGGAGTGTAGACTCCCAGGTTAGGTGTCAGGCAGAAGTGACTGGCTTTGCAGTCAGTACTCATATTCAGTATTTGTTTTTGGACTTCTTTACTCTTAAAATGGGAATAATACCTGCATTATTGGGTCATTGCATTGGGTCTTGAGAATTAAATGAAAGCACCAGACACATTACAACTTTTAATAGGTGTTATTTGTAAGTTATGTTATATCTTGTCTACCCTCCCCCAAAACACCTGTTTATATAGGAGAGGGCAACTGATTTGCATATACCTGAAAAGCCTTGAACAGATTATGTAACGGGTTACTCGTTAGAAAGATACTTATGTTTAGCATTTTGGCACTAGGAATAGGAAGGTGAATAAAATAGCCAGTGTTTTGAGATGCTCATGGTTAAACTGGGGAAACTACAGATAATTATAATGCTATAATTGTTACATGTTAAATACAGTTCTAGATATGTTTGCCACACTTTCACGGCATAATTAACACCATAAGCCAATTTCACTGTAAAAAGATAAAATAACTGGTTGACAGTTTGGTTTACATTTGTCATAACATAATGCATGTAATAAACTAGTTGACAGTTTGATTTCATTTCTTCATTGAGGGAGTTCTTGTGGTTACTCCCATTTTTATATTATGTAAATTGTAGCTCTCATAATGGTCTCTACAGTGATAAGTAGACGTGGTGATCTTAAAATAGTGGATGACAACAGCTATGTATAAAGCCAGATTGCAAAGCCAGATGTAAAGCCAGATTACATACTGTACTGGAAAATAACATCAGTTTCCAAATCTTTCGGTGAGCACAGTCTTCCCTCCCACCTGTCAAAACTTAAAGTTTACCTAGCTATGGCAAATATAAAAGAGGCTACTAATTCACGACAATCTTCAAGAGCATTCATTATCGATTTTTTTAGTTGAAACTAATACCTGTCTTACCAAAGGAAAAAATTATAGCAAAAAAAGAAAAAAGGCAATGCTGAACAAGGAGACAAATCAGCAAGCAAAAAAAAAAAAGTGTGATACTATGAACAGAAGACTTTGAAGACAATGTATTTTCGTTCTTTTTTTTTTTTTAATTTATTTATTAGTTTCAGGTGTATAAGACAAGGTAATACTTAGATGTTCATCATTTATATCCCTCACACTGTGAACCCCCCTCCCCCCATCTACTATCCCTCCGACCTCACACTGAACCATCACATTATATATATAAAATTATAGTTGGCATTCATTAATGTTTAGCTTTATTTTCATTCTTTACAATAAAGTTTTTGAAAATTTTGTTACTAATTTTTCGTGTTTCAATGTCCCTCTTTTATTTTCTGTTATTTTATCTTTTACTGTGAAATTGCCTTAGGACCAATTAGTTGTGCCATGAAAATGTTTACGGGAGAAATGCTTGCAGCAAAGATGTTACAGCAAACAGGCTTATGACAAAAATACCAGATATATTTAAATACAGTATGTTGAATACAATGCTGTGATCGTGTACAGAGTTTGTAGGGTCACAGAGAAGATCACCGCAGGGTATAACGTAGATACCACTTGAAATGAGTCCTGAAGGCTGAGTAGGAGTTGGGTATGAAGAAGGGCATTTCTGAGGGGCTGTTCAGCCTAGCTGAACAGGCTGGAAGTAATGTATCTGAGCACCTGGAAGACAGGTTTCTTGAAGAGAATGAAAGGGACTCTTCCTACACTACTAGAAGCCTGTTTTAGACTTCTACCTACCTATACGACAGAAAAACTCTATGATCTCTGACCTGTGTTCGTCTCCTAGGATTTCTTCCAGGTGATACCGCCAGGCACCACCGAGCTGTTATCCTGGATCTGCTGCAGGAGGCGCTAACAGAGGCTGGATTAACCTCCCAGGATATTGACTGCATTGCCTACACCAAAGGTATGGCTGGGTGACAGTGGAAGAATATCCTTGGAGCTTGGCCATGTCAGAATAGCCTATAGCTTGCCTCTGCTACCACCACTACCCTGACTCCACCTCTCACAGCCCTTCCTTCCCTCAGCTCTGTTTTTTTCCATTCTCTGTAGGATTCTAACTCCCATTTCTATTTCCCTAGGCCCTGGCATGGGTGCCCCACTAGTTACTGTGGCTGTTGTGGCCCGTACTGTGGCCCAACTGTGGAATAAGCCATTGCTGGGTGTGAACCACTGTATAGGCCACATTGAGATGGGCCGTCTCATCACTGGAGCCACCAACCCAACTGTGCTTTATGTCAGCGGTGGAAATACACAGGTATTGAGAATACCACCATTCCTTCTTAATTTTTGATGCACTGTACTGGCCACTTTTGTGTTCTACCTGAGTGGCAGGAACTGCAAGAACAAAGCTGAGCTTGTCTGAACCTAAAATGCGATACACTAGAAAATCCACAACAAAGTTTGTAACATTGCAAATTGGGCAGAACATTAAGTGACTTTTGTATATGTGGTTATAAAGATGAAGAATTTCCAATTTAAAAAAGGAAAGAATGATAGGGATTAAAGCCTTCAAAATAATGAAAGCATTTTCACTTTCTTTTGAAGCTTATTTTTTTTCTATGAATGTTAGAAATTATAACCCAATTTTTTTCTTTACAGTAATTACATGTTTTATGTTATTGGTGATAAATATATGGAAGTTGTTATTCTAAGAGTGTGAAAGTATAAATAATTTTTAAAACACTTTATAAATGGTGGAAGATATTTTCAAGTTTATAGGTGAAGCCAAAGTTGTTTGGGTATCTTGTGAGACCTTTCTTAGATTGGGATTGGAGATCTCCAGCCTTCCGTTCCCACAGAACACCTGATAGAGTTATTGTCAGAAATAGTCATTGTCCCGCCTATGAAAGGCTTTCACACAACTTCACTGTGTGAAATAGCTATTAAAGGTGACGCACACATTCCCATGAAAATGATATGGGAACTCTGACAGGTAAAGGGCAAGTAGCTGGTTGGGACCTGCAGGATGGTATACAAGGTGAGGGCCTTGGGGTGTGGAATTAGCAGTGGAGGCTTAAAAGAATTAAGAGGAGCAGTGATCGAGTCTTCTCTTTTCCTCTTCCCTTTTGAAGCCTGCTTTGGTGTAAAAAATAAGGAAGATGATTTGGGTGGAGAGGAGTAGATGATAGAAGAAGAAAGGCAGCAGTTTTTCCTTCCCCTTTTGTCACCAGCCTTTTGACAACAGAGTAAGACCTACATCAGAATGGAAAAAAAATCCCTAGCAGCACCAGGAAGGGAAAGGGACTTCTTATGGTCTCTAGGAAGCACTCACTGTCAGAACTATGAAGGATATGTGTCAGTGGGTAAATATTCTCTGTGCTAGAAATTCAAGTTGATTGCCAGTGCTGAATTGGGTGGGCCATTAATCCGACCCAATATAGGGTTTTTGAGTTTTCAACTCTACCTCTTCTCTTGTTTACAAATATTACTGCCCTAGAGAGATACTCTAAAGGGACTCTAGTTCCCTGCTTCCAAGCAGCAAAGTCTCTTCCCTAATCTACACTGTCAGTACAGCTTTTAAGGGATATATGAGTATAAGGAGCCTCCACGCTAGAAATAAGTATTTGAAAGGCAGTTTGCTTCTGCCCTGACCTAGACTATCTTCTTTAGATTAGGAATCTGCTCTGGGAATCCTCAAGGTAGGTATGTGTGAGCTTCTATGATAAGAGCTATAAACAATCCCACTCAGGGTTTGGCAAAGTGTTTTTTTTCCATTTCTTGGATGCTCTAGTGGCCTTGTTGATCCTCTGTTATATTCTTCCCCAAAGCCAAATACTCCTCTTTACAGACTTGAGCTTTCATGGACATCCTCATCACCCTTAGGTGATTGCATATTCAGAACACCGTTACCGCATCTTTGGGGAAACCATCGATATTGCTGTGGGTAATTGTCTGGATCGTTTTGCGCGAGTGCTGAAGGTAAGCCATTGGGTTGCAGAGAACATAAGATGTGGCTGAATGTTGGGGCAGTCGTGGAAATAGAGGGAGAAAGCAGTAAATTAGCTTCTTAAACACTTCCTGGATACTTGACTTCCTCCTCTTTTTCTATCTGCTAGATTTCCAATGACCCGAGTCCGGGCTACAACATTGAACAGATGGCAAAGCGGTAAGGGAACATAAGGTGGAAGGAGGCTGACTGGTGGGATGCAGGGATTTCCCTGTATGTATACTGATGCAGTTTGGGAGGGGTGTGGAGGATGAGCAGCCAGCTGACTACAAACTGAATGCCTCATATATTCACTCTCACATAGAGGCAAGAAACTAGTCGAGCTGCCATACACTGTAAAGGGGATGGACGTCTCATTCTCGGGGATCCTGTCTTTCATTGAGGTAAGTGTGAGAGGGGTGAGGAGATAGGCACTTGGCATACTTTTTAATGAAGCATGTCTGTTTTGCTCACCATTGTATTTCCTGCGTATAGCATGGTACTGGCCCATATTAGTTGCTGAATATGTTCATTTAGCAAATATTTATTGAATATCTTCTGTGTGCCAGTCAGTATCCTAAACAATAGTGATAAATAGCATGGAGCAAAACAAAAAATCCCTTCCTACTTGGAACTTGCATTCTAACGGGGAAACAGATAAAGAAACAAAAAAGAAGAAGAAAGAGGAGGAAGTAGTAAAATGTAAAGGGTTAGATGGCGGTAAGTGCTGTGGAGAAAACTTCACCAGGGTAACGGGTGGGGCTGCCAGGGCCGGCATTCATAATGATTGAATCTTGAATGAATGCTGCTCATTCTGTAGCTCGGCACCAGTAACGGGCAAAGTGTGACATGGGATGTCCTGGTCAGTTGAATTGTCACACACGGTGATTCTCCAAGTGTACTAATTCTTGCCCTCATGGCATTCCCAAAGCATTATTCATTGTATCTGTTTGTTTTCCCCTTTAATTGTAGGATGTAGCCCAGAGGATGCTGGTCACAGGCGAGTGTACCCCTGAGGATCTATGTTTCTCCCTGCAGGTAATGGATTCAAAAGCTGGGACAGAAAGGTGGGGCTAGAAGAGTGTCTATATAGCTATATATATATATGAGCTAATTTTGGGTCCCCTCTGATGTTTTCACCCTGTCTGTCCCCCACAGGAAACTGTGTTCGCAATGCTGGTAGAGATCACAGAGCGGGCCATGGCACATTGTGGCTCCCAGGAGGCCCTCATCGTGGGAGGTGTGGGGTGTATGTATCACTGGACTCTGCTCTTTCCTGTTCTTGGGCATGTGCGTCTTTCTACTAGTCAAAATCGCTAAAGGCTTGAGGAAATTGCTAGTTTCACTTCTTGTCCTTTGCTGCCCAGTCCTTGGCCCTGGACACCTTCATTTTCCTAAGTGAATAAATGCACATGAGGTGTACAGCTGGACTGTGGAGAAATGGGTAAAATTAAGCTAATCCTACACCCTGCCTCGTCATAGGTAATATGAGGCTGCAGGAAATGATGGAGACAATGTGCCAGGAACGTGGAGCCAGGCTTTTTGCCACAGATGAGAGGTAAAGGCCCTTTCCCTTTTCTTGATTTTTTTTGTTTCTCCAATTACTGTGATTTTCCACTCTTAGATCCCAAATTTCATACCTCTTTTTCTTCCCAGATTCTGCATTGACAATGGAGCCATGATAGCCCAAGCTGGCTGGGAGATGTTTCAGGCTGGAGACAGGACCCCCCTCAGTGATTCTGGGATCACACAGAGGTGAGTACCCCTTGGAGGAGGTGGATAGGATTATATGGGAGGTAGGCAAAAATCAACAGGAAAGAGGGTCCAGAATCATGAGGGCAGAAAAGAATGGAAGGTGATGAGGGATAGCCAACCACCAAGTTTTTCCTATTTTTTCACAGGTATCGGACAGATGAAGTAGAAGTGACCTGGAGGGACTGACAAAGTTAACAGGATCAGAGTAGATGGTGCCCTAAGTGGAACCCATGATCTTCATCCTAACCTGGGATTCCTGGCAAGGTTATGGTCTCCCCTCCCGTCATTGGAACCTCAGGATGACTCAGCAATAAAATATTTTTGGTTTTGTATGTTGGTGATCAGTTTGGGTTTGTTGTTCAGTAACAGTATAGAGATGGCACTGACTAAATTGTTGTGGATGGGATGAATGGAGGAGGCAGTGTCACAGCAATGACCTGGCTTTCTATGCAGGTAACCTTGGGGTTGCTGCTCTGGAGCTAAGGTTGAGGGGATATCTTAGGTATTCCTCTAATATCCCCTTAGCAATGGTATAACTAATTTTAGTATCAGGCCTTGTGCTGCTTTTACATTCATTGTCTCGTTTAAATTCTTTGAAGTAGATATTCAGGACTTACCTCAAAATAGTCTGGAGCCAGGTCTAACTTCATACTAATTTTTAACTCAAGAATAAAACTCCCTCCTTCATACATTTATTCCTACATGCATTTTTTTTAAACTTTTATTTATTTAAGTGTGTTTTTCTAGGGTCCATCAGCTCCAAGTCAAGTAGTTGTTTCAATCTAGTTGTGGAGAGTACAGCTCACAGTGGCCCATGTAGGGATCGAACCAGCAACCTTATTATTAAGACCACCTTGCTCTGGGGCGGTCAGATGGCTCAGTTGGTTAGAGTGCGAGCTCTCAACAGCAAGGTTGCCAGTTCAATTCCCGCATGGGGTGATGGGCTGCACCCCCTGCAACTAGAGATTGAAAACAGCAACTGTACTTGGAACTGAGCTTCTCCCTCCACAAGTAGATTGAACGACTTGGAGCTGATGGGCCCTGGAGAAACACACTGTTCCTCAATATTCCCCGATAAAAATTAAAAAACAAAAAACCACCTGGCTCTAACCAGCTGCCCCACTACATGCACTTCTGTTGGCAGTCTTGAAGAGGGGGCCCCAGACCACACCCATCAGAATTAATCTCATCATGCCCTTTATCTTGTTTATGTCAGTCACCAAGAATTCCCAAACTACTAAGTCACCTCTCGTCTTTTACACTCTAATAATCATCACTCTTCATTCCCTTTCCCCCCCCATCTACCTACCTCTTCCAACTTCTGGAATTCTTTTGTGCTCTTCTGAACTAATATGTATCTTCAACATCTCTGAATGTTCCCTGTACGTTCCAGCTCTGAGCCCTCGTTTCTCCTGCAGACTCTGCTTCTGCTATCACCGTAAGTAACACTGTTTTCTCTCAGACCCATGGTACCACTGTGCCTAGAGGCGGTGCAGGTTTCTTCATTTTTCCTTACACCATTTTTAGACTATTCTCTCTCATCCCTACCACACTTCAACTTTGAAATAATGTTAGACTATACCACGTCAATATCACTCCTTCACAAATCTGGATCTCAATATCCATGTAGATTAACTTTCTGATACTCTGGTCTCTCTCAGTTCTTTGCTCCTCCACCCCTTCAGCCGCTCATTCCCTTGGTCATAGATCTATAGCTATTCTGGATCGCATTCTCAAACATCCCACTCTCCCAGCATTACCTATCTTTCCCGTTCATTGCCTTCAGTGCACTGAGTCCAACAATTCATCCCTTCACCAGGACCTACAATCCATTGATCTTCCTTTTCACTGACCTCATTCCCTCCCTCTACCCCCATGTCTTCATTTCCCTCCTCCAGCTAAAGAGTACTTTGTTGTAAACACCTCACTCCATGCCTCTCTCTTGGTTTTGTCATACCCAGCTCTTCACCTGCTTTATCTCTACGCCCATGCAGCTGAAAGGGCTAGCAAAAAACAGGCTGACTTGTCTTATTTTAAACTCATCACGGTGAAACTTAATTGGGTCCTCTGTGTTACCTAGCAATATTCCCTAGTCCTTTCACTTGCTTTCTTTTTGATAACTGGTACCTTCTGACCCCTCAAATTTCCAACATCTCCTCCCTTTCTGTTACTTTGGTTCCTATTTCAATGAGAACATAGAAACAATCAGAAAATATTCACAAGCTCTCACCACTACATCTAACCACCTTCCAGCATTTATACCCATATATTCTGCTTTCCCATATACCAGTGGTTCTCAACTGGGACTGACTTTTGTTCCCCAGAGGCTATTTGGTTGTCACAACTGGGAGGCAGTGCTACTGGCTAGTGGCCAGGGATGCTGCAAAACATGCTACAATGCACAGAACAGTCCCCCACAACAGAATGGGCTAAAATGTCATCGGTGTAAAGGTTGAGAAACCCTGCTATAAACAAACTGCTATAAACAAACTATCTGTGCTCCTGCCTAAATACTTGTGCAGTAGATCCCATCTTCAAGCTTTTAAGGACGTCTCTCAACAATTTTCCCTCTTTTTCTGTAGAGTCAGGATTTCCCTTTCTTTCCTGGATCTTCCTGTCAGCACACAAATATGCTATCATTTTCCTCATCTTACAAATACATGAACCCCTTGACCTCATTTCCACTTCCAGTTGCTTCCTAGTTTTCTGACCCATTTCACAACAAAACATCTTAAAAGAGTTGTCTCCAATTCCTCTCCACCGGTTCCCTATTTAGTCCACCAATACTGTTCTTATCACAGTCACCGATGGCTTACACAAACCAGATCTAATGGTATGTTCTGCTTCTTCCTACATAAGCTGTCAGCAGCGTTTGACACTCCCTCTTTTGAAACATGCTCGGCTTTAGGATGTACTCTCTAGTTTGCCTCCTGGCTTCCTGACGGCTCTTAGTCTCCTTTGCTGGTTTCTCCTCATTTCTACAAATTAATTAACTCTCTGAGTTCAGTCCTTGTACTGCTTCTTTATTTACACACATACCTGTAGTGATTCCACCCAGTGTTAAAACCATTTTAATATGGATGACTCCAATTGTTTACCTCCAACCTGGACTTTTGTCCTGAATATCTAGCTGCCCATTGGCATCTGGACTTGGATGGCATCTCAGATTTACCATGACAAAGTTGAACTTATTTTCTCCTGAACTTACTGTGGTACTACTTTTTTCTTCATTTTTTTTTTTTTTTTTTTTTTTTAAGATTTTATTGGGGAAGGAGAACAGTGTATTTCCAGGACTTTATTTTGGGAACAGTGTGTTTTTCCCAGGACCCATCAGCTCCAAGTCAACTTGTCCTTCAATCTTAGTTGTGGAGGGCGCAGCTCAGCTCCAACTCCAGTCGCTGTTATCAGTCTTAGTTGCAGGGGCACAGCCCACCATCCCATGCAAGAATTGAACCAGCAACCTTGTTGTTAAGAGCTTATGCTCTAACCAACTGAGCCATCGGCCTCCCCAGTCTTTCCTATTTCAATTAATGACAACTCTGTCCTAGATCTTCATGTCATATCACCTTGGTATTATCTTTGACACCTCTCTTTCATCTCTTCCAATTTATCAAATGTTGACTTTATCTTGAAGAATATATCCAGAATCTCATTTCTCCTCATATCCCCTGCTGCCACACTAGACCGAACCGCAATTATCTATCTATAATATTATTGCAGTAGCTGGTCTATCGGCTTCTACCATTGCCCACTTACAGTCAATTCTCAACACAGCAGCCAGAGTGAATAGTGTTAACATGGAAGCCATATTAAGTCACTGTTCTGCTCAAAACCATCTGTGTTTTCCTATATTTGAGTAAAAACCAGAGTCCTTGAAAGCCTGTGAGACCCTCCATGAGCTGTCCCACTGCCATGCAGGGTGTCATGTGGGATCTCAGCTCCTGCTCCCCACATGAGAACACAGAATATGGTGAGGCCAAAAAGGAACACCCACGGAGCCATAGATAGGGGAGTCATACGACTATATTCTCGCTGGCGGCTGGGTTGGAGACACAGGAAGCAGGAGCCACACTATCCACAACCTGACGTCCATTTCTCTCTGCCAACCAACCTCACTTGCTAACTGCAATCCGCAGTGCTAACTGCAATCCGCTCTTGCTAGCTCAGCCACCATCTTGCTAGGCCCCATCTTTTGCTAATGTAGCTACGGCAGTTATATTAGTGGCCAGTGGCTCACTGGTTACAGCTGATGGCCAACTAGCCACAGTTGATGGCCATCTAATCACAGTTGATGGCCATTTACTACCCGTGTGAGCACCTTTTCACATGAGGGCGAGAGCCTGGAAACTGCACTCCTGGCTCTGTCCCCACACCCACCCTTCCCCACTGACTGCTTTGACCTGATTTCCTGCTGTTCACTTTGTTCACTCTGCTCCAGCAACATTGGCCTTAAGCACTGAAGGTATGCTGACCCTTCAGGGTCTTTATACTTGTTGCTCCCTCTGCTTGGAAAGCATTGCCTCCAGATATAGCTCACTCCATCAGAGTCTTAAGTCTTTAATCAACTTTTTTTCTTCTTTATTAGTGAGGACTTCCTGACAACCATACTTAGAATTGCATGCCTCCAGCACTTTCTAGCTCCTTTCCTGTTTTTTTCTCATCATAGCACTTATCACCTTCTAATCTAATAGTTTTATTTATTATCATTGTTTGTTTCCTCCCATTAGAATATAAAGTTTCAGGTGATCACTTCGTAAGGTAAATGTCTAATCACTATGTGGTACACTTGAAACTCATATAATGCATATCAACTGTAATTGAAAAATAAATTTTAAAAAGAATATAAACTCCAATAGCGGAGGGACTTTTTATCTAGTTTATTCATTGCCATATCAACTCCCAGTACTTGGACTTGGGTCTGGCACGTAGTGGACGTTCAGTCAGTATTTGCTGAGTGAATGAATAGGTTGACGGAAAAGTAAACCAGAGAAATAATCAAAGGACTGAAAAGTAAGAGTTGGGCCAAAAGATGAAAAGAATTAGGATTATATGAGTTTGGGAAAAGAGTAACTTTCTGATTACTTACTAAGTAGAAAGTGGTGAAAACACATTTTCATTTACAAAGGATTGACACATAAATAGGCTGAAAATGCACTAAGACATAGAAGTTTAAAATGAGAAACTTTGGGATCGAAGACAGAGTGGGATGCAAGTAGAAAGAAGATAAATTCCTCCTCTTGGATATATTTAGGGACAGGACTGAACCCTGCCACTCTAGGCTTGGGCAATTAATTTTATAAATGAGAATCAGGTATGTTTTTACACATTAGCCTTGGGTAGTTATTTGTAAATTTTTATTAATATCATGGGGTGGAATGGATCTTGAAGGGAGGACCTTCTTTGGCACTGTTGCCTCAGTTGGTCATGCTTAGTAGGGGAGTTCTTTCCTTAGCGAGCATTGGGCTCTCGCCTGAAGCTTCCCAAGGATAGCCTAAAGTTTGTGGAGCCAAGAGATCAAAATCATGGCTCTGTGAGTCCTAAATTGGGGGCTCCTCCTCCTACTTAAGTCTCCTGAATCTCTTACTGGGTCAGCATGTCCTGCTGATTCCCACGTATGAAGGCAGTGGGGGATGTTTTGCCCTGGACAGCGTCTCCAGCCAGTCATGTATAGGGCCCTAGGGCCGGCTGACCGAGGGATCACAGGTAGGCTCCTGTGAGGGATGGAACCTGTTCCTCAGTTTATGTAGCCATGGGACGAACCCCACCCCTGGCGTCTATGTATGCCCTGCAGTTTGGAATTTTCGCAGTCACATGACTATGAGGACAGTATCCTGAGAATATTGTCATAGGACTTCATGAGGACACATGCCACTCTGACGACATGGTTAGGAAGAATGAGCAGAGGACAAGGTGAGCACCCTTGTCAGTCCTCCTCTGGGACAATTGCCCCACTTGCTGGCCCTGTTCCTATATGCCTGCTCGTGGTTTGCCTGCAGGTCTTGTTCAGGGATGTTCCCTGAATGAGCAGGAGTGCTAAGCGGTACCTTCCAGGTCCTTCGGTGACAGCTCCTGCAACCGTATAAAGTCACCAAGTCTTCAAAAGACTTGGCGGTAGAGAAGCGAAACCCCGATCTGGCAAGGAGCAGAGAGTATCTGCCGTCCCTGAAATTTCTGTCCTTGGGGATTTAGGAATAATAGGGCTTCTTTACTCTTCAATTTTTCTGTTTTGCTGCCAAAACTTCTTGCATTTCTTCCAAAATGGAAACCATAAACCCATTCAGATTAGATAGAGACTACAGCTACCGTTTCCCCACAGCCAGTACTCCCCACTGCAGTCCTCTTTCCCCTTTTGCTTGCCAGATGCCAGAATATTAAGTTATAACTTGTCAGACACTTGCTCCTTCAGGTTCTTAGCTGTGAAGACGTTTTTGACGTGGTTCTGCACAGTGGTCAGGCTCACTGCGTGGGACAGTGCCTTGTGGTAGGTGTCCAGATGGACCGAGGAGCCCAGTTTACGTCTGTGCAGAGGAAGGGGGCAGTGATTAGAGTGATTAGAGGTGGCGCCTCACTTCTCACGTAAGAGAGGAAATGGAGATTTACTGTTGGTAGGTCAGGGCTTCTTATGGGGGTCAGCCTCTTGCTGTCTCTCACTCCCTTACCCACCTACCCACTCACTCACCAGGTTTCTTGTAGAATGGACAGAAGGATAAACAACACAGAAGTGAGTGCTGCCCACCAAGTAAAGATGAACATGAGCAGGCAGAGCAGACAGCCCAGGAAAAGAGCTAGTGGGAGGAAGGGTGCCAGCCGGCAGCGGCGAGTGAATGCAGCCCATCCCTTGTCCAAGCCTCAGTACCACCCACCTTGTACCCCAAGGATGCTCCTCCAACTCTCCCAGGTCCTCCCAGCCCTGGGCCTGATGCCAACACCTGCCCATACTAGCCAGGCGACTGGCTACGGGGGCGTGGAAACAGCCCGAGTTGATGAGGGCATTGGAGCAGAGGAAAAAGTTAGAGATGATGGGAGCGATGGTGTTCAGACCAGCTTTGGGGCACATGAAAGGTCAGGGTCAGTCTGCAAACGTGTTAGGGATCTAGGTCGGGAGAGTCAAGGGCATCATCTTCTGGCTTCCCTTTCCTTGTACTCCCTATTCCCTACTCCCCACACCACCCCCCCCCCCACCAAGTTAGCAGACATTTTCATCCACTTTAAGGACTAGAGAGAGAGAAAAGAGGCTATAGGGTCAGGCCCTAAAACCCAGATGTAGAGTGGTGGGGGGCATGAAGAGAAAGGCAATTAATGAAGCCCCCCCTGGGGGGGGGGCTGGAGGAGTACTCACCAATAAGGGTGAAACCGACAGCAATGAGGAAGGTGAACAAATAGCCTCACAGAGATTCATTGCTCTTGCCATCGCCTTTCCCTGAAAAGCCAATGACTGGGTGCAGTTTATCCTGGCACAGCCGCTATAAGAAGGAATGGTGATCATTAGAGGAGGGTCCCAGGAAGAAGGAGAATGATAGCTTCCCACTCTTCTAAAGAAGCAGGAGGGAGTGTGGAGCACAGAGGGAAGAGGTGAGGAAGCTTAGAGATCTTAACAGGAAGGAAGGATAGAAGGAGTAGAGTGTGGTGAGATCTCTGGGAATGTGCAATGGGAAAAACTGAGAGGAGGCAATGGAAGAGTGACGCCCTCCCCAAATGTTGCCTTGATTTATGAGCAGACTTTGAATTTTGCTATGTGAGCTTGGATCATCTCTGATAGACCAGCCAACCACAGTCAACTCCTGGTTGCTGAGACAAAGCCCTCTTTTGCTCTTCCTCCTGAAAAAATTAGACTCCTAGGATGGCCCTGTCTACTTACATTCTCTCCTGTCTTCCACAAGTCTCTTGCTAAGATACCAACTAATTCTAGGTATCTCTTGCTAAGGTCTCTAGGTAGAGTCTGAGGATTGAAACAAAGCAGAAGACAGGGTAGCACTGATGATTCCTGCAGACATCAGGTGACTGAAGGCAAACACCATGGTCATGGCGTGAGAAGGGCAGGCAGAGGCAGAATCAGTGCATTCCAGAAGCAATGCCTTCCACCCACATTTTCACCTAGCTTTCCCAGAAGTTTCAGGGCATATTCAATTTTATCCCATCTTTGAAGGTTTTACGCCACCCGTATGAATTCACTTAAGTCATTACTGGTTTTTGAGCATCTACTCTATGCCCAACAGATTTATCTCTCAAATCTTCCCCTCTGGGTCACTTACATGGTGGTGATTTGAGAGCCCACAGAGGCAGGACCCTTGCTCTCGACAACTGCTGCAATCCCTGCCGTACTGGCACTCTGGCCCCAGGCAGCTCCCATTGTGCACACCCATGTCAGTCCCATTTCCTGAAGCATCTCAAATTATGCAAGAGCCTGGAAATGAGATTACAGACACCTACTCCTCCATGGGAGAGAGGACCCATCCCAAAGCAGTAAGACTATCTAGGTACCACCAGTGTCAGGGGTGAGTGGAAGTGCATGCATGGGGCAGGGGTAGGGGGAGACCAAATTTGATAATCAAAGAACCCCATACAGTTCATGAATGAAATGAGGGATGGGGAGAAATGGTAAAGGAGGAGGGGGCTGAATGTAAACGACTTTTAATGTATTTGGTGAACTCAGCGTAGCAGAAAGCAGGGCTCCAGGTCATTCTGTACAAAAGGCAGGAGTGGAGGACCTTACTAATTGGTGGCAGAGATGTCCAAGTAGAAAAGTGTGGTTCACATGATGGCAAGAAGGGTTCCTTTGGAGATAGCTGTATCAGGGTCCTAGGAGCAAAAGTGGAACCATTGGTGAAGAAAGAAGAGGGGAGACAGAGAATGTGTTCCATGCCTGGACCTCCTTCTCACCTCGAGGTTCCCAGAGATATTGGTCCTAGTGAGTATCCCAGTGGCTGAAGAGAAGATGGACAACATACCAAAGAAACTGCACTCTGGACCACACCACTGTGGGACCATATAGTCCAAGAAAATGCTCCCTACAGAAAAGAACAAAGAAAAGATGGATTTTTCAGGAGCACCTCCTGGCTTCCCTTCATTCAGCAAAGATCATAGTCCAAGAAAATGCTCCCTACAGAAAAGAACAGAAAAAAGATGAATTTTTCAGGAGCACCTCCTGGCTTCCCTTCATTCAGCAAAGATCATTACCCCCTCTACCCAGTTTAGTGTCAGTGACTTAGGTTAGGCTGGGAAGAATGAAGAATAAGGGAACTTTGCAAACTAGCCAGCCCGGCACCTTAGAGAACTTGGAGTGGTCTGATGGTCAATTTGCAAATGACATGGAATCAGAAGTCAAGGGGTCTTTTCTGAGGAGGTTTGGCTAATGTGATATTCGGAGGCACTCATTCCCTTTAATGCATTTCTCAGCCAGCTTCCCACTGTCTTACTAGGTACTCAAAGAAGCCAATGGCTTGTTGGCTGGGGTTTATGGGGAGGAGTGTCCCAAGCAGGTAGTTGATAAAAAAGAAGAATCAGGAAGAAGACGATAATTGGGGCCTGGAATACCACAAATGAAGAAATACAAACAAAAAAACAGGAGAAATGTGAGTGGAAGGGGAGGAGTAACTGCTACTCTGCCTCTTCCCTTCCTGTCTCATCTTCTCGCTCTCCAATCCCCTAGTTTCCTTTCCCAGCGGGCTCTTCCCATAAAAGTGTGGCTAACTGGGTGGCCTTTTTCTTCTTGCTTCAAACTGCAAAATGTCCCTTCCCATGTCAGAAGTGTGAACCTCAAGATGGTAAGTATCTGGGAGCAAGAAGTAGCATTTCTCATCTGGTATAGTCTTGTCTGGTGCTCAGCCTAACAGATCCTCAGAATGAGTCCATACTTTCCCCTTGAAGAACTGGTGTGTGGAGTCTCTCCCAGCAAAATTGTCTAATTTTAGGTCGGGGTCCCTGGTGATCTGCTCTGCCAGCTACACACGCAAATGCACATGCACACACAAACAAAATCCCACATCTCCCCACATTTGGCCCCTCCCAGATCTGTCTAGTCTCACTGACATCCCGTCAGTCTTCTCATCGCCACCTTGATTCCCCCTTGCCTGCCCTAGACTTCCACACCATGCAGGTCAGCGTCTCATCAAGAAAGGCAGTCACAGTCACTATGCCCACCACCCACAACCCATTTTGGGGATCCATGTCCCACTGCTGCACCCCATGCTCCTAGAATTGCAGAACACAGAGCTGGGGGGGGGTCACAGAGACTTTACTGGCTCATTTGATGCTTCCATCTAATTCTTAAAATGACTTGCCCAGGCTGGGTGGTCAGCTGACTTGAGGAAAGGGTGCACTGAAGGTAGGGGTGGGCAGTTCTTGGAGCAGGTCAGAGAGGGTGTCGACAAAGCTGCCACATGGAAAGCCACAGCTACCATGTTGGTGAAAGTGAAGACGATCTGTCCCAAAAGAATCGCCAAATCTGGAGCCCAGGCTGTGCGAGATAAGGAAGTATGCCACCTGAGAGGAGGGGAAAGAGGAGACACTCTGTGGTCTCAGCAATTTCTGACAGGACTGGGGACACTGAGAGATAACAGAGTCACAACAGCTCTGACTTTGCCATTGGTGGAGATGGCTGAGATAGACAGGCTGGTGACTGAAGCTGAGAGCAGGATAAGGAGCCATGTGAGCCCTGGGGTGGGGATGGGAATGAGACGCCTTTAATTTTCACTCACGCTGTGTCCTCGAATCACTTCCTACTGCCCCACAGAGCCCTGCGTTCATAACTGTGCCCACCTGAGCAGTGATCCCAGACAGCCACAGATAGAGAGGTTGATGCCCCAGATGTTAAGCATGCAGTGGATTTGGGGGAGGAGGGTCAGGTGAGAGAGGAACCTAGGTCACCCTCAGCCCCCCCTCCCCCCCCCCCAGAACTCTGGAGTGAAGTTCCCTCTTCCCTCACTAGATCCCAACCTTTGGGAACCCTGAGCTCTTATCCTCCACCATGACTCCCATGACCCAGCCAAAGTGCACTTGAGCATTGCCAGGCCTGGCCCCCTAATTCTCCCATCATCTTCTTGGGAGTACAGCACAGACCAGGCTGAGATGCCAGACCCTTCTCTAGCCAGCACATCATCAACCAGGAGGAAGCCTAGTCCACCTGGAGGTGCCGTGGGGGTGCGGGTGGATGGTGTTAGTTCCAAGGCTTTAACGGAGGTGGATGGTGGCCCAGAACAGCCGATTTTATCCAAGCTCCCTGAATTCACCGTGGGACTTGTGTCTCACGGTGGCAGAGCCGAGCATCCTCCAGAGACAGACCCAGGACCATGGAGTTGGCATAGAACTCAGCGTGGGGTCCAGTGTCCTCCTTGGTGGGAAGGGGGTGAGGGGGGTGATGGAGTACAAACCAAACTCAGGTATGTCTCCACCCGATGGCGGTTCGCCCTCTTAATGGTGGGGACTCAAACGTGCTGGCCCTGTTGTCTCGCTGCGAGGAGGCCTTAAGAGGGGTCTGAAATATCCTAACTGCGGGGAGAGGGTGCAGAGGGTGGTTACCATCGCCCCTTTCGCGGTCCAGGACAACCACAGGCTGCCTGTCTCCGTCGAGTCCCGCTACCCGGGGTCGGTGGGGGGACCAAAGCGTCAGGTAGAGAGCTGGGACAGCTCGGAGAGCCGGACCGGAGGGGCGGTGCTGAGCAACTCACCCGACCTTTCCTCCCCAGCACGAACACCACCCCTCTCTCCCGAGTCGTAAGGAACAATCTTGCTTTGCTCCCAGGTTGAGTCAGATTGTGGGGTTAATCTACCCACCCTGGACCAACCTTTATATAGGCCAGGGAATCCAGCCCCAGCAGCCCTTGGCCTGTCCTACCTCCCTGCGAGAGGGGAGGGAAGGGTGAGCGCTGCCTCCTTCTATAAAAGCCTTCGTGAGGATTCCTGAACTGCGGGGGGGAAATGACTGCCTGGATTTTGAGGTCTCAGGATGAGAAAGGGGTGTGGTTCGGGGCAGAGGGAGTGAGTGGCTGTTGGTGCCCTGCCTCAAACAGAGAACGCTTGCACCCCTCAAGCCCTTCCAGTCCAGGACTCCGGTCCCCGCAGCCACTGAGATCAAGCCCACATTTCACTATCTGGTCATCATCCCAGCGACCAAGGTGTTAGATTCCTCCAGACACTTCTGTAGACACAGGGTTGCGTTTCGCTATCTCACCACCGACCCCACCTGGGGAGATGGAGGAAACCCCGCAGTGGGGGTAGGTCACCTAGGGTCCCCCGTCCCTTCACCGCCCCTTCCCCTCCGCCCTTTACCGACTCACCTGGGTTATGTTGGCGTTTCACGTCAGTATTGTTTGCTCTAAGGGTCTCAGCTTTACCGTACACGGAAAAATCAACAGTCAAAGGCCAGGATTGACCCCAAACACGCTTTACTCCTCTTGCCCCACTTACCCGCGGGTCTGCGCGGGGCAGACGCTTTTCGCCCGCCCCCACCCCCCAGCCCCGTCGGGTGCGGGCAGCCTTTCCGTCCTGACTCGCTGTACCCGATCCCCACATCCTCCTTGGCATCCGATTTTGCCTCGCTCAGCACCAGGACATGACCTCCAGGTGGAAGGACAAGGAGGTCACCTCGGGTCGGGGCCCGGGGGATTGGATGTCGGAGTCTGGGCACCCGGAGCCCAGGTCCAAGCCCGCCAGCGCAGGCTATAATTAGCCGGGTGCCACTGCTGACCCGGATGCCCAGCGAGTTCCCTCTGCCACGCGGCCCGAAGCGGATCAGGCTCAAGTGAGAGGGCAAGTGGAACCCGGTGTCTCGGGAGGGCGACTGTCTAAATGGGGGCCAAACGGGAGGGGTATGGCCCCGGGTAGTGGATCTGTACACAGGCTTCCTGCACGCTTTGCTGCACCTCGCGAAACCCATAGCTGCGCGGTGTAGCCTGGCTGCTCAAGCCTTGGAGGGGAGACCGGGGGGGGGGGTTGGGGGCAGCAGATGGGGGGGTCGGGGGTTGAAGGGTTTGAAGTAGGGAGAGGGACTGACTCGTCGCCGGGCTGGAGGCAGGGGTTCCTCCAGCCTCTCTGGGTCAAGTTCTGACCCCCTCCTCTCTCCTCTCTGCTCACCTCCAGCAATCCAGCGAACTTGGGCCATGAGCGTGTCGGAGTCGGCACCCCGTCCTTCCAACGCGGGGCGCGTCTCTCTTCCGGTACAGAAGGACGGCCTTGGCTTGCCTTCGCCGGGCCTGAGAACCCCCTCCTGGCCTCGGACCCCCGACGAGGATCCAGGTTTGCCCCCCTTTCCTCTGGAAGAGCCTGGCCCCAGGTCCATGCCCCAAGGGAGCCTTCCCTCTCCAGCCTTGTCCCTAGAGGAAGAGGAGGACGAAGAGGATGAGGATGGGGGAGACGCGGCGGAGCCGGAGGGGCTGCGCAGTGAGGAGCACCTGAGCCAGTTTTTCGCGGAGGCACAGCGGCTGCGGGAGCAGAGGTTGTTGCTGGATGAAGAAGTGTCAGTCGGGGGACGAGTATACGGGGTGCATCGAGTGATCTTGGCAGCGGTTAGCAGCCTCTTTCGAGACAGGCTGAGCGCCATTGGTCCGCGATCTCCCTTCAGCCTCGACGTGGCCCCCGGGGCCTGGGAGGCCGTGCTGACCTTTGCCTATGAGGGGGTGCTGGGTCCCGCCCCGCTGGAGGATGTGCTGATCGCTGCCGAGGCCCTGGGAGCGCCCAGGGTGAAGGCCGCGGCCCAATGGAAACGCCAGAGGGCTGGAAGCGCCCAGAAGGTTGAACAGCAGCCCAGCCAGGCAGAGGAGCTGAGGGAGAACCTGCGCAGCATCGAGCTCCTATACCAAGAGGGCGTCGGGTGTGACCTGGAGCTAGAGGCGGGCGGCTGCCGGCTGTGGGGTGAGGGCCTGTGGGGCATTATGTTACTGCAAGTGCAAATGCTACGGGAATGGTGTGTGCAAGCAGCAGACGGTTTGATCGCTACCATAGTGATTTGATCCCTGCTGCAGACAGAATTTCCCTGGGGTGGCTTTTGGTGCCTGTCCTGACTCACTGAGGGTGGGGCATGCGCAGTTAAGTTGTTTTCCTAGGAGCTCTGACAGATTTAAGCTCACTCTCCACACTGTAGCTCTTCCTGTGCCCAGTAACAAGGAATTTCCAGCCAACTGGCTGAAGCTAAGGGTGTAACACATGCCAGTAGAACAAGCAGAAAGTGATTGACTCACACAGGGACGAACCAAAGGCCCTTTTTGGCATCTTCTATTTAGAACACAGGAAAAACCAGGGGAATATCATGGAAACACTTAGTGTGTCCTTTCACCCAAGTGTGCTTGACACCGTGGCAGATGGGATCCCACAGATAATGAGCAAGGTCTGGTACTGTTTTGCCAGGATCTTAAGGCTACCAGGCCATGGCACTTTGAAGTTAACTCTGTTCATCACCAAGAAAGCTAAGGAGGCTTGAATAAGTTGAGTATTATTTAGATTTTACTAACATAGTGAGGTACCGGGTACCATGAATTGTTACGTATGCCATCTCTTTTAATTTCCACTGAAAACTAGTGAGACAGGTACCATTATCCCTAGGTGCAGACAAAGAATATTAAACTCAGAGATGTTAACTGGTGAGAACCAGGATACAAGCCCACATTCAGTAGCCGAGTCAGCTTTCACTAGGCCATGCATTGCCTCCTACGCAGCCAAACCAAAGGCTCATAGGAACTGGCAAGTAGAGTTGGAAGGCAGACACACAAAGTTTCAAATTAAAAGGGATTAGTTTAGAGATTATCTAGTTCAGCTCTTACACTTTATTGATAAAGAAATCAGACTTCAAGAAATGTCCAATGTCACATAGCTACTGCTCAGTAAAGGAATGACTGGGACCCAAAGTGCTTCTGGGACTCCCAGAAGGAAAAGCATCTGTCTAAGCTTGGGCTGCTGTGATAAAAATGCCATAGACTGGGTGGTTTAGCAACGGAAATTTATTTTTCAATTCTGGAGACTGTAAATCCAAGATAAGGGTGCCAGCATGGTCAGGTTCTGGTTAGGGCCTTTTCCTGGTTTGCAGAGAGCCACCTTCTCACTGTATTTTCACTCGGGGGTTGGGGGTGGCGGGAGAGAGAGAGAGAGAGAGAGAGAGAGAGAGAGAGAGAGAGGGAGATTGAGAATATTTCTCTCATGTCTCTTTACAAGTGCACTAATCCCATTCCTGAGTAGACCACTCTCATACCTAATTACCTCTCAAAGGCACCACCTACAAATCTGAAAACACCATCCCATTAGAACTTCATCATGTGAATTTGGGGGGACACGAACATTCAATACACAGCAGATCTCTAAAGTGTTTGTTATCATTTCTGATAGTACTGGATGGAGGGGGCAGGATTTAAAATTTCATGGTTATAAAATTCTCACTAGAGTTTGGAACTGAAACATATTTATCACTGTTTTCATTTCCCTAAGAAACATTCCAACTTAATGGTGGGAACTTGTCACTTAAAATTCTAGGAAATAATGAGGAGTAAGAGGGGCAATAGAAGTGGTTGTGAGAGCTTTCACAGTTGGCTCTGAGCTATAGGTGGATTGATGATATGGAAGATGAGATGGCTGACCTCCTTTGAGGAATGCAGATTCTTCAGGCAACATGTGTTGTTACCGATGTTTACCACTTGGGAGCCACCGAGCCACGACCTACTACTTACAAAAGCAGTGGCAAGCCATATCAACATCACCTGCCTTTTGAGACAGGTGAACGTGCCACAAATGGTCAAAGCACCCCGAGGTTCATAAGCCTCACTGGAAGCTTGGCCCTGTGTCATCTGCCTGAGAGGACTTCTAGCAGCATTTCCCCCCTGTCTTATGAAGAATTGCAAACACAAAGCAGAGACCAGTAAGATGTATACCCAGACACCCATCACCCACATTTAACAATTAACATTTTAATATATCATTTCATCTCTTTATTTAATTTATTTTTTGCTCAAGTTTAGGGTAAATCTGTGACATTTTACTCATAAATACTTGGGTTTGTGTCTCTTTAAACGAGGACATTTTTCTCATATAACCATAATACCTTTATCATTTCTAATACAATTAACAATAATTCCTTCAGATCATCTAGTCCACATTGAAATTTTCTCACTTGTCCAAAAAATGTCTTTTAGAACTGGTTTGTCAACTCAGGGGCTAATCAAGGACTATGCTGTACTCAGACATATGTCTCTTAACATTCCTTTACTCTGGTGCAACTCTCCCTTTTTTGTGACTTGACTTATTGAAGAAACACAATCTTATAAAATGCTCCATCTGTATGTGTTTTCCCTCATGGTTTTGTTTAACTTGTTCCTTTAGCCCCTTAATTTCCTATAAACTTCAATTTAGATCTAAAGGCTTGATTAGATTTTAGGTTAAACATTTCTGTCAGAATACGTTATGGGTGATACCATGCATGCACATGAATTACATTAGGAAGCATATGAGATTTAGCTGTTTGACAGCATTTGTTAATAGAACAATTTCAGTGTCTTGAGGGCCATGCTGATAAGCAGGATATCGGCACACAGATATGCTCATTGCAGCCTGACGTCAGTGAGAGTGGATGGTGAAGATATGCCCAAACAGGCCCTGCATGGAAATAGAAAATAAATCACTTCTTTTCTCTAGGACTCAGTTTCCTTATCTTAAAAGGAGCAATTGAAGTAGATGATTTTGAAGGTTTCCAGTTTAAAATCTCATGATTCCACGAATTATACCAAGGTGAGGAGGGTGTGTGCAGAGGAAAGCTAGAACACATGAAAAATTTTACACAAGATCTTGGGCAAGAGGACATGGCAGTCAGAGTAGGTTGGGTCACAGTCATTCCTGAGTGTGGAACCACTTTCTTAGTAAAATCTGATAACAGAATTGTTGATGTCAGTCAGTGGCTCTTACAATTGTAAAGAACTTTATTCTGTGCACAATACAGAAAGACCTGTGTAATTTGACCATAGGTCATTGAGGTTGATTTTGTGCCCCCCTTTAGCAAATGCTGTCTATTGCATCTTCTCAACTTGATCTATCAAAACTCTTTTTCTAATTGACCTGTGTCAGAAACACTAAAGCAATGTTTATGAAAGTGTCTTCTGGACACTAACATGAGAATCATGCAGGGTGCTTGAAAACATTAAAATACAAAATCCTAGGATCTCCATCCAGACCTCCTGAATCAGAATCTCTAGGGGTGGGTTCCTGAAATCTGCATTTTAACAAGCACCCCTTGGTATTCTGGTGCACATCTCAGTTTGACCTGTGGCCTTGGGTGGTTGGTCCAAAGTTGGGATTGTGAAGCTGGGATATTGCTTAGCACTTTGCAACACTCTGGATCCCCTCTGCTTCTTTCTCCCGTAGTGCACCGAGCAGCCCTGGCCTGTGGCAGCGAGTTCTTTGGGGCCATGCTTCTGAGTGGAATGAGGGAATCCCAAGGCACAGAGGTGTCTCTACACACCATGTCTGCCCAGGACCTGCGACTCCTCGTCTCTTTTGCCTACTCTGGGGTTGTGCAGGCAAGGTGGCCAGGACTGCTGAGAGCTGCCCAGGCTGCTCTGCAGTACCAGAGCGCCTCCTGCCTGGCTCTGTGCCAGAGAGCCTTGGCACGGGGCCTCAGTCCTGCCCGTTGCCTGGCCCTGTTCCCCATGGCTGAAGCCCCCGGATTGGAGAGGCTCTGGAGCAAAGCCCGTCACTACCTCCTCACCCACCTGCCTGCCGTGGTTTTGTGCCCCGCTTTCCCTTCTTTACCGGCTGCCTGGCTGGCTGAGCTCCTGGATAGTGATGAGCTACACATGCAGGAGGAGTTAGAGGCCTTTGTGGCTGCACGGTGTTGGCTAGCTGCTAACCCTGAGACCCAGGAGTCAGAGGCCAAGGACCTGCTTCGATGTGTTCGCTTTGGCCGTATGTCCACCAGGGAGCTGCGGAAAGTACGGGCAGCAGGGCTGCCTCCACCCCTGTCTCAGGAATTGCTGCATCAGCTGATAGTGGAGTCTGAGATTCCAGGTCCACAGAGGCGGAGGGAGCCTGACCAGGCTCTGGTAGTGATTGGTGGGGACGGGCTCAGCTCAAACATGGCCGTAAGACAGCCATCCCGAGGAGTGTGGTGGGCCCGGGCCTTCTGCTGTGGCATGGGACTGGTTCGAACTGTGGAGTGGGGGCGGCTGCCAGCCCTGCCAGCCCCAGGGCGCTTCCGGCATGGAGCTGCGAGCCTAGCAGGAAATGAACTCTACGTGTGTGGGGGACAGGATTTCTACAGCCACTCCAACATCCTGGCTTCGACTCTCAGGTATGGCCCCAAAGTAGACAGCTGAGGGAAATTGCTGGCCCAGCCAACCATAGACTCCTACGGTCACTCTTCCCATCTCTTGTCACACTGTGTCTAGGTGGGACCCCAGTCAAGAGGATTGGGAAGAGATGGCACCTATGTGCCAGGCTCGGAGTTTTTTCCCCCTCGTGGCACTGGATGGACTACTTTATGCCCTGGGTGGACGAGCCAATGGTGTTGCCCTCAACTCTGTGGAGACCTATAACCCCGAGCTCAATGTCTGGAGGTGAGCAGGGAAGGGGGAGGGGCTGTTTTTAGGCATCAAGGAGAGACTAAGGGACTTGGAAGAGAAGGAGAGATGAGGATGATTGTTGCCTGATCATGTGCCCTGTTCTCCCTCAGGCCAGCACCTGCACTTCCAGCACCACGTTTTGCCCATGCAGCTGCTGTTTTGGAGGGTCGGTTGTACATCAGCGGTGGCTGCAACAGGTCTCACCAATGCCTTGCCTCATTGCTGCACTATGACCCCAAACTTGAGAAGCCGGGGACACTTCTGAGCCCTATGGGGGTGCCTCGGGCTGGCCATGTCATGGCTGCTCTGAGTGGGCGGTTGTACGTAGCAGGTGGGCTAGGTGAGACTGGGGACCTGCTGAGCTTTGAGTCCTATGAACCAAGGACTAATAGCTGGACTCACCTAACACCCCTGCCCTCCCCCCATGTGGGGGCTGCATGTGCTGTGCTGCAAGGGGAACTCCTGGTGCTGGGGGGCTACAGCCACCGTACTTATGCCCTCTCCCACCTTATCCATGCTTACTGTCCTGGTCTGGGCCGATGGCTCTGCCTGGGAACGCTGCCAAGGCCTCGTGCTGAGATGCCTGCCTGTATCCTGACACTGCCTACTGTTCAGCACACAGCTTTGGGTTCCACACGGCACCAAACCAAACCTGCTGGGTGAGGGGGGAGCGACAGTGGGTGGGGGGAGGAAGGGATAGGACACATCAGAAAAGAAGGGCAGAGATTATAGGGAGAGAAAGACAGTATTTATTCTAGTACAGTGCTTTATAACTCAAACTGCTTAGGAACATATGATTTTTACTGAGGAAAAAGTAGTTTCAAAATTCCTGGGGAAAGAGCATTGGGGAAGGGGAGGCAGCTGAATACCTAGGTTAGGAGAGCAGACCCAGAAGCAACTCTACAAGGTTTAGGGACCCTGGTATGATTTTTGGCAGGGAAAGTACATCTAGCTGGAAAGATAGTCAAGAAGCTTCAGTAGGTAAAGTGTAGGGGCCCTGAGAGGACAGTTAGAAAAATGATTCTGACCAATGGATCAAGAAGAAGGATGTGGAGAATCCATCCATGAATGAGGTTGAGGAGTTGGGCGGGGAAGGGCTGTAATTGCTGAGCCCTTCCCTTTTCCAGGACTTGCTCCTCTCTCCAATACATGGGACACCTGAACCCGCTTGACAATATTCTTTCTCACGTAACTTGTAGGCCCAGTCTAGCATTTCCTCAGCCCAGACACTGCAGGCTGCCCTTAAGAACCTCTTGGTTTTCAATCTGAGGTGTAAGTTCCTATCTGGACAACACAGGGGCTTGAGAAGCCAGGGTGTTAAGGTGGGAGTGCTGCCCTTGGGGCAGATGAGGAGGGCAGAGGCAAAGTGGGGAGGCACCATGGTGGGAAAGGAATGATACAAGGTTTGAGGGAATGGGGCAGAAGAAGTCAGAAGGCTGACTGGCTTCTTTCCTTCTCTTTGGGGTGAATTGAGGGATCAGGAGTGAAAAGAGGATAGCTGTGGTGTAAGAGGAAATGGTAGAGAGAAATGTGAGAGGCAGACAAGACCGTGAAAATTGGTTTTCCCTCTTTCTGTCTCTTTCCTCTGAAGTTTTTTGAATCCATTCCTCATCCCCTTTTGGAGTCAGATGCTTTCTCTCTCCCTTCTTCCACCCTGCTCTTCTTTCTTTTTTTCTTTCTTCTTTCTTTTCTCTTCTCCTTTTCCCCATCAGAGTTATTAAGGTACCTACTATGTGCCAGGCTGTATTCAAGACACTAAGGATACAAAAGTCAGAGAACTTCTGACCAGCAGACAGACTTGTAAACAAATACAAGTTTTGCAGTGGGCTTAGAGGTGTGGACACTTACCTCATACTTCATGAGGTATGAGTGCCGGGAGGATAGAGGAGTGAACTCTGCCCAGGGAAGGCTTCTATTAGGGAAGGCATCACCATCAGATGGGTATAGTTTGAACTGGATCTTGAAGTCCTCCTGACTCACAAGCTGGAGACGGAGGAAGACATTCCAGTCAGAGAAGGAAGCAACTGGGGAACATAGGACCCTGTGTCTCCATAGCAAAGGGGATGTCAGAATTCCAACAGTTCTTCACAGAATCCTGCGTCTGTGGCCAGCCTACTCTTTCCTCTGGAGCTTTCTGAAGACAATGGCTTTTGCTTAGTGATTGTATGTTCCCTCCATCCACAACTCCCCTAAATCTTTCCTGTCTGTTATTTCCATTTCTGACCCTTGAGCAGCTTAGGGCAAGGAAGGGCCAGTTCTTTTTGCCTAAATCAATTTCCTATTACCATTGTTTATTACGATTCTCATGCTCCTAAGGGTGAGATGAAGGAGACTCTCTTGCATCTTTTCTCATCCTGGGCCTGGAGGTACTTGACATGTTTTTGTGTGTATTTTTTTTTTTTTAAGATTTCATTATTTTATTAAGGTTTTTTTTTTTCTATATCTCTGTTTAGGAATGTAGTTAAAAATGAGGAGGGGTAAGTAGGATATATAAAAGAGGAAAAAAAATTGAAGAAGACAGGGAAGAAGGAAATTGGAGGCATTGAAAAACTACGAGGATTGGGTCTTTAGGATAAACTGTGAATATGTTATGCTTTGTACAAGAAGACAGGCTTAAATAAAGGTTTCCCCATGATTAAATCATTATTGTCTGAGTTTCTTTATTATGAAAAACATTCAGTTTCCCCTGTAGTTTGGTTTCTATCTCCACCACACTACTGAAACTACTCTCATTGTCACCGTGACCTACTTCTCGTCAAATGAAATATTCTAAGACCATCCTCATTCTCCTTCATCTTTCTGCAGAAATTGACTGGCTTGAAAACTGGCTCTTACTGTAAAACTTTTTCCTTCCCTGGCTCCAGAGATAGCACACTCCCCTGAGCCTTCTCTTATTTCTCCAATCCAGAGAGGTGTCAGAAAGCCAAATCATAGTGCCGAAGAGGGCTTAGCTCCATCCCAGTGAAGGGATCAAAAGTACGCACGTGGGAGTTGTTAGCGGCAGAAGTCTCCACGTTTCAGGTTCTAAGTCTGATTTTTTTTCAGCAGCTCCTCTTGGATGTACCACTATAATGAGTTCCAGCTCATCATGCTCTGTTGGCACCATCATTTTCCCTTATTCCTAGACAAGAATCTTGGTAATTATTTTGAGCTTTTTTGCCCTTATCTATTTATTTTTTTATTTTTATTGGGAAATATTGAGGAACAGTGTGTTTTTCCTGGGCCCATCGGCTCCAAGTTGTGTCCTTCAATCTAGTTGTGGAGGGCACAGCTCATCTCCAAGTCTAGTCGCCATTTTCAATCTTTAGTTGCAGGGGGCGCAGCCCACCATTCCATGTAGGAATTGAACTGGCAACCTTGTTAAGAGCTTGCGCTCTAACCAACTGAGCCGTTCAGCTGTGCCTCCCCCGCCCTTATCTTTTTTATTTACTTGACTCATCATGTAATTCTGAACTATTGAAATAGAAACCTAATTGAACTGTTCTCCCAATATTTTGTCTATCAAATTCACTATATATATTATGCCCTGGACACATGGAAAACTGATAAGAGACAAGGTTTAAAAATGGAAAAAAAAAAAAAGGAGAATAAAAATGTCACATGAAAACACCCTATTAGCTGCAAAACCAACAACCATTATTTATCCAGACAGACAGAGTCTGGGCTGTAGAAACAACAATGTCCAACCAAAAGAATAAAAAGCTGCACAGAATCATAGAATGAAGAGATTTTAGAGATCATGTAATTCAAACCCTTCTTTATAGAGTGTAGGATGCCAAGGCATGTGGCACAGTCTGAGTAATGAAAAGGAAGGTTTTCATGAGAGCAGTTTCCAGGTGACATAGTTGTACACAAGAACAAAGAGGCGGACTGGGAGAAACATCACAAGTTAGGTCTACAGGCAAGACAGTCAAAATTGCTCTTTCAGAGCCATAGACTACATTAAACTCCTGGCTAACTCTTGATATCAAGGGGTCATAGGTAGACAAGTGTGAATTTATCACAGCTCCTGGATATATATACCATGTTTCCCCGAAAATAAGACCTAGCCAGACAATCAGCTCTAATGCATCTTTTGGAGCAAAAATTAATGTAAGACCCAGTCTTATTTTACTATTTTATATATATATGTATATGTATATGTGTATATATATATATGTGTGTGTGTGTATATATATATATATGGTCTGATAATTAAGCTTGTGAACTTGTTGCAACAATGTTGCAAACCTTTTTTGGTATCAAAGGGATTATTCATTATGAATTTGTACCAACCGGACAAACAGTTAACCAAGTTTACTCTTTGGAAGTGCTAAAAAGGCTGCGTGAGAAAGTTGGATGACCTGAACTTTTTGCCAACAATTCATGGCTCTTGCATCACGACAATGCACCAGCTCACACAGCACTGTCTGTGAGGGAGTTTTTAGCTAGTAAACAAATAACTGTATTGGAACACCCTCCCTACTCACCTGATCTGGCCCCCAGTGACTTCTTTCTTTACCCAAAGATAAAGAAAACATTTAAAGAAAGACATTTTGATGACTTTCAGAACATTAAGGATATTACGACAACAACTCTGATGGCCATTCCAGAAAAAGAGTTCCGAAATTGCTTTGAAGGATGGACTAGGCGCTGGCGTTGGTGCATAGCTTCCCAAGGGGAGTACTTTGAAAGTGACTGTAGTGATATTCAACAGTGAGGTAAGTAGCACTTTTTCTAGGATGCATTTGTGAATTTAATTGTCAGACCTCATATATGCATATAAGATATAACAATCTGCATTTCTGATTAGAATAATGAAAAAAATATATATAGGTTGAAAGTGTACTAAATTAGAATCAGTAACTTGGGTTCAAGCCCCAAAACAATTGCTGTTTTGGTAATGATGAGAAAAGTCTTAATCACTTTGATGCCAGTATCTTAATCCATAAACTAGGGATAATACTGGTACTATGCACGTCATAGTATTATTATAGGTTTGAGCCCCAGAGCTTGGGATAGTCTTAAGTACCTCTAGGCACATTTGGAAAATGGTGCCCTGGTAGTCTGTAAATCAAGTTCTCAAGCCACATCCTTTAGATCAGTGAGCTAGATGATGCCAAACAAGGTGGCCAGTGTGCTGTAGCGACAGGCTCCTGAGACGATGAGGGCCATGCAGAGGGTTACAAGTTTATCTCCATCTACTGCAGCCTCATATTGCTCCTGACATAGGGATGTGGGTTCATTTGGACTCCAGCTACCACCAAAGCATTTAAGGGGCTAAAGTTCTTCTAACTATATATCAGCTTGACTCATTACCATAGTGCATACTTTTCAAGCAAATTGCAATCTGAACCCCAGTGCATACTTTTTAAGCAAATCATTACTGATGAAAGCGAACTGTCTCTTAACAGAATAAGAGCTGCTTGCTTTAGATTATAGCTAACATTGTTTCAGTGCTTGCTATGTGCCAGGCTATATGCTAATTGTTTTGTATACATGATCTCATTTAAATGCCTATACAACCTATAAAAAGAGGGTGCTATTTTATCCACAATTTACAGATAAGAAAACTGAAGTTTCGAGGAGTAAATTTACTCACGTAAGGTCACACAGTTTGTAAATGTTGAGCATGTATTTAAATTTAAGTAGAAAGACTTCAGAGCCAGCTTTCTTTTTATGCCACCTCTCCAGTGTATCTCCACCTCCATGGAGGGGCAGGCTTTATTCATGAAACTCATACAAGTGGGAAAAATTGAAGGCTATAAATGGCATTGGAAGCTTAGAGACATGGTTTTGAGGAGTCTAACCCCCAACTTTTATAACATTCTAGCTGTGAATTTCAAAGAAACTCAGCCAGAGTAAAGTGTTCTCACTTTCAATAGTTTGTTTCATTTATTAGGGTGTGTTGAATGAGGGATTGTTATGAGTATGATACACAAGATGAAACTTTTCAAATGAAGGACCTTTACCATTCCAGCACCACTGGATTTTACTGCAGACTCAGGACCAGTCTCTTGTTCTGTTTAGGGTTAGGAGATTACCTACCTTATTTTCTTCTGCAGCTTAGCTTTACACAGCTCATCAATAGCAGAGCAGGAGTTAAACACAGATCTCTTGGACTCCAGAGTGTATGTTTAATTATCATGCTATATTATACCATCTCCACCCCCTCTTGGATTACTCACATGGTAGCCAAGTATTCCAATTCTCCTGGGACTATCCTAATCCCCATATTTTGTTTCATTATTCCTACAAGTAATTAAAATGTTTCCCTAAATCCACTATTTTGACATACAAAGTTTACTTCGAAATGCCCTCTCCACCCAGAGGCAGCACTCAAATTCTATGTGAGATCAGGTATCTGATCATGTTTTTAATATGATTACTTTTTTGATATGAGTCTGTACTCCTCAGGCAGGCCCTATCTTCCAACACTTGTGAACTGCTGATATACTCTTTTTATGTGTTCATGAAAAAAGCCGCCAGGGCAATAGTTCATTTAATAGGTGGCCTTCTGCAGGCAGTCATGCTGAAAAAAACTGTCAAAGGGAGAAGGCACTACTATGGCCAAGCACTGGACTGGGAATCAAGAGACTAGCTCTGTCTCTGACCAGCTTTTGAACCTGGTCAGAGACAGAGCTAGTCCCTTTGACATTTTTTTCAGCATGATTGTCTGCAGAAAGCCACCTGTTGGCCTAAAATGAACTATTGCCCTGGCAGCTTTTTGCCTGAACACATTGAAAGAGTATGTCATTTGAATCCTTTGGACTAACTGTCTGGTGAGAAGTGAATGAGCAGTTAGGGAAGTGATAACCATTTGTCTCCATCTGCTAAAATGGGGCTAGAAAACTATGGGCAGAATTGTTCAGGCCTCTAGAGCCTCTAGAATCACTAGTCCATAGCATGGAACTCCTCTTGCCAGGCCCTCACAAGAAGCAGTGCTAAGGGATTATCTGATTGTAATATGTGTTCTAGTCCCTTCGCTATAGAGAACCTGCACTTTATGGATTTACCAAAAACTAAAGTTACAATGTCAGCCCCTCATCATCTAAATGCCCAGGTCCAGCAGGTCTCACAGCAGCCTCCAGAGCATACCTAGAAAGAGAGCTCAGAGGCTAGGACTCTGATAATTAGGTTGGTTAGAGCGCCTGTCTATAGTGATTTCTGTAGTTCATTTGGGTAAATTTCTATTGTGGCTACTAATCTAGAATGTTGCCATCCAAAATGGCCTCTGACCACTTTGTCTGTTCAAACATGTGTTTGCTAATATGCAAAGAGCAAGTGCTAAAATTACCTGTTGACTGAATTTTAGACAGCAGTGGTTATTAAGTGCTAATACTTTTAACAAATATCCCAATGGGGAATGGAAGTTGATGTTAAATTTTTATGCAAAACAGAAGAATATATGAGAACAAAATATTAAATCTGTTCATTGTCTTGTGTCAAGGCCTCTTCCCAATACCTCTGTAGGCTGAGGAACAGGGCCATTTCTCTGATTACAAAGACCAGATACCAGTGCCGAAGGATGGGAGGGAGTGCTGAATTTTATAGGTCACTACAGTGTTTCTTTGTACTTGTTGACCCTAACCTGGGGCTGTGCAACTATTAGGGAAATGTGACTTCACTGCATACAACCCAGGGGTTGGTTTGGATGTTGATTAATTTGATGATACCAATTAATAAATATTTGTTGAATGAATGAGGGAGTGTAACCAATCCCATGGATTTGAGTCTCCTTGTCCAGGCAGATACGTATGCCACAGGGGTTGGCATCTATCTTAGCAACCTACTTCCCAAGATGAGCAATTCTACTACATGAAACTATTGCACAGTTACATCATGTTAGGAATTGGGTGATTTAGAAGGTTTAAGGAGAGTAGGATGACAACAATGTAATCTGATGTAAACTAGCCTTAAACATTGCAGATTTGGTGTTCCAGTCTTCTAATGCTGCTTAACAAAATGGCCCCAAACCTAGTGACTTCAAATAACAACCATTTTACTATATTTCTCATGATCTTATGTGTCATTGGTTTCACTTAAATATAGGCAGGATTCAGCTAGATGATTCTTCTGTTCCATATTTATTGATGGAAATTACTTGGTTGTATTCAACTGGTAGATGGGCTGGTCTGGAGGGCCCAATACAGCTTTGTTCACATATCTGGTGCCCTAGTGAGGTTGGCTGGAAAGCCGAGCTCAGCTGAGATGGTTACGTGCAACACCTATACATGGCCTCTTCAGCATGGCAGTCTAAGGGTAGGTTAATTGGACTTGACAGTTCAGGGATCCGAGAGGGAATAGTCTAGAGTCCTGAGTGGAAGGTGCAAGGTTCTTTGACCTTGCCTCGGAAGCTCCAGAATGTCACTTCTGCCACATATACCGGTCAAGCAAGTCACTAAGTCAGTACAGACTCAAGAAATGAGAAATCAGACCCCACTCTTCAATGGGTCAACTCTTCAATGGGAGTAGAAGAAAAGAATTTGTGGCTCACTTCAATCTATCATTACTGGTAAGGGAGACTAGTCAGGGCAGGATGGCTCCCAGTGGGAAACATAGCTTGAAGAAAGATGTTAGTGAATGTCAACAGACCAGAGACCAAATGTGGGGGTGTTCTGAGTCAGAGGAATCAGAAGGGAGAAGGCCCTGAAGCTCACATAACCTGCTGATTGGCTTCTGAGGCTTTCAGATGGCCCAGAAGGGCTTTTCTGGGATGTCAGGTGCCACCAAGTAAGTGCTTGCCTGTATATCATAACTTGTGTGATGCTTTGAAGTTGGCAGTGGTTAGACTGAACAGAAACACAAGCTGTGAATCTAAAGATAATTATTCAAAGGGGAAAAAAATCTGGTGGAACCAATTGTCTTTATATTCCCCAGACTCTCACTCCCTTCTCCATTTCTTATCAGAAGTCTGCCCTTCCCAGTTCAAAGTCTGTCCCCTCCAGGAAGCTGCTCAAGGTCCCTCCCTCACATAACCCTGTAGTTTATTCCTTAGTGGGACATAGCACTTCTCATAAGCCACCTTGCATTTTTGTAACTTCTGCATATGTCTGTCTCCTTCGTGACAAGAAGCCTTCAGAAGAAGGCATGTTTTATATATTTTACACACTATCTTTCACACTTGATAGGGGCTGAGCAAATGCTTGTTGAATCAAAGTGGGGGAGGACAAGAAGTGTGCAATGAAACTGATCAGAAGAGGTGAGCAATTTTAATAGCTGGTAAGGCCCTTAAGAGAAGCTTCTAAGGGCGGAGCGGATGGCACTCCTTTGCCCCCAGAAAGGAATCAGTCGGAACACTGAACTCATCAGTTGGACAATGCAGCTCCATGTCACTGATCAACAATTAGAGGTGTAGGCTGTATATAGAGGAGAAAGTGAGTCATCCTTTAAGAACTTAGAAATGAGAAAAATAAGATAACTCCATGAGAGTTATCCCAGTGGGGAACAGGATGCCTCCTCAGCTCTGGTAGTTATTTGTTTGGCAAAACTCCCTGGTTTAAACAGACAGTAACCTGAAGAAAAATTTCTTAAACTCGAGAGTGGCTAGTTTAGAAAAGTAGTACTCAAAGAAACAAACATTGGCAATATGCATTTAGCACTGTTCCTGGGAAAGAAAGGCTGAATTTGGAGTTTGTAAATATCTTGTCAGTTGGGAGATTTTTCTGTATTTCAAGGCAGAGGTGGTTTATCTGGATATTTTCCAGAAGACAGATAATCTGTTTTATACAAGGTAAACATATTTCTTCTACTATCTCTTTGACCCTGCTCTTTTATGAAATAGCACTAGCATTACTATCCTAAAGGTCACTAGTCTCTTCCCTGAGCCTGGTCCCACCTTCTGGGAAACAGTTCCGCCTTAGCCATTCAGCATGGCTCCAAACAGATTTTTTTTGTAATCCACGGATTTCCCCCACAAGTTGTATGGGCTGCTCTCAGTTCTCCCTGCCTTAATCATTCAATATCTACACCTAGTTACAGGCCATTACTTTAGACTGTCTCCTTTTAATTCTATTTTCATAAAGTAACTTTAGGATGCATTAAGAGTCCAATATCTTTGACACTAGGAAAAAGGTGTTCAGATAAGCAGCGAACACGCTAAAATCCTTTTCAAGAACCTGTGTTCCAAGATGTAACAGGAGAAAGGAGAGGAAATTTAGTAAAAAGGGGACTTTGGTAGAGGGGGAAGCCTGAGGGGCAGGAGAAAGGAAAACCAGGTTGAGAAAAATCAAGGAGTACCAAACTCAGGCCCCAGAAAAGGCTACAGTATCCTCGGCCTTCGCATCACCAGCCCAGCACCTGCCCTCCCCGCCGACAGCCTTCCAGTAGCTGTCGGGCCCACCCCGCGTCTCCGCGGGTGAACAGTCCTCCCCACGCCCTGCCCGGCTCCTCCTCCCGCTCCCACTCTTCCCAGCAGCGGAGCCAGAGCCCGCCTCCTGCTTCCTGCCGAGGAGAACCGAGAAGCGCCGCGTCAGACAACCCTCTTCTACAGCCCCGGGGAGGGTCCGAGCGCAGGTAGGAGCATCCCTGGCCCGGGGTCTGGGGCCCTGGGCTCGGCAGCCGGGAGCCGGTGGGAAGGGCCGAGCGCGGCCTACACTCAGGTGGGGCGAATGCCGGTGGGGTCTGTCAGCCCGGCTCCTGCCTGTAGCTCCTGGAGGTGTGTGTGTGTGTGTGTGTGTGTGTGTGTGTGTGTGTGCGCGCGCGTGGAAGGAAAAGTGAGCAGGGCAGATGAGAAAGCCAGCGGAGAAGGAGGGGGCAGGGCATGGAAGGACACGGAAGAGGAAGGAAGAGACCAAGTGAGAGAAAATGAGTCTCTCACTTCCCTGGTCTGTGTGCTCCGTAGGAGAGAGTAGCTGCCACAAACGGTGCTCTGAGCACTGTTTGTAGTCATGGAAACCCCAGTTGTGCTTAAACACAATAGAGTATCATACAGCCAACTTAAAAGTGAGGTGGGTATTAATGTGTCAATGTGGCAAGGTCTTCAAGATATACTAAGTGCAGAGCAGTGTCTAAAATATGACCCTCTTCATGTAAAGCGAAGACAAAAAAGGGTGGTGGTGGAAGAGACATATACATATATTTGTACATGCATAGAAAGCGTCTGAAACTGTTCATGTAAAACTGTTAGCAGTGGTTATCCCTGGAGAATGGAACTAGGGATGTGGGGTGGGGACTTTTCATTTGTAGTTTGCAGGTGAATCTCCCTTCACAAACTCCAGAGTGCAAAAAAATATTTAACTGTATTTTTCTGTTAACTTAATTTTTGTTCTGAGATTTAAAAAAAAATCTTGAGTTAATTCTGAGATTCCCCACTCTTTCCTCTGGTGGCTTATATAGTGCAAAGACATGAAAAAAGTGTACAGAGGCCATCATTCTTTTGTTTGTTTGTTCTCTTTTTTAATTTTACTGGGGAATATTGGGGAACAGTGTGTTTCTCCAGGGCCCATCAGCTCCAAGTTGTTGTTCTTCAATCTTAGTTGTGGAGGGCGCAGCTCAGCTCCAGGTCCAGTTGCGGTTTTTTAGTTGCAGAGGGCGCAGCCCACCATCCCTTGGTAGAATTGAACTGGCAACCTTGTGGTTGAGAGCCCACTGGCCCATGTGGGAATTGAACCGGCAGCTTTTGGAGTTAGAAGAACGGAGCTCCAACTGCCTGAGCCACCGGGCCAGCCCAGTTGAAGCTTAGATTTAGATGGAGTGGCAGTAGGTGAGGCTGGGAGATGATCAGAAGCCAGGTTATGTGTATGGTGCTGAGCATACAGAGGCAAACAAGACAAAGGAGCCCCAACCCACAAGTAGTTCTGTTTTAGTAAGGAGAAACAGTGAACAGGTCGGCAAATAAGCAAACAAGAAAATTTTTATCATGATAAACATGGTATAGCAATTGGTGGCTGGGGTATGTATTGGAGAGCTCCTTTAGATAGATCTACATACTGCATGCCATATGGATTGGAGGGGTTCAACAAAGGTGATGGCAAGCAGAATGGAGAGAATTGGATAGATTAGAGAGACACTGTCAATTGGATTTGTCCTTTACTGGGTGATAACAACTAACAATAGATTCCGTTTATTGGACAGTTACTAAGCTCCATGCACTGCTCTAAGTGCTTAATATATTTTTTCTTCATTTATTCCTATAACAACTCTGGGGGGGGAAGACATTTATTTCAGTTTTGTAGATGAGGAAACTGAGGCACAGAGAGTTTAAGTAACTAGCCCCAGGTCCCAAGTGGATTCAGGGTCCCAACGATTTGAACTCAAATCTATTTCACTTCAAATCCCTATAAGTAGAGGGGGCAAAAGAGGAGGGATGGATTTGGGGAAGATGTAGGAGTGGGAGAAAGATGAGACATTTGGGAGTTTTGTGTACCTTTGAATCATCTAAATGGAGATGTCCAACAGGCAAATGGATAAATGAGTATGAAGTTCAGACAAGATCTACGTCAAGCAATAAATTTGTGAGTTGCCAGCATAGAAATGTTATTTAGAGCTGCAGAATAGGTGAGACTATGCTGGAAGGTATGTAGAATGATTAGAAGAGAACTCTTAAGGAGCATTAATATTCAAAGAATGGCAGAGAAGGAACCATCAAGAAGGTGTGGTCAGAACTGTAAGAGGAAATCCAGGGGCGTAGCACCATGGAAGCCAAAGGAAAAGAATTTCAGTGAGAGCATGATCAACAATATCATATTCTGCTTGAGAGATGAAGTATGATAAGGGCCCAGGCATTTCTCTTTTTGTAGAAGTAAGAATTCCATTAGTGATCTAAGAGGACAGCCTTGGAGGAATAGTGGGCACAGAATCCCATTTGGTTGGTTGAAGAGTGAGTAGGAGGCAAGGAAGTTGAGGTGGTGAATGTAGACAGCTTGATCAAAATGTTTGTTTCTCTGGAGCTAAGAATCCAGAGTCTAGGTTACAAGTGAGGCTCTTGTACTAAGTTGGGATCACACCTGTGGTCCTGGGGGGCTCCTTTACCCCTTCATGAGAAGACCCTTCCTTCCTTCCTTTCTCCCTCCCTCCCTCCTCCGTCCCTCCCTCTCCCCTCCCCCCTCTTTAACTTCTCTTAAGCTTTTGCCTTATCTTTCCCTACTCTCTCCTTTAGAATACTCCCTGTATTCTCTGTGGAACACTCCCTGAATACATCCTTATAATGAACCTAATCTTGGAAAAAGAAACACTGGTTCTCTGCCTGCAGGTCACGGGCATTACCAGGAGGGCTCTGGGAAAGATATACTCCCTGTGTAAATGCGCTCCCAGTGCAGCCAAGTGCTCATCATCTGTCTTTCTCTCCTTCTAGGATATATTGGTTGGGCTCCAGCCATGGAAAAACTCCATGGACGTGTGTCTGCCCACCCGGACATTCTCTCCTTGGAGAACCGGTGCCTGGCCACACTTCCTGACCTGAAGACCATGGAGAAACCACATGGGCATGCGTCTGCTCACCTGGACATTCTCTCCTTGGAGAACCGGTGCCTGGCCACACTTCCTGACCTAAAGACCATGGAGAAACCACATGGGCATGCGTCTGCCCACCCGGACATTCTCTCCTTGGAGAACCGGTGCCTGGCCACACTTCCTGACCTGAAGACCATGGAGAAACCACATGGGCATGCGTCTGCTCACCTGGACATCCTCTCCTTGGAGAACCGGTGCCTGGCCACACTTCCTGACCTGAAGACCGTGGAGAAACTACATGGGCATGCATCTGCCCACCCGGACATTCTCTCCTTGGAGAACTGGTGCCTGGCCACACTTCCTGACCTGAAGACCATGGAGAAACCACATGGGCACGCGTCTGCCCACCTGGACATCCTCTCCTTGGAGAACCGGTGCCTGGCCACACTCCCCGTTCTAAAGAGCACTGTGTCTGCTAGTCCCTTGCTCCAGTGTCTCCAGTTACCTCACCTGGTGCAAGCCGATCTGTGCAGCCTGAACACCAGCAACTACCTGTTCTCTGAGCCGCCAACCTGGAGGGCTCAGAGCCTCTCTGAGGGACTAGGCCTTCTGACCTGCCCCAGGGCCCTGAAACCCACCTCTGCTACAGAGAAAGCTCAGGAAACAGCTTTGGTAATAGCTCCAGGCACTTGTCTTGACTCCAGTCATGTCTGTTGGATGCTCTAGTCCCTAACTTTCAGTGCCATAGCGTCTCTCTGTGCTGCTCTGTGTCTTGTACCTTCTCTCCTCAGATCCTCTTCCCGAGGTGCCCTTTACTTCAGGGCTATCTTCATCAGCACATTATTCTTATTGCATATCTAATTCAGAGGTTCTGGACAATAGAGCAAAATTAAGCCCTGTCCTTAGAAAGCCTCTGCAGGAGGAAAGCCAGCAGGCTATTGCAGTAGCAAAGTTAATCAAGTACTTTGAGATCTTACATCAGGCAGGAGACACATCTGCTGTACCCTGGCCCACTCTCCCGTATGTTCTCGTACAAACACGTCCTTATACACACATGTCCTTATACGCACATATATGAGCACATGTAGTATACAGGTCAGAGTTGTAGACAAACACACCTCGGGATTTGGACTGAAGTAAAGGTTAATCTGAGCCTTGTACTGTCTCTGCCAATTACAAGCCATACAACTTTGGGCAAGAGTCTTAAACTTATGAAGCTTTAATTTCCTCACATTTGAAAGGAGGTCAGTGAAAGTCTACCTCACAGGGTCGTTGTCAGGATTACAGCTACTGCCATCTTACATTTATTAGGGCTTTGCAATTTGCTAAGACTCATACATGCACTATCCCATTTAGTCTTCTAACGGCCCCATCAGGTGGGTGGTAGGGAATGAGGTTCAGAGGTAAGCAGCCCAAGGTTGCTGGGGGATTCACCTGGGATGTCGTCCTTTTTCTTCTGACTCCAGAGTATTTTAATAGTATCATAGGAAGTGTGTTATGGGGGGCCCCAGGCTCCTAGGCTGTGACGTCAATAAAGAGATGAAAAGCAAGGGGAAGATCATGAGGCATCTGAGCAAAGGTTGTGTCGGGAAAGATGATGTGTGTGACGGTAAGACCCCTACGTCAGACAGGATAGATGAGTACTGGGTGTGAAGGGAAAGGAATTTAGGTGCTAGAAGACAGATGTGGACTCTTCCTCCACCTGGGAGCTGCCTTCAGATCTGTCTGTATTTGAGGGGCTGTAGGCGCATGCTGTGATTAATAACTGCCACTATCCCCAGGGTCACCAGTCCTCTTCAGAAAAGAAAAAGCCAGAAGAGAAGGAATGGGCAGCGGTTCAGATGCCTTTTTATAGTCTAAGCTTGGGAGAGGAGGAGGTGGAGGAGGAGCTGGCCCTGAAGCTCACCCATGGGGACTCTGAATCTTGTCCTGAGCTCACTGACCAGGTCCTTCAGGAAAAGAAGGTAAAAGTTCCAGAGTGGGGGAGAGGTGATGGTGGTGGAGGGAAGGGTGTCGGGTGGTGGGGGAGGAGTGGTGCCCAAAGGCTGAGCCAGATCCCCTCCCAGACAGAAGGGGAAGGAAGGGGCATTACCCAGCTCTTATTTCTCACTTCCTAGTGCCCTTTTCCAACCTCTCAGTTAGACAAACATCTTCCTGAATTGGGGGTCCATTCTCTCTGTCCTTGATTTTGTAAGTTGGCCTGAGTAGATGCTGAAGTTGGTCCTTATTAGCTCTTTTCTCCTTCCTTCCCTCTCTTTCCCAATTCCTAGATGGCTCTAATGAGCTTGCTGTGCTCTACTGTGGCATCAAAGGTAAACATGAAAGATGCAGCCGACCCTACCAAGACTTCCCTCCTGGAAGTCTGTAATGAACTTGGTCCCTTGGAGCCTGAGTTTATCCTCAAGGTATTGTGGCATGAAGGAGGGGATGGGAGTGGGAAGCTGGGAGCTAGGGAATGTGCTTATGGTATGTGAGGGGATGGTGACTAGATTCATGCTGCAGGTAGAAGGAGCTTCAGTTAGGAAGGGAGTAGGGTGTCCAGGTGAGTCTGTGGCCTGGTCCCTGCTCCCTTTGAGGAGTGGGGAAGGTGGGATTTGGAAGGAGTATACCAAGGTTTGCTTGTTTAGCAAGTGCACAGCTAAGTATACAATGCTAGGCCTTGAGCGTCATACCCACAGAGAATGAAACATCATGTGGCTCTTAAAGGAGCTTATGGTATTGTTAATTCAGCAAAACACTCCCAAGTATTATGTAAATGCAAATGGTGTAGTAGGTAGTGAATGTTTCGGAAGCAAAGAAGAGGGGAAAAATGTTTTCTATGAGGCTTTGAAAGATGGCAGGTTTAATTAGCACTTTGAACCCTGGGTCTGTCTTGATAGATGTTGGTGGTAGGAAGGTCTTCCAAAGAGGAGTGGGCCTGGTTGACTTGGGAGGTGATCAGTAGACTCAGGAGAAGACATGGTGCAAAGATGGATACGGGCTAGATTATGGAGGACTTAGAATGCAAAGCCAAGAGGCTTAGACTTTATAGTTTACAGTCAATATGGAGGGCTCAGGAAAGGTTTTATGCAGGTGGGTTAGATAAGAAGTTAGTTTAGGGCGTGAAGCTCTGGGAGAAGCGGCTGAGATGCCAACGCTCCCCACCTTGTGCCCTAGGCATCTCTGTATGCCAGGCAGCAGCTGAATGTCCGGGATGTAGCCAACCAGGTCTTGGCCATTGCTGCCTTCTTGCCAGTCTGCCGTCCCCACCTGCGACGATATTTCTGTGCCATTGTTCAGCTACCTTCTGACTGGATCCAGGTAGCTGAGTTCTACCAGGTATGGCACCCACTTCTCTGGGCTTTGGCCCTCACTTGGTTCCCTCTCCTTTGCTCACTGCATCCCTGGAGGAAATTCTAAGTTTGGTTCCCCTCAGCTGTCCTCATCCTTGGTGCCCAGACAGGACGGCATCTCCCTGTACCAGGCTGGGTTGCCCAAAGGGGAGAATACGATTGAGAAGGGCTGGACCACAGTTTGAGAAAAATCGGTCTTATTCTGTACCTCGTATTTATAGTGAAGCAAATGACTAACCTGGTACCGCAGAAACTATCATTTTAGAGCTGGGGCTGGGAACTCGCCTCCTATTCTATGCTCTCATTTAACCCCATGAAGGGTCTTGTTTTGTTTTGGAGCATTCGTTTGGATTTCTCTCCTGGTGGTCTCTTCTGTCTCTCTGACAGAGCCTGGCTGAAAGAGAGGAGAACAAGCTGGTACCCCTGCCTGCCTGCCTGCGTGCTGCTATGATGGACAAATTTGCCCAGTTTGATGAGTACCAGCTGGCCAAGTACAACCCTCGGAAGCACCGGGCCAAGAGCCGCCTCCGCCGGTTTCCTCACCCTCCAGTCAGTCCCTGCCTCAACCCTGATCGTTCACAGCCCAGGTCCCTTTTCTCTGGAAAGGGTGGGACACAGGAACATGCTGATGCTGGGGTATCCCACACCAAACGTCTGGCATGTGTCTACTACCAGGAAAAAAAGGAGTCAGAAAAATACAAAGGAGCCAGATATTGCTCAGGGAGCAGAGAGGGCAGGGGTGCCTCTTTCCTGTCTGTCTTCCTTTTTGGTAGAGATGGGCCTTTGGGGCTATTGAAATGGATCTCTCAGGGACAACCTCTTTTCCCTTTTTGGAACTGCTTCTCTTGTCCCTACAGAGGACGAAGCGTCCATTTTCTGAGATACAGCGATATTTGCCAAAGTGCCTTCAACATCTTAAAGATGAACAGGAGAAGGTGAGTGCCTTGTTCTGGGGTTCTATACTTGCATGTACGATTTTTTCTCAACTGATACTTAGAAATGGAATTCCATTTGGTTTAGAAATATTACTAACAGTGAGTGTGGGAGACACATGCCAATTTCCCCTCTAGGGAATCTCAGCTGTGATTATGGAGTCAGGTTTTGAGAACACTGGGAAAGGCTCCTTTTTTTTTTCTTTTCTATTTCACTCTCCTTGGTATTATGCTTTACTGACAGATGGCGTGTCCAGCTGGATAAATGAGTTAGACATGAAATATCTACCTTCCATAGGAAGTTTTAAAAACAAATGTAACAAGTTGTTTTTGCATTAATGACAAATAAGGCATTGCAGTTGGTGGTTAAGAGCATAGAATCTGCATTCAGATCATTTGGGTTTGAATCCCACTGCCACCAGCACTTGGGGGCTATGTAACTTTGGCCAAATGATTGATTCTATCTTGCCTCAGTTTCCTCAGATATAAAATGAGGATAATACCAGTACCTACTTCATTGGGTTTTTGTGAAGCTTAAATCAGTTATTGTATTTCAAGTATTTCTAACAATCCCAGGCACTAAGTGAGCTATCACGATCATATCATTAAAATAGATTATTAGGAAAATATATATTAGCATTACGAGAAAATACATTCTAAGTTGGTCAGGTGATCTTTTCATTCTATGAATATGTCCTGAACTTAGCTCTTCTGCCATGGAAGATTCTGGAAGCCAACTTCTTTTAGTTTTTTAACTCCTCACAGCCTACATTGTTCTGATGCCTCCATTGACTTGTTCCAAGTCTCAGAGATCTAAATAAGAGCTGCTTTCCTCTTTCCTTTCCTCTAAGAACAGATGTTCTCTGTTCATTCTACCCCTATCTTGTTTTTCACAAGCCAATAATCCCATTTTACCATGGATAGTTTAATTTTGTGTAAATGAAACACAGTGACCCCAAAACTGCTATTTTATGCTCACCACAGGAACTCTTGTTGCTAGAGATTTTCACCCCTGATGCCCACTCTTTGCCCAGATCCACTTTGGAGAAAGAAATGACCTCATAGGTGTAGGGTGATCTTAGGTTCGGCCTTCTGAAGAAGTGACCATGGTTGTAGATTAAATGACCCCTGTGGGATTTGGGGATATTTCCACAGTTCGAGAAGACCTATAATGTGGTGCCAGAGAAAAAGAACCAGCCAAGGTTCACCCTGAAGAAGTTGGTACAGAGACTGCATATCCAGGAGCCTGCCCAGCACGTCCAGGCCCTGCTGGGCTACAAGTGAGAAGATACACCCTGAATGTACATTCCATCTGAGCAACCCCATGACTTTTTAACATCCATGGCCCCAATCCCGGTAGTTCTGACCCCAGCAACGTTAGTTTGGAGAGCCATGGCTTGTAAACATTGACTGAATGACTTCGACTGACTCACCTATTCTTTTCTGAGTTATTTGCACCTGGGTTTGAAATGATAAACTTTTCCTCCTCTGTTCCAGATACCCCTCCAACCTACAGGCCTTTTCTCGAAGTCGCCTCCCTGGGCCATGGGACTCTAGTAGAGCTGGGAAGCGGATGAAGCTGTCTCGGCCAGACACCTGGGAGCGGGAGCTGAGCTTGCGGGGGAACAAAGCTTCCGTCTGGGAGGAACTCATTGGTAGAGTAACCTTGACTATCTCACTCCCTTCCGCATTTACGCCTCTCCATTTTGGGCCCTTAGTAGAAGATTTCTATGGCATGATGCTCTTATTCTCTTGCTTGGTAGTTGCATCACTGAAAATGATTTGACTCACAAAGTCTGCTGTTGTCCACCTAAGTGGACAGTGGTTCCTGCTTTGAGTAGCATTGGCATTATAGATAGGTTATTATTCCAGATATGGTTAGGTGATACACAAGCCTTTATCAACACACAACAAAAGTGGCACCTTCCTTCTCTCTAATTATAATTGTATCAATATCTGTGTAACTCATCCAAACAAGGTAGAACTGACTGACATATGGCATAATAGAATCTCCACAAATTCTGTATTTGAGACATGGACATTTTAGGTAATTTGTTTACATTCATTTAAAAAAGTTCAAATCGGGGAGTATCAACTTACTTTCAATCTCCTCTTTCTCTGTCTCTGTTTTTTGTTGTTGTTATTGTTAGTTTATTTTTATCTATAGAAGCCTCTTTCTATTCCATTTTGTTTTCTTTTACTTCCTCTTTCATCGTTGAAAATTTAAAGTCAACTTTCTGTTGAGAAACATCTAACTTTTGACTGCTTGAGTTTTGTAGACTTCATATTTTGAAGCTTCAGAAGCCCAAGTTGGCTTTTGCCTTATTTCTTTGTGAAATGCTGTTTATAGATTGTAGTCAGGGCAGCCTGAATTGCTCAGCTGCTTAGCACTCCTCTCACTTTGTGGTTGTCACTGGTGGTGTACACATCAGAATCACATGGGGATTAAAATACACACATGTGCACACAGATTCCCGACAATATCTCTCTTCCCCAATATTGATTCAACTTTGGGTGGAGTAGAATAAAGAAACTTCCACTTCCTCCTTCTGCCCCTGAAAATTAAAACTGTGATATTTTTCTTGGCTGAGACTAATGCCCATAGTCTAATACACTGGTTTCCAGAGTTTTTTTTGTCATATATTGCAAAAAAATTTTTGGAATATATGTATATGTATTTTTTTAATTTTGTACATGTACAAATAAATAATGTACTTTAAAAAATACATAAAAGACAATTACATATAGACATGAAAGTAAATATAAATAAATAACAGAAAATATTAAAATATATAAATATAAGAAATATACGATAAAATGTAATTAGATATGCAGACCCCTCTTTGGAGAGCACAGGCTCCTTAACTAAAAATTTTTTGTAATGAAACAGTGAACTTCTCAATTTATAGGACGAATACTCAGGTTATTTTCTAGATCATAAATATGATATTGGACTTAAGTTCTTATCAAAATGATCTAAAAAAACCTTTCATACATAGCAAAAGTTGAGAGATGACTTTACAAAGGATACAATAGTTCATCAGTTGTTATACGTCATTCATACTGTGTATACAAGCTAATTTTTCTTCTCTCCTGATGAAAGCTGCTGATAATGCGTGTGATGCTTGGTATATGGATATAGGGGCCGACAGGCCTGGTCTCTAAAGTGGTCTTAATGTACCTCTGGTACTTAGGAAAACTATCACACCTCCTACTTATGCTTACATTTATCTAAAAGATAGGAGGAAATTTTCGAATATTTATTATATGGATTGAACCCCCTCGTCTCTTAGCTCAGATGGTATATGGTTATGTGTCACACATGACAGTTGAGGTTTACTGAGGAAAAGGAGTTCCACAATATGAGCGCATTGATGGTGCTCCCTCACTTTTTTTGGTCTTTACATCATGTAACATTGCAACTTATCTTTGAATCATGAATGGATTTAGAATTATTATTCAGTATTAAACAAACTAACCCTCTAAAATTGACATAAGCCTTAAAAAGATTATGATTAAGAAACTATGTAGAAGATAATACTAATATCACAGGGACAAGTGAAGAATAAGAAAGTGACAGGTGAAATTGTGCTTCGTTGCAAGTCTTTTTCACCTATTCTTAAGTGAAAAATGACTAATCAGATCTTACAAGAAGTTTGCCAGAAAACTTAAAAAGCATCAAGAAGACTATTTGAAATATGGATTTACACTCACTATTATTAATGGTGAACCTTAAGTGTATATTGTGCCTTGAAATATTAACTAATGATTGTACTACATGTAAACAATTTATAAATAAACAGACGTGCACTAGGAAATTTCTCTTTTAGCCATCTGAAAATTTTGGAAATCATCACTCCAGATTAGAGAGTACATTTTGCCAAATTGAGCCCAATCTCAGGGCTGGAGCCAACAGACAAAGTGATAACATAAGTTGTTTATTGAAACAGCCACCCAATAAACAGTGTTGTATAAATTTTTCTCCAGACTTCAGGCCAACCTTTTTTCTTTCTTTCTAGAACTTTAAACATTTTGAGTGAGATAGGGCATATCTTACCTCACTCCCTCCATCCTGAATTTTCTACATGACCTCTGAACTCCTTGCTCTGGTTTCTGACCTCTCTCACTCATCCTTTATTGGCTTTTCTCATCCTGTGCCCGACCTTCTGCAGACAATGGGAAGCTCCCATTCATGGCCATGCTTCGGAATCTGTGCAACCTGCTGCGGGTTGGAATCAGTGCCCACCATCATGAGCTCGTACTGCAGAGACTCCAACATGTGGTATGTGTGAGGGGCAGGGAGCTTCATGGCCCAGCCACTGGAGGTGGGTGTGGAGATGCTGCTGCAGTTTTGGAAGCCAGGCTTTTTCTAGTGGCTGGGGAAAGTCGTGGCCACTAAGCTATTTCCATGTGGCCTATAAATAGGTATGGAGATACAGATACGTTGAGGAAGATAGTTCTGGGGAATTCATCAACACTTAGAGAAATTAGAGTATAAGAATTTTTCTTTTTCTTATCTGAGATCAGTGATTTACCAGGAAGAGGCGCTTCTGTGATTTAACTGACTTCAGAGGGAGTCTGACAGAAGAGAAGCAGCTCTCCTGTTACTTCCTCGCTTCTTTATCTTCTCATATTCTCATATGACGACTTTCTCTTTTTTAATCTCTCCTTCCCTTTCTTTGTATTTCTTCTCTAATATCCGTCTTGTCTTTCCTCACCCCCCCACAAACCTAGAATGGTTATCTTGTACTCCTGGTCACTGAGGCCCCTAATGCCTCACACACTCATGACCCCTCCCTTGCTTTCCAGAAATCTGTGATCCATAGTCGGCAATTTCCATTCAGGTTCCTTAATGCCCATGATTCCATCAATGACCTTGAGGCTCAACTTAAAAATAAAGGTATTATCTCTCTCCTTCCAACTCTCGTTTGTCTCTCATGTTGGAGGATAGATGAGGCAGCATGACTGTTAACTTTTAGCCTCTTGCCTTCCAGTCTCACGGTGTGGAATGGGTAGGGGTCAGATGCTTGCTAGCCACAAGGGTTGGGGTGCAGGACAGGTATTGATGGGGAAAAAAGATGAGGGACTAGAAGCTGCTTGACTCAGATACTTACCTGTCACCACACAGCATTGCCATTTCCTTGCAACACACAACTGATGAGGCGGATAATGATTAGAAACTCAAGAAGTGGTAAGAGGCTTGCCAAATGGCAGAGGAAGGTCTGCAACTTAAGTCGTCGGGAACTTCGGGCAGCAATGATGATGCCTGTGATGTATGAGCAACTCAAGCGAGAAAAGCTGAAAATACACAGGACCAGGTGTGTGTGTGTGTGTGTGCGTGTTCACGTGCTACCTGGGAGCAAAGAGTGGGCATCAAGAGGTACCCTGACAGGGTTTGGGAGCCGTCTGGGAACCCCAACTTTTATTCTGTAAAGACATGTTTGTCAGTCATCCCAATGGCTCAGACTGGTCTGGTTGCAATCGTCTCTTTCACAGCAAACCTTGTCTTTAACATTGTCTTACAGGGACAGCATGAAACAAAATCTGTGTTTGGGTCTCTGCTCTATTCTCTGTGATTGTTTTAATGGTTTCTGTGGATTCCGGGAGTTTGTGTAGCATCTCCCTTTCTCTTTGTGCATGCTAGTGTTTTCTCTGCTTCTGCTCTGGTTCATGGTTTTCTTTCTTTTTCTTCTCTGTGATGATCTGTTTGTTTTTGTTTTTCTCTCTCTGTATTTTCTGCCCTATTTACTTTCCTTTTTCTTTTGACTCATGTAGTTATCAAGCAGGTTCAAACACAGACACAACCTGTTCTGTAAGCTTAATGAGGGCCCAGCACCCTGTCCTTTCAGATGCTCCAACAGTATCTTCATTCATTTTCATTCAAGGCAAAGGCAGGGCTCATCTGACTTTCTGGTAGACCTCAGTGGCCAGGAATGTCCTGAATCAGTGATCAGTGGCTGAACACAGGGCAATTAAGAATCAAGCCTAAGCTATAGTCCAAACAGTATGCCTTTGCTGGCCAGTAAGGTAGCTAGCCACCAGCCACATGTGGCTGCCTAGCACTTGAAATGTGGCTAGTCATAACTGAGATATGCTGGATTTAAGGACAACAGGAAAAAGCATCTCATTCATAATTTAAAATATATCATTCATAATTTTGTATTAATTGAATGTTGAAATGAAAATATTTTTATATATTAGATTAAATGTAATATTAAATTAATTTCCTGTTTCTTTTTACTTTTATATATTTTTTAATTTTTTTTAACTTTTATTTATTTAAGTGTGTTTTTCCAGGACTCATCAGCTCCAAGTCAAGTAGTTGTTTCAATCTAGTTGTGGAGGGCATAGCTCAGTGGCCCATGTGGGGATTGAACCGGCAACCTCGTTGTTAAGAGCACCGCGCTCTAACCAACTGAGCTAATTGGCCACCCTCTTTTTACTTCTAATGTGGCTACCAGAATATTTTAAATTACATGTGTAATTTTAATTTAATTTCATTAATTGTATTTTAATTCTGTTGGGTAGCACTGATTGAAATTTCTGAATTCTGTAGATTAAAAATTATGAAAAATAGTATAACGGACTCCCATGAGACTGTTAGCCATATTCAGTGATTATCTACATTTTACCACACTTCCTTTTCGATCCCTTTCTTCTTTTTCGTTTTTTTGAAGATGTTTTTAAAAGCAAATGTCAAATAACATGACACATTTTATTTTACTTCTCAGATGTCTCTTGAAACAGACATTTTCTTATATAATCAGAATGTCAATATACTTAACAAAACCTGAAAAAAATTCCTTGGTGTTATCATTCATTATCTAGTTCATATTAAAAATTTTCATCTGTCTCAAAAATACTATTTCACAGTTTTATTCAAATCAGGATCGAAACTAGGCATCCACATTACATTTGGGTATTAAGTCTCTTAAATCTCTTTTAATCTTTTAATTGTTTTCATGCCACTGACTTGCTGTGGAAACTAGGTTCAAGAGCCCCACAGAATGTCCCGTATTCTAGATTTGTCTACTTCCCTGTGGTGTTATCTAACTTATTTCTCTATTGCATGAGCCCTAGGCATTAAATCCAAAGGCTTAAATAATTGAGATTTAACTTTTTTTTCTAAGAATATTTCATAGGCAATCCTTTGTCCACTAGGAGTGAGACCATCAGACTTTTTTGCTTCCTGATAAGAGACAGGATCAGAAGGCCCAACAAGTCTGGTAGTCTCAATCCTACTGATGATAAGATTGATTAGTGATCTTTGGGGATGACAGCTTGATCTCTCCACTGTACAGTTAATGGTTCATCCATTGATGATCTTTGCCTGAACCAATTGTTTCATGAGCAATTATAGAATGGGGATTTTCTGTCATACCCCATATTTATTAGCTGGAATTCTAAAAAAGAACCTCTCTCCTCAACTAAAGCTATTTAGTTACCCTGTAATAGAGATTGTACTGGAAAGGTGGGATGAATGCTCAGTTCTTTTCTCGTTAATTGCCAGTTTTCAGAGTAAGGAAGTAGTACTTTTTCTTTAAAATACAATTTAAATATGTATAGCAGTTAAATTTTACCTCATGAAGCAAATGTGGATTGATGTGTTAAGCATGGCAAGTGATGTCAGAGAGTGGGTCTACAGATGACTTCTCTCCTGCTGTGAGAATGGATTGGGAGGCTCCTGTAGAATTCAGGCCAAGGGAAGCTCCGGCCCGGTCTTCTCTACTGGCCTTGGAGGCAGGGTGTGGGAGGGGGTGAAGACTCACTACTTGAGTGGCAAGTTCTCATCTTTCTATCTGCCTTAAAGGGGCAAACAGGGAAGCCCCTGAGCCCTTTTGTCTGTGTCTTTCCTGCCTGCAGACAGTGGAAATACGACAGTGAGATGCTGGCTCGGTATCGACAGGCGCTGGAGATAGCCGTGAACCTCTCTGTGAAGCACAGCCTGCCCCCACTGCCAGGCCGCACCCTCTTGGTCTATCTGACAGATGCAAATGCAGACCAGCTGTGTCCCAAGAGCAACCCACAAGGGGTAAAAAGTACAAAGTGGGAGGTTGGTAGGATGCTGGGGATCCTGAGAGGTATCCTCTTTGTAGATTGGTTCTCACAAGCAAGCATGTGCAAGCAAGCTAGCAGCTGAAGTAAATGACATGATTTGCTTCCCAGCATCAGACCTTGGTCCCTAGGGACATTTCCTAGACTGTGGTCTCAAGTCTGTTCATGGATTATAATACTAGCATTTCACATTTGACTGGTACTAAGTCTTCTTTACATTTCCATCACCAAAATAATTCAATTTTATCTCCCTACATCTCAGTGCTGAATTTGGGCAGGGATTCAGGCCACTCTCCACCTCCCTCTCCTACAGCTTCTTCCTAAGGGCTGCTGAAGCTGTCCCATCCTAACTGGGGATTTTGTCCCTTTTCCCCAACCCGTGCTTGTCCAATCAGCCTCCGCTGAACTATGTGCTGCTGTTGATTGGAATGATGATTGCGCGGGCAGAGCATGTGGATCTCTTGCTCTGTGGCAGAGACGCTCTGAAGACTGCCGTGATTAAGGCAGAAGCAGGTATCCTGAAGACTGCCATCGATCTCCAGGCTCAAGTCCAGGTCAGTCACCCACCCCCACCATGCAAAAATAGTGAAGGGACACAGACCTGGGAACAGCCTGCAGAATCAGCAAAGGCTTGGATAGACACAGTTTTGAAGATTTTTCCAAGCAGACTATAGTGTTTGTTAACTTACTGATTATCTCCCAGGCAACCACATAACATGAGCCTCTTTCCTTTAGGAGTTGGATGAAAAGTACGAAGACCCCCTATATACTTTTGGGAAGTACTTGCTGTCTCTGGCTGTCCAACGAGTTCCTGTGAGTACTTCCCAGTCCCTGAGAAACCCTCCCCTCCCCCACGTTTTCCTCCACAACTGATGTATCTCATTTTTCAAAGCTAACCTTTCAAACTATGTACAGTACCCAGATCAGCTCCCTGCTGACTGCACCCTCCTGCCCAGTGCTGTGCTAGTGAATGTTCAACAACCAGCAATCTGAGAAAATAAGTCTCAGTTAAAAGCATTTGGTAGTTTCCATGGTGTAAACGCACCTTCCATGTCTGATTTCAAGCCGATTTTCATGATGTCAGTGAACGCAGAGTTGGGAAGAGATGCACCATATCACATCATTGTATAGTCTTTCCACAATACAGATCAAGTAGGTGTAAAATAAGGACTAGATAATGGTAAAATGTTGTAAAATAATTAGGAAGTGAGGAGTTTTGAGTATTTATTATCTTTGTGTTTAATATAATTTATTTAATTGTAAGTTTATACAATTTAACATTTAATAGTGGCCATGTTTAACAACTGGCTCACGAAATTCCTAAAAATTTGACAGTCAGCTCTTGGGAGCCTGAATGAGTCAACTACAGCACACCACTGCCTCTACCCCAAACTGCACTTTGATGCTCCTCCATCTAAGTCATGTGCAATAGCTGCCTCGTCCTAAATGCCCTCGGGAGAGGCAGTTTCCATCTCGCTCAGAATTGTCCTAATTCCCCAACCCTCAGAGATCTTTTCTCTTGATGTCCTGAGCTCTTTAGCATCTCTTCTCTCCCTCTGTTCCCTGGTCTCGGCCCCTCCCCTTTTATCTTACAGGTGGACAGGGTCATCCTCTTTGGCAAGACTATGAATAACCTACTGATAAATGAGGCTAAACAGCTTTTCTGGCAGCATGTGAATTCCAAGTGCCTCTTTGTTGGTGTTCTTCTGAGAAGGACAGGTTGCATGTAAGGGTGCTCAGACTCCTTGCCCAGTGCCAGAAGAGAGTAATCCATAGTTTCTATCCATCCAAAAACTTGGGACCCTCCCACTCACCAGGCACCTCCCCGTGTCTGCCTCATACTTCTGTTGCACTTCAGGTGCTAGAAACTTCTGTGATGTCTTTAGCCTAGCTCATACCCCTTTGTGAGAGTCCATCCCAGCCCTAGCCTAGTACATAACTCTATTAAAAGTACAAAGGTGGGGTGTCCCTCCTAGGGTATTAGGGGGGCAGTAACTCTGTGTTCCTAGCACTGTTTCTAATGGGCAGTGGTTTCTTCTTCCTTTGCCAGATTACAAGATTTGAATCCCAATGACGTGACACTTTCAGGTTGTACTGACGGGATACTGAAGTGAGTACAAGATGGTTACTGAAGGGGTTGGGAGCTTTGTTAGAGCATCTTTCAGGCATTATCTGTGGTCTCTACTCCATTTACTTCTTTTTTAATGCAAGATAGTATTCCTGTTTTACAGCTGTCTAGACATAACAGCAACACAGTGTTATAGAGACTGAGGCACTTTCTATCTTATCGCTCCACCATTTTCAAATACTCTACTTCAGTCTCATGGTTCAATATGGCTGCTCTAGCTCCAGCAATTATTTTTGTATTACATCTAGTAGGAAAGAAGAAAAGGGGACATTAGAAATTGCACTGTTTACTTTTAAGTGAACAACTCAAGAGTTGGTCATATCACTTCTATTCGCTCCATTCTCGATCCAGAGGAAATGCCATGCTAAATTTGTTTATTTATAGTCAGATTTACAGAAATCGTTTTCCTTTGTATTTTCCCCCATGCTTAGCCTTCTCATTTACATGTTTTCTCCTCTGCCTTTTTCTTTGGATGCCCCAACTCCTATTCGGAAGCCTCATATACATTCCTCCTTCTCCAGGGAGCTTTCATGGCTGGTACAGAGCTGATCGGACCCAGACTGGGATGGCCTTAATCCTCACACCTTTGTCCACCCCAACTGCCCCTGGCCCAACAGAAAGCATATGATAACCATGCACAGCAGGGGTTGGCTAGAACTGGGTTCTTTTTCTTCATACCTGTGGTTCTGCATCCTTGTTTATTTTTGTTACATTCACTGCTTATGGTCATCTTCTTAAGGAGCTCTAGTTAACTGAGTGACCTAACCTAGCCATATCTTTGCCCCTGTCCCTGTGGAAGACCTTCCTGATTCTGATTCTGGTATTCTGCTCTTATTTATTTTGTTACTTTTATGTCAGGTTCATTGCAGAGCGTGGGGCCTCCCGTCTTCTAGAACATGTGGGCCAAATGGACAAAATATTCAAGATTCCACCGCCACCTGGAAAGACAGGGGCCCTGTCTCTCCGGCCCCTGGAAGAGAATACTCCAAGTCCTTTGGCTCCGATTTCCCAGCCTGGGTCAGTCTATGTTTCTATGCCTTGGTGAATTGGGAGGGGCTGCCGTCAAAACCTAGAGAAACTCAGGTGACTGAAATTCTAGTTGTTGAGATACTGCTTGCTCTCTTTACTGAGGCATGCTTCCACTTTCCCAGGCAGGGGTTTCTCTAACACAGGAAATTGTCAGATTGTAAGCATGCCCCTTTCTCTACTGGGGAAACGGGACTCAGAATGTGAGGCAGGCAGCATACAGCCAGGGTTTAGGGAGAGGGCTCAGGAGCACGGTCTCTGGTCTTCTCATCTCAGCTTTCCTAAACAGTAGCTTGAACCTTGAGCTAGCTGCTTAATTTCTTAAGCTGTAGTTTCTTGGACAGTAAAATGGAGGTAATGATTGTGCTTACCTTACAGTGTTGTCAGGAGCCTTCCCTGGGTGAATAGTAAGTGCATAGTAATTGTTAGCTGACAAAAGAGACATTAATTGACAAAAATTGTTAGCTGACAAATGAGAAATGGCAAGTGGGGTTTCATTTCCAGGGTTCTGTAGTTAGGGCTACGGGCAGGTTATTCTCTGGAGACCTGCTGGATACCCTCCTGCTGTCTATTATACCTAGCTCATGCTCTGGGCTAAATGGTGATCACAGTTTTGTCCGTCGAATTAGGTTGTGGGGCTGATCCCTGGGGCTCATCCCTAGAATGAGCCCGGCCCTCTGCTTACCCTCAGATGGCGCAACATCCGGCTTTTCATTTCCTCCACTTTCCGGGACATGCATGGGGAGCGGGACCTGCTGCTGAGGTCCGTGTTGCCAGCATTGCAGGCCCGAGTGGCCCCACATCGCATCAGCCTTCACGCCATTGACCTGCGCTGGGGCGTCACTGAAGAGGAGACCCGTAGGAATAGGTGTGGGGACCACAGAGAAGAGAGGCTGGGTGAGGGGCTTGAGTGGTGGAACAGAGGGGGCAGGCTTGGGGCTGCAAGGAAGGCTGAGGGCTGAGGACAGTGGGTGCTAACAAGAACAGCCAGCCTTCATGCTGCTCAGTTGTGAGCCAGGGCCCTGGCTCCCCATTTGTGCCTGTGTTCCCTGATATGACGCCCCATAACCATGCCTGCAGACAACTGGAAGTGTGCCTCGGGGAGGTGGAGAACTCGCATCTGTTTGTGGGGATTCTGGGCTCCCGCTATGGCTACATTCCCCCCACCTACAACCTTCCTGACCATCCTCACTTCCGCTGGGTAAGGCAAACAAGGTTGGAGCCGGACCTGGGGAGGAAACAAAGGTTGGGCAGGGGTAGGGAGAAGCCATGGTTTGTTGGGACTATATACAGGTAGGTCCTTGACCCTTGAAGTGAAACACAGGTGGAAGGATCTGTGAGTGGCCAAGTCCTAGATGAGGGAATTTCTTTGAGAAGTACCTCTGGGTTAGCCAGGGATGCGAGAGTTAAGAGGGCAGGTCTGTTTAGGTTTTGCCATCAGATGGATCTGGGTTCTGATCTCCCTTCTGTCATTGTGCAGCATTGTGGGAAATAGCTTATGCTAATCTGGTCTCAATTTCCCCATATACTAAAGAGAAACAGTGACATCTCCATTGCAGGGTTATTAGGAGAATTCGAAATCTATAAAAAATGCTCAACACATGACAGGCATTCAACAAATGTTAGCTGTAAGCTCTATTTTATTGGCTTGTGTCTGGAGGGAGGGAGACATGTTACAGAGATGAAGGAGCCCTGGCGTGTTGGCAGGTTTCAGGGGAGGGGTTAGAGTGATGTGGGACTGAACCCGCCTGCTGTCTGCCCTCTTCCTCAGGCCCAGCAGTACCCTTCAGGTCGCTCTGTGACAGAGATGGAGGTGATGCAGTTCCTGAATCGGGGCCTCCACCTGCAGCCCTCTGCCCAAGCGCTCATCTACTTCCGGGACTCCAGCTTCCTCAGGTACCTTCTGTGGCCTTCGGGCATCGGCCTCCACAGAAGGCTGGACAAGCCCAGAGGCCATGTCTTCTCTCCCCACAGTCAGAGTATGGGAGAGGGAGCTAGAAGAGAGAAATAGGGCTCAGAGGGCTTGCCTTTGTAGACCAGATCAGCCTTGGAGCTGAAATTGGGAGATCTGCATTTGAGGAATTTCAGGGAACCACAGCGAGGTCTGCTGGTTGCGGGTACAGAGATGCTAGGGTCGGAGTCCAGCATCACTCTTGGGATGTTTTTGGTGGTCAGCTCTGTGCCAGAGGCCTGGAAACCTGACTTTATTTCTGAGTCTGAAGAGGCTGTACGTCGGATCTCAGAACTGAAGAGCTACCTGAACAAACATAAAGGGATCTCCTGTCGCAGGTGAGCTGGGGGAGGTGGAGAGCCCCTGTACGGAGAGATGTGGTGAGGGGAGCCAGGCCTGCTCTGAATCTGCTTGTGCTCCTGCCCACAGGTACTCCTGTGAGTGGGGGGGCGTGGCAGCTGGCCAGCCCTATGTTGCGGGGCTGGAAGAATTTGGGCAGTTGGTTCTGCAGGATGTGTGGAGTGTGATCCAGATGGTTTACGTACAGGTCAGCAGGAGAGCTGGTGGCCAGGGGAGTGGAGAGGGGGTAGAGTGGGAAGTAACTTGGTGGGGACTCTGAGTTTTAGGCCTGGGGTCCTGAGGAGTGTGGAAACATAGTGCCCCTTGTGCCCTCAGCCCGAGGCCCAGCTAGAGCAGCCAGTGTCCATCCCAGATGATGACTTGGTCCAAGCCACCTTTCAGCAGCTGCAGAGCCCCCCGAGTCCTGCCCGACCTCGCCTTCTTCAGGACACAGTGCAGCAGCTGCTGCTGCACCGAGGGAAACTGAGCCTCGTGACCGGGCAGCCAGGACAAGGGAAGACCGCCTTCCTGGTACAATCTCAGAGGCCTAGGCAGGAGGGAGGGAGGGAGGGCTGTGTGGGCTAAGGAGGGCTGAGGAGGTGGGGCACAGGGAGCTTGTGCGTGTAAAATGTGACCATGTTTTTGGTTCCCTTACCATACAGGCGTCCCTTGTGTCAGCCCTGCAGGCTCCTAAAGGGGCCAAGGTGGCCCCTGTGGTCTTCTTCCACTTTTCAGGGGCCCGCCCTGACCAGGGTCTTGCCCTCACCCTGCTCAGACGCCTTTGTGCCTATCTGCATCGTCAATTTCAAGAGCCGAGCTCCCTCCCCAGCACCTACCGGTGTGTACCCCCACTGGCCCTGCCTTGTTGATGCTGCGGGACGGACGCTAGCCCTGCGTCTCCCTGTCCGCTGACCCCGGTCCTTCCCCACCGCCTACAGGGGCCTGGTGTGGGAGCTGCAGCAGAGACTGCTGCCCAAGTCTGCTCCGTCCCTGCAGTCTGGCCAGACCCTGGTGCTGATCGTTGATGGGGCTGACCGGTTGGTGGACCAGCACGGGCAGCTGATCTCAGACTGGATCCCAAAGACCCTTCCCCCGGTGAGTGGGAGCAGGAGGTGGAGGGCAGCATGCAGCGGGGAGGAGAGGGGCCTCTCCAACATTGTTCTCCTCCTGTTCCTCCTACCTCCATACCCTTTTGCCCAAATACCACAGCGGGTGCACCTGGTGCTGAGTATGTCTAGTGACGCAAGCCTTGGGGAGACCCTTGAACAGAGCCAGGATGCCCGTGTGGTGGCCCTAGGACCTCTGGAGCCGTCTGCCCGGGCCCGGCTGGTGAGAGAAGAGCTGGCTCTGTATGGCAAGCGGCTGGAGGAGTCGCCTTTTAACAACCAGGTGGATGGAGGCCAGGGCTGGTGGGTGTGTGGGGTGAATGTGGGAGCCGAAAGGAGCAGGGTGCTGAGGCTGCTAGCTGCCCCTTCGTTTTCTCAGGAACTCTGTGCCAGGGGACGTTGTTAATAAGATAACTGATTCCTTATAATATCACCTAGCCTTTCCCCCTGCTGAATGGCTCCTCCAGGCCCCATCCAGGTGAGGGGAGGAGTAAAGCTGTGGTTATCAGGTGGGGTAGGCTGAGCCACACGGGATTCCTTGAAAAGGGGCTGCCTGGGCAGAGCAGCACAGGGAAGGGATGGCTGTGCCCCTAGGTGATGCCATTTCCACTGTTGGGGACTCGCAGAGGAGGAGCTAGTGGGCTTTGTGCTGGACCAGAGGACGGGGCGGAGGGCGGGCTGTGGGCGGGCTCTCTGGTCCCCATGCTGAGTCCGCTCATCCTGTCAGATGCGGCTGCTGCTGGTGAAGCGGGGGTCAGCCCTGCCCCTCTATCTGCGCTTGGTCACCGATCACCTGAGGCTCTTCACGCTCTATGAGCAGGTCTGTTGAGGATGTCAACCCCCACCCCTCATTGTCGAAGTCCGAATTCCACCTTCCACTCTCCGTTCAGCTTCTGGCATCGCCATTCTTAGCCTTCTCCCACCCTCCTCTTTTACCATCTTTGATCACCCATTCCCCCTCCAACCCCACTTTTCTCCCACTTGTTTCTCTTTCCTTTTCATCCTTTCCCTTGGTTTCGCCTGATGCCCCCTCCTCTCCCTATAACCAAAGCAACCTCTCCTTCTCCCCCAACTGACTGAAGCCCCATCTCTCTTTGCCCAGGTGTCGGAGAGACTCCGGACCCTGCCTGCCACTGTGCCTCTGCTGCTGCAACACATCCTGGGCACGCTTGAGCAAGAGCATGGCCCTGATGTCCTTCCCCAGGCCTTGACCACCCTTCAGGTCACACGTAGTGGTCAGTGCTTGTGGTGGGTTGGGAGGCAGAGGCTCGGGTTGGATGACCTTGGTTCAGCAGGGGTTTCAGTGAGCTGTGCAAGGACGTGTGCTAGGGATGGGAAGGCTGTGTGGTTTGGTAAGGGCCTCACAGAGCTTCCTTTTCAGGTCTGACTGTGGACCAGGTACATGGAGTGCTGAGTGCATGGCGGCTACTTCCCAGGGGGACCAAGACCTGGGAAGAAGTGGTGGCTGCTGGTAACAGTGGGGACCCTTACCCCATGGGCCCATTTGCCTACCTCATCCAGAGTCTGCGCAGGTACGAGTGTCCCCAGCTGAGTTCCCACTGACCTCCTGGGTCTTTCCTGATTTGAGCCAGAGCCCTGTGTGATCCTTTCTTCACCTCACGCTTCTCTTGGCATAGCCCCTGACACCTGTCTCCCAGACTCTGAATAGCTGCCACTCGGGTTAGCACTGTTGAGGGGGGAATGGGAGCCCATATCTGTGCCAGGATGCTCAGTGATGGGCCTCCTCCCTCCCTTCTCCTTTCTTCTCTCCCTTACATGAGGATAGTTTGCTGGGGGAGGGCCCCCTGGAGCGGCCCGGCTCCCGTCTCTGCCTCCCTGATGGGCCCCTGCGAACAGCAGCTAAATGTCGCTATGGGAAGAGGCCGGGGCTGGAGAGCACAGCACATGTCCTCATTGCAGGTGATTGCAGCCCAAGTCAGCTTGGGGCACTGGGGATGGGGCTGGGCCTGGAGGCCAGGACCATTCACTAGTGCTCCCCATTGGCTGGCCCCGTCTCCTGCCACCCAGTGGGTGGATGGCTTACTATATATAGCCTGATGGAGGGGATGCTTCAGGGCAGAGCCCATCTCAAGTCTGTTCCTATGACCCACACCTGCAGCTCAGCTCTGGAAGACCTGTGACCCTGATGCCTCAGGCACCTTCCGAAGTTGCCCTCCTGAAGCTCTGGGAGACCTACCATACCACCTGGTTAGTCCCCACATCCCATAGCCACCTTCTCCCAAGCAATTGCTTTGGCTGTTCTAAGACCCCTCTCCACCTTGACCACCACTCCCATCACCACCGCCGTTACCCCTCCCAAACTCCCTCTGCCTTTTTCCTTTTGGTTTTCCTGCCCTTCTCCTTCAGGTCCTTTGTCCCAGCTCCTAGGTCTAGGTCCTAGCTGCACAGGCAGGTCTCAGACTAGACTGTCCCTCCTTACAGCCTCTTCATGTCCCTAACGAATCCACTCTGGCCCTCCCAGCTCCAGAGCGGAAACCGTGGCCTTCTTGCAGAGTTCCTCACCAGTCTCCATGTGGTGGCCGCACACCTGGAACTGGGTCTGATCTCTCGGCTCCTGGAGGCCCATGCCCTCTATGGTGAGATGAATCCTGGGTGACTTCTTCTCTTCTCTAAGATTTGGGGTTCCTGGGGGCCTGCTCAGAGGGAGATATAATGGAAAGAACAATCTAATTTCCATTCCAAGTTGAAAATGCTACGAGGTAAGTGAGTCTTGGGAGACCTTTTGCCTAGATCTCTTAGACCAGAGGTTCTCAGACTTTAGTTATTGAGCATAAAAGAAGCTGGGAAACTTGTTCAGACTGTAGATCTCTAGGTTCCCAGATTCTGGCTGGCTAGGTCTAGAGTGCGCCCTAAAATGTGTACTTTTAACATGTGTTCCTGACGTGGGGCCGGAGGGCCACACTGTGATACTTACCATGTTAGACACATGTGTGATTGTATTTTGTGCTGGGGTTCATGGAGGTTCAGGCTGGCTCCCAATGACGCCCTCCATCTCTTCCATAGCTTCCTCAGTCCCTGAAGAGGAACAGAAGCTTCCTGAGGCTGACATTGCTGTCTTTCACACCTTCCTGAAGCAGCAGGCTCCAGTCCTCAGCCAGTACCCCCTGCTCCTGCCCCAGCAGGCAGCCAATCAGCCTCTGGACTCGCCTCTTTGCCGCCAGGCCCCCCAGCTTGCCCAGCGATGGCACCTCCAGCGCATGCTGCGGTGGCTTAATAAACCCAAAACCATGAAGGGCCAGCAGAGGTAAGCCCCTTGACCCCAGACCCTGGTAAGCCCATCAAAGAGCAGGCTGCAGCCCTTTCTGAAACTGGAGAATCAAGGACAGACCAGAGTCGCCATGGAGAGAAGGGGATTCAGGCCCAGAAATGCAGAAATGAATTTTTATTTACTCCCTTCCCTTTATTCCTCATTTCTTCCCTTCCTTCCTGCTCTTTCTCTAGCTCCAGCCTGTCCCTGGCAGTTTCCTCATCCCCCACAGCTGTGGCCTTCTCTCCCAGTGGGCAAAGAGCTGCTGTAGGCACTGCCAATGGGACAGTTTACTTGTTGGACCTGAGAACCTGGCAGGTATGACACTCAAGGCGGGGCAATTTACCTTCATAAAAGCCTCACAGACTGCCCTGGGGCCCCGGATAAGCCAAGTCCACCTGCCATCACCCTGTTTCAGTCAGCAACTTTACTTCCCTCTTATCAGCTCAAAAGGGCTTGGTCCAAAGATCAGTCACACAGACAGCAAACATTTGCTGCACACCTTCCATTCAAGGCACTGTACTAAGCATTGCAAGGAACACAGGGCCTAGGACCTTATCTTTGCCTACCAAGTGGTCAGTTTTGTTGAAATATAAGGTCTAGAAGGTAAAAAGAAACCAAAACATAACCATGTCCCATAGATTAGAGCTGAGTGAGTTGTGCAGTGACTGGATAGAGGGCAAAGAAGGACAGGCCTTCCGGGTAGAGTAAGGAGCCTGAGCAAAGATGTGGGAGGAGAATGTTTCCTGTAAATTGCTGGGAATGGTTGCAGCAGAGGGTGCTAAAGGAGGGTAATGATAGATTAGGCTGCAGAGTTGGGTCTCTCCTCTTCCCACCCATCTCATTCCCCCATATGCACTACTCGTATGCATGCGTGTCATGTCATTTCCACCTCAGCCCCATCAAAGTCTTCTGTGAATTGGGGATATGTATAGGGTTTGGAGTGGGGGAGAACATGTGACGCCACTTAGATTATGAGGATTCACTTGAACGTGAGCTTGGCCTCGGGCTGGAGTGGGACCAAAGCTTTGTACTTTGGCCCCACATCAGGAATACTTGTTCAAAGAGGGCCACGCTTTGAGACCTCTGTAAAGGATGTAGAGCCCTGTCATGGCCTCCTTTTTGGTTGGGGCTTGGAGGGGCTGGACAAGGGGGGGTCAAAGGAGTATCCTGAGCGTGCTTTCCTGCTCTGTCTCCCAGGAGGAGAAGTCTGTGGTGAGTGGCTGCGATGGGGTCTCCTCTTGTTCATTCCTCTCGGACAATGCCCTCTTTATTACTGCCTTTGACGGGCTCCTGGAGCTCTGGGACCTGCAGCATGGCTGTCGGTAAGGGCTCCCCCGTGTCTCGGAGTGATGGCCTTCCCTGTTTGTGGGAAGCCCAGGGGAGGGGAATGAGGAGGGAGCCTGTGGCCAGGAGGCCCCAGGGGCCTGACGCTGTCTCCCTGGGATAGGGTGCTCCAGACCAAGGCTCACCAGTACGAAATCACCAGCTGCTGCCTGAGCCCAGACCGCCGGTGGCTGGCTACCGTGTGCCTGGGGGGATGCCTAAAGGTAATGACTGGGGGCTGTAGTAGTTAAAATGGCCCTAACTGCTGGGTCAGCCCATGAGGTTGTTCTGTCAGTGTGGCGGAGTCTGCCAACCGCCTTCCCTGCTGCGGGTGGGGACTGGACAAGGTGGTCCCTGGACCTCTAGGATGAAGGTGCTCAGGCATCTGTCTTCAGCACCTGATGCTTCCCCTTCTCCCTCCTCCAGCTGTGGGACACAGTCCGTGGGCAGCTGGCCTTCCAGCACACCTGTCCCAAGCCCCTGAATTGCATTGCTTTCCACCCAGAGGGGCAGGTAATGGCCATAGGCAGCTGGGCCGGCAGCTTCAGCTTCTTACAGGTGGACGGGTTGAAAGTCACCAAGGTGAGAAGGTCCTCTGTCGCCCTGGGGGAGGAACACAGAAGGTTGGGAGTGGAAGGCGGGGAATGACACACATCCACATTTTGTGTCACTTTGGGCTTGTGTTGAGAGCAGGCCCTGACATTTCCGTTTCTACCTCCATGTAGGAGCTGGGGGCCCCTGGAGCCTCGGTCCGTTCCTTGGCCTTCAATGCGCCTGGGCGGGTTGTGGCTGTGGGCCGGCTGGACGGGATGGTGGAGCTGTGGGCGTGGCAGGAGGGGGCACGGCTGGCTGCCTTCCCTGCCCATGGTGGCTTTGTGGCTGCTGCCCTTTTCCTGCATGCTGGCTGCCAGTTACTGACGGCCGGAGAGGATGGCAAGGTCAGGTTACAGAGGGCTTGCTGTGGGTTATGGGGAGTGGGTAGCAAAGGCATGCAATATTTGGGTGAGAGTAGGCCTTTGTTGAGAAGACTATGGAGGAGCTTGGCTGGTGCGAGCTTCAGGGAGTGGGGTGCGAGTATGTGTACCGATAGCTCTCAAGAGAAAAGTCTCTAGAGGGAGAATTTAATGGGGTGGTTGTAACTCCGGGGTGCAAGTGGAATATCTTTAAGCCCTTTTATCGGCCCTCAGGTTCAGGTGTGGTCCGGGTCTCTGGGTCGGCCCCGTGGGTGCCTCGGTTCCCCTTCTCTCTCTCCTGCCCTCTCTGTGGCCCTCAGTCCACATGGTGACCTGGTGGCTGTTGGGTACCGAGCAGATGGCATCAGGATCTATGAAACTTCTTCAGGTACTGAAGAGAGAAGGGATGGGGCATTTGAGCCTTTGGAGGGAGGTCCCCCCATCCTGATCCCCTTTCCAAGTGTTTTCCTCTCTCTGTTTCTCTCATTTTCTAGGTTCACGGGGGGCTCTGTGTCAAGCACTAGATGTGGCAGTGTCCGCACTGGTCTGGCTAAGCCCTAAGGTGTTGGTGAGTGGCGCAGAAGATGGGTCCCTGCAGGGCTGGGCACTCAAGGAAAGCTCCCTTCAGTCCCTCTGGCTCCTGTCCATATACCAGAAGCCCGTGCTGGGACTGGCGGCCTCTCAGGAACTCTTGGCTTCTGCCTCAGGTAGTAATGGGCTCCAGGGTTGTGAATCGTTGTTCCTTTTAAATATGCTAATACCTTTCTTCAATTTATATGTATATGTGTGCATGAAAAGATACACACAAACAATTGTTTTTACAACTTTCAAGGTGCTCTAAATGCATTTATTTTGCATAATCAGTCTAGACTGTGTCTTCTTGTTCCCTAACCCTGATTCTGGGACCTCTTTGCAATCCCTGTGATGCTTTGATTTTTTGCCCAGTGGGAGACGGCTGTATAAAGGGATGGGTTTCCCTTAGGAGGTGAGAGAGATGTGGAGGTGAAAATGCAGAGTGGCCTTAGTTCTCGCTAGGGAGGAGGCTTGGTCCAAGTGACCCTGGGCACTTGAGACGGGGAGGGTTTGGAGGTGCAGTGGGGAGTTAGGGGGAGACAGCTGCGGAGCCGGCTCTGGGAGTGCCTGGCGTCCTGTCCTGTGTGCTCACATGGTGACCGGCCTGGTCCACAGCCTGCAACTCCCTGCGTCCCTGCCTCGGAGCTTTGCCCTCAGACCTCACCCTCAGCCCCACGAAGGCCTTTATCTTTGGCCTCCGGGCCTGTCTCCCTTCCCCTTTCATGGAATCTTATTCTCTCCCTCTTTCCAATACAGAGGATTTCACAGTGCGGCTGTGGTCAAGGCAGTGGCTGACACTGCCACAAAAGGCAGACTTTCCCTGTGGCACTGAACTCCTGGGACATAAGGGCCCCGTAAACTGCTGTAGCTTCAGCACGGATGGAGGCAGCCTGGCCACTGGAGGAAGGGATCGGGTGAGCCACAGAAGGATACAACCCCTGGGCCCTGCTCCCCCTGGGCCCCCAGGCCCCCTTGGCCCCACAGCCCCTCTGGTTCCTGGATTCCTGAATGGCCCAATTGCCATTGCTTCCTCTGGCTATTTGCTTTGCCAGACCTGGGCTGGATCTGCCCACGCTTCCTTCCCTGATACTCTCTTTCCTTGAAACTTCTTTCCTGAAATGGCCCTTGTGTTCCTACCGCCCTCCTGTGGTCCTAACTGCTCCATCTTTTGGGACCTATCCAGAATCTCCTCTGCTGGGATGTGAGGACACCCACAGCCCCTGTTCTGACTTGCTCCTTTTCTGCTTGTCACCGTGACTGGGTCACTGGCTGTGCTTGGACCAAAGACAACCTACTGGTGAGTGAAGGGTAAGAGTGGTGCAAAGCTCAGCAGGCTTCCTGGGGGAGGACAACACTCCCCATCTCATCCTTTTCTGACCCCCATTTATAATAGTAATAGCTACGATTTATTGAGCACTTAGGACGTGCCAGGCACTGGACTAAGTTCTTTGCATATATTGCCGCATTTAATCTTTGCAACACCCTGTAAAGTAGATACTACTATTATCTCTAGTGTACAGACAAGGATATTGAGCTCAGATAGATTCAAGAACACTTCCGAGGCCATGTAAGTGATGCAGTCTTCAGTGTATCTGGGCAGGTTGTGGCTGTGGGCCAGCTGGCCAGGATAGGAAAGCTCATGCTCTTCAGAAGAACACAGAACTGTCTCTCCAAGGCTTTAGGATGCCCCACTCCTGCCCGTGGAGTACTCCTGCGATTTCTTTGTCTGGAGGCAAAAATCAGTCTTGCCTTATACACTCGAGGTTTCAGAGTGTTTTTAAATGCATCCAGCTTGCATAAGCAGGCTCTGCAGCCATCTCTAACTCCCTATCATGCCGCAGCCCCGCCCCAACCCCATCTCAAGTGCCCAGTGTCACTTGGGCCAAGCCTCTAGCAAAGCCTAGTTTTTCAATGTAGAATCCCCATGTTGTTCTTAAAAAGAGATGAGAAAGGAGTGAGTATCAGTTGAATAGACTTTTCCCCTTTATCTGGGTTTGTTGATTGACATTATGTGAGTAAGAAGGATAGTCGATACTATTTATTAGTCGATACTATTATTTACTCAGTGCTCGCTGTGTACCAGGCAGCGGGCTAAGACCTTTGTATAGATGTATCAGCCCCACAGCCACCATATCAGATAGGTGCACTGTCATTATCCTGGTTGAATAGATGAGAAAACTAAGTCTCAAAGAGATGAATTTGCCCCAAGTCACAAAGTAATGAATGGTGGAGGTAGGATTTGAACCCAGGACAGCCCATGCTCTTAATCACAAGACTTACTGCCCTCCACCTGACATTATAAGCACACAAAAATGCTGGAGGGATGCTGCTAATCCCACTCCTCTGACCTTTGACTCTGCAGATCTCCTGCTCCAGTGATGGCTCTGTGGGGCTGTGGGACCCAGAATCGAGACAGCAGCTGGGTCAGTTCCTGGGTCATCAGAGTGCCGTGAGCGCCGTGGCGGCTGTGGTGAGAGACAATGGAGAGTTCACGGGGGTCTCTGGGTGGCTAAGGGGGCTTTGGGAGACTGGATGAATTGGGTAGCTAATCCCAAAGGCAAAGAAGTAGAAAGAATGAGATGTTTGGGCCTGGATTAGGGTGTGGAGACTGAGGGGAGGAGAGAGAGAGCATGAAAACACAACAGCTTAGATTCATGACCTTGTGGGAGGACTGCAGCCCTGAGCCCCCAGCTTCACGTCCCGAGTTCTCCACCCTCTTTGATAGTAAGCCCCTAATTCTCAGCCCACACCTAATGCTCTGTGATGGGAGTCGTACTTCCCATATCCTGCACAGTGTAACTCTTCTCTGATCCTGTGCTCTGGAGCAGGAGGAGCACGTAGTGTCTGTGGGCCGGGATGGGACCTTGAAAGTGTGGGACCATCAAGGTGTGGAGCTGACCAGCATCCCTGCTCACTCAGGACCTATCAGCCACTGTGCAGCTGTCCTGGAGCCCCGTGCAGGTGATGAAACTCAGCCACCTTCTCTTCCCCACTCCCTCTTCTTTCTCCCCTGCTTCTCCTTTTCTTCTCACTCAGTATCTATGTCTTAACAGCTGGCCAGCCTGGGTCAGAGCTTCTGGTGGTGACTGTTGGACTGGATGGGGTCACACGGTTATGGCATCCACTCTTGGTGAGTTAACGGAAAAGATAAAGTGGGATAACCTTCTGTGTGTCAACCCCTTATTGTCCCATCTCTGTCCTTCCTAGGTGTTTCAGACACATACCCTCCTGGGACACAATGGCCCAGTCAGTGCAGCTGCTGTTTCAGAGGCCTCAGGCCTCCTGCTGACCACCTCCGACGATGGTTCCATACGGCTCTGGGAGGTACCTAAGGAAGCAGGTGAGAGGTTTGGAGAGAGGCAAGGTATGAAAGAGCGGCTTGGAACTGGGACCAAGAAGGTCAAGGGTAGCCTGGTATCTCCTTCTGTATCCCAGAAGTGGCAGTGGTCCAGCTCCTAATGATTCACTTCTCTCTTCTCCAGATGACACAAATATACCCAGGAGTCCTGCAGCCATCACTGCTGTGGCCTGGGCCCCAGATGGTTCTCTGGCTGTGTCTGGGAATCAAGCTGGGGAACTAACCTTGTGGCAGGAGGCTCAGGCTGTGGCCACAGCACAGGTGAGTTGGGGCAACCTCAATGCTTTGTCTATGTGAATCCTGCTCCGGCTCTGTATCTAACGGTACGTGCTGGGGTTGGAGTTGCATAGATGGCTGGGAGAGGAAAGAGGGTTAAGCCCGGTTTCTCAGAAGTACTGAAGTGAACTTGTCGTACACACCAGGCTCCAGGCCGCATCAGCGCTCTACTCTGGTACTCGGCAGACACCTTGGTTGTTGTCAGTAATGATGAAAAAATCAGCGAGTGGCGAGTGGAACTGCGGAAGGGTTCAACATCCAGAAATTTCAGGTGAAATGAGGCAGCTGGGTTAATGTGATAGTAACAATAGTCTCCTTACACCCAGGATTTTACTCAAATCACTCCACCTCTACTTCTGAAGTAGGTCAACGGGAGGTTAGTTATTAGGCAGAAAAAAGTCCCTGGGAAACCGTTTTCTACTCCTTGTCCTGTCAATTTAAATACCGTATTTGCCGGCGTATAAGACGATTTTTTGGCCCCGAAAAATATGCCTCCAAGTGGGGGGGTCGTCTTATACGCCAGGTACACTTCAGATAGACTGCCCATAGTGCTTGCCCCGTGCCATAGTGGCCTCCCGATGCCCACCCACTTCATTCCACATACCGTTCAGGCATCAGCAGCGCTGCTGGGTGTATGCTCGGCTGTTATGCGATTTTGCTGTTATGCGATTTTACCACACTCGCAAAATCGCACACAGCCGAGCATACACCCAGTATGATAGCGCAAAATCGGGAATCGCGATACCATACTGGGTGTATGGTCGGCTGTGTGCGATTTTGCGAGTGTGGTAAATTTGGGTTACCATATATTTCTTTACATATGCATTGAAGATTCGCGATTTTGCGCTATCATGGTGCCTGTTAGAATGTTGAAGAGCTCGCACTTGCGCACTAGTGAGGTCCCAGGGAGATGCTGATGCAAGGGTGGACCAGACTGCTATAGTGACAGGGCGGGCAAACAGGGAGCAGGGACCAATCAAATCAGGCTTTGTATACAGCCAACAGCCAACCACAATACTGCACCATTGTACAGTACAGCATAGAAAATGTCGACCAGTCAAACCCCTATCATCCCTATCATGGCACCAGCCAAAAGAAAGAAGTATGATGCAAATTTTAAACTGAAAGTTATTTGGTGTGTGGAAGGTGTGCGGAAGAGGGGGTAGTCTTATACGGCGAGTATATAACAAACTCTGTATTTTGAGTGGAAATGTTAGGGGGTCGTCTTATACGCCCAGTCGTCTTATACGCCGGCAAATACGGTAATAATTATTAAGGGCCTACTTTATGCTAAGTTTTGGGCCAGACAGTGTGAACCAGGTTGAAATTTATTTTTTAATTTAAAAAGCTCCCAGTAGAGGAATGTGCATATAAGTAAACCACCAACAATGTTCAGAGTGATTAGTGCTATAGTAAAGGTCTATATACCGGGGGGGGGTGTGCCCAAAAAATGTGTATAAGTGGACACTGGACACTGGTCAAGCAGTAGTTCGCCGTAATCAGAAGTGTCTGGACGCTGATGGTAACCACTTTTAGCACCTCTTGTAATTGCAGAAGTCAAACGTGACTTGTATTCATCTTTTGTTATCGGTATATATTATTACAATTTTAATAGTTTTTTCCTTCCTTAAAACGTGTATACATTTTTTTGGCACCATACACACACACACACACACACACACTTCCTAGGGCTGCAGAATTTGTGAAATTTCTCAGTTGCTATTTGAGGTTGGGCTTAAAGGGTGCATAGGAGATTTCTGGACCAGTAAGGGAAGGCCATGTGTAGGAAGAGGAAGTAGTAACGTTAACAAAAGGCATGGAGGCATGAGAGTACATGGTGTATTCTGAGTACATATAACCAAATTTTGGGGTTCTTGGTGGGAGTTGGGAGGAGTATTGGGTTGAGAGTGTAAACTGGGGCCCAGCTGCAGAGGGCACAGTGCTAAGAATTTTGAGCAGAATAATTATCTGAATTTTAGAAAGAGAACTCAGATCACAGTATGGAAGATGGCTAGTAGTAGAGAGATACTAAAGTTCAGGAGACCACCTTCATAGCTGCTGCTATCGTCCAGGGAAGACAGGGACAAGGAGCAGAGATGCAGATTTAGGCACTGTTTCTGGTAGGAGCCACACTGCTTATTGATCAGTGGGAGGTCAGGAGGGAAGGAAATGACAAGAAGGTTAGAGATACCTGAGCAAGTAAGGGCATGGTGGTGATGAACACTGATGGGAAAAACAGAAAGGAACAGAATTTTGTTTTATACGTTACTCCTGAGGAATACATGGGGGCACTGAGCAGCCTGAGAGAGATGGACTAAAGTAGGATCTTTCTCTGTCTCCATGTGCCTTTTTTGAGCTACAGTCTTCACCTGAACCAAGTTCTACAGGAGGACTTAGGGTTTCTGGCAGGTGTGGGCCTGGCCCCTGATGGTCATTCCCTCATCTTGGCCAATGCGGATTTGCAGTTACTGCACATGAAGAAGGCAAAGGATGCTCTCTCTGTCATCTGGTAAGATCCATAATGCTGTTTCCTCCCGGGCAGAAGAAAGAGGAAAAGTGGGTTAGCGCTTACCCTGAGCTTGGGTCTACCTTAGCACAAACCCTGGGGTCTTACAGAGAGGTATTCCAGGGCTCATCCTCTTTCTTTCTTATAAACCAGGAGGAGGTATACGGAGCGTCCTATAATGTTGTCTACCCACCAGGAGTTTGGTGTGTTTGTCCTGCAGCCAATGGCCCCTGGAATTCTTTCTGTCTTAGTAAGTCCTGTTTGGGTGTGTGTTCAAACAAACATTTGTCCAGAACCATTATTTTAATACCTTGTGGGTATGACGGAGGATAAGAGGGAGGGAAAGGCAGTTGGTTCCAAATCCCCTTCTCTTCCTTCAACTGGAGCAGCTCTATTTAAGAGCATTATACATTGGGGTTTCCCTCTAAGATTTCACTGATACAAGAAAGGATTCTAGTGTTTAAAAACAATCACGGGAAACCATAAATCTAGGAGTTTTTTGGTTTGTTTTGTTATTTTTTTTGGAGTTTTTTGTTTTGTTTTGTTATTTTTTTTAAGTGTTTTTCCAGGACCCATCAGCTCCAGGTCAAGTAGTTGTTTCAATCTAGTTGTGGAGGGCGCAGCTCACACTGGCGCATGTGGGGATCGAACCGGCAACCTTGTTATTAAGAGCACCGCGCTCTGATCAACTGAGCTGACCGGTCGCCCCTAGGAGTTTTCTTTACTGCACTCCCCTCCACCCCTCACGTCCCGATTTCTCTTGTCTTGCCACTGTGAGTATGAGCAGTGTCTGGAACAATACAGGCATATCTCATAGACATTATGTTGGGCTAAAGAAGCCAGACACAAAGGAGTACATATTACATGAATTCACTTAAATGAAGTTCAAGAACAAGCAAAATGAGTTTGTAGTGACAGAAATCAGAATATTGTTTGCTCTGTGGGTGGCGATGTGCTGGTATGACTGGGAAGGGCATGTAGGCCACTTTCCAGGGAGATGGAAATATTCTACATCTCCATCTGGCTGGTGATTATATGGATGTATACTTGTGTAAAAACCCTTGGAGACGCACAGTTAAGGTTTGTGTACTTAATTGTATCTACGTTACAGCTAAAAAATAAAAATCCAGAGCAGAAAACAGTTGCTTTGTCTGGGCACGGTTCAAGGATACAAGTAGGCCAAACAAAATGTTCTATCCTTTCACAGAGGCAAAAGGAATCCGGAGAGTTTGAAGAGAGCCTGGACTTTGATCTGAACTTAGAGAATCCTAGTGGGACCCTAATATCAGTCACTCAGGCCAAACCTGAATCTGGTGAGTGGCGATGGGAGGACTCAAGGAGTCCAGAGGGGACCTAGAGGAGGATGGTGGATCCTTCAGTGCCTGAGACCTGCCTCTAACTCTGCCCTACAAATGGCAGAGTCTTCATTTTTGTGTGCCAGCTCTGATGGGATGCTATGGAACCTAGCCAAATGTAGCCTGGAAGGAGAATGGACCACAGGAAACATCTGGCAGAAAACAGTAAAAATGCCTGAAACCCAAACTCCAGAGACAGACTCACCTATATTTAGTGACATGCATAGCTGGCCAACAAATCCACATCTAAAGACACAGCAGCGTAGAAAAGTGAGTTTGAGGGAAGGGTCACAAATATAGGGGAAGAGGCTCTAGGTTCACCCCAGGAGACTGATGCTTTCTTGACTGAGGAGGGTCCCCTGAAAACGCACCATACATTTCTCCTTCCTCTCTGAGATTCACTCGGGCCCTGTCACTGCCCTCCATGTGCTGCCTGAGTTGCTGGTGACCGCTTCAAAAGATAAAGATGTTAAGCTGTGGGAGAGACCCAGTATGCACCTGGTAAGTGTGTGTGTGTGTGTGTGTGTGTGTGTGTGTGTGTGTGTGTGCGCGCGCGCACGCGCGCGTGCGCGTGCATACTGAAGGGATGTCACAAGAGAGCGAACTTGAACTAGGAAACTACAAAAGATCAAAACTATTCTCTTCTATCCTTTTTGCAATAATGTGTGACTAACGTGTTGTAAATAAAAGGCATTATTAAAGTGAAAGGAACATAAGTTAGTAAGGAGGTCCTAGGCTTGTGGCCCTCATCTCCCTCGTTTTTGTTCCCATTCTAGCTGGGCCTGTTCCGGTGCGAAGGGGCAGTGAGCTGCCTGGAACCTTGGCTGGGGCCTAACTCTACCCTGCAGCTCGCAGTAGGAGACACACAAGGCAATGTATACTTTTTGTCCTGGGAATGAAGATGCACTCTTCAGGGCAAAGATGGCATTTGTGCTAGAGATGCAAAGCCTGCAGATTCTAGTGGCTATTGTCTTGGTAAAATTATAAAAATAAAGTGTCCGAAAATCTCAAATGCAATCCTCGCTACCTGTGTTTTCATGTGGGTTTGGACCAAGAAGGAAAAAAATGGATGTTATAATGTTTCTTTTCTGATTTAACATTATTTTTTACTAGAACTGCAAGAAAGTAACCAGACGTTTAGCAGATATTCCTTGAAACTAGGCTTTAGGAATCTTGTATCATTTGCTGGGCCCAGGACCTGAAGATACCATTCCTGCCAGAAAGGATGAAAGTGATATTGGCCAGCACTTAGTTTACATAGAGAGCTGGAGACTCTCACGTGGTCAAGAAAGAATAAGGGGAGGAACTGTGAGCCAATAGTGCCCCAAGTCAGGACATTTAGAAAGAACTGGAGTAGAACTAGGACAACACTAATTTCCTCTTACAGAAACAGTCCCATCTACTCAGAACTAACTGCCCAGATGGGAGGCAAGAAGCCAGGGTACTGAAAGCAGACGGAGTTGTCTGGCTTTCACAACTTGGAGAGCAGCAGCCACTTGACTTAGAAGCACAAGTCATATAGTAATTTACATTCTTGGAAGAGATCACAAGTCTCTCTCCAAGTGAAGCTCACAAAGATTAAGACGAGTTGAAAGGTGGAATAGTCTTACTGACCAGCGTACCAAGGTCTATAATCCTCTTAAAAGTTCTACAGCCTTATTTTCCTATAATTCTATCTTATGGGAGAGGACATTACCTGAAACCCTTTCTGTGTAAGGGTTAAGGGTCTTCTGTGTCTAAGAATTCAAGGACTTGTATGTGATAAATCAAGGCTATTACAGGATGTTGTCCTGGGTCGGTAGGGCTCTCTCAGAGAAGTACCATTTCACTCCGGTCTAGAAGTGAGTTTTGAGGATGTGGGGAATTGAGGGGTACTGAGTTTTGTTCGTACTGCACCCTGATTCCAGATTGTACATGGAGAAATCACCTGAGGGACTTGACTTTATCTCCCAATGCCGCGTGGTGTCCCTCAGTTAGGATAAAGACATAGGAATACCATCCACTGATAAGTCTTAATCACAGGTCATGTTTCCATCTTTTCTCAAGTGCCTCATGCTAGGGCTTTAAATATACCTTCTAGTCTACCCCCTCCACAGGTACCTTGTGACTAGAAGTCCAAGTTAAGGTAATTTGAAATTTATGGTTTATAATCCTACCCAGAATGCTACAGTGAATCACAGCATGACATCATCCTAAAAGTCGCTGGTCTCAGGCTGTTGCTTTTTACTCCTCTGAAAGTGTAGGCCAAGGAGGAAGCAAAAATGTCTGTCTTCCACACTCTAAAAAGTTCTATAAAAACACCCCAGCTACGGCTAGAGGAATGGGCTGGAGAAAATGAAGCAAAGGCTAACTTGCTCAATAGACTCAGCCTTGTTGGCCAGGTCCATTTGAAGTGTTTTCTTCTGTCTTTCTTATCTTGGAGATAAATATACAGCCAGGTCATAGTATAATTGCTATGAATGAAGACAGGAAAGGACTCTAGGTAAAAGTAAATAAGTACCCAAGGGAGTTGAAGGGAAAATCAATTTAGGTTTTACATTAAATATCTTCTGCGTTCTTATCATTAAACAGAATTTCGGTGTCTCCCAGTGTCTGGACAAGTTCCACAATTATAGCCACTGGATTGTAGAATCATAGGACATTGGAACAGTTTTATCTTCTCTTACCCATCCATACAGGCAACTTTTGCATATGCCCAAATTTTATACATGCTTTTACACATCTGTGCACCATCTGTTTTTGAAATCTAGAGTGAACTACTCAAAGTTTGGTTTGTGGACTAGTGCCAGTCCGCAGATTATTAATGGTTCACAATGACGTAGGTGTAGGAGTTGAGAGTAAGCATTTAGAAACTTACAGGAATTTGAAGTGATCTTATATCTGACAAATTTAATAAAATTAAGGCTTGTATCTTGTATGATTTTTGTTTCATTTTCCTAATAACTCATTTTTATTATATTTACAAAAGTATTGGTTCATGATAGATTAGACATTAAAACAAAGAAACAAACAACTGTTCATCACGGACAGTTTGAGAAGCACTACTCTAGAGAGAGTGGGTAACAAAGTGGCGTAAAGCATGGACTTGGAACAAGACTGCCTGAGTTCATGCTTCCCTTTCCCATCTTTAGAACAGGCACAAGAATGGTGCCTATTTCGTGGGGCTGTCGTGAGGATTAAATAAGTTAAGATGGGTAAAACCCTTAAAACAGTAGCTGACACTTTTGTGGTAAGTGTTCAGTAAGTGCTAGCTTGACTGTTCTTTTATTCATCCAGTGGTGTAAGTTTCACCTCGTTATTCTTCCTCAAAAATGTTTTGGTTATTGTATAGATTTAACTGATATTCTCTCAGATACCTCATGTTTCTATCCAGGACGAGGGTATGTTTTGTATCACTTAGGATATTGAGGTTACGGTGTGGTAACAACCCCAGAATCTTTAAGTAGCAAAGGTTTATTTCTTATTCATGCCATTTCCCAGTGAGGGGGCTCTGCTCTACTTTGCTCACACTTAAGAGATCTATGCTTCACTGACTCCAAAGGCAAGAAACAGGAAATGTGGCAAAAACCCTGTTGGCTCTAAATCTTCCACTTGGAAATAAAATATATCACTTCCATTCGTATATTATAAGTATGAGCAAAGCAAGTCACGTGGCCCTACCTATTGTCCAAGGAGAGGGAGGTATCATCCTACCATGTATCTGAAGAAGAACAAGGAACCAGATACAGTTACAGCGCTGAAGAACCTGTCTGTGTTGATGCTTCTCCAGTGGAGTGGCTCTTAATTCTTCTTTTAAAAAATCATTTAAGAGTTCCATGAGTTGCAAAGATAGTACAGATTATACCTGTGTACCCTTCATCCAGCTTCCTCTAATGTTAACATCTTATATAAACATGCTACATTTATCAAAACTAAGAAATTAACTGGCACAGTATTAACTAAGACATGATTTGTCCACTGATGTCTTTATCTTGTTCCAGGGTCCAATCTAGAATACCATGTTGCATTTAGTCATCATGTCTCCCCAGTCTCCAATTGTGAGAGTTTTTCAGTCTTTCCATAACCTTGACACTTTTGAAGGGTGCTGATCAGGTGTTTTGTAGAATGTCCCTCAGTTTGGCTTTGTCTACGGTTTCCTCATGAATAGACTGAGATCACGGATTTAAGGGAGGAATACAAGAGATGACGTGGTCGTCTTGTTACATCATATCAGAGGCACATGTATCAACATGACTTACTTTTTATCACTAGTGATGTTAATCTTGATCACTTTTAAGCTTTAGTTGATGTTTGCCAGGTTTTTTCTAGTGTACCTTTTCCATACTCTGTTAGAGGCAAGTCACTAAGTCCAGCTCACACTCAAGACGAGGGGTATTAAAGCTCCAGGAGGGACAGGTATCAAAGAATCTGTGGTCGTATGTTAAAATCACCACAGTAATCAATAAAGTCTGAGGTAGGTTTTTGGAGACAATGCCAATGTCCTATTTCACTGACTAATTTTAGCATTCATCCATTGATCTTGACTGCAGCAGTTATTACTACAGTCTTCTAATGGTTTTCTATTTCCCTAAACCTTCAACATTAATTGAAATTCTTCTGAAAGGAATATTAATCTTTTCCCCATTTTTTTAATCTATTGGGTCACACATTTCTTAGAAATACACTTATAAACAAGTTGAAATTTTGTATCCTACTGCACCCTTTTATAAATGATTGGACAAAAGTTTTAAATTGTGATGAGGACTAATTTATCTATTTTCTTGGGTTGCTTGTGTTATTGCTATTATATCTCAGAAACTATTGCCTAATCCAAAGTCACAATGATTTCCCTCTGTATTTTCTAAGCTTATAGTTTTAGCTCTTCATTTAGGTCTTTGATACATTTTGAGTTAATTTTTGCATGTAGTATGAGGTAATGTTCCAAACTGATTACTCTGCATGTGGATATCCAAGCACCATTTATTGAAAAGACTATTCTTTCACCCATTTAATAGTCCTGGCATCGTTGTTAAAAAAAAAATTGACCATAGATGCATGGGTCTATTTCTTGACTCTCAGTTTTATTGATCTATGTGTCATCTTTATGCCAGTGCCACAGTCTTGATTACTATGGCGTTGGTAGTAAGTTTTGAAATCAGGAAGTGTGAGTCCTCCAACTTAGTTGTTTTCCAAGGTTGTTTTGGCTATTTGAGATCCCTTTGCAATTATATATATGAATTTTAGGTTTGTCTTGTCCACTTGTGCAAAAAAAACGGTTGGAATTTTTATAGGAATTCATTGAATCTGTAGATTGCTTTGGGGAGTATTGCCATCTTAATAATAGTCTTCCAATCCATGAACAGAACATCTTTCCATTTGTTTAAGTCTTCTTACATTTCTTTCAACAACGTACTATAGTTTTCAGTGTACAAGTTTTGTGCTTTGGTTAAATCTATTCCTAATTATTTTTTGATGCTGTTGTAAGTGGAATTATTTTCTTAACTTCCTTTTCAGATTATTCATTGTGTGTACAGAAATACAATTTTATTTTTGTAAATTGACTTTGTATCCTGCAACCTTGTTGAACTCGTTTATTATTTCTAATTTCTTTTTGTATGTATTCTCTGGGGCTTTTTATATATTAGATCGTATAACATTCAAATATAGTTTCACTTCTACCTTTTCAATCTGGATGTCTTTCTATTCTTTTTCTTGCCTAATTACTATGGCTAGAGCCTTGTACTGAATGGAAATGGTGAACGTAGACATTCTGGTCTTGTTCCTGATCTTAGGAATGCTTTCAGTGTTTCTGTGGGTTTTTTGTAGAAGTCCTTTAAATTGAAAAAGCTTCCTTCCATTCTTAGTTTGTTGAATGTTTATCATGAAAAGGTGTTGGGTTTTGCCAAATGCTCTTTCTGGTCATGTGAGTTTTATCCTACATGGGTTGATTTTGATATGTTGAACCAACCTTGTATTCCTGTAGTAAATCTCACTTGGTCATGGTGTGTAATCCTCTTTATAAGTTGCTGGTTTAAGCTTGGAAGTATTTTTTTTTTTTTTTTTGCATCTATATTCTTCAGGGATATTGGTCTATAGTTTGCTTTTCTTGTGATATCTATCTGGTTTTGGTTTTATACTGCCTTGTAGAATGGGTTGGGGAGTATTCCCTTCTCTTCTATTTTTTAGAAAAGTGTAGTTTATTCAGTTTTAACAGTAGCATAGTATGTCAGTGAGTGAATATATTTAAGTAGTTCCCTATCTATGGATCATTTTGCATATAACAATGCTGCAGTGACAACATCTATGTAATCATGTAAATCTATAATTTTTACAGGGTGTATACATTTTAAATTTTGATAGATATTGGCAGTCTTATCTCTAAAAAGTCACAGGCTATTGTTTCATTTACATAAACTTCATTGTTATCTAATGAAGGGTATTGTGTGTGTGCATCTTTGGTTGCATGTCTTCACAAATAATCAGAAGGTCTTTGGATCCTTGGACTTGGGTACTTCTTAGATGGAGCAAGGTATATCAAATCTCATTCTACTTCTCTCCTTTCCTTCACAAGATGTATTTCGTCTTAGTAATAGTCATCCAAGTGCTTTCCCAATTTTTGGACATCTGCTGAGTCCTAAGATGCTAAGTGGTGGGAGACCTGGCCTGCAGTTGGTAAACAGGGGGAAAAGGCAAGATTGGAAAAAAGGGACCAATTCAGCCTTTGCTGCCTCTTCTCTTCCTATAATAACAAACCAGTTCCAGTTTGTAGAAAAATTGAATTAAATGGGAAAAAGCATTAGCTTCAATTAGTATTCCCCAATGCACAGACTATTCTGCTGTTAAAGAACAGGATTCCATAGGATGTAATGTACAACATAGGGAATAGTCAATAGTATCACAGTAACTTTGTGCAGTAACAGATGGTTACTAGATTTATTACAGTGATTACTTCGTAACATACAAATGTTGAATAACTATGTTGTACATCTGAAACTCATATAATGTTGTATATATGTCAACTCTACTTTAATAACCAAACAAATAAACAAACAAAAAAGCCCCAAGTTCCTGAGTAACCTGCAGCTAGCAGTGAGAGACACAGAGCACTTATACTTTCTGTCATGGAAATGAAGATACACTAACATCAGAAGAAATATGTGCTTGCAGAAGTAAAGCCCAAAGAAGCCAGTAGTAGATTTGTACTATTTTTATTACATAAAATGCAAGAAAATTCAAAATTACTACAGTGACTATTTTCTTAAAGATCATTTATTTATATTCTCTGGTTTGTTTCATATCAACATTACCACAGTTGCAGGAAATTAAATCGAACCTTTAGAAGGTATCGCATACGGACCTGGTTGGGATTATAGACAATAAATTCATTGTAGTTGAGGGTGTAACCCTCCGGATTCAGAATTCCTGTGTCATGTGCTGGTCCTAAGGGCACTGTACTCCCATTCCTGCCAAATAGAGGAAAGTGTGTCAACCACTACCTCTGGTTCAGAAGTTGGAATAGAGAAAGTAGAGTCTTATCTGGCCAAAAGGAGTTTTCTGGCCATCAAGACTCTGAGTACTTACAGGGTGATGAAGCTTGCAGGATTGGGAGCCATCTTGCCCAGTCCCTTGGTGCTGTGTTTGCCCTGAAGTAATCCTTCTGCCTCTGGATTGGACTCTAGTAGCTCATTACACTGACCTAGAGCTACCTGCAAAGCAAACAATCTTTGAACACCCACATCCTACTGAGAATTGGATGGCTCTAAAGCCAACAGAAAATCCCACCAGTATTTTCTTCCCATATTCCAGTAGAGGAATTCAATGGAATAGAAGTTGTATTTGGCTCCCCTCTCAAATTATCCCAGGTGAACCTCTTGGTTCTGTGGTCAAACTTTTCTTTGGAATAGGAACTAATAATAAACTAATAGGGATCACGTGTTCCTGCCTTACCTCTGATAAGAGCAATAGTCCAGTATCCTTTAGACGAGAGGCAAAGCAGTAATTGGCACTCTTGGAAGACATGTCAGCAAAGTAGATTCCTTTTCCAAACTGAAATATATATATACCAAGGTCAGCTGCTTAACCTATGGTGTTAGAAGGGTGATTTGTCCCACTGACCCTGTGTTCCTAAACACAACAGAGACCCTGTTCCATTTCCCCTCACAATTATGTTCTAGAGAAGCTAGAAGCACTGGTCAATCTCTGCTTTTTTGGGGAAAGGATGGATATATTTAGGAATTTAAATAAAGAACGATATCATAGAAAGAGCTTGGAAGGGTACCACCTAATTCCAATCTAGAAAACAAGGGGGGAGGGGAAGGACTGAGAAAATGATTGTATCCTTTGCCCTGTGCCTCCTTCCAGGGTTCAATTTCTACTCACCATGTAACCTGTGATGGGAGCCTCAGAAGGGGCAATTCGAAGCCCATGGCTCAGGATTCCCACCCAGTTACTCAGCCTGGAACCGTGCCATAGCAGCATCCTAAGGAAAAGCCATTATTATTGTATTCTCTGTTGCTGTCCTGCAAACATAGGCCATAAGCATAAAAAAGCCAACAAAGCCTTCCTTCTCTGTAAATTCCATAACTGCACTGCAGGTAAGGGAATGTCTTATCAAACCCAAAGCTAAACTGAGACCTGTTTTGAAGGTCCTCTCTGAAGGCTTCTTTCTCATCCTCCTTCTCTACTTCAAAAACATCCAGCAAGGTCATGGTGTAGTCACTGTGTGTGGGAGCATGGGTAGACTGCAGGTACTGAGAAATCACCTGTGAAAAAGAATGAAAGAAATGGTCGATGTGGACTCTTTATAAAAGACCAGGCTGAACTGAAGAACGTCAGGGCCTCTGATATACACTGGCAGACCTTTCTGCTCCCAAATAGTCTCATAAAGCAGTTCGAAAGAGCTTTACCTTCCCAAATTCCTAGTAAATAGAAATTCTGCCCCATATGAAAGTTTGCTCTTAAATCGAAGTAGCCAGAAAACGTGTGTGTGGGGGGGTGGGTCTTAAAAGTATGAAAATAAGTGGTCGTTTTTCTTACTTTGAACTCATAACTTTCATGGTCTAAAGGGCTCAAGGCACAATGTAGTTTTCTATAGTGTTGGTCCAGTGGGTGTTCTGGGCTTTGCAGCTCTGTCTTCACCAACTTAAGGGCAATTTCGATGTCTCCCAAAGCCTGACAAGATGAGATATAGAATCAGTGTGGGAGGAACCCAGGATGAGAGATTTAATACTTCTAATATACACATCTCTTACCTCTAGTAGTTGTACTTTTTCTGACAGTTCTTTTTCTGTCCGGATTAATGGAGGGGTACGGAGTCTAAGGACAGAGATACAACCCATAGTAAGTCTCTGATAAGGGGCACATGACTAAAAATAACAGACTAAAGATAGGTCCTTTATAAAAAGGTATAAGAAACTGGGGTTTTCCATTTGAGAGAGAGATTAAAGAGATTTTAACTTCCAAATATATAGAGATATGATGTATATACTCTTGAGTAGGATAAAACAAACTATATAGTTTGATAAAACAAACTATATAGATTTTGACATTTGAGACGAGTTGAAATTCATTTTCATGTGATCTTTTTTTAAAAAAAAAAATAATATATATCACCATCAATAAGGAATAGTTGGGATATAGTTCTGTCTAGAAGCAGTAGACCACTCAAAGTTATTTCTAGGTCACAGAGCTCTATAAAGCAACATAAAGAATAAAATAAGCACCAGAATACAGAATCAACTGTATTTAGATAAATGTATACAGAATCAACATGTATCAAGATAAATGTATTTTATATACCTAATATCATTTGAGTTCATAGAAATGGTGTTGGTGTGGTTACAGTCACCTTAAAGAATAGGAAATAGAGGGTATTATGCCTGAAGGTGTTTTACTTGTTAGTTGGATAATAAACCCATTCTCTCTTGAGTTGGTAACTTCCACTTGGTCAGAGAATATGGTTGCAATCAGGCCAGGAGACTGCATCCCATACTTGCAAGCTGATTAATTAGGCTATCTATAAGTCATTTTGGCTCTGTATCTATTCAAGATGATCATTTCCTTAGAAATGAAATATTAAAAAGATTTTAGTTGCTGGAGTGATATAGGGGATATGGTTGGGTAATAATAGCACAGGCCTTACCCAAAGTCATGTGGGATCCTGGTGTAGAATTCATTGCATGCTTCCATGAGAGCTCGTCCATGCTGGCCAGCCTGAATACAATCCTCAATCTTCTTAAGAGACTGGTAACCTGCCTTGATTTGCGCCACTGTCAGCTTCCCTGCAGGCCCAGCCAGAGATGAGACTCCACAACAAAGGTCCTATCCTATAAACTCTATTTATGTCCCTGCCCAACAAAGACTCTCACCTTTCAACTTTGAAAATAGTCCCTCCTCCCTCCACACAACCCCTCCCCACATCTCTCCTTCCTCATTAACATCAGAAAGCTTTCAATCATGATGGTGAAAAAATATCCCATTAAAGGAAACAGGAAAAAGAGAATGGAGGATAGAATGTGAAGTCCTACCAAGTGGGGCTTTCTTGGTATCATATTTCATTTCTATCATCATCTCTTCCATGGCCTGGACATTACAGATCAACTTTATCAGCTCCTGTACACGACTATCTAGCTGTGACTCTGGTTTCAAGGGGAATTTAAGAGATTCCTCTTTCTTTGCTTCCTCTTCATTCTATAGCAAAAAAAAAAAGAAAAAAGAAAAAAGAAAAAATCATAAAATCTGTAAGGATCCATTTTCAGCTCCCTGCAAGGACTGACTCTACAGTATCTCTGGCAGGTGAACATCAGCCTCTGCTTGAACACAGGCCCCTGCCAGTATTCACCTTGTCAGTATTCAGTGTGACTTCCACCTTCTAGTCCTGCTCTGCTTTTTCACAGTTAAACACCCAGAATAAGCCTAACAGGCCTTCCTAACACGATGCCATTAAGTATATAAAAACGGCTATTATGTCTCAGATCTTCTCATCTTGAAAAAAAAACTAAGATTTCTCCAGGACAGTTTTCAGCATCCTGTTTGCACTTCAGTTTGGCAAAGTTAATTTTTTTTTTTTTACTGTGGTATATAACTCAGTAAGTGAAGACAACGTAAAATATAGTTTTATCTGACTCTTACTCCTCTCTTGATCCATAACATTAAACTTCTGGAAACGGGACCTAAGATTTTTTTAAGGACCTTAGTAAATAACAGACTAGAAAAGCACATTCTATCCTCATTCTACAGCCCCTTCAAGGCTACCAATATGACTGAAAGTTACCCCTGAGGGAACTGTAATTTTTTCTTAGGTGGGAAACAGCAAGACTCAAAATATCCTGGCCTGTTGTGGTCTAGTACCTAATCTAAGCCATTCTGCTGGACTTCACCTTGGTTAAGAAGAAATAGTATTTCCCCTAAACATACAGTCAGTTTACCTGAGTACTGGTGGTATAATCCATTTGTAGGATATCATATTTTCCAGGTACCTTCTCAAACTTCCCACGATCCTCCCAATTGTTTTTTGTTTTGTCAAGGAATCTGTCAAGTCCAAGGTGGTGAAAAAAAAGTAAGGGTCTATTATTATGGATGGGCTTGCAATTGTTGCCTTACAATATCTCCAAACTTTATTTCCCACAACAGAGCTCTATTACACATCAATTGGATTCTAAATTAGGACGCTGAATAAACAGTAAAGCTCTGAAAACAAAGGTAACAAAAAATAGGGAAAAAAGGACACTTGGGTTTCCCAAAGGCCCTGAAACACCACAAAAGTCATTGAGATTCAAGACAAAAGATCCCTATCCAATCCCTTTCTCTGAAAGAAATGTTCCCAGAGACTCCAAGAAGTTCTTCATATCATAGTAAAATAATTTTTTAAACTCTAGATGGATACTCTCATCCCACTTTTCCCAAATTCCGTAAATTGTTGGTTATGTGCTAAATATATTAAATCTTCTGTTTTTAGTCAATTTCGAGGTTCCAGGTGATATAATCACTAACTAAGGATGAAGTTTAGTGCTCTAATCACAGAATGTCATTGTGGAAATACATTAACATTTAAGCCAAATCACACTTATTATAGAATTCTTAAAGAAGATACATCCAAGAGGAAGAAGGGTATTTTTTTGTACTCGTTTCTTAGCACTCACTTCTTCTGAAAGATTTCCTTGGCCTTGCTGAGGTCCCCTGAACAAGACACCAAGTTGTGTTGCCCCATTTTCCCAACTGCAAAGTAAATGCCACACATAAGATGGTTCCCTGTCCCCTAAAGCAAGAAGAGTTCTCTAATAGTAACAAGCCAGCTCTCTAAGGTCTCTGCTTAGCATCTGACAAATGGGTGAGGGGAAAAGGGTAGAAGAAGATGAAAGGGCTTAGGGAACTGATCCTGTTGATTAGTTACCTGCTAACTGCCATAGTTAGTGAGCAGCGCTAGCAGACCAATCACAGAGTTCTCACTCTCTGTGATTGAGAACTGGCTGCTCATACTTTTTCCAACGGAAACTTCCTAATGAGGATGCCTGCCATTCCCCAGTTTCAAAAAGCACAATTTGACTCCGGAGCTCCTCCCAGGTTACAAAGCCTCAATTCCACCAATTTAAACCCAGAGGATCCTTTGGCTACTCACTAAGTTGCTTCTAGCATTCTGAGTGACAACACAGAAAACCCGTAATAAAAGTCATTACCTCGGCCCCATCTCATCCAAACACTGAAGTTCCTCTGGGCATCATCTTCTAATAGCTGAATCAGATAGTACTTGTTGTTGTTGAACTGGAGATTGGTCTATCATGAGTGAAACAAATATGAACAAAAAGAGGTTTGTAAATAGAGGCTGCATAAACCAGTGACTGACTCTTCCTTGATCAGAGGTGCCAGTAATTGCAGTAAGGCAAAGGCTAGCATGGGGCAAGAAAATCAGATTCTTGTGAGACTAAGGATTTAAGGAAGGGTTTCTATATGAAACTTTAGATTCCTAGGAATTAAAGCTGGAGCCTGGAGGCTTCCTAAAACTTTCTAACCAACCTCAAATATCCTATATTGTTTGGTTCCTTCTGTGTTTTTCCTGTCTTAGCTCCCTCCATAAGTACTTCCTAAGCTATATGTGTTTTCCAGCTCCCAACAATTTTGATGCCCCAAAGGTCTGTAACTATTATGCTTATTTGTTTAGATAACTTACTCTTTAATAGTTCAAATTACAGCTGTGTTTTGTCAGCTGCAGCAATTTGACAATGAATTGAGCGCAGGACGATGTCAGGAGGGGATAGAAGAAAAGGAGAAACCACTGCCACATCTGTCCCATACCTAACCTGAGCCGACTTGGAAACATTCAGATAGAATGTGACTAGTATCTTAAAAGAGGCATACTGTGAATACTTACTCAGAGTGAGGACAGGGAGTGTATGAGAAGGAACAGCAGCTTGTGCTATAAGGTTGAGTCCTGGTTATCCAGGCACTCTTTTTCCTTGTTAAGTGTGCTGCCCCTTCCTACCCTCTACTGCTCACATTACAGACTCATAGGATGTTAGGACAAAAAGGGGCCTTCAATTTTTTTTATTTGCTCATGATATTGTAAATGAAAGAAGCAGGGACAAAGGAATGCTAGGTAGCTATATACGATGGTTCAAATATGAAGAGATATTCAGGAAATATATTAACCAGGCAAATGTATTATCTCTTTGAAACAACAGAAATAAACAATGAGAAAAATGTTCAAAAAAAAAAAAAGAACAATTTAGCATAAAAATTTTAAACTTTAATAAGGGCAAAAAGTATGCCATAAAGAAAATCAAAAGGCAAATGACAAATTTGGAAAACATATAAGCAATTTATATTATAGATGAAAGACTATTCTCCATATTAAATAAAGTTTCTTGAAGACAGTAAGAAAAAGCCCAACAACCTCCTAGGAAATGTGTGAAATGATATGAACAGACAGTTCAAAGTTTCAATAAAAGAAATCTGCAAAGAGATCTGCTTCATATCGAGGACTCCACATCAGGTAGACTGCACTAGGGCCATGCACTTGGGAGTATGAAGCACTAGTGGCTAGCATAAAGGACTCCAGAATTAAACTGGGCACTGGGACACTGTCATCAGTTACCAAGAAGAAATTCCCATACATAGAATGGCTCCTCCCCTTACCTGGTTTAGCATGACATCATACACATCATTCCCTTCACAGTAAACATGGGCCTGGAAAGAAAAGAAAAAATCTGACATTTATATAGTCTCAGCCTTGATGAAATCTTAAGTGAGGATCTAAATTTTCTTATCCCTCAAGGTGTCATTCTCCAGCACTACCAATATCCATTTTTCAGGGAAAGAAATACAAAAGTATGTTTTTTCACAAGTAAGATGTCATTCCTATAATGAAAACATGTTGGCTTTTGGTAATTACAGAAACAAATGATTCTAATTCAGTTAAAGGAAAGCTGCTCCAGAGAGAGACTTTTTTATGGATTCTTCAAATTTTTTTCCCATTCATCAGTAACTCATGCCATACTAGGGCACAGTTTCTCATTTCTTCTTTGATAATGATATAATTTTCTAATTGAGAAAGAAAATGAGGTGTGGAAAGTTGATGACAACCCCAGAAGTTAACCATGTTAAAATCACTGATTATTGACCCCAAACCTCACCACTCCCATCTCTTAGCCTTGGAGAAAATTAATCACTAGGAATATTTTGGAGAGGACGTGTAAAATGAAAAATAGCAATATTCCAGATGGGAATCCCAATAACAGAACACTGCTCTCTGAGAAATCAGTGGGCCAAGGAGTCTCTTACCTTTTCCACCTTGAGGGTGCACTCTGGGTCCACGGGAACTTTGCCCTTTAACAGCAAGGTCTTCACAGACTCTGAGGAAAGACAGATTTGTACTATGGTTACTTGTATGGGAATCGTGGTTAGACAGAAACCTGTCATAATTAATTTTGCCCTTTCTAAGCAATCCTGATCTGCCCCGCCTCAATCTGTCTTAAATACATGAAACTGAAGTTTACAAGAAAATAGATTAGTCCTGTGCTATCCCCCACAGATAGAAAGTTTATTATATCTTCAAGAAAGGAAGAGATAAGAGTTGAAAGAAAAAGATATCCCCCACTCTCACTCCTCCCAGAGACCTCCTTGCTGCCTCATGTCCTCTCTGGCCTACAACATGAAGCTGACCTTTCGTATCTTCTGTTCTGTCCTTCTCCACCTTCTCTCCAGTCACAGGCTCCTTTGTCACCCCCTGCCTCTGGCATCTTCTAGTTTTCTTGGCAGGAGGTGAGTCTTCTGTAGCTGTGTTGCCATTATTAACTGTTTGAGTTTCATTTGCTGCTATAGAAGCTAAGGGCAAGAAGAATGGCAGAAAAAGATGCAAAAGAAAGAATGAGTACACAGTGAATATAGCCCTTCTTTGAAAAAAAAAACACCATCTTTTTAAAGAGATGGTTTAGGATGGTTTTGTAAGTTTACAAAGAAATAATAACAACTCTTGATAACAGTCTGAATAATTGCTTCCTAAATTGCTATTCTAGCCAAATAAAATAAAATAAAATACTGAAAATAAAATGGAGCCACAGGGCTCTTGTGAGTTCATAGCGCGATGCATGATTCTCACAGCCTGCTTATGGCTTCTGTTTACTTGTGTCCAAATACCTATCTTTAAACTACCTTTGATAGTATGAGATAATGGTTACTAGAGTGCTCTGGAGTCTGTGTGGACCCTAGAGCCTAGCTCTGACTCTTTTAGCTGTAGAAGCCAGCAGTAGTTATTTCATCTCTGTACCTCAGTTCCCCCAACTGTAAAATTCGGAGGATGACAACAGTATTAAATCTGTAGGATGGCCCTATGCATTTAGGAACATATTACACAAAGTAGAGACCTCATCGATTCTAAGACTTGAATTTTACTACCTCTGAACCTGGGATGCCTCTTACAAAGGAGGTGAATCATGTTTTAACTGGAAGCGTTTTTCCTTTCTTAGTGGTACATAAAATAACACCTTACAATTAATTTCTCCTAATTGTATGGCATTAGATATTTACAATAGTGCTGGCACTACGTTAGTTGCTGTAGGTCCACAATTCTGTAATCCATAAAGCTCTAAAAGCCAAATATTAACAGTTTAGCACAAAAACTAGTTTGGTGGCCAGGAGCAGGTCAGGGGGTGACAGAAGGGGTAGGAGCTAGGGGGCTCCATTTCTTTTACGACTTCCGCCCAGCAGCATTCTACTCCTCCCCAACAACAAACTCACAACTTCGCATCCGGCTGCTGCTAGTCCCCCGACGCCGAGCAGCCATGAAGCCCGAATGTTTGCGTAATCGATCCTTTCCCCGGACTCGCCGACCTGGAGCCAGAAGGCGGGAAAACGCAGCGCGCGTGCGTCCTAGCGAGAAGACGCCCACAAGGGTCAGGGGAGACACACCTTCTATTTGCATGTCGCTATGTGTTGTGGGAAGTCACCCTACTCGTGAAATGTCTTTAGGTACAGGAACCTTATATAAACTGGGTGTGGCGCGGTTTACGCATAGGGCGGAGGGAAGCTCATCGGTGGGGCTACGAGCTGAGTGCTGTGCTGTCACTCTACCCCATGTCCCTTGGGAAGGTCTGAGACAAGGGCCAGTAGCGGCCCTAACAGGGCCCTCCCTGAGCTTCGGGGAGGTGAGTTCCCAGAGAACGGGGCTCCGCGCGAGGGCAGACTGGGCAGGAGATGCCGTAGATCCCGCCCTCGGGCAGGGGCTCGGTGGATGCCTCCTTAGCCGGAGCTTGGAAAAGACTCACGGCCAGCGAAGTGAGTTCAATGGCTGAGGTGAGGTACCCCCCCGGGGGGCCTCATAACCCAATTCAGACTACTCTCCCCCGTCCTCTTTTGAGGAAACAAACGTCCGTAATGCTGGGACAAGTATTAAATCGTTCTAGAATATAACTGCTACATCGCGACCGTTGTTTGCTGGGGAAGAAAAGAGAGGAAACCGCAGAGCCCCTTTCGGGACACAGGATGCAAACTAGGAGAATGCGTATCAACTCGCAGAGAAACCTTATCTTCTGGATTTTAGAAAGGTAGTGCGTACTTGGTGACATTAGGTCAAATGTTTGGGTCGGGGCAGCGAGCGCACTTAAGCAGATCTCTGATTCTTCATCCTAGACTCTGAATCAAAAATAGACATTTTTAACAAGAACAACAGATAATTTTGATATTAGTGATTTTCATTATATAAATGTAAACGTATACACTCATTACATCAACAAATATTTATTGGACATCTTGTTGGGTCCTTGGGATACAATAGTCTAGCCAAAATAGGGATATTTCATTTCTTCATGGAGCTTATAGTCCAGCTGGGGACAGATATTAACCAAGTAATCACACAACCCAAAGTAAAACAACCAATGCTTTAAGAAGAAGCGTATAATATGTACGAAGGGCAGTTCTAATGGGAGAGCAAATTGGGGAACTTATCACTGAGGAATGACAGGAGTTGAACTGGATCGGAAGAATCAGTAGATGAAGAGGGGAGACACGGAGTGGTTGGAGCAAGGAGGGCAACAGGAAGTGTGGTGTGAAATGAGCTGAAGAGGCAGCCAGTGACCACAGCAAGCCATGCTTTCTTTTCAGGCCAAGGCTAGAAACTGTGCTTTGTCCCAATATGGATGTGTGTGTGTGTATGAACGATAGCTGGATTAAGGACTAACATGTAAAATAAAACTTGCAAATTCTTAGGCAGAAATTACACATAAATATCTTTTAGACCTTGAGGTAGGGAACAGGATTCTTAAAAGACAAAAGTCACTGAGTATAAGAGAAAATATTGATAAACTTGGTTATATTAAAATTAAGAATTCTTGTTCATCAGACATAAAGTTTAGAAAGAAGAAAACAGAATTCTCAGTTTTTGCATGAGACTTGATTATGAAAAAAATCCAGAAGAAACTACAGGATACTTTTTTTCTTAATAGGAAAGCTTAGCAAGTCCGACAGAAAATAACACGTAAGAATAAATTGCATCTTTATAAAAGAGCTTCAAACAAGTAGAAATAAAAAGTTTGGAAAAGATACCATTTATAATAACATCAAGGCATATTAAATACTTGGGAATAAATCTGACAAAATATCGGTGCCCAACAAATGTTTCTTGGCTTGAACTGGATTGGTTAATCTATTCTGATTGGTTAATTATTCTGACATTTCAGTGGTAAGTCGAAGCCTGTTTCATCTGACTTAATTATGGCACAAATAAATTAGACTGGTCTAAAAGGCATTAATTGGAGATAAGGAAACATACTAAAATGGAAAATTTATTTAAAATAGCTAATAGAGCTTTCTCTGTGTACTAGACACTGAGCTAAGTGCCTTACATGCATAAGGTCATTTACCATAATGATAATAGCTAGAATTTATTTGATGCTTACTATATTATTTCTCACAACATCCCTACAGGGTAGGTATTATTATCCCCATTTCACTAATCTGTGGAAACTGATTTATAAAAATTTAAGTAACTTATTCAAGGTCACACGTGTTTGTTACGGCTGCCATTAGTAAGTACCACTGACTGTGTTGCTCAAACAGCAGAAATTACCTTCTCACTTACCTTTACCTGAGGATTAGAAATCCAAGATAAGTGTCAGCAGGGTTGGTTTTTTTCTAAGGTCTCTCTCCTTGGATTGTAGATGACTGTCTTCTTCCTGTATCTTCCCATGCATGGCTTTCCCCAAGTGTGTGTCTTAATCTCGTAATAAGGACACTAGTGGTATTATAGATTAGATCCCATTTATATGCCCTGTTGTCCTTTAATTACTTCTTTAAAGGCCCTACTTCCAAATACAGTCATATTCTGAGGTACTAGGGGTCAAAACTTCAACATATGCATTTTGTGGGGGATGAATGGGGGACCCAATTCAGCGCATAACACAATTCCTAAGAGACAGGGTCAGATATGAGTAACTCCAAATTTTATTCTTATCCACTAGGCTAATGTATTCTTCAATTTCATGACAGTAATTACCATCCCACGCACATTTTTTAAAATTTATTTTTTAGTTTTTGCTCAGTTTTTTCTTCTCTAGTTAATTATTTTTTTAATGGTGGTCAGAGTGAGAATTACTGAAAATATATTTTGAAGATATGAGTTTTTTATAGTCAGATACACAATAAACAAATATGGCAAAATATAGACAATTGTTAAATCTAGGTAATAGGCATATAGATATCCGTTATATTCCTTTCTCTGCTTTTCTGTATGCTTAAAATTGTAATAACAAATTGAAAAATTTAAGGAAAAAATGATAAATTGATAAATTAATCAAAATAAGTGTAACTAAAAAGAAGCACTAACCACAAATCAAGACTTCATATCCTAATAAGTGAACATTTTAGGTGGTATTACTGATTATAATGTGATATTCTTATGATTTATTTAAATTTCAATTTTATCTGCAGTCTAGATCAACATATAATGACACGGAAAATGCATTAATCAAGCTAAAATACAAAGTACATAAATTCTGGGAAAGTCTACATATTTCAAAAAAGCAAATTCTATGAAAAGCAGGGATTTATGAAGTCAAGATTAAACAAATAGGCCTTTAAAATAGGAACTCTTCCTAATGACCAGTTGTTTGGCTTTGTATCACATTGGACTGAGCAACTAGCACCCATGTCCTGACAAGAATCATTTAGTTCATACACGAGATCATGCAACTTCAAGTAGCTAAAGCAATCTATAAATAGATAGGAGTTATTTTATTTGGGTTGCAAGAAGGTATAGAAATATTTTCTAGTAAAATTTCTGAAATCCTAGAATACATAAAATATAACGAGGAAAAATAGCAGGGACAGGAGAAAAATGACAAAGAATCAGGAGGACGAAGAGAAAGGGAGAAAAGAAGAGGTAATACATTTATACAATAGTATTTTGTCAACATAAAAAATGTCCAAATCTGTAGAGAATTTTTGTGAGTTTATTTGAGCCAAACTGATGACAAATGCTGGGGAGCAAGATCTCAAATGCTCTGGAAAAATGGCAGTTTTGCAGCTTATTTTATACATTAGAATCAAAGGAGAAGACATAAAGAAGGTACATGAAATCCTTTGGTGGTAGATTAAGGAGGCAGAATAAAGCATAGCAGAGAAATTTCTAGGATTGGATAATAGGCAAAATGGAGAAACGCATACTTCTTTTATATTAGTGGGTATAGGATAATTAATAATGAACATTTACAGCACATAGAGATGGTATTCAGGGAACAAGATAATAACGTGGGCTTCTGTTGTCTCATCCTCTGGTGGTCTTGTGCTCTGATGCCTGCAGTTGTGCCTTCGAGGGGTAGGGAAAGAAAATTATTCTGACATTTCAAAGGTATGTTATCCCAGATGCATAAGAACAAAAGCCAGAGCTCACTTAAGGTAAAGACTCACCTTTGCTAAGGAAGATAAAGGCCTGGGATGTGACTACCTGCTATAACTTGCCCAGTTAGGAATCTGTGATCAGACCATCTTGTGTGGTTACTTTTGGTCACTGAGCTTGTCAGGCCTGCCATGTGGCCCCCTGAGTTTGTCAGGTTTATTGCATAGGCCCTTTTTTGTTTATAATTATTGTAGAGTGTAAATGTGAGTTTACTTCTTAGCCTTGTCTTCATTATATTTGTATGTTTTAAAAGCTTAAGCCATTAGAGAAAAATCTGACATTTAATATTTGTGATTGTAATGAAATATTAAAATTTTTTTTGAGTATTTATAATTTATAAAGCACATTAATACAAGGTACTATTGCCGGAGAACGGGTTCTTGGTTACTCTGCAGGACAGAATTCAAAGGCACACTGAATAAGCTGAGCAAGAGATGAATTTATTGAGAGAAAGAGGATGGGACTGCACTTTCAGAGTTGTGGGAGTGGGCTGGCTGGGAGAATAGCCACTGTGCCGAATAGGGTTGGGGCTTGGGAATTTATTATTTTCGAAAGGAGGGCACAGAATATTCAAAACTTAGGGGTGGTGTTATAGGCGTTCCTAGGTAGGTCTTTGCTGACCACTCCTTTCAGTTCAGAAGAAGGATGTTTTTCCTTATTTGGTCCTTGTCACGGTGACACAGCAGGTGGAGATTCTCCCTGCCTGAAATGCTAATAATATTACAATCAATTACAATTAGCTAAAGTTCACCTTCAGGGGCAAGATGGTGTCCTGGGTCTGCTATGGGCCACCGAAAGAGTTCTGGCCAGTCTGGTAGCTGCACCTTTTCTTAAGAATGATCTCCTCTCCTCCCTCCTTTGTTTTCCCTTACTTCCTCCTTCCCTTTCTCCCGCTGTTCTTTCAGCCTGCGGTAACAATACCATTTCCATTGACTTACTAGCAATATTCATATTACTGTGACATCATGAATTTGTTCAATTTTTGGAAAGCGAAATAGTAGCCAAGTTTCAGGAGCTGCCCTCCCGTCTTCGCCCCTCCCCCCCCTGACGGGGTAAGAAGGAAGAGAAGATATAACAGCACAGGTTCTGATGGGATAAGGTGGGAAGGGTCCAGAGAAGTAGGAAGGAGTTAGCCAAAATGCTTGGCAAAAAAGCATTGTGTTTAAACCAACTGGATGTAAAATGGATCCCACGTATCTCAAGGTCATGATCAGAGAACCTTGCTGACCTATATGGTGCTGGAATGGCCATCTTGTTCTAGTAGATCACTGCATAGGTCAGCAAGATTCTCTGAGGGCAGATGATCCTTCTTGGTTAGTGCTAAACAGGGCCAAAAATGTCCCACTCAAGGCTCCACGTTTTTAATACCCTTATAGGCTTGCAGAGTCAGCGAATTTCAACATTTGTAACCCCATGGATCCTGGACCCAGGTCCTTTCTTCATTCCCCTCCCCAGGTATTCATGCTAGAGCTTGGGCAGCTTTTCGTTTTTAACTCTTAAAACACATAGGGTCTGTGAATCTCTGCCTTTCTGTTTTTTGTGTTTTTTTTTTTGGTATTCCAAAGCTCTTTATTAAAATAGTTCTCCCAGAATGATTTCAGAGAGCCCTCTACTCATCCTTCTGGGATTCCAAAATGATCCACTGGCACCTGTCACTGGAGGAGAAAATCTGCAAAGTAAATTTGCTAATGTTAAAGTAGGGAATTATGGGTAAGTGTAGGTCCATAACCACATGGAGTTTAGGAGCAAAAAACTGATTTCCATTTCTTTACTTGTATCCAGAAAGAATTGTATGATGTGTAGACAAATAGACTAGCATAAGTAAACTAAAAGCAGTTACTTACTTTTTCATCTCCTCTAATCATAAGAATGGGGAATGAGCAAGGAAGGAAGGAGAATATGAATTGAGCATGTACTGTGGACTAGTCATTATGCTATACTCTTTTACTCCTGCCAGTATCTCTCTCTTACCCCTCTGTCTCTCCAGCTGACCACCATCGGACTTTGCCCTGGCTAAATTCCATTTTGCCAGTATCCCTCTCTTACCCATCTGTCTCCGCAGCTCTCCTTCTCAGACTGCCCTGGCAAAACTTCTGCCAGTTCCAAACAGAACTCTCTCTCTCCCTTTTTGACTTTCAATAAATCTTTTCTCTGGATACTCTTGTAGAGTCTGGTAAATGCTTTTACATTCTGAGAATGACCAGGGGTTAATTCTGCACCAAGATAAACCCGTCAATTTCCCTCGATTTATTTGAGAAGCCCATTAAAAAGGGGGCAAAACTATAATGCACGGTTCTGGGAAGCAGGAGGTACATTTTGATAAGCAGGATGTGTCCCCTCCCTCTCTGGCATTTCTCCTTTTTCTTAATGACATATCTTCTTGGTTAAGGGGCATGTGCTAGCCCACTATCTTCTCATAATTCTTTAGGAAAGCCTGCTAAGGAGGGTGGGGAGGACTAAACCATAAAGTCTTGTTGTCAATATCCTGCTGAGCAAGCTGTTTGTGCCCACCTTTGTTTTCAGTATCCTGCAGAGCAGGATATCTAACTCAAGTAGGAGCAGCTGCAAGGGGCCTCCTAACTGGGGCTAAATAAATCTTTAGCTCTTTCTGCTTATTTCTACCTTTCTACCTACCCTATCAAAAGCTTTTATACCTTTTAGACAAAGAAACAGTAAATCTGGAAAGAATTGACAAGTCAAAAGGGTTTGAGCTAGGGGTAGTAAATGGTGAAAAAGAAATTAGAAAGAAAAGGGTTAGTTTAACAAACGTTCGTTTATACCGCTAAGTTTTACTTCAAAGCCTAAGCCTTTAAACCACCCATCTTTTATCCACTAAGCCTGTTAACTTGACTATTAATTGCTCTGAAAGTAAGTTCTAACTTGAACAGATCTAGACTGTTTATAATGAAACCTTGCATAAATTACCTTGCATTAATTAACCATGTTGAGGTCACAAGGGATAGGAAATTATCCTACAGTAATGAAAATTGTTTTCAGTAGGCCCATCTAAATAAGAATGTGTATAAACGGCCTGAATTAGCCTGTTTGCTTGTGTTAAGTACATTAACTTAAAAGGAAGCTTGGTTTAAAAGTTCAGCCTAAAATAGTGCAGGTAGCATCACTGGCTCATAAAGAGATAAGGTGAAGGAGAAGGTTGTGTCATATCAGCACCTTTTAAGGTAAAGAAGGAGGGGATCTGCCTTTAACTCATTAGCCAATCAGACTCTGAGGACACTTCTTAAAACCACTTCCTGTTTCTGTACTTTCTCTCTCTCCGGTTGGTGGTGGGCTGGTGAGTGTGCACTTAATTTTGTTCCCTAATTGTTTTGAATTTCCTTTCCATTTGAGCCATGTATCCTGGTGGCAGGCCTTTATTTCAAGCCAGCATTGGAGTGTGTGTGTGAGCCGTAAGGTGATTATACTCGGCTGGTGGAGACGAAGAAGGCAGTGAAATGCTCTGCCTGGCTTGTTTCCACGTGGGCCTCTGCAGTACTGGGTCTGCCTTCCTTCCTTAGACCTGGTGACTTAGAAACAATAGACTCTGTTTCATGTACAGAGTGAATGTGTTCCTGGAAAATGTGTGGATTCATTTTGCTTGGAGGGAAAGCTACAGTTGTTATCCCAGTGCTGTTTGACTTCTACCTCCCTGGGTGAGAGGGTAGGTCTTGAGAGGAGTTCAGACCAGTACATTGAACGCTTTTGTGTGTGCAGGGCCCTGGTCCTTACTGGGTTTGTGTGAGTTGCAGTGAATGTTGTCTTTGCCCTCGTCTTTGCTCAGAGCCTTCCAGTTTTCTTAGTGAGACTAAAGCATCAAACTGACGTCAGAGGATTTTAGCCCTAAGAAGAGTTCCTAATTTTAATGTTGCCACTGTGGTGAGGGTGCCCTTAAAAGCTTAAGATATACTAAAAAAGATCAGGGGCCTTAGCTTAGTGCAAACCTAAATCAAATTTCAGTGTTACAGCCTACTATTCCAGTGACCTTCAGTGAGCCATTCCGAGGCTCAGCTTTGGAGGATCAAAATATATGAAGGCCAGGCTCTAGTTAGTGTTTATGTAATAAATGCCACCTAACTCCTGGAAGTAAGCAATACATTTATTTAGTATACTTTTTTCTCATAAAATGTTTTGCCTACTGATCTTGAGTGTAATTTCACCAGTATCTTACTCCCCTCCCTGCCCTAAGATTTCCAAATGAGTAAATACAGAGCATCTACATTCTTTATAATGGTTACACAACAATCTAATATATGTACATACTGTAATTTATTTAACCTTTTTTATTCGACTTCTAGGACATTTACAATTTTGTTATTTCCCCTACATGTGACATTTCAGTGGGGTTTTGATATATTGTTTATAAGTGCTTCCAGTTTTATTTATTTTGTGCACATAGTGATGACGAGAAACAACCAATACCATAATATCTTGACGGAGCAATAAAGGATTTTCTATAAAAAGCAACACCATGCTGATGGCTTTTATGTGAGTACATTTTTGCCCACTTCGGTTTAAGGCATGTAACGTTGAGAAGGAATGACAACATGAACCATAGAAACCACGTGGTCTTTGTGTTCACAGACAGAAAGGGCATGCTCACAGTGTTTACTTAGCAAAATGTGTGCTGGATGTCTTCCTCAAATTAGGATAATGAGTGAGTAAACTCATTTTAACATTAAGTTAGGAAAAACTGACTTTTTTGGGGGTGATGTAAACGTGCAAAATAAAAAAGGAAGCCTCTGGGAATTCCTACAAAGCTAATTTAAAAGTCTTAAAAGGCTAATAAGATCATGTCTAATATTTAATTTTCCAGTTAGGAGGCTTTGATGACTGGGAGAAAAATTTCTTTCTGATGGAAGTATGCTTTTGTTGAGTAACTATATAGAATATACCGGAGTCTTCACTGTTAAGGAGGGAATTGAGGGGAAGGGGGAAGTGAACTCTTAAAAGATGCAGCATCTTAGATTTGGAGGGATCCTTTTACATGAGTGACTTTCTGGCTTCAAGATTGTTCTGAAGAGTTGAATTTTTTGGGCAGAATATCTACGTTCCTATTCATTAACTGGTTGAGCTTAGGTACTTACTAATAGAAACAACATATTAAACATTAAAGTATTTTATATTCATTTTACCTCATTTAATCTTCTCAATAGTACTAAGAGGTAGGTGGTATTTGTCCTCATTTTACAGAAAGGGAATCTAAGGCTTAGGGAAGTTACATAACTTGCCTAAGGTCACAGCAAATATGTAGAGGAACCAGGTGCAAATCCAGTTCTGTCCAACTTCAAAATCCATTATCTTAACCCCTAAGCTAAGTTGCCTCATTTATTTAGTCTCTATACTACTTCCATATCTATAAAATGGATATGGCATAGTGCTTTCAAAATGAGGTAAAATGTGGAAAGTGCTTTATATATTCTAAGATAGGCAAAGTATTACAAAATAGATACAAATATGTTAATATAGTAAAAGATTTTGTTTCCTCTTGCATCCTGATTTCCAGTTATTCCTTCCTGTTGTTTCCCTTAGGTTCTATATTTTCAGTTCGTTTTTATGTATTCCTCCAGCAATGGGACTGGGCTGGGTGAAATAGTGGTCTCTTAGGATGAACTGCATGGCGAGTCATATTTCTGATCTCACCACTTATATATGCTCTGAGTGGATTCCTCCTGCAGTAAGAATTTAAAACAATTAGTATTCTTGGCTAAAATAGCTAAGAGTGAGTGGGGACCAAAACGGTGGCAGTCTGTTCTGATAGTGCCCTATAGAGCTATCTCTGAAAGAGAACTATGCCAAGCACCAATATAGCATACTTCACATACAAAGTTCTGTATTTTCCTTTGTTTCAGGTTGAAGATGAAATCCACTGAGGAAGGAAGGCCTGGGTCTTCGGCACCTGTGTGCGAGCACAGAAGTGGCACTGTGAAAGCCTTTATAACATCTGCTGCAGACCCACTAAAAATCAAGTGGGCTTGTATTTGGACATTCTCAGTAGGAATGGTGAAAGGCTGATGGGATCATAAAGGCAAGTACTTGAACTTTGATCAAGATATGTTGCCTTACAGTGTTCTCTGTCACCTGTATATGTGTCTTTTCCATCTAAAAAAGGTAGGAGGTTCTTTGAGTTACCATTGTATCCCACAATTGCTAGACACACAGTCGGAAGAGTAAAATTGAATGGTAATGTAATAAAACAGAAGCCTCAGCTGATTTAGTATTGCCAATAGTTTGTATCAGGCTTTCATGAAGCATCTGTTCATATATATAAAATGAATTTGTTCACATATATAAAATGAAACTGTGCCATGAGCACCAGTATTTTGAAGCACTTGTCATGGAACAAAATGAGTGGGTCATTGATTATTTATGGGGTATTTACAAAATAATTTATACCCAGTAAATAAGCACGCAGTAAATATGATGTGGCATTCACATGGTAGAATGACACTTGTGAAACATGACTAGAACCCCACAGGGAACATCACACATTGGGAAAGGCATCATTTAACACCAGGATTTATGTGGTAGGCTTTGTGCCATGTGCTAAACACACAAAGACCAGGTTCTCTGCAATCTGGGTTTTGTTTGTGAGGTGAGACAAAGAGAGAAGTTGCACCCTTAAGTCTATAATTTATCTCCTGTAAGAAGTATTTGGATCATGGAGTTTTGAGATACACATTAGAACTGTAGAAACCTCCGACTTCATGTTTTGCTTCCTGTCTTTGTTCCTGTTGATCTGAAAACATTCTACATAATTAAAGCATTCAAGAGTAGGACAAGAAAGGAGTAAAATAACACTTTGATTATATCTCTGAGGTACTTGAAACACCTCAGTTTCTTTCCAACCTACTGAGCCAGCCAGTATGTTCTCATCATGTTCTAAGGTAAACCATCTTCTGTAGCTCTGCTTTTTACTTCATGTAGATAATGGCATGTTGAAGTAAAAACGGAGTTTTGACAACTGGACTTAAATTCTAGCTCTTAATAGCTAGGTGACCTTAGGAAATTTAACTTCTCTGAACCTCAAATTTCCTTGTAAATAATGGGGTTGTAAATTTTGAGTAAAACGATTTCTATAGTTCTGTCAGCTTATTTTAATCAATACCTGTCCTTCAAGGCACTACTGTCCAACAGAACTTTCTGCAATGGATATGTTCTATATTTGTAATGTCCAATATGGTAATCATTAACCAAATTTGGATATTAAGCACTTAAAAAGTGACTGGTGTGACTAAGAAATTTTGTTTCTAATTTAATGTGGCTGTGTGTGGTATTACCTATTGGACAGTACACTTTTTAAGAACAGAGATGTAAGTGACAACATTAGTTTCAGGTGCACAACATGATGTGGTAATTGTATAGATTGCAATATGATTACCACAGTAAGTTTGGTTAAGATCCATCACTACACCTTAACATTTTTCTTGTGATGAGAACTTTTAAGATCTACTCTCAGCAACTTTCAAATATACAACACAGTATTATTTTAAGTGCAATTTTAATGCTCATTGAAGACTTACATTTTTCTTTCTTTTTTTAATCAATAGGACGTTTTATTCAATTTAGTTCTGGAATGGAAATAATTGTCACATTTTATAATCATGTCTAATTTCAATTTCATATTATCTATTGTGTATAGTCAAGCATACCTGCTGGCCTTGTTCCTTCCCCTAAGTTTATGAAGCCATCTTTGATCAATGATTCTTTTAACATTAACTTGCTTTCTCTACCACTTATTTAGTATTTACCATGGACATTAATTTTCATGAGTCTTGTCTTTTCTAGCTCAATTGTATTTGAGGTTATGAATTTTTAAATCTCCATATTACTATATGAAAAGGAACCTGGTAAAAATACAATTGTAATATTTTTAGTTAATAAGTTTTAAATGATCATTAACTGTAAGAGAAAATTTTTCTAATTAGTAATTAAATGAAGACCAGGGAATAGTCTGAGGGTTGCCTGCAGTAGTGAACTCTGTCCAGTAGGAAAGTTCAGATTACACTCAAACTCTGGAAGAGGAAATTAAAGCTTCTGATATTGCCAGCTTGTGGCTGACTTGGGCTCCAAGTGATGTGCATTCAGTTTTGCTATGCCAAGGGAAGGTTTTCTTTAGCTTATTGCAATAAAAAGTGTACCAAAAGTAAAGGTTAAATATAATTGATGTTGGCTCAAATGAAATTGAAATGTATTTTGAAAAAAACTCATAGATTATCTTCTCATTTATCTAAATCTTAGCTTCTTGCTTTTTTTTTTTTTTAAAGGATTTTGTGAATTTAATGACTAGTTACATGTGTTCTGCCATCATACCCGCCTGTGGAGTTGAGAGGCTGACAGTGACCAGTGCCATTTACGCCTCATCTCCCTGCATTTGTTCCCATGGCTGCCCAGCTCTGGCTGCAGTCAGCACACGGCTCTTTCCTTTTGCACACCTGTTCTCATTGTGAGACTGTTGACCTTTATAAGCTTTCAGAGGCTGGTTACACTTAACAGTTTTGCCCAAACTTTTAAATTTATATAAAAATCTGAGCTTGTGTAGTCGTCCTGCCCTGCTCTGATACTGACTTTGAGCATTTGATGACATTCTGCATGTAGATGGATCAATTTATATTACTGAATGGAGATTCAAAGAATGAGCAGTTTTCCTTGAGGTTAATTTTCTTTGTGGCTGTATGGGTGTGACTTGTGGTGTAGGCTGGTGTGCATTCAAGTCTTGTCATAAACTTTCTTTTTTTTTTTTAAATTTGTTTTCCAGAGATAATGCTAAGTAGTCAATAGATTCTGTAGTTCAGCTTCATTCCAAGATAGATGCTGGATTCATCTGATACCAGAGGTAAGTGAAAGTAAAACCTTCATTCTTACCTCATTTGAATCTCTAATCACTTAGCAAGTTTTGGGGCTCAATGTTCATAGTGGCTGAGATTTGGTACTTGAAAAAGCCTTGGTTCTAACCTTAACAAGAATTTCCTGGTTTAAGGATGAGGAGCCGGTAGTGGTTTGCCCTTCACCAGTCATTTACAGTTTGCCATGATGAAATGCATGTTAAGTCCGTGTTTCAGCTGATCATCCTGATTAAACACATGCTCTGAGCAGACTAAAGCTAGGGCAAACACCTGGAATTCTGCTTCTTGGAATACTTAATTGGGATCTAGCCTGTGATCCCAAGTAATTCTTAAATCTTTCTGAATTTGATACTACAACACTTTTGTTATGCATTAATCTTTTTTTTTGCATTAATCTTTTCATCAAAAGATCTCTGATAGAACTAGGGTCAAGAATTTTTAAAAAATTTGAACAGTACAGAAATAGCACTGATAATGGGGATAATTCTATCTATTTTATTCTATATATCAGGTTAAGAGAATCTCAGTCAAATCAATTTTGTCAAGATCATATAATGCAACACTATATAGTCACTTACAAGTTGTATTTACCTTTCTTATTATTTTTAATTAAAATTTATTGGACTGCCAATGATTAGTAAAATTGCATAGGTCTCAAGTGTACAATTCTGTAATACATCATCTATATATCACACTGTGTGTTCACCACCCAGAGTCAGTTCTCCTTCCATCACCATGTATTTGATCCCTTTTACCCTCATCTACCATTCCCCTCCCCCCTTACCCTCTGGTAACCACTAAAATATTGTCTGTGTCTATGAGTTTTTGTTTCTTTATTTTTTTGTCTTGTTTCTTTGTTGCTTTCAGTTTTATATCACACATATCAGTGAAGTCTTATAATTTTTGACAAAGGAGCCAAAAACAATGGAGAAAAGAAAGCCTCTTCAGTAAATGGTGCTGGGAGAATTGGAAAGCCACATGTAAAAGAATGAAACTGGACTGCTATCTGTCACCATGTACGAAAATTTACTCAAAATGGAGCAAAGACTTAAACGTAAGACCTGAAACAGTAAACTGCATAGAAGAAAACATAGGTAGTAAACTTATGGACCTGGGTTCAAAGAGCATTTTATGAATTTGACCTCAAAAGCAAGGGAAATGAAAGCTAAAATAAATGAATGGGATTATGTTTACCTTTCTTGAAATGGGAGGGTACTCATGCTACATTGAATTAAAAACAAGTTTCAGAGTAATACATATAATCCTTTTACTGCCTAAACATTTTTATATGCTTACTTACTTGAGAAACCATCTGAAAGGATATACTCTAATACTAGGGATTATTGTCTCTAGAATTGGATTCTATGTGTGATTTTCTTAACCTGTACTCTCTTACTTTATTATATCATGTATTATATAGTTTAAAGTTATTTTTTAATTAAAATTTTTTAAAATTTTACTACCTCAGTTTTATTCTTTTTTTTAAAAATTAAAGTTTATTGGGGTGACAATTGTTAGTAAAGTTACGTAAAGTTCAGGTATACAATTCTGTAGTACATCCTTTATAAATCACATTGTGTGTTCATCACCCAGAGTCAGTTCTCCTTCCATCACCATATATTTGATTCCCTTTACCTTCAACTACTACCTGCCTCCCCCCAATTTTTAAAAAATTTTTATTGGGGAACAGTGTGTTTTTCCAGGACCTATCAGTCATTGTCCTTCAATCTAGTTGTGGAGGGCGCGCTCACTGTCCTATGTGGGAACTGAACCGGCAGCCCTGTTCAGAGCTTGCGCTCTAACCAACTGAGCCATCCTGCTGCCCTCTAAAGTTATTTTTAAACAACCTCGATGGGACAGACTGTATTCTTTTTTTTTTATTGGTATACCACCTTTTTTTTAAAAAGAAAAAAAAAACAGGACTTTATTGGGGAACAGTGTGTACTTCCAGGATTTTTTCTAAGTCAAGTTGTTGCCCTTTCAATCTTAGTTGTGGAGGGTGCCATTCAGCTTCAAGTTGTTGTCCTTTCAGTCTTAGTTGTGGATGGTGCAGCTCAGCTCCAGGTCCAGTTGCCTTCTAGTTGCAGGGGGCGGAGCCCACCATCTCTTGCCGGGCTTGAGTTGAACTGGCAGCCTTGTGGTTGAGAGCCCACTGGCCCATGTGGGAATCGAACCGGCAGCCTTCGGAGTTAGGAGTATGGAGCTCTAACCGCCTGAGCCACTGGGCCAGCCCCACATGCTTGTATTCTTTACCTGTGCCTGCTGTTTCAACAGAGAATGGGGTAAATCTGAGGGTAAAATACAGGAAATACACATAATTCAAAGTAACATCAGCACTTCAAATAGTTTTTTAGCTTTTGGCTATGTCTTTTGCAGAAATGAAATTTCAGGAGACTGAAACTAGATGAATTTCTTTCTAGAAACTTCTTTCCCAACCTTGGAACTCTTGGCTGCTGTAAGTCCTGGATATATAATAGATGATGACAACATTTTTCTTTCATGGTAAGGCTTATGATGAAATTGAGAAGCTTTGATATACATATGAATCTTTGAAAATTCAGCTTTGTGACATTATGGTAGCTGCTAAGGTGCTACAAATTTTATTTTTTAAAAAGTCAGAGATGTTGAGAGGTAGCATAGTAGTAATACATGGGTCAGACTGGAGTCAGGCTGGGTTCAAACCCATCCTCTGTCACTTAACCAGCTATGTAAACTTGGCAAGTTTCTTAATATCTCAGTTTCTTAGTGTCTTTATATCTTAGGAGAAGACAATGATAGTGCCTGACTCAATAGTGCTTGTCTTTGAAGATTAAATTAGGTAATACACATGTGGGGCTTAGCACATTGTTAAGCTTATGGTAAATGCTCAGTAGATGTTAGCTGTTTTATCAGTGTTCATGTGTATATTTATTTTAGACTTTTGCACTATCTATTCGTTTCTGACATCTGCATGATAGGGTGTTAGAAATTCTTTTATTGCTTATGTGCATCTTCCAGTCGGCCTGTTCCTCATTATCTTTACCCCAAAGCCTAATTTAATTCTTGAATTAGGCAACATATTGTAATAAGGACTATAGTGTGTATCCCTATATAATTCCAGTAACATTTTCTCTAGTTAATTATTCTTGGTTCGGGCACTAATTCTTTTTATAATCTAATTCCTCATGTTTGTATAGCTGGACCAGTTGATATTTAATGGTTATTTTAGCTCTTGACTAACTCTAAAATTTAGATGTAATGATTCCTGTAAGAGTCATTTGATAGCTTTATTTTTTATTTTTAAACTTTTTTGTTTTAATTTTTTTATTTTGTCTTTGTTATGTTTTTTGATAGCTGTATTTTTGATAAATATTTCTTAGAACATTGATTACAGTTTATTAAAATGGTTGGAGATAAACTTTGATGGCTGTTCCTCTCACTGCTTGGAACCTTAGGTAGTGGGATTTTAGTCCATCATATATATATAAGCTGACTTGTCTTCACTCAGAGCACCATGGGGATGGATTGGCTGTCCATTAGTGCCTTCTGATTTTTGCGGAGTCAAACAATTATAAAACATAGTAATTCTAGGTTAATAAAATGTACCTGTGATACAAAACAAAACTAAATTTAAAACATGACTATAAAGTTTATTGAGAACCCTTAGATTGCAATAGTATTTGAATAGCACTGATCTTGGGCTATGAAATGAGCTCTAGTGAAGTTACTGGGAGTTACTGAAACATTATATTACTCTAAAGTCATTCATGTTTAAATTTTAAATGGTTTACTCAGTTTTATACTGAGTGATTGTTCACATATTCAGGGCGATACTAAAAATATCTTTTTCTTTGCAGTATGAAGGTAGACAATTCTTCAAATTGAAGATGGAAGCTGACTTTTCTCACCAGAAAAGATTTTTAGAATCAACTTGCAAAAATGTAAGAGGCAGCAAAGGAAAGAGTAAAATATTTTATCGTTCTTAGATTCCACACTGTAAACTCTGTGAAAGCAGGCCAACTTCTTTATCCTTAACGCCTGGCCCAGAATAGATAATCAAAAAATAAACTATCTGGGTACCAATGAATCTACTTATAATTCTTAATATCTGGTTATGATGCTTGATCCTTTAAGAGGCAATAAAGAATGCCTGTGAAAACATCCTATGTATGTGAGGAATAGATATAAAAGCTTATTGACATTTAATAGGAAATATTTTATTAGCATTTTATAGACTTATTGGATATTTACCAATTGATTTAAATTACACATACCACTCAAGTATGATAAAAACAAACATTATTTCTGCTTTATATTTAATGTTGAAATATTCTCAGTTTTGGCTAACTTATACTACAGGAAATTTTTTGCCCAATGTACTGTACTTACATTCATGCGTGTATATTTAATATGCAAAAGGTATATTTAATATGCAAAATACACATCCAAATATTGGAAGTCTGGTATACTTCACTGTGTTTTGAAATGAGATTTAATATCATGCTTATACCAGAATCACACCCATGGTATGTAACTGTAATAATGTCTGTTAGAATACGAAACCTATTTAAATTAAGATTCTTTTATTAAAGTATCAAATTAGTTTTAGAGTACATGATGCTAACAGCTAAAGATTCAAAGATAATGGGAGGGAAAGTTACTATCTCTGAGACTCTTAGAGAAATGTGGTACATAAATACTCATAATATAGCTGAAAGGTACTTAGAATATCTACACAAGATCAAAATCAAACTACCTGGCAAAAATATCATTTTTGAAAGGTGAAACTAACGTGTAATGAAATGGTGTAAGTGATGTATAAGCACAAATTGTACTGTCAGTTTATCCAGACTCCTTATAAATTAAAGCTCTATAAATGTAAAGGAGAATTTTACACCTATAGAAAAGCAAAGAATGTGACGTTGGAGTAGACATAAGCTCAAAAAGGAAAGATTGATAAATTTGTATACAGTAAAATTCAAACTGTTTGCATGCCCTGTAACTGGCAAAGGATTCCATATAAATGAAGGAAATGATCAAAGGATTTAAATGTGCAATTCATAGATGAGAACCCCTGAGTAATCATTCACATGAAAAGATGTTTAATCTCACTAGTTGAAAGAATTACACATTACACAACATTGAGATACTATTTTACTGCCATTAGATGGGCAAAACTCAAGACAGAAAAACTGACACTTGATATGTTGCTGGGTCTGGAATGTGGGCTCCCTTTTCTGGTGGCAGTAAATTTAAGTTATACTTTGGAGAGTGGTTGTTTAAGATACTTATACAGTAACCCAGTCTCTGGGTATTACGTTGTATAGGAATTGGCATGTGTACTCAAGGAGGCATGTACAGAAAGTTCACTGCAGTATTTTTAATTGTAAAAACCGGGAACCCCAATGTCCATTAGAAAGTAGATAAATTGTGGTATATTTGTAGTATTTGGCTATTAAAAGGAATTAATACAAAGTATGTATATTAACTTGACTACATCTCAAAAATGAGTTAAAATGACCAAGTGATATGTGCTATGTGATGAAATTTGGTAGTTTTGGAACATGCAAAACAAGACTGATGTTTACTGTGTTTACCTGAAAACAATACCTAGCCAGACAATCAGCTCTAATGCGTCTTTTGGAGCAAAAATTAATATAAGACCCGGTCTTATTTCACTATAACATAAGACCAGGTATAATATAACATAATATAATATAGTATAGTATAATATAATAATACCTGGTCTTATTTTACTATAATATAAAACCCGGTCTTATATAAGACCAGGTCTTATATTCATTTTTGTTCCAAAAGACGCATTAGAGCTGATTGGCTAGGTCTTATGTTCGGGGAAACACGGTATGCATATACTAAAAGTGTAAAAAAGCATGTATGAGAATAATAAACATCAAAATTTGGTTTGTTTACCTCTGGAGAGGTGGGAGGAAAATGAGGTTGAAGTGTACACGGGGTTTTCAATTATATCTAATGTGTTACTTCATTAAAAAAAATCAAATGTGAGAAAGGTTTGGGCTTATTAAAGCTGTGATGCTTTGATATGCTTGATATTTAATAATAAAGGTTTGGGTTTATTAAAGCTGTGTGATGCTTGATATTCTTGATGTTTAATAACAAAAACCAATATTTTAAAAACATCTTTTTTGTGGGTGGCTGCCTTAGCCTTTCTTGATTGATTTCAGTGGTTTCCTCTCTAGGAGCACCCTAGAAACAAGCCAGTGAAGGGTTTATCTACGCCATGAGAACAGGATACATGCCATGAAGAAACAGGTTAGTTCCTGATGTTCCAAACTACTGGGATATTAAGACTTTGTAGCTCCACCCACTATATATATAGAAAGAAAAATAGTAATTCTGACAGGCTATTCGTCAAATGGGTTGGAAGTTGGAAACTGATTTAGAGAGAAAATGGTGTGGGGAACACTAGATTTTGGGAATCAAGAGGATGACCTTAAACAGGAAGGGATTGTATTGCAGAACAAAGGTAACTTGGCTAGGATCACAAACTTAGGTACTTGTATTGGTGGAATTTGAATGCTTTGTGTTTTATAACTTTAAATGACATTGTGTCCTTTTTACATTTGGCATAGTCAAAACCAGAAAATGCACAAAAGGCTTAGATAGCCAAAACATGTTAGGGATTACATGGTTTATACAAGGAACCTAATTTTCTCTGAATCCAGTTTGTACCATTAGAATTAGGTCTCAGCTCTAATTCTCAGAAAATAGACATTTTAGGAAATGTATACAAAGCCCAAGATGACCCTTTCTAATTACTGTGAACAAGTTGCAAATAGACAAACTAGCAGAATGTTTTAACAGGTTTTTCGGAGAACGGTTTAGTATTAACAGATTTCACAACCCACCGAGGGTTTGCGGGGCATTGATGTCCATTGTTTTGCTGATTCATTGGATTGTGCCTGTTACAAATTCATAGTGGAGTCACATCTGGAAAGGTGGTTACAAAAGACAGCATTAAAGCTTATATCCCCAGGGCCCCTCAAGCCCCCCTCGGCTTAATTTCTAGTATGAATTCTAATCGACTCATATATTGAGCCAAAAAATCAGTACAGAACAGAAAAGGAAGTGACAGGTAACAAACAGCATTAGGGTCAAACAAATACAAACGTTTAAACAATCACAAGTGGGTCCAGGACAGCACATAGGCTGATCACCTCAAAAAAGCTGTGGCACCTGATCCCAAGTGCTGTAATGAATGTTCACAAGGCAGAGTGAATCAAGGAAAGTTCCAGAGGATGTGTAAAAGCTGGAAAAATAGCTATATCAAGATGAATAAAAAAGTCAGAATCTACCTCAAGATGGAGGCAATAGCTGTCCCATTACATGTAGGTATCATCATTTCTGGGAATTTTTCCTGAAACCACTCAGCCTGTGCTATCCAGCTGGCACTCCCCACATGTTGCCAGGACAAACACGTGCGTGTATTAGGTTCTCTATTGTTCCTTTCTGCCCTGACCCTCAGGGGACTGACCTCAAATGTTATCCCCATTAGGATCTAGAGAACATTATGTTAAGTGAAATAAGTCAGAAAGAGAAAGACAAGTACCATATGATCTCACTTATATATGGAATCTAAAGAAAAGACTATGTGAATGAACTAATCAGAGACAGTTTTGGGGACGAAGAGAAAAAACCGAGAGTGGTTAGATGGGTGTGTGGGAGGGGGTTGGGGATAAGGGGAAAGGTGAAGGGATTAGGAAGCCCCTGGTAACCACAAGATGGCCTCAGGGTTTTTTTGAAAATTAATTTAGGGAAGGTATTCAATACTGTTGTAAAGATTTTGTTGGGTATCCGATGGACATGCGTCCTATTTGGGAGACCACCTCAGGGATACTGTGGATACCTGATCATGGCATTATACACCAGAAGCTAAACATTAATGAATGCCAACTATAATTTTACATATATAATGTGATGGTTCAATGTGAGGTCGGAGGGATAGTGGATGGGGGGAGGGGGGTTCACAGTATGAGGGATATAAATGATGAACGTCTAAGTATTACCTTGTTTTGTACACCTGAAACTAATAAATAAATAAATTAATTAAAAAAAATGTTATCCCTATTAAAGTTAGGATGGTACTCTTGTGCTGGTGGAGGGCAGTAAAGGGTAGTCAATGACAGGATCTGCGAGGCTGCAAGTGGGAAACCTAAACCAGGGGTCGGATTTGTGCGCTCACGGCCCATGAGACGCGGGTCCCAGCATCCTGAGCGGCTGGCACCCCGGTGCTCACCACCCGGCAGGTGACTGCGCGTGCGCGCCGTGCGCCCTCTGCCGTAGCGGCGACACGCGCCGCAAATCCTTTCGCCTGGTGGAGTTACAGAGGCAACGGCGTTTTCCCGCGCTTTTTCTCGGGCGCCTCAGGTTAGGTACTTAATTAATATTACTGTTATTTTCTCCGTGGAACGCAAAAAGCAGGCCAAGAATTTCCGAGTGAAGTTTCTGTGAGTCCAACTCTCAAAAACTTGGCCCTCAGCTCGCTAAATTGGCTTTCCCCCAATTCCTGGAAAATTTGGAATTATCTGCGCCTCTCGCATTTCCCGAGAAGGGTCTCAGCTTCAAAACTGTCCCCAGGTCTTCTGTTTCCTCTACTCCCATTGTGCTGCTGAAGGTAAAAATTGACCGCATGACCAGCTGCAGGTGCCGTATACCTGTGGGGAGAATCACTCAGCGGTGACATTTGGGGTAAAGGTGTCAGAGGGTCCTTGTCAACCCCTATGACCAAGGCTGCGTTCTTGACTGATTTTGTCTGTCGATAAACGTGAACATTTTGTCTTGGTGTGTAATTGGTGTGTCACTACCATATTTAACAATGTATGACTTATTTTGGTGTATCCCGAAGATTGCTGTCCGGTTTGGATTAGTAAAATTCCAATGAGAGTGGACAACATATTGAAAAGTAACTTTCAATATTTAGTATTTAGTATTTAGTTGTAAAAAATGTTTTAAATAGAAGCATCGCACTGAATAATGTTTATATTAATAGGTGAATTGTTATGATGATGATTAAAAAAATCTGCTTTTATACAGATTGCCAGGCTTCATAATGGTCAATTAATTGGATGAATTAGATTAGTTTTCATTTAATACTATCTGGTTACTACTCTTTCAGTCAACACAGGTAAAGAATCTGAGAAATCAGCATATATGAAAAATTTTAAAATACTTTGCACTAAAGAATGGCTGAAATTAATGCCTGGGCTTTTATATATGCCAAGTGAGAGAAGTAATACTAAAATATCGTAGCAAACAATGAATGGGTAATTTGGGTTTTTGTTTAGGCATTGAGGAATGGCAAAAAGCACTAATTTGATGTTTATTTGTTTGTACTTTGTAAATGTTACTAAATTTTTTCTCCCATGTACGTATTATTTTGGATTTTAGTGAGATTTGGAACCACCTATGTCTTTAACTATTTCCATAAAAAAAAAAATTCAATGCCTTTGTAGTGATTTGCATGAAGGAGCACAATTAATATTGATTATAATAAATATGAAACAATGAAATGTACATTATTTTACCATAAAATGAAAACATGCTTTATTTATTTAGTTAGTTATTTCATTTTCACTGCAATTTGACTTATTTGACCTTTTCATTTACTCCTTAGGATCCTTTTCAGCATCTAAAGACATCACTTTCTATTATGTCTTTGTGTGAAGACATGCTGCTTTGTAATTATCGCAAGTGTCGAATCAAACTCTCTGGTTATGCATGGGTCACTGCCTGCTCTCACATTTTCTGTGATCAACATGGTAGTGGTGAGTTTAGTCGTTCACCAGCTATCTGCCCTGCCTGCAACAGTACCCTTTCTGGCAAGCTAGATATTGTCCGAACAGAACTCAATCCATCAGAGGAATATAAAGCCATGGTACTGGCAGGACTTCGACCAGAGATTGTGTTGGACATTAGCTCCCGAGCACTGGCCTTCTGGACATACCAGGTTAGTGCTTAGGCTAGTTTCTTTGGAGAGTGTGTTTTAAGGTATATGTGAAAGTTTCTAGTAATGTTTTTCCTTCATCGTGTTTGCAATTATTTTTTATGAATGTATGGAAAACTTTCTTTTTAGTAAATCATCTTCTTCAAAAGTAGGTTCAGGGCAGCTGGTTAGCTCAGTTGTTTAGAGCCCGATACTTGTAACAACAGGGTTGCCAGTTCGATCCCCACATGTGCCATTGTGAGCAGTGCCCTCCACAACTAGATTGAAGCAACTACTTGACTTGGAGCTGATGGGTCCTGGAAAAACACACTTAAAATAAACTTAAAAAGTTAAAAAAGAAAGTAAGTTTATTGTTGAAAATCCAAAAGGAAGAAAATTAAAAAACATCCATAATTTCCATCACTCAGATATAACCATTGTTGATATATTTTGTGTATTAGATTTTTTCTGTGCATAAATAATATATAAATAAAAATATATATTTTTGTCTTTACAAAAAAAGATAATAGCACACGTACTGTTTTAGTGGCCAGTTAAAGTTGACAATATATTATGTCTATTATGAATATTTTATTAAATTTTTAAATTAAGTATTCTATAATCATAATTTTAGTGGTTGCACTGTATCATGATTTATTTTCATTATAAAAAATGCTGTGATGAGTGTTTTTATCATCAAATCCACATCCTTAATTATTTACTAAGATTAAATTCCTGAAGGTGGATAAATACATTTCCATGTTTTTAAATTGCAGTATTTTAAAATTGCCCTCTACTGAGACAATATCAATTTGTATTCCCTTAAGAAGTATATGAGGGTGCTTGGTTCTCCACACTTTCTACTGCCCAATTTGATGTGGGTAAAATAGAATCTCATGGCTCTTTAAACATGCATTTCTTGGATGACTTTTAGATGGACATATTTTCTTGTATTTTTGCATGTATTTTTCTTTTATAAATTGCCTTTCAGTTTGCTTATTTCAATTGCTGTAGTTTTTTTTTCCTACTGATTTGTAAGACCTCTCTGTATATATTTAACTCAGATGTTGCAAGAAATGTTTTTTTCACTTTTATTAGTCTTCATTGATTTTCTTTGGACATACAGAAGTTGAAAATTTTAGTGTATTCTATGTAATAATATTAATGATTGCATTGTATCATATTTTTTCATAGGTTATTTAAAATGATGCTGTATGAGCATTTTTATCATCAAATTCATATCCGTACCTCTTTTCCTTTATGTTCTGCCTTTGGTGTCTTCTTAGAAAAACCTGCCTTCTGTGGAGAACTTTAATCATATCCTGGAGTATGTTATATCTTGCATGTGCATTTATAAGACTGATTCTTAAAGGTTTTGTTATCTGTCAAGTAAATATTTTCATTGTATTTTTCTGGGTATGATGTTTCTCTTACATACTCCTGTATCGTCTTATGTTTACCTTGATTGTATTATTAATATTGTATCATAATTACCTCCATACATGTTCACCTTCTCTAATTGGGAGAGTTCTTTAGGTCAAGTTTTGATTCTTGTATATCTCTAGATCCTCAGTCACCATCATAGTTACTGGTCTTAAGTCTCAGTAAATACTTATTGACTGAATGGATAGACACTGTATATTAAAGTAGATTCCTATTTGGGGGTTAGTATTGATTGAACATGTACATGTGATATTGTTTTCACCATTTCAGATATGGAGGAAACAGTGAGTGAGTTAGTAAGATAGCCAAAAATTTACTTCATTAATTTTTTTCCTAATATTTTAGTCATTCAACATACATTTTTTGAGTGCCAAGAAACATTTATATTTCATGCACCTTCTTAGGTGCTAGGTACATAATAATGAAAAAAACCTATGAGCTTCCAGGAGGCTACACTTTAGTGGTGCTAAAGATTAAGAAAAACAAAAACCCAGACATTTACCATCTATCTATCTATCTATCTATCTATCTATCTATCTATCTATCTATCTATCTATCTATCTACCTACCTATCTACCTACCTACCTATCTATCTTTTTAAATTTTATTGGGGAATATTGGGGTAAAGTGTGTTTCTCCAGGGCCCATCAGCTCCAAGTCGTTGTTCTTCAGTCTAGTTGTGGAGGGCGCAGCTCAGCTCCAAGTCCAGTTGCCGTTTTCAATCTTTAGTTGCAGGGGGCACAGCCCACCATCCCATGCGGGAATTGAACTGGCAACCTTGTTGAGAGCTCACACTCTAACCAACTGAGCCATCCGGCCGCCCCAGATCTTATATTCTTATGTAATGTTCTCACAAAGTGACATCTTGTTATTTTTCCTGTATTTTAGTCATATGTCCCATCCACACTCAAGGGGAGAATATAAGTACCACGAGGCAGGGATAATTGGGGGCTATCTTCTAATCTATTTTCCACACTATGGGTTACTTGAAACACAGGATTATATTTCTTAAAAATTTTTGGACTACATGTCACTTGTTAAGGTTAGACAAATAACTCATTTCTTTTGTTGGTGTAATGGTAGTTTGAGATTTCTTTCTATGCATTTAGTGACATAACGTATTATTTTCAATAATAATCATCCTATTGTACATCCTGATTACTTCTTAATCTTATTCTAAATGTTAATAACAATCCAGTATGGGCATATTTTTGTGTTTGTATAAAGTTTCGTATTATATAACTTTATATTTATTTCATTAAAAAACCTTTATTTTTTTTCTCTTGGGACAGGTACATCAGGAGCGTCTCTATCAAGAATACAAATTCAGCAAGGCTGAGGGTCATCTGAAGCAGATGGAGAAGATATATACTCAGCAAATACAGAGCAAGGATGTAGAATTGACCTCTATGAAAGGGGAGGTCACTTCCATGAAGAAAGTGCTAGAAGAATACAAGAAAAAGTTCAGCGACATCTCTGAGAAACTTATGGAACGAAATCGTCAGTATCAAAAGCTTCAAGGCCTCTATGATAGCCTTAGGCTACGAAACATCACTATTGCTAACCAAGAAGGTACCCTTGAGCCATCCATGGTACCACAGTCTGGTATTTTTGGCTTCCCTGTAGGTAAGGAATAGATGTAATATCCAACATCTATTCTTTTAAATCTGTGATTTTTCACACTGTGTTCTATACAGTTCTATACGTGAATTTCACACTGTGTTCTATATAGTTCCACGTAGTCCAAGGAGACTCCAAACGCCTAGAGTGGGATAGGCTCTGGGTTCTTCATTCATGTCTCAATCTGTACATCACTGCTTTTATCTATTTTATTTGATTATGTTTAAGTTGCATCTTCAATTTGAACTGTAAATTTGGGGTATATCTCTCCAAAATAAAATTTTGCAAATCGCTCCTTTAAATGAAAAACTATTTAAGGAATAGTTGTAATAATAGTTGTAATAATAATAATAGCTGCCGTGTATTGATTCCTTACAAAGTGCTAGGCACTGTTATACATGTATTTATGTTATTTTAAAAACTTTATAAGGTAAGTATTATTTTTATCCCTCTTTTACAGATGAGAAAATTGAGATACAAAAAGTTTAAGTAAATTGGTCAAGGTCACAAAGCTATCTTCAGAGCCCACACTCTTAGCCATCTGTTATCTTCTAAGAAGGATATATTTCACTTTTACAAGGCAATACTGATTGCACAGTTCTTAACTTATTGTGGGTTGTTTGTTTGGTGGATGTTTTTGTTTAATTATTTGTACATTCATCAAATATTTATCAAACGTGTTTCACATGCCAGGTTGGTAGGTATAATCCTAGGTAATGAAGATGTAAAGATTATGCAGATAGGATTCCTGCCCTCTGGAAGTACACAATCTAGAATGATACTAGCCCTTTTCTGCTTGTTTGGTGCCTTGGCAGATGCAGTGAATCAAGTGTTATTGTGTATGGGCATTTGTAGATGTTCTTATTTTTTCCCTTGTCCCTATCTACATTTATATTTATTTCTTTCATATTCACCAATCTTTTCCTGTTCTTTTTGTGCACACTTACCGTTTTCCTTTTACCTCTTACTTCCATTTTTGGCTTGAAGCAGATATAGCCACCATTCTCCTTTAGTTATGTGTTCCCTTTAAAACTTGTACAAGCCCAGGATAGGTTTAGTGGAAGTTGTTAAATGCTTGTTGAATCAGATCTATTGTCTGATTTTTCTTAAGGATATTCCAATTGATCTCATGTCATGCGTATGTGCCAGTTTTCATAGTTGTCATATATTTTTTTGGAGTGTTTATGGTAATCTTTTAAAAAACTTAGTTTTAAAGAACCTGGGACAAAAGATTATATACCCCCTTACACGTATATATGATATTCCTTTGAAGTAGATTAACAAATAAATAAAATTATGATATTATACATTCTAGCTCTACTAAAAATGTATTTCATTGTGTCAAATTACTTTTGGTGATGAGGTCATGGCTATCACAGAAGAAGGTACAGTTTATATACTGTGGTCAGGGGGAGGGGGTGGGGACATCAATTCTTTTTTTTATCCAACATTAGGTTTATATTTTATCTGTCTTGTATGTGTTGGGTTCTATTAAAATATTTATTGAATATTGAATTACTTTTGTCTTTTTGGTTCTAAAGATCTGTAAGTAAATAGATGCCTAAGTTTTTTCCCTTATTTTTTTCCTAGGGAACAACTCCAAGTTTCCTTTGGACAGTACACCAGTTCGAAATCGAGGTGGTGCAGATGGAGATTTTCACTTCAGACCATTTTTTGTGGGTTCTCCCACAGCACCCGAACCCAGCAATAGCTTTTTTAGTTTTGCCTCCCCAAGTCATGAATTAGAGCAACAGCAAGTCTCTAGCAGGGCCTTTAAAGTAAAAAGAATTTAGCTCACATTACAGAATGCTTTTGTTTACTTTAAGTGATGTCGTTTAGTGAATAATCTTTATTCTAGATAGGAGTCACCCACCTCCCTGTGCTGTTGGTGACTTCCTCCCTGTGCTATTAAGTGTTCGAAGTTGTCTTCACATTTTCAGTTTATGAGAAACTCAGTGGCAGTGAGGAGTGGCTTTAGAGTCTGGTTTCTTTTCCTATTTCCATTATATGAAGCATGAGCATTTTATTAAACTCAATTTCATTGTGAACTGTTGCGTTTTCACCATTAGTAAAAAGGTTACAATATTATTGGGTGTTTTGTAGATCAACGGTTGTTTCTGTCTGGGCTATTTGACTGAGCTATGTTTTTGCATCTGTATAAAAGCACCAAAGCACTTACATGTCTACATGTCACTTTGGGTTTTGGTATTTATGCATATATGTATATGTATGTTTCTTTATATTGATATTTTGCTGTATTTGCTAGTATGTGAAGATTTTGGTTCAGGACATGGTAGTTTGTCATTTGGGTGTGTACATTTATTTCTATATATTTACGTACTTCCTCTTATAATTGTTTGGAATGTTTATGCTCATGTCAGTGAATGAGAGTACAATTTGATGCACATCTGATCATTCCCTATTTCTATTTAAAAATAATTCACATTGATAAAGTATTTTGCAAAGTTGATTTTTTTTGCCATTTATTTTAAAATAAAATTGCTCTTTCTTTACTGTTTTGCCAGCTGTTGCCTTGGTTTACTCATTTAGGAATATACTTCTAATGCAGAAAATTTACAATATGTTATTGATGTTGAGAGATTGTATTAATTAAAATACTTTTAAAAGATTTTTTCCTTGTTTTCCTTTATTAAGTAATGAGGATTTCTGATTACTATCACAGATAACTTATTTAAAGCATAGAGTTAAGAAAGAAATTTGAAGGATACTTTCAGTAACTTTGTCCTATAGAGGCAAGACTTGAAATCGTACTGGTTGGGGAGACAGAACATCTGCGTTCTAATTATGGCTTTTTTTGTTGTGTGTCTGAGTTTAAACTTTCTGGGTTTTTGTTTCTATATCTGTATATTGAGGGATTGAATTAAATTATCCAGTAAGCTTTTTGTAACTCTTAAATTTTATGATTTATTATTGGTTTGGGAGGAATTACAATGGAATTATCCTAAATGCCAAATCCCATTGCTTTTTTTAGGTAATAAAGTCATACTGAAATAATTTGAGGATATTTTATATTTAGTCATTGTAGAAAGGAGTGAATACCTTTGCTTTACATAATTGAATATCAAGCAAGTAATGTTTTCTTTAGGAGGATAGAATATAAAATCGCTTCTAAAATACTTAATTTTATTTTTTAATTTTATTAAATTATAGTTGGCATACAATATTTTGTTTCAAGTGTACAACATAGTGATTTGACATATATCTTACAATGTGCTCACCACACTGTCTAGTAACTATCTGTCACCATGAAAAGTTACCACTCTATTATTGGCTATATTCCCTATTCACCTTTTCACAAATCCCTTCATCTCCATATCCTAAAGTTAAAATTGTGTCTAAGAAAGAGGATGAAAAATCTTAAAAATTTTAAAACATCCTTCCCTATTTCATAGCTAATCACAGATTTTATAGATTACAGTGCAAATATTTGTTTTCCTTGTGCAATTTTAAATTTTGTTGGAAAATGCTTTGAGGAAATACTTTTATGTACATTTATGACCTGTCTTGAACTTTGCTGCTTGAAGTTCACAAAATCAGTTTGAAGTACAAGAAACTATAATTAAAACTAAAAAGTATAGAGAAACTTAGGAGTCTCCCTATCACCCCTTCTCCCCAGCCACTCACTTCTGCTTTGTGGAAGAAATTACAGTTGCCAGTGTCTTGTATCGCTTTCAGAGATAGTCTAATGTGGAAGCAAGTAATTTTTTACTTAAAAATTATACTTATTTTTGAATAGCTAATATATATACAGATAAAAAATTTTAAAGTGTACAAAATTCAAAAGAATTTGCCCACTGATAACTCTCAGTCCCCATTTCCCTCACCAGAGACAGTCATTATTTCTTACGTATCCCGGATATCGTCTATCAATAAGCATTGTTAGTGTACTATTATACTACTAGTGTATTAGTGATGGTTTTCATAATACCATCCCAAGTGTAGATTTATTAGAATTGTGTGTTCAAAATAAAATTCCTCATAGAAAATCACTGTTAAGTTTGGAAAATATTCAGACAAGTTACCATTGTACTACATTTCCTTCAAATGTTAAACTTGTAGCAGGCATCCATAGTCTTAACCTTTTTTCCTTTTTTTTTGTGGGGGAGGGGACCTCAATAATTTGTACTTAAGTAATATTTTTCAGTTCTAAAATTTCTATTTGGTTCTTTTTATTCCTTCTATTTCTTTGCTGAGACAGGTTCATAATTGTTCCTTTACGCTTTTTTCTGACAGCTGGGGTAAAATCTTTGTCAGGGAATTCCAAGATTGTGTCATCTCAGTGTTGGTGTTTGTTGATTATCTCTCCTCTTTCAAAATCTGAAAAGGCTAAGATTTTCCTGATTCTTGGTATGATAAGTGATTTTCTATTATATCCTGGACATTTGGAGTATTACCTTAATGAGAATGAACTTTATCTTATATCAGTAGGTCTCCACTGACCCCATGCTCTTGGGGAAACGCAGGCTCCCCCTCTTTGGCACTGCCTCGGTAGGGTGGGGGTCAGGCTCCCCACGAGCCTTGCTGACAGGGGTTGGGGACCTGCAGACTGTGGAGTGCAGCAGGAATTATCCAAGAAGTCTGCCCTGATGGGCTGCCTTTCCCCTTCCTGCGCTCCCTGTTAACTGTTTCCTGGGTTTCAGGTTTCTCCAGGACCCAGGATTATTGACAAATACTCGAAGGTCAAGTGCTACTGCACACACGGCAGGCAGAGCCCACATTTCCTCTTTGTGGGCCTGAATTGCCTGCCAGAATGACTGGACGATGACACTCCGTCATTTATATGCCTCTATGAAGTCATGGTTCCCCACTACGGAAGTGCACCTTAAATGAGCTGCAAACGTTTCATCATAATGGGGTTCCAAAACTTGTCACTTCTCTTCTGGAGAGGCCAATGAAGCCGTGGGTTGGCAACAACCGAGGATGCTTGAAGGACACCAGCTCCGCCCGGGATGCCGGGTTTCTGTTGTTGATTGTTTCATAGTCCTCCCGCAGGTACCGCTTTATGGCGATGTGCGTCATGGTGTACCCACCGCCTGGACGGGCTCTTTTTTCTTTTGGGGGTTAATAAATAAATAGGAAAATATGAAACAAAAAATATACATGCAATTAAGCTGAGAACATTTTATTTCCAGGATTTGGGAAAGAAACAAGTTTATGAACTCAAAAGTGATTAGAAAACATCTTTGCGGTGTAGGCATTGGGTTAAATTGGTTTGGAGCGATGTCTTTCCTTTAATGCAGCTCCTTCTACTCAGGTGCAGGTAAGCCTCCAGGTACCTAGATGTCGCTGTGGCTCCATGATGAGGGTGGGTATGAGTCTCTGTGGTTATGAAGTTGGGGGCGGAGAAGCAGAGAGTGGCCGGGAAATGATGGCTGAGGAAGAGGAGGAAGTCAAACAGATCTTGCAGAAATTGCAGGTGGGGCCATAGATTAAAATCCATATGTGCTATTGTTATCGGGAGCCCCGTTTATGCAGTACCTGCGAATTCCCTGGCACGTACAGGACGCTGCCTGTGTCCGCGTAACCGGTGACTGTAACTTCCGTGGGTGCAGCCGCCGCCGGGCAGCGGAGGGGAGCAGCCGGTGTGTTTGGACCTCCTGCCGCTGACCCGACTGCAGTTAATTTCAGCCCTGCAGGAAGAGTATTTGTTGCTTCTAACTTGATCCCTGCACATTCTTGTGAAGTTTTATTCCCTCGATTCACCCATAACAAATAGCAAAAAACGTGCATTGCACATCTGTTACTGCATGTTTTGATCCCCACAAAGGCCGTTTCTTCGGTACTTTTCTGCTTTCAAATTGGCAACAGCCACAGGAATGGCTTGCACCGCCTGGGTCCTGGTTACTCACTTTAGAACTTGACAGTTTTGTTTTGGTTTTGCACGCTGCGCAATCCCAGTTTGGGGTCTGATTTAGAGGGGTCCAGACTCCACCTAGTCCACGGTTGACTGCAGTTTTGACGAGTCTGTTTTTCCTCGGTAGGTAGGTGGGAGCTAACTAGTTGCTTGGCTCTTTATTTTTCTTTTAATGACCCAAGATTTTTCTTAAACCTCAGAAACTTAGTTCTTTGTGTTCTAAGGCAGCGTGGAATTTAAACATTAGACCTGTGACAGGCTTGTAACTTGCTTAAAGGCTTCTAATGCAAAAGTTTAAACATTGGTGAGATTTTGTTGTTTTTTTTTGAGCAGATCAAAATAACACTTTTTAGAATGTGAATTTTATCTCGTTTCCAGTGGACCTGGATTAACTTAATTTTGTTCCCTAGTCTTGATCCTGGCTCCATATTAAAAATATTGTTAACGTGTATGTGTTTGTATATGTATAGAAAAAAAATCTGAAAATGTACACTAAACAGTGGTTATCCCTGAGGTTGTTGGGGCGATGAAGATTTTTCACTTTGTATTTTTTACATGTACCTACTTGAATTTTAACAACTTATATATGTTGATTTTGCCGTGAGAAAAAAGTTATTAAAAAGTGTTCAATCCAGCAAAACAAAACAAAATCACCACAAAACTAAACAGTGCTTTGTATGTTTGCTTTAGCAACTACAAACAAACAATAAGACCCTCTCTAAAATATCTGATTTGCAGCCATGCTGATTGCAGGGCAAAAAGAAATAGGTTGCAATTTTGGCTGAAAACTGTCTTTTCCTGTGCTCATTTGTGGTAGAGGCACTAAGCATGTGGGTAGAGGATGCTTGGGGTATCTTGGGGTAAGTGGGGCAGGTGCAGGAATGGAATGGGAATGCAGTGGAGGAGAGGAAGAGGAGAGTGATGTTGCTATCCTTGGGAATGGTGGTAGGCTCTGATTTCATTCTTATAAACATCTTAGGGTAGAAGGAATGCACAAAAAGATATTTCTCCAAGTGTGTTTTTACAGATCATTTTCATTACAGTCATCTAAGGTACTTGTTGAAATGCAGAATTTTGAGTTTGGTTCAAACTACTCAAACATCCTACATTCTGCAGGATGAGTCTAGGAAATAACACACAAAGTAAAATTTTAAAAGCGTGGCTGCAGAGGGTGCTAGTCCATTCTCTTTGTTCTTGGTAGGATTTTAAATTAAGTAGAGGACATAAGTATTTGTTAGAGACAGGGATGATTCAGTAATTCATTCAGTCAGTTTACTTAATGAGAGCCTCTCATGTCCCAAGTCCTGTAGTAGTGCTCAGGTATAGCTGTAAACAAAACAGATCAAGTCCCTCCCATCATGGAGCTTACATGCCAGTGGTGGTGACAGATAATAGACAGTTAATGAACAGGCCACATAATTTCAAGTGATAAGTGCTACGAAGAAAAATAAGGGTGATTTAACAGTGGACAGAGGAGGAGGGGGTTACTTCAGTTTGGGCAGTCAGGGAAAGCCTCTCTGAGAAGTTGATACTTGAACTGAGATCTAAATGATGATGAGAAATGAGCCATGTAAAGATCTGGGGAAAGTTTCCAGGCAGAAAGAACCCTTTGTGTAAAGACCCCAAGGCAGGATTGAACTAGGGGATTTGCCCCTCCCAGCCCATGTGGCTTGAGTATTGTAGGAGGGAGAGTGGTAAGAAGTGAAGTTTCTGGCAGGGTGAGTAGTGGGAGGTCAGATCACACAGTCTTCCAGGCCATGGTAAGGAGATACATAGATTTTGTTCTATCTACAGTGGGAAACTGAGGGTTTGTGATATGATGGACATTTTTGTAGGGTCACTTTCACTATGATGAGGAGAATGGGAGAGAGTAGAAGCAAGATGATCAGGTAAGAAGTTCTTGTAATAATCCAGGCAAGTAATGAGGCTGATTTGATGGAGGATAGTCATAGTGGGATGGAGACAAGCAGATGGATTTAGGATGTGCTGTAGAAAAAGTTAAGACTTGATGGAATAGTATTATATATTTCTGCTGTTATTGGTTTCAGGAAAGAATAGACACCTTTGCCTGGTGTCACAGGAGGACTCAGATAGGAGCATTTAAAAGAGGAAAGATAACGTTTATTTGGGAAGCGTGCAAGAGAGCCAGAAGGTGACTTGACAAGAACAAAACAAAACAGAACAAAAAACCAAAAAACACAAGTATTTAACAGAACAAAATCCTGCAAAAATACCAAGATTATCAAGCTTAAATTGGTCTATTTGTCATTGGAAAACGATGACTCTCACATGTTACCATATTCATAAATATTCAAAAGTCATGTACTTTCAGGTACCAGCCTAGGAAAGATCAGGGATAAGATTGTTTTTGTTAGGAAGTCCAGTTCTTAGGGTAAATTTCAAAGTTTTATACTTTGGGGACTAGTACCAGATAGGATTATTTTATTAACTTTCATTTTAATCTCAAGTTGCAAAGTGGTAAGTGAAGTACTTAATCATAATTTGGGATTCCTGCTGGAGCTTGGAGAGAGAACTATTATCACAGTTCGGATTGTCCTTAACTATCATCATGGTGCAGAGACTGGCATGGGACAACATGAGAGTGGGCCTGGGACACTAGCCCTGTCTACCTGCCCCTCGTGTTATTCATAGGTGAGATAGAGAATCAGTATTTTTAGGCAAAGAGCTGGTATAGCTAGCCAGTCTCAAATTTTCTTGTCTGTTGTTCTCTCCACTTAATGGTACCATCCTTACACTTCCTAGGAACTGGTGGGTCAACTCTATTCATTTCGAGACTGCTATTTCGAGACACACAGTGTTGAGGATGCTGGGAGGAAGCAACAAGATGTGCGAGAGGAGATGGAGAAGACCCTGCAGCAGATGGAGGAAGTCGTGGGTATGAGTCCCAAAAGAGCGTGCAACCCCCTGCCCTTCACTAAAATGTAACAGAGTTTTGCAATCTCTTTGTCCTTCAAACTCATTTTCCTAAAGTTTGATTATAAAAAAATGCCATGAAATAAAAGAGCATCCTTATTGCTTGAACTATTGCAGTGATCTCATTATCTGATTTTTCTGCCTATAATTTGTTTTATTTCTAAATCAACTTATATAATGACCATTGCCATCACCTTTCTAAATCATTACTTCATGCATTTAATCCTATCCTTTTGTCTGTCTCTTTGCTCAGGTATCTTCAAAGATTCCTATTGTTGAGTGGTTGAAGTTTAAACCCCTTAAAGTGGTATTCAGGTCTCCATTTTCTGACTCTTTTTTTTTTTCCCTACCCTTATCTTTGACTACGTACTTCCAGAAAAAGTTTTTGTTTCATTCAGGTTGGACCATGCATTATCTCATGAACATGCTACGTATGTTTCTGCCTCTGTCTTCATTTACATTGTTTTTCTACCTGGAGCGTCTTGTCTTTTTTCCTTTTCACTTGTTAAAGCCCATTTGTTGGCTATCTGCATATGTTCCTTTTCATTGTTTTAATTGTTGCTGTATACACTTTGTCCTCTCCACTAGACTGTAAGCCCCTCAAAGGGCTAATGCTTTAGTGATAATGCTTTCTTTGTTACCCCATTTCATAACAGTACTCTGTATATTGTAGGTTTTCAATAAGAGGTTTGTTCGTAAAGATTGTCCTTAACTATTTCATTTCTAGAGCTGGCATGGGGTTATTCCTTAAGAGACAGTGTCCTGGTCGTATCTGTAAGACGGCCTGGGTTCTTCCATTTTCTTTTATCTCTTTCCCCCTTCCTCCTAGGTTCCGTCCAGGGCAAGGCACAGGTTCTGATGCTGACTGGGAAGGCACTGAATGTGACTCCTGACTATAGCCCTAAGGCTGAGGAGCTTCTGTCAAAGGCTGTGAAACTGGAGCCCACGCTGGTGGAAGCCTGGAACCAGCTGGGTGAGGTGTACTGGAAGAAAGGGGATATTGCAGCTGCCCACACCTGCTTCTCAGGAGCCCTCAACCATGTGAGCAGCCCACTGTCCCCTCAGAAAACACAGATGGGAAACATGGGATTCCTTTGGTTCTATGAATTTCCCTAGGATATGGATACCAGAGTAGAACTGTATTGGAACTAGGAGAACAGAATCAGAAGGGAGGAAGGGTGGGGGAACAGGACTGGATGAGGAAAATGGACAGGGGACTGAGAAAGGAAGAAGATGATGGAATCAGGTACAGAGGTAGATGGGAAGTGAGGAAAAGTTAGCAGCCAAGTTGATCCTTGTAGATGTGGGTGGAAGATACAGATGGCATGCCGTAAGAATTAAGATGACAAATTAGATTTAGGAAGATGGAGGTAGAATGAATGTGGAAAGGGGAAACAGAATCTGGAAGGTTGAGTATATGTCTTCTCCATTTGCAGTGCAAGAACAAAGTCTCCCTTCAAAACCTGTCAATGGTGCTTCGCCAGCTGCGGACTGACTCTGGAGATGAACATTCTCGCCATGTCATGGACAGTGTCCGACAGGCCAAATTGGCTGTGCAGATGGATATCCATGATGGTCGCTCCTGGTGTGAGTGCTCTCAAAAGATCTCCAACAGGTGTCTAGAGCAGGGGTTCTCAACCATGGCTGCATACCAGAGCCCATCTGTTGAGGCTGCCTCTAAGTGTGAAGCCAGGGAATTTGTTTTGAAGAAGTCCACAAGGTATTCTAATGAGCCACTATTCTAGGAACTCTTGGAACTTTTCATCCCAGAGAGGAGGCTTGTGTCTCCACATAAGCAACGTGGGGCATTTGTGCACTGTGCTCCTGTTTCTTCTTCAGGTCCATGTTTGCCTTTTTCTCCCAGTGGAATGTGGGGTATGCTAGAGTATCATCCCTGGTTTGTGTCAGGTGTGAGGCCTGTTAAGCAGACTTTTGAGGGTGACCAAAATAGGTCGTATCTTGAACTCGGGCTCTGAGACGACCCACCAGTTTCAGTTTTTTCTCCTCCCTGGGACAGGATGGGTAGAGTGGGCTGGAGGTGGGTGTTTCCTTCCTTTAGGTCAGTTACACTCTGGTTAACTCGTTTCTCTAGAGGGCAGGCTTATTAAGTCTTGTGAAGAACAGAGGACTCTAGCATATTTCAAAATGGTTTCTTTTACCCCTCCCCCTGCTGGAAGTACAAGGGGTTTTTTTTCTCTGATATTTGCTGTGGGAACCTGACCGAGCTCCTGGAGGTAAACCTCACAATATTGTGGGGGCCCCTTATGATTAGGACCTCTGCAGTTTTTCCAGATTTGTCCACGCTGAGCCTCCAATAATTCATCAATTACAGTTCAGGTTTTCATTCCCCGTCACTGTTTCCTGTGGCACCTTGTGAGTTTCTACTTGGGTATGCCATAACTCCCTGTAGTTCCCCGTCTGTCTCTCCAGTTATGGGGGCCATGGTTTACCTTGTGTTGTACCCTCTCTTACGGATCCTAGAAGAGCTGTGATTTTTTTCAGTCTGTTCAGCTTTTTACTTGTTAGGATGGAGTGGCGACTGTCAAACTTCTTCCAGGTGGAGCTGTAAACCCCATGTTTCTTTTTCAGATATTCTGGGGAATGCATACCTTTCTCTTTACTTCAATACTGGCCAGAACCCTAAGATCTCCCAGCAAGCCCTCAGTGCCTATGCCCAAGCAGTAAGTATTTATGGTCACCCAGGCCAGATGAAGAGAAGCAGTGACAGAAGTCAGTCTTCCTTGTGGCTCGCAGGATGGACATTGCTGGCATCCAGTGTGTGGTTTTGCACAGCCATGTCTACAGGATTGACTTATTTCTTACAATGTCAGTATTAGTAACCATTTGCAGTGTAGCGCCTCAGAGCTCCTCGAGCTGCCTAGATTTACAGGTGTGTATAACTAAAGCACAGAACCCATCCCAACATGTTCATCTTTTATAAATGGGAAAAAAGTCTGTATTAAAATAATGGTTATTTGTGTGTGTATTTTAAGAAAAATGAAAATGCTAATACGTAAGTATAAATTAAGTGCTTTCCCCAGATTAGCCATTAGGTAGTATGGCTTGAGATGTCCCACAGGCCCAAACAGAAGACAGCACGGAACCCATTCTGCATCACCTCCTAGGAATTATTTCACTGGAGTTCATGCTTTGCATAGGTTTTCAGGTTGTTTTTATACTGATAGCCACTTGCACGGGGGTTTCCTTCAGGCTTTGAGTGCCTGATTGCTCATTAGAAGGTTCACATTGGCCTACTTTTTATTTAGGCTTTATTTATATTCACTTTTCTGCATTTGCTTTCTTCTCTTGACACAGGGAGTTGGTTTTTAACTTACCATTACTTATTTTGCTCTGTGGCGGAATAAAGACTACAGCTTCATTGTATTCCTATTTGCAGTTTAGGGACTGTCCTTTTTTTAAATCAGAACTTTCAGGCAGAGGAATTCAATTTTAATCTCTTAATTTAGTTAATGTTTAGAGAGTAATATTGTACATTCCTTTAAAATTTTATATTTGGCTTCTGCTAAATAGCTGCTTTTAATTCTTAATTTCTTTATCCAAACCTACATTTATAAATATATGGGAACCAATCATTTAAACAATTTTAACTCATGTTGTTGGTGTTTTGCAATGTGCCAGGCAGTGCATAGAGTTTAAAAAATAAAATGGACATAGCAGTTTCTTCACAGCACATCTGTCTGCACTGTCATGTGGTTTCTGGCCTTCTAGTTAAACTAGAGAATCCGAATTTAACTTTCTGTGTGTCTTTTAAGGGGGGTTGGATATAGAAACATGGTTCTCCCGGTGTCTGGAGCTGAGGAAATGCATTAATTCGACATCATGTCTTTCCTTGGTTTTCCTCATGTATACCATCATCTCACTAGACATTTTTATTTTAATCAGAATTCTTTCACATATTTCTTCTATCTTTATACTGTTGCATGGGTAAATTATAATCATATTTTAAAGTTTCATGCACATGCAAAAACCTTGCAGTTTCAGGGACTGCATAAAATACCACATCAACAATGACTGTCTAATAGTGTGTGGGTAGAGGTAACATTTTGCCAAGGAAGAAACTTGAATTTTTTCAGGGAGAGGAGTGTCTAGGACATGTCGGGCATGGCCATCCTTAAGACTGAGACAGGACCCACTGATGATCTTTTTATCCCACCATAGGAGAAGGTTGACAGGACAGCTTCCAGTAATCCTGATCTTCATCTGAACAGGGCCACGGTAAGATCTGTGGGGTGGTCATCTGAAAGCCGAATCAATAACATATTTAGGTCTTAGCCTGAGGGGATAACTGAGTATGAATAAGACAAGGTTAGGGACAAACTGCAAGAAAAAAGTCAAATTATGCCCTATGACAAACTCGCTCCGTTTGACTTCAGTATCTGGTGGAGTCCCTGGAGGGAAAGGAGAAGAGGTTGAGGAGGTGGGAGAGTACATTAAGGATGGGGTTGGGGGGAAGTTTAGAAGACTTCTGAAATGTTCATTATAAATATAAAAATAGAAGGACCCAATATATGCAGCTTCACTGTTTTAAAGTTTGGAAGTTAGCGTCTTTGAAATGACTCCATTTTTGGGGTTGTGATCACCCTGAACAGGAAAAAGGATACTAAGGTATTACTACTTCTTTAGGATGTTTGCTGTAGGACAGGAATACAACTGGGTAGAAAAACAATTTATTTCTGGAGAGTCCTAGTCCATTGTGCCATTACTTTCCCCCGGCATAGTTTTAAACATACACACACACACACACACACACGCACACACACACACATACACATATGTGTGTGTGTGTGTGTGTATATATATGTTTAAATATACTTATAATTAGGAGGTTTTTGGTTACTTTTTGTGCAGTTACATAAATATGAAGAAAATTATGGGGAGGCCCTGGAGGGCTTCTCTCGAGCTGCAGCCCTGGACCCTGCCTGGCCAGAGCCCCGGCAACGAGAACAACAACTCCTGGAATTCCTGAATAGATTAACCAGCCTCCTTGAGAGCAAGGTAAAGATGTCTGAAGGCTGAATCCTATTTTTTTAGTCTGCTGCAGGTCAATAAAATAAGAATAGAATGGGCCTCGGTAGTAGTGACCCAGTAGAAGTGAATAGGTGGGAGGGAAGGACTAGACTCTCAAGGAGAGTGACTAGTTCCCAGCTTCTTACCTATTTATTTCCCCTTCTTTTGCAGGGAAAGGTGAAGACCAAAAAGTTGCAGAGCATGCTGGGAAGTTTGCGCCCGGCCCATCTAGGCCCTTGTGATGGGCGCTATCAGTCAGCCTCTGGGCAGAAGGTGACCCTGGAGCTCAAGCCTCTGAGTGTGCTGCAGCCTGGTGTGAACAGTGGTGCCGTGGTCCTGGGAAAGGTGGTGTTCAGCCTCACTACAGAGGAGAAAGTCCCCTTGTGAGTTCTTGCCTTTCCTCTGTTTCATTCTTTTGAGTTAATGCTCTCACTTTCTGGCCTTTCTCTCACAGTTGAGGACATTGTTAGGGGTCACAGATTAGTGAGATCTGCTTCCCTTCTGTGTCTGTCCTAGTAGCAGGTTTTGTCTATGTGATGTTTGACGATCTCTCTGTACATTCTGGTACCATCCAGCTTTTTCCCTATTTCAATACATATTTATGGAACATCTGCTATAGGTATTGTAGGGAGTTAATAAAACAAAACAAAAAAAAGACATGTAAAATATTCAAGTGAAGTGTGCATATAGTCTAGCAGAGGAGATGAGTTAAAAATGATATTCATTTAGAAATTTTTTATTTCTTATTTTTTTAAGGAGGGCACAGCTCACAGTGGCCCACGCGGGGATCAAACTGGCAACCTTGGTGTTATCAGCACCACCCTCTAACCAACTGAGCTAACTTGACCACCCCTCATTTAGAAAATTTTTGACTCTTGAAAAATTAGAGTATAATCAGTGTGTCACTCCTCACTCACTTCCAGGAAGTTCTTTTGTGTTCCTTCCAGTCACTCCCTGTTTTTGTCCCCCTATTGAGGATTAGTTTTCCTGTTTTAACTCAGTAAATTTTCCATTCTTTAAGATTCAGTTTGATTGTCTCTTCAAGGAAACCTTCCCTGCTTTTCGATTTGAACATTTTCCCTCTGGGTTTCCATGCCCAGCCTTTAGCTTTATGAATTCAGCACAAAGGAAATGTTATTCTAGCATCTATCACAGCTGGACTGTAAGTGACGGTGTAGCTGCCTGACTCCTGCTAGACTATGAGCTCACTCATAGCTGAACCGGTATCTTGCTGCTAAGCACAGTGCTTGATAATAACAGGTACTCACTGGAAATTTGTGGAATTAAGTTGACAGAGAGTTTTATGAAGGTTGTGATTCTTAAATTGATAGGCCAGGAATAATGTTTTAGCTGCAACATTTTGCGCTAGTTCATTAATATTTGTTGAATGGTCTCAGTGTACATGTGTTCCAAGTTCTTGGCAAAGTGACAGGTTGCTGAACCTTGTGTATGTTCTCTAAAGATATTACATATCTAAGACAAACGAGGACTCAGATGTCCATAGTAGATGATGGTACCTGTCATAGGGTTTCTAGTTAAGTAACGAAGGAAGCACTTATTTTAATGGTATTTTAAAACCACTCTTCTGTTCTTCTTTCCTGCCCACTTTACTTCCCCCGGCCCCTTCTTAACCTGGCAGTACCTTTGGCCTGGTAGATTCCGATGGACCTTGCTGTGCCGTGATGGTGTATAACATGGTGCAGAGTTGGGGAGTGCTCATTGGGGACTCTGTAGCCATCCCTGAGCCCAACCTTCGGCTTCACCAAATTCAGCACAAGGGAAAGGTGAGTGATGGCTAGGATTCTTTCTCAACACCTAGGCTCTGAAAGTGGGACCAAGTATATCTCTTTTTAAAAATACAGAGGGTGCCAAAAAAATGTATACACGTTTTAAGAAAGGAAAAACCTATTAAAATTGTAATACTCAATATATACCGATAACAAAAGATGAATGTACGTCACGTTTGACTTCTGCAGTTATAAGAGGTACTCAAAGTGGTTACCATCAGCATCCAGACACTTCTGATTACGGTGAATTACTGCTTGAGCAACGTTGACCAAAGTGTCCACTTGTATACATTTTTTTTGGCATCCCTGGTAAGTAAAGTAATGCATAAATGTGTGTGTGATATCATACACACACACACACACACACACACACATACATACATACATATATATGTAATTTTTACTAAAAAGAGAGACTACTGGTAAAGAAAAAGAATAAAAAAAATGGATAGAACAAAGACAAATACTGTATGATATCACTTACGTGGAATCTAAAAAAGCCTAACTTGTAGAAAACAGAGAGTAGAATGGTGGGTACTGTGGGGTGGGGGAATTGAGAAGATGTTGTTTAAGGGTACAAACTTGTAACCAGTAGATAAGTAAGTCCTGGAGATCTAATTCACAGCACTGTGATTATAGACAAAAATATGGCATTATAAACTTCAGAGTTGCTTGAGAGACTAGATCTTAATTGTTCCCACCACAAAAAAAAAATGATAATTATGTGACGTGATAGAGATGTTAGCTAACTCCAGGGTGGTGACTATACTTTAATGTAGAAATGTATCAGATCAGCATGTTGTATCCCTTAAACTTACACAGTGTGATTTGTTATCTATCTCAATTAAAAAAAAAAAAGAACTGCAGTATTGCCACTCAGATGTTAACAATTTGACATGTATACCTCCAGTCTTTTTTATCTTCATAAGTATAATATACACATGCATATGTATATTTTTAATCATGAGTAGGATATCATATGCAAATGTTTGTGTGAACATTTCCTGTGTTTTTACATATTCTACAACATTGTTCTGAGTTGACACAGATAAGGTGGTGATGATGATGGTGATAAAAATTTACTGAACACTTAACTGACTGCTAGATACTGTGCTAAGAGCTTTACTGCCTGCACTAGCTCAGTTAATCCTCACAAAAACTCTGAGAGTAGGTATTTAACCACTTTTTCACCATGTAGATCAGGGGTTCGCAAACTATAGCCCATTAACCATATCTGGCTCACTGCCTGTTTTCGTATGGCCTATAAGATAAGAATAGTTTCAATATTTTTAAATGGAAAAAATTGAAGGAGAATAATAATTTGTGATAACATGAAAATTACAAGAAATTCAAATTTCAGTGTTTAGAAGTAAAGTTTTGAAACAAAGTCACACACATTTGTTTACTATTGTCTGTGGTAGCTTTTGCACTATTGTGTCAGAGTTGAATAGTTCTGTGACAGAGACCATAAGACCCACATTTCCTAAAATATTTATTATTTGGCCCTTTACGGAAAAAAATTTGCTGACTCCAGATCTAGATTATTTCCATTTTATTCCTGTGACGAAAGCACTATAATAAGTATTTTTATAGCTGCCCATATCTATGGTTATTTCCTTAAATGAATTTCTAAGGTAGAATCCTGGCTCCAGAGGGTATGCAGATATCTAAGATTTTTGATACATATTGCCAAATTATTTTTTGAAAGGTTGGACCAGTTATTTCCAAAAGTGGATGTGAGTAATTGTTTCCCTGTAGTTTTATTCCCAACTCTGTAGAAATCTTTGAAAAATTATTTGCTGATTTTATATGAAAAATATAGCATCAATATTGTTTGGCTTTGGTTTCTTGATGGTGAGGTTTAACATTTTATCTTATGTTTATTGAGTTTTATAAATTACCATTTTATTGGCCACTTCCTATATTGCTGTAGGATATTTTAAAAAATTGATTTATGAGAACTCTTTAATTTACCTCTTTACTTTGACTTAGAAGAGCCCCCTTCACACTTCCAGTGGGACAGTATTTTTTGGGTGAAAATCTTTTAACAGCATATTTTACAACTTGAAGTACCCTTGAACTGATAAAGTGAGCTGATACATTTTCTGTTATCAGGAGAATGTCTAAACCACACTTTCTTTTCCTTTCTCCTGCTATAAAGGGAGAAGTATCTTTATAACTTTAGATCTAGCAGGTTAATTTAGGGCCTTACAAACACTTGGAGAAACTCTTGGACTAAGAGTTTCTCAGAATTTCCACCGGCTCTGGCTGCCTGCTGTGTGGTATCTAGTTAAAATTGTCAACAAACACTGGGAAGGACCAATTCTGTGAGAGCAGCCTTTTGTTAGGCAGTGCCAGGAATCTGTCTTTTTTTGAATCAGAGAATTGTTTCATTCTTGTAGTGACACTGCTTGTACCCTACCTGCCCCAGATTTTTCTTCTGAAGATTGAAAACTTTGGGGAAATGATATCCCTTTTGTTAGCTCAGCTTTGTTGAATATGAGATGGAGGTTAGGGGTGTATATACTGAAGGGGGAGAAAGGAGGAGGAAGTCACAGGTAGTGTATCCCCATGCTGGAGTCTGTCCCATCTTAGGATCTGTAATGAACCTGTGTGTGTTTGTCTTTTATAGGACTATTCCTTCTCCAGTGTCCGTGTGGAGACACCCCTCCTGCTAGTGGTGAATGGGAAGCCTCAGGGCTCCAACAGCCAGGCTGCTGCTACCGTGGCATCACGGCCACAATGTGAATGACCCACTTAACTTGCATGCTAAAGAGGGAGTGGAGGCGAGGAGATAAGCTCAAGGGCATTCATCAGCTGGACCACCTGGGCTAGCCACATCCAATGACTCAACCGGAATGGGGGGATGTTTTAGAGGATGTCTTTCCCTTCCTCTGCCCTATAAGATGTTTTGTGTCCTTTCTTTGCTGTTATCATGTTCTATCTCTGTCTGGGGCCACACACTCCCCTAGTATATCTCTCCTGCCTCTCGTTGCTCTTCTGTGTCTTAGGCAAAGAGCATGGAATTGGTAGAAGTGTTGGGATCTTGCCAGGGGACAGAGTTCCCAAGGTTCCTGTTCTTGCCTCCTTCCTGAGCCTCATGTGTATATATCATTTCAGTATTTATTGCCAAGGGAGGGGGCTTAATTTTTTAATGGCTTGGTTTTTGAGCAGTTTTTTTTTTATTTTTATTTTTAAAATTTAGGTTTATCCCCTTCTTTGGGGCTGGAACAGAATTAAATTTCTTTGGAAAAAAAAATATTGTGTAGTTTGGCCTGCTTCATTGTTTCCAGGCTTGTATTCTTGGTTTTTAGGATCATGTCAATCCATTAGGGTAATGCCTCCCCCGCTAACCCCCCACCCCCACCCTTTTTTCCCCTTTATACAAAAAGTTTATTTCTCTCCTAGTTAAAAGAATTCTGGCAATAGGCAGCCCAGGGCAGGAATGGCAGCTCTACAGAGTTGCTAGGAACCATCTTCCCTCCATTTCCTCATTCTGTCATTCCTAGGGATGGTCACCATCATGATCCAAGATGACAGTGGTACTGTTCTAATAGTGTTACTAGGCTGAAAAACCAGAGAGAGCAAGTAGCCAGTTTCTTTAGACTCCAGTTTTATATATGTTTATTTATTTAATTTTTTTATTGGGGGATATTGGGGAACAGTGTGTTTTTCCAGGACCCATCAGCTCCATGTCAAGTTGTCGTTTTCAGTCTAGTTGAGGAGGGCGCAGCTCACTGACCCGTGAGGGAATCGAACCTGCGACCTTGGTGTTATGAGCCCCGCGCTCCAACCACTGATCCAACTGGCCGCCCACTGGCGGCTCAGCTTCAAGCTCAAGCCGTTGTTTCTCACTGGTCCATGTGGGAATCAAACCAGCAACGTTGGTGTTATGAGCACCATGCTCCAACCACGGAGCCAACCGGCCGCCCCTCTAGTGATATATTTTATAACAGTTTTTCTTAATATCCTTGTGGGAAAATGTGAAGGAGGGTTATTAACCAACCGAATGATTATAAGCAGAGAGTACATTATTGGATACAGATTAGTTTGGAAGACTTCTAGTGATATGGCTCCTGTTCAGCTCTTGATCAGGGACTGAATGTCATTGATGATTCATTCAGTAAATAAAGAATGTAAAATGCGGAGGAATCCTCTGAGAATGGGTGGTAGAATACGCATGTATCTCAAGAACCTACAAGGGCTGAATCTAAGAAAATTTTTTTTTAATAACAATTTTATATAAATTTTAAATCCAGTTTCCTTAAAACAGAAGGAAAAACATTTTTTTTTCTAATAAAATTTTGAAGACCATTCTTTTGGTCCAAAAAGGTCAACTTTATGAGGTATATCTTCAATGTTATGTATGAAAAAGTAGTAGGAGCTTAAAGTCAGTATGAGTAACCAGTATAATATAGTTGCAAAAATATACTAAAGGAGTTCGTAGCCAGAGACAGTTTTTAATACAGTGTGTCAGATCACAGGTGAAGCCTTGTGTTCAGTTCTGGTTGATTTTGAGGCCTGCAGTCTCGGAAGAGTGCAAGAACTTGAGGGGGTGTAAAATATTTTGAGAAGTGGTTGAAAGCAACCGGCGGTGGGAGGTAAGGTGTGTCATCAGTCAATAGACAGATGAAATCCATTAACTGTTACCCTTTTACTCAAGTCCTGGAACGATAAGACATATTCTGTGTTGGGCCAGACAATAGGAAAATGGTGGTAGAGAGAAGAAGAACTTAAAAGATTTTATGATGAAATATATGCACGAGTATGTAAAATATGTATGTACAGTTTAAACAGTAATTAGACTACCTGTGAAAATGTCCACATGGCTTAAAAACTAGTGTCTTAGAAGCCCTTATGTGCCTCTCCATGGTTTCGTCTCATTTGTTTCCACAGCTGTGTAATACCATTGTATGATTATGTAAGTTTATTCATCCTACTGTTAAAGGATATTTGGGTTTCATTTTTTTTTCTATTTTTTCATTATTAATATTCTGTACATGTCCTGATGTGTAAGTGGTAGTACAAGAGTTCCTTTTATAGCAGTGGTTCTCAAAGAGCGGTCCCCAGACCAATAGCATCAGCACCACCTGGAACTTCTTAGAAATGCAAATTTCCAGGCCCCAATCCCTGAATTAGAAAGTCTCTGGGGAAAAATCCAGCAATGTGTATTTAACAAACTCTCCCAGTGATTCTGTTGCACACTAATGTGTGAGAACCATTGTTTCAGAGTATTGGCACAAGTATGGAATTGCTGGGCTTGAGTATATCCATGCTTAAACTTTTTGAGAAATACCAAATGTTTCCAAAGTGGTGGTATCAATTTATGTGTCTATTATCTGTGGATGAGTCTTTCCAATGCTTTTCATCCTTTTGCATGTTTGGTGTTGTCTTTTTAGGGTTGCAAATACAGGAGGTTAGAATTGCTATCTCCTTGTGGCCTTAGTTTCCGTTTTTCTCACTATTAATTGGCTTGAGCATCATTTCATATATTTACAAATCACTAATATTTTCTCATGGTAAAACTATAAAAATGAGTATTTCTGTCTTTGCCTACATCTGTTGGATTTCAAATTGATTTGTAGGACTTATGTATCTTCTGTACTAATCTTTTGTCGTTGTATATGCTATAAACATCTAACAGTTTTCAGTTTGTCTTGTCACTCTGTATTGGATTTTTTGTTGAACAGAGTTCTTAATTTCAGTGTTATTGAATTTATCAGTCTTTTATGGTTAGTGCTGTTTATGTCTTAAGAAGTCCTTCTCTATCCTGAAGTCATAAAGACATTTCCCTTCTATTGTTTTATGAAGTTTTATCATTTTGTTCTTTTCGTTATGACTTTATGTTGTGGTGTAGGCATACAATTTTTTTCTTAATGAATAATTAATGGGCCCAGCACCTTTTATTAAAGAATCCATTCTTTAACCACTGATATTTAAAGCCCTATCTGTCTTAAACCATCTTTCCACATATGTGTAGGACTGTTTCTGAGCTCTCTATTCTCATCTATTCTGTCTGTTTATTTCTATGCCAGTACCATGTTGTCTTATATCAGACAAATTCTTTTTTTTTTACTAAATTTATTGGGGTGACAATTGTTAGTAAATTTACATAGATTTCAGGTGTACAATTCTGTATTACATCATCTATAAATCCCATTGTGTGTTCACCACCCAGAGTCAGTTCTCCTTCCATCATCGTATATTTGATCCCCCTTACCCTCATCTCCCACCCTCCACCCCTCTTACCCTCTGGTAACCACTAAACTATTGTCTGTGACAAATTCTTTCATGTTCTTATCAAGTGGCCCATTTACATTTTAGAATTTGTAAATTTTCATGAAAAACTCCTTTGGGATTTTGATGGGGACTGTGTTCAATTTATAGATCAATATAGGAAGAGTAGACATCTTTGTAACTTTGAATCTTCTTATCCATGATTTTCTTTATTTATTTAGGATTTCTTCAATGTATTTTAATATAATTATGTACTTTCACCCCCAAAGTCTTATGTATCTTTTATTAATTTATTCTTAGATACTTCATAATTTTTGATGCTACTTAAATAGTATTTAAAAAATTATATTTGCCAACTGCTTGGGAATATAAGTACAGTTGGCTATATATTTTTGTGTCTGTGACCTTTTCAGAACTCTCTCATTCTAGTAATTTGTTGATTCCTTTAGTTTTCTGTGTACAGAATGATTGTTTTCTGTCTTTTCAATCCTTTTACGTTTTGTTTTTTGTACTAGTTAGGACTTCTACTATGCTGAATACAAGTGATGAGAGCAAGTATCCTTGTCTTATTCCTTATTTTCAGTATTTCAATATTAAATAAGATTATTTATGTTTCTTACATTTACCTGCTCTTACATTCCAAGCCTGTTTTGCATTGTTTTTAATTTTTTTTTTAAGGAGGGCGCAGCTCACAGTGCCCCATGCGGGGATTGAACTGGCAACCTTGGTGTTATTAGCACCATGCTCTAACCAACTGAGCTAATCGGCCACCACCCTGTTTTGAGTTTTTATCATGAAAAGTTTTAAATTTTATGTAATTTAAATTTTATCTAATGCTATTTCTGCATTAATTGAGATGGCAAATGATTTTAATATGATAATATGGTGAATTAGAGTACTCAACTTTTGATTAATAAACCAAATTTGGCATTATTAGTACAAACCTTACTTGGTTCAGGATATATGTATTTTTATACGTTGCTAGATTCACTTGTATAATATTTAGGATTTAGTATCTTTGGGTCACAAGTGATACTAGTTTATGAGTCTATCCTTTTTATTTTTTTATCTGTTCTAGTTTGGTTTTGGTATCAAAGTTATGCTTGTGTTTGTTTGAAAAGTTTATATAAAATCGCTTTATCTTTTTCTTGGTAGAACTTGCCTATAAAGTCATCAGCACCTGTCATTTTTTTTTATGGAAAGATTTACTACTGATTTAAATTCTTGAATGTTTATTGGATTGAATTATTTAAGCTTTTTCTTGAGCCACTTTTTATATTTTGTATTTTTTTAGTAATTTATACATTTCATTTAAGTTTTCAATTATTTGCAATATGTTCTTTATTTATTCTTGGTGGTATCAGTAATTTTGTTCCCTTTTTTACTACTGATAATTGTTTATTTGTACCTTATCTCTTTTTTTTTTAGCATTTTGCCTCTTACAAGTCTTCAAAGAACTTGACTTTGTTTAATAACCTTTATCTTTTGTATTTTTTTTCTATTTCATTAGCTTTTATTTTCATTTTCATAATATCCTTTTTCCTCCTTCCAACTGTTATAAGGAGTGCTTATTCATGAGCTGGGATATATTATAGTTTTTATATCTGAGGCAACATGACACTTTATTGTTTTAAATTTACATTCCTTTGTAATGTTGAGCATCTTTTAATAAAATACTTGTTGAATTTTATGTGAAATGTGAAAGAGGGCATCTAAGATTGAGGAAACTGTATTAAAGAAAAAAATTGGGGCCATATGTTTAGGAAATGATATAGCACTTTGTACATTCTATATTGCACATGTTTTATTGTATTCTAATTACTTGATGATATATATGGTTTGAACACTTTAAGGACTGATACTAATTCATACTTCTCTTTCAATTCTAGACATTATTACATACAGCTGTGAGAATTAGACATTGCATGACTCAATAACAAATGGCTGGCTGGATGTATGGTGGGTTAGGAAAATGGGATATATTAGAGTAATATAGAGGGTGTTGACATCTGCAGAATAGTAATGATTTTGAAACTTTGTTCTATTGACTCGAAGAGCCTATAGAACAGGGCTTCTGTTCAGGTAATCGCTCCTCTTGTAGGTCAACGTGGTGTCTAGCCTTTCAGAGAAACAATGGAAATTGTGCTATTCTTTATTAAACTATGAGGCGTGGAGGTCAGAATTAGAGAACAGGATGGAATATGTCAGTCATGGTTCAATCAGGGGAGCAGGATCTTTATGACTTAGGGGATAAGGGATAGGGATTTATTGTACAAATTAGACCTTATGCAGTTGTCAGAGGCACTGGAGAAGTACAGGTCTAGGAGGAAGTTAGGAGTCACCAGCCAGTCAATCTGAGAAGCCAAGCACATCCAACCACTGAAATGGGCCTGCAGAGGGAAGGCTTGTGTGGAGGGCTGTGGGAGGCCCCACCTGCAAACACAGCCACTGTGGGCTTTCTGCCAAGTGTCTGTGGTGGGCCTGCAATCACTGTTAGCCAGCCAGGTCATCAATAAAGAAGAGCAGGGCAGAGTGGAGGAGAGTAAGGACAAACTAGAACTTGTTGGCACCTCTGTGTCACCATCTCTTGCCACAGTGACCTTCAGATTAATGGCTCTGATTCATTTCCACCTTCCAGGTCTTGTGAAAATTCCTTTTGTGGCCAACTCTAAACCAGAACTGTATAGGGAAGAGGATTCTTGGAGATGTGGTCCCAGCTTAGCAGGCTGACACAGCACAAACCCACCACATAGAACTGCTAGGAGGATCCTCAGAGAGGAGAGTGGAAGTTGAGGGCTGTTACTAGGTTCCCTAGGGGGAGGAAAAGAGGCCTAATCGCAGTGATTAGGGGAAGAACTGAAGGGAACAAAGCCCAGGGTGTAGAATCTGAGAGTAACCATGATCTTCGTGAACCCAGGTAGGTGCCAAAGCATGAACTTCCTGATCTGTGGGTATGACGAACATAGCCCTCGTGAAGAAGTCAGAATCTTACTGAGTCCTACTTCCTGTGTGGACACTTCTTCCTCATCCCACCTTTAAATGATGGTGGCCTTAGGAGTTCTACCCGTGGCCTGCTGCTTTTCTTCCTCCAAATACTTGCCTTGGACCCTTTCATTCATACCATGTGTTCAATTACCAAACTAAGTACCAATTTCCTAAATTTATATTTACAGGTCTTTTCCCTGAACACCAATGATAAATTCATACCAGCTTACTGGGCTCTATGTGCCATAGATAATTTAAATACAATATATAAAATAGAACTCATATCTCTAGCAACCATGTCTGTTGTCTCCATATTAGCAGCTGATAATCACCAGGTATTAAGTTATCCAAGCCGGAAACCTGGGATGTCACCTCTGACAATTCCTTCATTTTCAGTACCCAGTCTGTCATTGGATATGTTGATCATATCTCCTAAGTATCTCTTCATTTATTTTTCTTTCCATTCGTGTTATCTCAGATCTGTAGTTTAGCATATTTTGCCTGACTGTTGCGATGGTATTTATTTTCTCTATAGTTGAAATCTTTCTTTCTCCTTTTTGTTTTCACTTTTTATAATAATGACCATAATATTTGTATTGTCCAAGTTTGTATGTCAGTAAGTAGCAGAGCCAGGATTTGAAATTATAACTTGTACTTCAAAAGGCTGTGGACAAGTTTCTTACCTCTCTGAGATTCCATGTCTCCATCTGTAAAATGGAGATAATATTACTACCTACTTTATAGGATTGTTGTGAGGAGTAAATGAACGAATACATATCTTACATGTGGTTTTGGACAAGCAGGGACAAGTAGGACAACACTCAGATATGCTGGAATTCCAGCTCTGTTAGAGTGGGAATTTGAACCCAGTCATCCCAACTCGAGAGCCTGTACTCTCATCCATGGAGCTAATGTGCTCTGTATTTCAGAAGTGGGAAACACTGTCAAGAGTTTCACCTTTCCCAAACACAAATCTGATCATATTACTTCCTGGTTATCTGTATTACCTTATTTCTGACCTTGTAATCCTAATGCATGGCAACCCCAACATATTTTTAACATCTGGACATTTCTAGGCTCTTTCATACCTCAGGACTTTTGCATATGTGATTCCTCTGCTTGAAATGTGCTGTCCTCACTCCTGCAGAGCTCCTAATTGTCCTTTGAGATTCAGCTCAAACGTTAGCTCTTTTGTAAAACCTTCCTGAGCATACTCGAGGTAGAGTTTGAAGTCTGTCTCAGAGTACCTGTAACATTGTGTTTTAGTTATTTGCCAGTTTCCTGTAGGCTATGAATACCTTTTTGAAGGTACTCATCTTTGTGGCCTTTGATCCTAGTTCAGTACCTGACACACATGCACAATAAATTTACATGGAACTAATGAATGAACTTTAAAAGTATGTGTATGCTGTTCCCACGGTAGTCTTCTATTGTAGTCCATGGTAATGACTGCCCTTAGGTGTCAGGTTTCTGTTAGCACTTTCTCTGTTTACTGACCTACCTACGTCTATGATTTGTAGAATCAGTGTCAGTACTGAAAGTGACATGAGAGATAATTTTTTCCAACACTCCATCAATTTAATTATATATATTTTATCTTTAGATGTGTGTAGCTGCATTTCCCATTATGTCATATGTCCTCTCACCTTTCTTCCTGATGGAACCTGTCTTTATGTATCAGGCCAAGAAATCTTGTTTGATATCCAGGAAAGGAAGTTCTCTTTTCTATCAGCCTGTTGACTACTGGGAAACCACAGGCCCTGGTATTGGCAGGTTTTGTGGCTTTTTCTTTCTCATCTTAATCCTTTATACTGAAGTGTTAGCTTTTCTGTTCTCTTAAAATGTTTGAACAAAAATGCTATTTTTTCCCAAATGAAACTTGTTAAGATAAATATATATAAATATAAAAAAAATCAGAATACATATAAATCAGGATCACATTTTCAATTTCCCTTATCACTTGGTTAGTTTCAGCACACTGTCAGCTCCTGGCAGATTTGCGTAGATCAGGCATTCATGGGGAAGTTCTCATACACAGTTGTGTATATATGTGTATATGTGGACAGGGGTGATGGATTGGGGAATAAGTGGAAGACACAGGAGAAAGAAAACTGCTCTGGCCTCTACCCCAACATGGAAGGCAGCATTATACAGTGGGAAGGAGAACTGGATTGTGGTTTTCTGCTCCCTAATTATAATTTTCTTTTTCATTTAATTTCAGGAAGTTATATAGGCAATAGTATAAAATTGAAAAATTACCAAAAAAGTAACAGAAAAGAAAGCTCCATTTCCACTCCTCACCCCTAGTCCCCTTGTTATAGTATCCACTCCATTTTCTTATGTTTTCTTCCAGAGATATACTGTGCATATATAAGCCTAGTAGCATATCACTTAAAAATATACAACTAAGGGGTGCCCGTTGGCTCGGTTGGTTAGAGCGCAGTGCTCATAACACCAAGGTCGCCAGTTCGATTCCCACATGGGCCAGTGAACAGTGCTCCCCACTAGATTGAAAAACAACAGCTTGACTTAGAGCTTATGGATTCTGGAAAAACACACTGTTCCCCAATAGTCCCCAATAAAAATTTTAAAAAATTACATATATATTTTTACTAAAATTTTTATTAGTTTCAGGTGCACAAAACATATATATACACACACACAAATAGTACTGCCTGTGTTATATTTGGCAAATCTCTTGAACTTCAGCATTAACTTTAAATTCCTAGATAGAAATACTAATACATCCCTGACAAAACCCACAGGGATTTTGTAACAACCAATGAAATAGTATTCGTGAACATGCTTTGAAAATCAGGTATTTTACAAGCACAGGATGGAGGGGAGGGGAGTCATGGAAATAGAATTGTTTTTCACAAAGGACAACGAATCACATATGATCTGATTTGAACTAGCAATTCTGAATTGGTAGCAGGGCTGATGTGTCAGTAGCCTAACTATTGGGTGTGTTTCCCAGCCTGTAGTTCCCGTCTTTCTCATGGCATGTGCTTGGGGTATTTCTATATCACTAATCAAGAGATAACACTTGCACCTTAATTGTCAGGTGTGTATACACTTGGGATAAGAAGTAGAACCTTGCCAGAGTGTGGGCCACCTCTGCCTTCCTCCCTCACCCTGCCCCTCTGCTCCCTCTTCATGTTCAGGGAGTTGGTATTGGAACTTGGCTGATGCAACAGTTTGTATCACTGTCCCTTGCTGCTGTGGGATCCATTCACTTTTAATTGGTAGGTGCTAGAATCATTTCCTCCTTCCTCACCCTGACTTCCTTTTCTAATTGTCTCTCAGGGACCTCCAACACTTGCTTTAATTAACCTAGACAGAGCGGCTGCAGAGAGTCCCAAACTGGTGCCTGGGGACCCCAGGTTCTTTTGCTATGATTCTACTTCTTCAAGTTTCTTTTCTAATCTGTTAAACAACTTTGTCTTTGGATTAGGCCTGGGGGATAGGGATCCTTTGGGCATTTCTTTCACAGAGGCAGCTCAAATGGTGTCAACTTTTTATAGACTACTTGCCAACTACTGTTTGGCCTGAAGCATTTTGTTCCTTCTAGCAGAGAGGGGAAAAGAAGATACCTGGTTGAGGTGTCCAAAATAGGCCTGGCGAATGATGGGAGAAGCATGTCGATGAAAAAACTTACCATGTGAGGAATGTGAGCCTTGATATTTTAGTCTACAGTCTGCTTCTTTATTAGCAAAACATCTTGTGGGAAACTTACTTGGGTTTTGTTTGTCACTGCCCAAAGGAAAGTAAACACTAGTTGTGCAGCTTTGGCCAATAATAAGTATTGGGTTACATTTAAAAAATGTATTTCTTAAATAGACTTCATTTTTTTTTAGCACAGTTTTAGGTTCACAGCAAAACTGAGTGGAAATTACAGAGTTCCCATGTTTACCTTTTGCCCTCACACATGTACTCTTCCCCTACTACCAACATCCTACATCAGAGGGGTACATTTATTACAATCAATGAACTTAACATTGACACATCATTACTCAAAGTCCATAGTTTACCATAGGGTTCACTTTTGATGCTGTACATTCTGTGGGTTTTGGCAAATGTGTAATGACTTGTATCCACCGTTATACAGAAATTTCACTTCTCTAAATATCCTCTGTGCTCCACCTATTCATTCTTCTTTTCTCCCCTAGCCCTTGGCAACCGCCAACATTTTTACTGTCTCCATAGTTTTGCCTTTTCTAAAATGTCCTATAGTTGGAATCATACAGTATGTAGTCTTTTCAGGTTGGCTTCTTGGGTTACATTTTTAAATGATATTTAAAAATATTTTTTTAGTATATGATTTTTCAAGCTATGATAGAGAGTAAATATAATTCCTAGCGTACAGAAGCACATTTGTGTCACTTCTATTTGGACAAATGGATACTGCTAAAGGATTTTGTCCTGGTACCAGCTCACCCCTTGGAGAAGCAATTCAGTAGGCTTGACTTTGAGTACCTGATTACCAACACTCTGGTCAGGCCATATAAACACTTGTTTGAAGATTGAGTTGTGACCCTTTTACTGAGTAATAGGGTAGTTATTAGCCTGCAGATAAACTTGCTTATAGGGCTATGTCTTGGTCCAAGATCAAGAAAGACACAGAAATCACTGTACGGTTTCATCAGTGTTCATTGAGAACTACATTCTAGATAAAGCCACCGTGTGTGTGTGTGTGTGTGTGTGTGTGTGTGTGTGTGTGTATATGTGTGTGTATATATATATATATATTTATATATATAGAGAGAGAGATGCATATATATTTATTTTTATTTTATATTTTTTTAACATTTTTTATTAGTTGCAGGTGCACAAAACAATGTAATAGTTAGACATTTATCATTTATATCCCTCACACAGTGACAACTCCCCTCCCCCTATCCTCTGCCCCTCTGACATCGCACACAGCCATTACATTTCCACTGTCTTTATTCCTGATGCTGTACTCCAGTTCTTGTAACCATATATATATATGTATATATGTATATATATATACATATATATATAAAATTGTAGTTGACATTCATTATTGTGTATATTTTTTATTACTACATAATATATGAGATTTATAAATATTGTAAATGTCTCCCAAGAGATTGTGATCTCTTCTAGGTAGGAAATATGTCTTTCTAAAATGTGTCCCTAACTCTATCATAGTGTCTATTTACAGTACACAATAAGTATTGAATGAGTAAATATTATTCTGTTGTTGATCACAATTCTTGGAACACATGTTTTTCTATTCTTGCTTACCTTAGATTTAGAAAATCAGTTTTTCACATTTTTTCGTGTATTTTACATTTTTATTTTGATAGAGAATGCAAACAAAATGGCTGTATATGGTCCCACTTATCTTTGCTCAGGGCAGGATGGCTGTAGAAGAGTTTATACCAGAATTCCATCAGATGAGTACAGAAGTAGATTCAAGGTACTGGATCTTTAGGACATGGCCCCACTAGATGGGAAAGTGCAGGGCTTGCCTGCTTTCCGGGAGATAAGGAATCCCAGTGAGGGTTTAAGCTTACCAGTCTTTTTGCCCTGTCTAGCTTTGCTTCTCTGTATGTTCCTTTCCTGTCTCAGACATTTCCTCTTTGCCCTGCCAGGTGGTTGAACAATTGGGAAGGAGGATTGTACCCTTTCTTTTCTTCATTTGTTTGTTGCTGTAGCCCAATTCATAAGTGGCAAGCACAGAGGAGACCTCTTTCACTTCTTCGTGGTTCTTCCTAGACTCATTTCCTGAGTAAATTTATAAATTCTACTTTAGAATTGGATATAGCAGTATGAAAGTTTTAAGATGAATAAGGTGATACAGCTAGTCAATGATAAGTCTCGGCTTAAATGTGGTCTCCTGATACCAAGTGCTGTTGACAGTACACCAGGCTGTTTTGTGGGGTTCTGTGTCAAAGTAAGAAGGTGAAAGAAATTATGTGTTCTTATTTAATCTCATGAAAAGATAATGCAGGGAGGACTAAAATTATGATAGTTAAGGTTAGTATGTTCAGTGTCTAATTCTCCTTAGGTGTTTAGATGTAATTTTTAGAAGATTTTTATTAAATATAGTTAACATACAATATTATATTAATTTCAGGTATACACTATAGTTATTCAACATTTATATACCTAAATAAAGGATCACCATAATCCAGCAACCGTTTGACACCATACTATGCTATCACAATATTATTGACTATATTCCCCATGCTGTACATTACATCCCCGTGACTACTTGTTTTATACCTGGAAATTTGGACCTCTTATTCCCCTTCACCTTCCCCCCACTTTAAAAAATTTTCAGTTACAGTTGATATTCAACATTATTTTATATTTATTTCAGGTGTACAGCATAGTGGTTAGACATTTATATAATGTAAAAAATGCCCCCCCCCACCCGACTAGTCTATTATCCACCTGGCGCTATACATAGTTATTACCATATTGACAATATTCCTTATGCTATACTTTACATCTCCATGACTATTTTGTAACTGCCAATTTGTACTTAATGCCTTCACCTTTTTCACCCTATCCCCCAACACCCATCCCATCTATCACCCCAATAAATCTAGAAACTATCTGACAGCATACATAGTTATTACAATATTATTGACTATATTCCTTATGCTGTACCCTACATCCCCATGACTACTTTGTAACAACCAATTTGTAGTTTTTTAATCCTTTCCCCTTTTCAACCATTCCCAACCCTCCTTCCATCTGGCAACCGTGAAATGTTTTCTGTATCTATGAGTTTGTTTCTGTTTAGTTTGTTAATTTTGTTCTTTAGATTCTACATGTAAGTGAAATCACATGGCATCTGTCTTTCGCTGTCTGACATACTCCACTCAGCAAAATACCCTCAGGTCCATCCATGATGCTGCAGATGGCGAGAGTCCATTCCCTTCCTTGGCTGAGCAATATTCCATTGTATATACAGAGGGTGCCAAAAAAATGTACACATTCTAAGAAAGGAAAACTGTATTAAAATTGTAATACTCAATATATACCAATAACAAAAGATGAATACAAGTCACGTTTGACTTCTGCAGTTACAAGAGGTGCTCAAAGTGGTTACCCTCAGCGTCCAGACACTTCTGATTATAGCAAACTACTGCTTGAGCAACATAGACCAAAGTGTCCACTCGTATACATTTTTTGGCACCCCCAGTATGTACCATTTATTCTTTATCCATTTATCCATCGACAGACACCCAGGCTGCCTCCACATCTTGGCCATTGTAAACAACACTGTAATGAACATAAGGATGCGCACATCCCCTCGAAGTAGCATTTTGAGTTTCTTTGGATAAATACCCAGAAGTGGGATTACTGGGTCCTTCTTTGTCACTTTTTATAACTTTTGTTTTAAAGTATTTTTTCTGGTATAAGTACTGCTACCCCAGCTTTTTGTTTGTTTGTTTGTTTCCATTTTCATGAAATATTTTTTCCCATTCCTTTACTTTCAGTCCACGTCTGTCTTTTGATCTGAGTGAGTCTCTTGTAGGCAGCATATGTAAGGTTCTTGTTTTCTTATATGTTCAGCCACCCTATCTTTTGATTGGAACATTTAATCAATTTACATTGAAAGTAGTTGTTGATCGATATGTAGTTATTGCCATTTTATTATTCATATTTTTATTATTTATTTTATTTTATTTTTTATCATGTTTAAAATAACCTAGTCCATCTAACAGGGATATTTGGCTCATTTTTTTGGTAATTTAATACCAAAATGTCTAATAACTTATACATGGTAGGCACTCCATTTAGTCAGCTAGCATTTATTGCACATCCACTATGAGCTAAGCATTTAACAAAAATTAATAAATATTTATCGTGCATAAAATGAATAAATACTTTTCCTGATAATTGAAACAAAACAATAGGATTTTTTTCTAATTAACCGTACAATTAAAAACAAAGCTATGTCGAGATCACTGATATATAAGCATATTTTAAATTCAGAAATCTATTCACTTATTTATTCATTTATTCAGCAAATATTTTATTTGAGTGCCTATTAGTGCCACATATTGTTTTAGGCCTGAAGAATACAACAGTGAACAAAACAGATGAGGTCACTTTTTACATGTTGTATATACTAAAGTGGAGAAAACAGACAATTTAAAAAATCAAATATGTAATACAATCTCAGGATTCAGATGGTAGTGTGCTGATTTTGATAGGGTTGTCAAGAAAGTCTTCTCTGTAAAAGTCTTATTTGAGCCATGCCAATATCTGATGTAAGAATATTCCAGGCAGAGAGAAGAACAAGTGAAAAATCCTGGTGGCAGAAGCATGCATGGTATGCCCAGGGAGCAATAAAAAGTCCAGGGTGTTTGGAGCCTGGAAAGGATGGATAAGATTGACAAGAAATGAAAGTGGAGAGGTAGCGATAGGCTAGATTATATTGGACCTCATAAACTGTCATAAGAACCATAGATTTTATTCTAAGGTCCATAGTTAAGCCTTTGCTGGGTTTTGACCAAAGGAATTATTTGATCTCGTTTACATTTTTTATTAAAGTTTATTGAGGTGACAATTGTTAGTAAAGTTACATAGGTTTCAGGTGTACAATTTTGTAATACATCCTCTATATATCACATTGTGTGTTCACCACCCAGAGTCAGTTCTCCTTCCATCACCATATATTTGATTCCCCTTACCCTCATCTACCACTCCCCTCCCCCCTTGCCCTCTGGTAACCACTAAACTATTGTTTGTGTCTGTAAGTTTTGTTTTTTCACTTGTTTGTCTTGTTCTTTTGTTGTTTTCAGTTTTATATACCACATATCAGTGAAATTATATGGTTCTCGACTTTTTCTGTCTGACTTATTTTGCTCAGCATAGTAATTTTTTTTTTTTTTTTGTCTGAAGTCCTTCTAACATTGCATATAACACTGGTTTGGTGGAGAGGAATTCCTTTAGCTTTTTCTTATCTGGAAAGCTTTTATCTGTCCTTTGATTCTAAATGACAGCTTTGCTGGGCAGATTTATCTTGGTTGTAATTCTTTGCTTTTCATTACTTTGAATATTTCCTGCCAATCCCTTCTGGCCTGCAAAATTTCTGTTGAGAAATCAGCTGCTAGTTTTATGGGAGCTCCCTTGTAGGTAACTGTTTTTCTCTAGTTGCTTTTAAGATTCTCTCTTGGTCTTTAACCTTTGGCATTTTAATTGTGATGTGTCTTGGTGTGGGCCCGTTCTGGTTCATCTTCTTTGGGATTCTCTGTGCTTCCTGGACTTGTATATCTATTTCCTTTGCCAGGTTATGGAAGTTTTCAGTCATTATTTCTTCAAATAGGTTTTCAATTTCTTGCTCTCTTCTCCTTCTGGTACCCCTATGATGAGAATTTTGGGATGCTTCATGTTGTCCCAGAAGCCCCTTAATCTGTCCTTATTTTTTTGGATTCTTTTTCCTTTCTTCTGTTTTGATTGGGTATTTTCTGCTACTTTATCTTCTAAATAGCTGATTCAGTCCTCTGCTTCATCTAATCTACTGTTGATTTCTTCTAATGTATTATTTACTTCACTTATTTTATTCTTTATTTCTGACTTTATTTCTGTCCTTTTTTATGTTTTCTATTTCCATTTTTTGTGTTTCCTATCTCTTTGTTGAAGTTCTCCATGAGAAAGCATCAGTGTTTGGAACTCTGTGTCTGGTAGATTGCTTGTCTCCATGTTGTTTAGTTCTTTTCCTAGTTTTGTTCTGTTCTTTTATTTGGGATGTGTTCCTTTGTCTCCCCATTTTGGCTGCTTCCTTGTGTTTGTTTCTATGTATTAGGTAGGGCTGCTATGCTTCCTGGTTTTAGTAGAGTGACCTTATATAGTAGGTATCCTGTGAGACCAAGTGGCACAGTTTTCCTGGTCATCAGAGCTCGGTGCTCTACGTGTGTCCCTTGTGTGGGTTGTGTGTGCCCTCCTGTTGTAGCTGAGACTTGATTGCTGTTTGTACATCAATAGAAGGGAGGGATTGACTTTCAAGTTGATTAGCTGTGAGACTGGCTGTGACGACAGTGGAGGAGCTGTTGTGCAGGGGCTGACCCTACAGAGCAGGGTTTACTGTAGCAGGGCTCTGGTGCCTGCCCAGTCTGCCCTTTGGGTGTGTAATCCTTGGAGATGGCTCGGTGAGGCTCTGGCCTAGTCCAAAGCTGGCCACTGGGCATACCAGACCTAGGGCTTCCTAGGAGGGGACCCACTGCTGGCCAAGTTCAGCTGCAGTCTGTGTCCTGCCCAGGGCCACCTGGTATGAATCACAAAGCAATCCAGAGATGTCCAGTGCCCTCCCTTGGAGGTGCCTTGAGAAGCCAATCTGCAAACCAAGGCTGGCTGTCACTCGTGCCACGCTTAGGGATGCTCAGCCAGAGGTATGGGATATGCCGAAACTAGATGCTTCTTTGGGTTTTGTGAACCTTTGATTTTAGGAAAGTATGCAGCATGGGCCAAGGTAGGCCATTTATATGGAAAAGCCACTAGAAGAAGCTTGGGTGTGCCTGAAAGTTGGGTAGGGCATGATCTCAGGGAATCACTATGGCAGAGCAGACGAAAGGTGTTGGCAAGTTTGATGGAGGCTTGGATATGGCATCTGCCAGCATCTGCTCGCAGGGAGGGGGAGGGCTCAACAAAGAAACAATGGCTTTCTTCAGCTCCTCCATCTGGGAGAATAATTCCCCTTCAGTTCTCATGCTGAAGCTAGACAATTCAGTTCCTTCTCTCATCGCCTTTTGAGTTGCTACCCCAGTACTAGAGCCCAGAGAGAGTGAGTCTGTATGCTGTCTTCCTCTTACCCCTTTAAGAGGAGCACCTGGGAGTGCAACTGCCTTTTGTCTCACTCAGCCACAATCTCTGCTGATTATCTTAGCCAGAAGTTATGGGGACTTCTCTCCACAACACTGAAACCCTTGGCTGGGGAGGGGCTGGGACCCCTTGCTCCTCACGAGGGACCTCTGCCGCCAAGATACCTCTTCCAATTTTTAATGGCCACATGCGGGTGTGGGACCAGCCCGATCCGCATCTCTGCCCCTCCTACTAGTCTCATGGTGGCTTCTTCTGTATGTCCTTCGTTGTAGGGCTTTGGCTCAGCTAGACTTCAGGTGATTCTCAGTGATGGTTGTTCTGTGGTTTAGTTGAAATTGATACGGTCCTGAGAGGAGATGAGGACAGCATTTACCTACTCTGCCATCTTGACTGGAAATCTAGATTTAAATTTTTTTCAAAGTAATTGAATTTTTAAAAAAATTTTTATTGGGGAATATTGGGGAACAGTGTGTTTTTCCCAGGACCCACCAGCTCCAAGTAAAGTCGTTGTTTTCAATCTAGGTGTGGAGGGTGCAGCTCAATGGCCCATGTGGGAATTGGAATGGTTACCTTGGTGTTATGAGCACTGTGCTTTGGCCAACTGAGCCAACTGGCTGCCCTAGACTTAATTTTTAAATGTGGTTTTTCCAGATATATTTAATGTTTATACTTGCCTATTTTATTGAAAAATGTGTAATTGAAGATAAAACCATGTTGATCCAGCCTTTAAATAAGTCACCTCTGTTGGATGTCTGGTTGCTCATATATACAAGGACATAACTTATGTGATCATTATCTTAATATTAATTATCTTCCAAGTCTCTAGGAAGAAATAAACAGCCAAAGTGAAACCTCAAAATGCTAAGAAATGTTATTCTAACAAATATGAGAAAAGAAACTTATTAATCCAAGGATGGCGTTGAGTTGGTGGTTGTAGTATGAAGTTATGTAGTATGTAGTTATGAAGGATAGAGATGGCTGCCTGAGGACAGTATGTTTAAAGAGCAGAGGAGAGAAAAGAATCAGCATGATTCTGACAAGTTGTATTGATATAGAATCAACCTCCTTGGAGTTCATAAAGTTTTAAAGCTATAAATATTTTCATCTTCAAGAACAATTCTGGGAGGAGGAACTGAATTAGAGTAACTCATTTCACCCAAGGTATTATAAAGATTTATTGACTGAACAGATTTGGCATCTCTTAAGGTAATGCTTAGAAAATGGTACACCAAGGAAATGATGTTTGTCTGACATAGTGGAATAAACTTAGAGGAATTTGGAGGCATCTCTATAGATTTTGGTGAAAAAATAATTACATTCTTTTATGTTCTAAGAAAACATTTGCATAATGTTAAAAATTTATAGCAAATTAGAAGGTAACATGGTGCAGAGTGTTCACTTTAACGCATTAGGTACATATACATGTGTGTATGTATTACTTGACAACAATGTTTTGTATGAGCATAATGAAAATCTGACAGAATAATCAGCAAATTATCCATGATCAGATTTGAAAGATTGGAAGGAGAGGGCAGCAAATTATGTGCTGAGAACCTCCTGCATGTCTTTTACTGTGCTGCCGTTCTTACATGAACTGTTTCATTTAATCCTAATGACATTGTTACAAGATAAAGTTATATACTCATTTTACAAAATAAGGCCCTAAGAATCTAAGTGTTAAATATCTTTCTCAAGTTCATGACAGAAGATAAGGTGAGGCTCTCCTGGTTTAAAGAGCAGCCTAAACAAAGGTGTGGAGATAACAGAGAATGGAGTAGTTAAGTGACTAGTCTGACTAGAATTGAGCCTTCATACTGGGAAGCAATGGAAAACAATGGAGGTTCAATGAGGCCATATTATGCAGGGTATTGAATGCCAGGCAGGAATTTAGATATGTTGACTCTGCTGAGCGGGGTGAAGGATTGGTGGGGATGAAAGTAGATGGGAAGTCCATAATCTTTATACACTTCTTCATTGTTTGACTTTGTTACAACTACACATTTTTGCAGGTAAAAAAATGAGATAAAAGTATCAAACATTTTGAGATTTTATTATATGCTAAGTATTTTACCACTGTTTATTTACAGTCATGCAAAGACCACAAGGAACACACCTGTAGTAGAATAAAGATGGGTTTATTGGCTTCTTGCAATGAAGGAGAACATATGCCATGAGGAAAAAGGGGCATCTCAGTAGGAAGACATTAGAAAGGATTTATTGTATAATTTGGGCTTGTGTTAGTCGACTTTGGGGAGAATTTAAGGAAGTATAAGTTTTCTCTGGATGCTGTCAGAAAGTGGAGGAAAATTCGATGATTGGATCTTAATTTTTATCTAGAAGGCAGTTAGGTTAAAGCTTGGTAAAGAGGCAACAGTCACTCATATTAGCCTAAAGAGGGAGATGTTTGGTCATTTTGTGCTTGGGACAATGTTCTTGATTTTGCCTGTGCTCAGACGTGATTATAGAGTGGTCCTGTTTTGTCTTGATCCATCATGCTCACAGAATGGTCTTTTCTGATGTTGGCATTCTGTGAAATTGTTTACATTCAACAGGATTGCATCAGGGCCTGGCTGAGGGTGCTAGCCCCGCTCCTGGCAACACCAAGACCTAACTTAATGCCAAGCCAGTTCCCAGCTGCCAGGGGCTGCTTTCCTCTCTGTTACTGTGCGTTGGGAATCCAGAAATGAAAAAGGTAATTACTGTTCTGAAGGAGCTCCCTTGGGGGAAGCACACATAAATAAATTAATTATACTACAATATGGAACGTGTAATAATAGAAATGTTAAAAACAATTCAAGAAATTATTATTTAGCAGGTATCCAAGTTTTATTTCAAACTTACAACAAGGAACTGTATCTCCAAAATTATTTGTTGAAAGAACTCCTTCTGATCAAGAGTTTTTTTTCTCTCTTTCTTAATAGAGACAAAGTATGTTTAGATAAGATTGTTAGGCTAGATATAAGAAAGGGGTGACTGTTAAGATTATAGAAAGGTCTCAGAGCTAATTAAAAGTCACTGCACCTTTAATATATATTAGACATAAGCAGTCTTTTTGTATATCAATTGTACCTAAATAAAACTACTTAAAAAAAAGTCGCTGTACCTTTAACTGTAGGTATCCCTCATTTTTCAGAAGTTTGTGTTACTCCACTTCACTTTTATGAAAGACTTACTTTAGTACCTGTTTTCGCTAACTGAAAGAAATCCCAAAAAGACTTCCATTTTTAAATTAATGGTAATTACTTCTGCCCTTTACACCATAAAAATTTATGAAAGGTTTCATAGGAACACTCTAGTTTTGGATAACGGGGAAAGGGATACCTGTATTTGGTTAAGGTCATTAGACTTACCATGTTTCCTTGAAAATAAGACCTAACTGGACAATCAGCTCTAATGCATGCGTGTTTTGGAGCAAAAATTAATATAAGACCTGGTCTTATTTTACTATAAGACCTGGTCTTATTTTACTATAAGACCAGGTATATAGTATAATACAATACAATACAATACAATACAATACAATAATAATATAATGTAGCGGATCTTATGTTAATTTTTGCTCCAAAAGATGCATTAGAGCTGATTACAACACAATACAATACAATACAATACAATATAATACAATACAATACAATACAATAATAATATAATGTACCGGATCTTATGTTAATTTTTGCTCCAAAAGACGCATTAGAGCTGATTGTCTGACTTGATCTTATTTTCAGTGAAACACGGTACCTTATAACTGATGATAAATCTTTCAGGAAAGTCTAACCTTCCTCATGCAGGAGTCCCATTTTATCATTCCAATAAGGACAGCCTTTAAAAAAATTTCAACTGCAGGTTGAAGTCCAGTGAATTAAGGCTTTAGTAGTCAGCATAGGTTTTAAGCTGGGTACTCTTAAATACCTCTAATCACTCAGAGTGAGGACGAAAAGGCCATTGAAAGAACTTATACATCTCCACCTTATTCTTTATTAGAACTTGGAAGTATGGCACATTTTTGGCTCATAAATTTTGACTAATTCTCATTCTGAACAGGACACTTCTCAGAGCCAGTTTCATGTCCTTATTACGAAGACTGTAGATCAGGGGATTGAAGAAAGGAGTCATTGTTGAATATGCCAGTGTGAGGATCTTCTGCATCAAAGTTGGGATGCCATGTGTAGGGCTCACATACATTACCATGACTGTCCCATAGAAAAGAGACACCACGGCTAAATGAGAACCACAGGTTGAAAAGGCCTTTTTCCGGCCAGCTGCAGAAGGGATCCGAAAAACAGCTCTGAGCAACAGGGTATAGGATCGAAGAATATACATAATCGTGAAAAAGAGGACAAGGGAGCTCTGAGTATAGAAAATAAATTCAGTAATGGGGGCTGGAGCACAGGACAGAGCCATCAATGGGTCCATGTCACACAGGAAGTGATCAATGATATTGGGTCCACAGAAGGGTAGTTGGGAGATAAAGAAAATAGGAATTGGGTATCCAAGGAATCCAATGAGCCAGCAGAGAGATACCAGCAGACCACAGAGGTTCCCAGTCATGACGGTGGGGTAGTGCAGTGGGCGACAGATGGCCAGATACCGATCATAAGCCATTATTGCCAGGAAGAGACATTCAGTTGTGCCAAGGGAAAAGAAGAAATAGAACTGCAGGAAGCAGCCAGAAAATGAGATAGTTTTAGTTCTGGAGAGAATGTTGGCAAGCATATTAGGGACAGTGGAGGAAACATACCAGATCTCAAGGAAGGCAAAGTTTCCCAGCAGTAAGTACATGGGAGTGCGTAGTCGTGGGTCCCATCTCACTGCACAGATAATGGCTCCATTCCCCAGCAAGGTCAAGACATAAATCACCAAAAACAGTGAGAAGAGGAAAATCTGTATCTCCGAGCAACCAGGGAATCCAAGAAGAACAAACTCAGTCACAATGTGTGTTGCTGACCTGTTCATGGGTCTTAAATCTATGAAGAAGAAAGACATGAGTGTAAGCCAAGTTGCTTTGCTTCCTACATATCTCAAGGATTTTACTGAGAAAGGAACTTAAGCTCTATACGAAATTAAGATACATTTTGAGACCAGACTGGAATAAATCCCACCTTATTTTGAACTGATTGTGGTTCTAAATCTGAGTATTATTTTGCTAGAATCCAAAGCAGCAAGAATTTTCCACACCGGTGGTACAACCAGACAAATTTCTTTCTGTTTTGATTCTTTTTTTTTTTTTTTTTTTTAGATTATACATTTTTTTTTATTAATTAATTTATTTATTAGTTTCAGGTGTACAAAACAAGGTAATACTTAGACGTTCATCATTTATATCCCTCATACTGTGAACCCCCCTCCCCCCATCCACTATCCCTCCGACCTCACACTGAACCATCACATTATATATATAAAATTATAGTTGGCATTCATTAATGTTTAGCTTCTGATGTACAATGCCATGATCAGGTATCCACAGTATCCCTGAGGTGGTCTCCCAAATAGGACGCATGTCCATCGGATACCCAACAAAATCTTTACAACATTATAGAATACCTTCCCCAAATTAATTTTCAAAAGAAAAACCCTGAGGCCATCTTGTGGTTACCAGCTGCTTCCAAATCTCTTCACCTTTCCCCTTATCCCCAACCCCCTCCCACACACCCATCTAACCACTCTCGGTTTTTTCTCTGCGTCCCCAAAACTGACTCTGATTAGTTCATTCACATAGTCTTTTCTTTAGATTCCATATATAAGTGAGATCATATGGTACTTGTCTTTCTCTTTCTGACTTATTTCACTTAACATAATGTTCTCTAGATCCATCCATGTTGCTGCAAATGATAAGATTTCTTTCTTCTTTATGGCTGCGTAATACTCCATTGTATAAATGTACCACAGATTCTTAAGAAAACCTTTTCTGATTTTGGTTTGTTTTTCTAAAGTTGATTAACGGTATTCATGTACAAACTCATCCATCTTTTCCTATTCAGCTTACATTGTTTAAAAAAACGAAAACATATTTTGAGGACAGCTGGTGTGAAGTTGGGTTAAAACTGTGGCAACTGAACAGAATTAGTTGAATTACACATGAACATAAAACTTACTCCGTGACACTGGCTTTTCAGAATAGTCTAATCAACTGAATTAATTGTCACAGTCATCACTACACTCAAGACTCAAGGCTGTTCTTAAATTTTCCTTTTAAGGTTTTCTTTTAAAATATCACTCTAACCAGTTGAGTGACACCTAAAAAATTATACAATAGACCCAGCATATGAAATATCTTTGTTCTAAAGAATAAGTGATAATATTTTTTCATGTCTCTATTTGCAAGAGTTTATTTTCATGTTTTTTTACACATACTATACAAAAATGAACTATCTTAATTTTTCATATTCAGATCTTATCTAGATAAAATACAGAAAATAGTATTTTCAATATAAAGGTTTAAATCATTTAGTAAGTATTTTGGGGTGATAAAAACAAATGGATCTGAGAGCAAATGGGGTTTCATCTACAATTTTATCTTGTAGAATTAATTTTGTTCTCCAAAAGGGAAGAGAGGACATTTTCAAATAGTTGGACAGGAAGGTACTTTTCAGTAGTATTTAAGAATTTATATTTAAGGATTAAACACAAAATATGAATTTTTGTGTTTAAACAACAGGCTACTCTTGCAATTGATTAATATTAAAAAAAATTGATTAAACATCTTTAAAAATGGTAATGTCGATACTGAGTTTTCTTGTTAAATTCAGATTTCTTGCATTGTATATTGGAGGGCACCAGTCATAACTTTGTCAGTAATGGAAGATAAATTTGAGAGGCAAAGAACATAGAAGAAACCAAGGTTTGGACTTCAATATCATTAGTTTCCTGTTGGTGGTTATTAAAGAAGCATAGAAAGGTGATTTAAGCATCCAGATTCTAAAGTTGTTCAATTGTTCAATTCAAAAGACATTTATTTACGACTCAATAGATGATTCCCAGACTTTCATTTATGAAGTATAAATAAATCACTTTTCCTGCTGTGGGTCAGGAACTAAATCCAGGCTTACAGATTTAAACTGGGAACCAGATTCATGGGGTCTGTGCTTCCTGTCTTTTCTGAAAAAGTGCTTAATGTGAATAATGTTTCAGGACACTCTCCATTGTACACTGACAACTTCATACCTCATTTTATCTTTTCTATCACCATACTCTATATGATTTATTAGCAGCAACATTATTTTTCCTGTAGCCTTTGGTGAAAGAGTAGGTAAGTAATGAGATGATCAAAGGGTGAGGAGCTTAATGGAAAAGCCAGAGTAATCAATTTTCATTTTGAGCATTGATAGAATAAATGGACTCCATTACGTTCTGCATAACTCCACACTCAAAAGCCTCCAAAATTCCTTGTTGGGAATAGTTAGGGCATTAGAATGGAATACCAACCATTTTGTGCTATAAACATACTGTTTTTAATGTTTTTGGATTCATAAATCATCATATGAGCTACAATCCTTGGCAACCAGCTCTTTCATACATTCCTTTCCAATACAACCAACCAACCAACCAACCAACCAACCAACCAACCAACCAACCAACCAACCAACCAATCAACTCACCAGTCTATCCACCTCAAGAATATCTTGATTAAATAGCTTCCTTCCACATGTCCCTCACTTGGTATACTGTCTTCTCAGGTAGTCAGAGAGAAGTATACCACTTGATTACTCCTGGAAAGTGAGATTGCTTTTCAGAAAGATGGTTCCTATATAAAACCATAAAACCATAGAATTGGAAAAAAATAATACAGATGATCTAACTTTTCATTTTACAGATAGGCTTCACAAAGGGTGCACGACTTTTCACTCAACGAGCATTAAGTGTCCTGTATTCACATATGAAACATCTACACTATACTACTACAGAGGAACAATGACTAATCAGATTTATAAAGTAAAAGACACTCTTTAGTATATCACAGAAGTGGTTATAATGTGGACAATTAGTCCTTTTCTCATACATACAGTGACGAATTTCCTGGCTCAGCTTGGAGAGAGGGATGGGTGCGGTGGTACTGAACATAAAGGCATGTCCTCCTCATTGGCTCTGATGAGGAAAATCGGTGAGGGCATCATATGTGGTTCATTGGACTTCCTTCATTATTGGAGGCTCCAGTGGTTTGTTTTCTAGGAGTTTGCTGAGACATTTAACATGTGAAGCAGTGTTTATATTTCCTCTCAGGGATTACTCTAAAACTGCGTGTGTCTCCCCAAGTGGTTTCAGTGGTGTCCTCAAGTTTCCCCTGGAGTGCATCCTCTTTCCAATCTTTGGGGCTCATCCAGTAGGTTAGCTCCTAGGGGTGGCTAGACTTAAGAAAATAGAGAATTCAGGGGAAACATTGAGTAAATATTAAGAGGCTTTCTAGTGCCCAGTTTGCATTCCATTAAGGAATACTCTCTGTGGGGATAAGTGCAATAAATGGAAGTTTTGCCCATGACTCTTGTTTTTAAATTTATTGGGGTGACATTTGTTAGTAAAATTACATAGATTTCAGGTGTACAATTCTGTATTACATCATCTATAAATCCCATTGTGTGTTCACCACCCAGAGTCAGTTCTCCTTCCATCACCATATATTTGATCTCCCTTACCCTCATCTCCCACACCCCACCCCCCCTTACCGTCTGGTAACCACTAAACTATTGTCTGTGTCTATGAGTTTTTGTTTCTCATTTGTTTGTCTTGTTCTTTTGTTGTTTTTGGTTTATATACCACATATCAGTGAAATCATATGGTTCTCTGCTTTTGCTGTCTGACTTATTTCACTTAGCATTATACTCTCAAGATCCATCCATGTTGTCACAAATGTTCCTATATCATCTATTCTTACCGCCGAATAGTATTCCATTGTGTATATATACCACAACTTCTTTATCAATTCGTCTATCGAAGGACATTTTGGTTGTTTCCATGTCTTGGCCACCGTAAACAAAGCTGCAATGATCATTGGAGCACACGTATCTTTACGGATACATGTTTTCAATTTTTTTTGGTAGATACCCAGGAGAGGGATTGCTGGGTCATATGGTAATTCTATTCGTAATTTCTTGAGGAACCTCCACACTGCCTTCCATAATGGCTGCACCAGTCTGCATTCCTACCAACAGTGGATGAGGGTTCCTTTTTCTCCACAGCCTCTCCAATACTTCTGACTATTTGTCTTGTTGATGACAGCCATTCTAACTGGGTGAGGTGATATCTAATTGTGATTTTTATTTGCATTTCTCTGATGATTAGTGATGTTGAGCATTTTTTCATATGTCTATTTGCCATTTGTATGTCCTCTTTGGAGAAATGTCTCTTCAGGTCCTCTGCCCATTTTTCAATTAGGTTGTTTGTTCTTTTGTTGTTGAGATCATGAATTCTTTGTATATTTTGGATATTAGCCCCTTATCAGAGGCACTGTTTGCAAAAATCTTCTCCCATTCAGTTGGTCGCCTCTTTATTTTGTTGATGGTTTCTTTTGCTGTGCAGAAGCTTTTAACTTTCATATAGTCCCATTTGTTTATTTTAGCTTTTACTTCCATTGCCTTTGGAGTCAAATTCAAAAAATGCTCTTTGAACCCAAGGCCCATAAGTTTAGTACCTATGTTTTCTTCTATGCAGTTATTTGTGTCAGGTCTTATGCTTAAGTCTTTGATCCATTTTGAATTAATTTTGGTACATGGTGACAGATAGCAGTGCAGTTTCATTCTTCTGCATGTGGCTATCCAATTCTGCCAGCACCATTTATTGAAGAGGCTGTCTTTCTTCCATTGTATGTTTTTAGCTTCTTTGTCAAAAATTATCTGTCCATATTTATGTGGTTTTATTCCTGGGTTCTCAATTCTATTCCATTTGTCTATGTGTCTGTTTTTCTGCCAATACCATGCTGTTTTGATTATTGTAGCCCTGTAGTACAAGCTAAAGTCAGGAAGTGCGATACCTCCAGTATTGTTCTTTTTTCTTAAGATTCCTTTGGCTATTCGGGGTCTTTTGTGGTTCCAAACAAATCTGATGATTTTTTGTTCTATTTCTTAAAAAAATGCCATTGGGATTTTGATGGGGATTGCATTAAATCTGTATATTGCTTTGGGTAATATGGCCATTTTTTTAAAATTAAATTTATTGGGTTGACAATTGTTAGTAAATTTACATAGATTTCAGGTGTACAGTTCTGTATTACATCATCTATAAATCCCACTGTGTGTTCACCACCCATAGTCAGTTCTCCTTCCATCACCATATATTTGATCCCCCTGACCCTCATCTCCCACCCCCATTTTAACTATGTTGATTCTTCCAATCCATGAGCATGGAATGTCTTTCCATTTCTTTGTGTCTTCTTCAATTTCTTTCAAAAATGTCTTATAGTTTTCAGCATCTAAATCCTTTACATCCTTGGTTAAGTTTATTCCTAGGTATTTTATTCTTTTTGCTGCAATTGCAAAGGGAATTGTTTCTTGTATTTCCTTTTTTGAGATTTCATTGTTAGTATATAGGAATGCAATGGACTTTGTATGTTGATTTTGTAGCCAGCAACTTTACTGTATTCGTTGATTGTTTCTAACAGCTTTTGGTGGAGTCTTTAGGGTTTTCTATATATAGCATCATGTCATCTGCAAAGAGTGATAATTTAAGTTCTTCATTCCCAATTTGGATGCCTTTTATTTCTTTCTCTTGCCTGATGGCTCTGACAAGGACTTCCAACACTCTGTTGAAAAGCAGAGGTGATAGGGGACAGCCCTGTCGTGTTCCTGAACGTAGAGCAAAGGACTTCAGTTTTTTAACAATTAATTATGAGATTAGCTGAGGGCTTGTCATTGATGACCTTTATTATGTTAAGGTATTTTCCGTCTATACCTATTTTATTAAGTGTTTTAATCATAAATGGATGTTGTATCTTGTCAAATGCTTTTTCTGCATCAATTGATATAATCATATGATTTTGTCCTTTATTTTGTTTATGTGATGTATCACATTGATGGATTTGCGAATGTTGAACCATCCTTGTGCCCCAGGGATGAACCCCACTTGGTCGTGATGAATAATCTTTTTAATGCATTGTTGTATTCAATTTGCTGGAATTTTGTTTAAGGTTTTTTCATCAATATTCATCAGAAATATTGGTCTGTAGTTTTCTTGTTTTGTGTTGTCCTTACCAGGCTTTGGTATCAGGGTAACGTTGGCCTCATAAAATGAGTTAGGGAGTACTGACTCTTCTTCAATGTTTTGGAAGAGTTTGAGCAGGATGGGTATTAGACCCTGTTTGAAGGTTTGGTAGAATTCACTAGTGAAGCCATCTATCTGGTCCTGGAGTTTTGCTTTTGGGAAGGTTTTGGATGACTGATTCAATTTCGTTACTGGTGATCGGCCTGTTTAGATTTTCCAGTTCTTCATGGTTCAGCCTGGGAAGGCTTATGTTTCTAAGAACTTGTCCATTTCTTCTAGGTTATTGAATTTGGTGGCATATAGTCCTTCATAGTATTCTTGCATGATCCTTTGTATTTCTGTGGTGTCTGTAATAACTTCCCCTTTTTCATTTCTGATTTTGTTAATTAGTGTCTTCTCTCTTTTTATCTTAGTGAGTCTAGCCAAGGGTTTGTCAATTTTGTTAATCTTTTCAAAGGACGAGCTCTTTGTCACATTAATTTTTTCTATTGTCTTTTTGTTCTCTATTTCATTTAGTTCTGCTCTGATTTTTGTTATTTCCTTTCTTCTGCTGACCTTGGGTTTCACTTGTTCTTTTTTTTCTAGTTCTTTAAGTTGTAACATGAGGTTATTCATTTGAGATTTTTCTTGTTTCTTGAGATAGGCTTGTAATGATATAAATTTCCCTCTTAAAACTGCTTTCGCTGCATTCCAAATATTTTGGTAGGATGTGTTTTCATTGTCATTTGTTTCCATGTATCTTTTGATCTATCCTCTAATTTCTTCTTTGACCCAGTTGTTCTTTAAAAGTATGTTGTTTAATCTCCCTGTATTTGTGTTTTTTCCTGCTTTCTTTTCACAGTTGATATCCAGTTACAAAGGCTTGTGGACAGAGAATATGCTTGGTATGATTTCAATCTTCTTAAATTTGCTGAGGCTGATTTTATGTCCCAATATATGGTCTATCCTTGAGAATGTTCCATGTACACTTGAAAAGAATGTATAGTCTGATGTTTTAAGATGAAGTGCTCTCTATATGTCAATTATTTCCATTTCATCTAACGTATCATTTAGGGCTGCTATTTCGTTATTTATTTTCTGTTTGGATGATCTGTCCATAGCTGTCAATGATGTATTTAAGTCCCCTAGTATAATTGTGTTTTGGTCAATTTCTCCCTTTAGTTCTGTTAATAGTTGCTTAGTATATTTCGGTGCTCCCTGATTGGGGGCATAAATATTGATGACTGTTATGTTTTCTTGTTGTATAGTTCCCTTTACCATGATGAAATGTCCATCTTTGTCTCTTGTTATCTTTTTCACCTTGAAGTCTGTTTCATCTGATATCATTATGGCTACACCTGATTTTTCTCTGGTACCATTTCCTTGGAGTGTCAATTTCCACCCTTTCGCTTTGAGTCTATGCTTGTCCTTGTAGCTGAGATGTGTCTCCTGGAGACAGCATATGGTTGGGTTTAGTTTTTTGATCCAATATGCTACTCTTTGCCTTTTTATTGGTGAGTGCAGTCCATTTACATTTAGGGTGATTATTGATAAGTGAGGATTTCCTGTCATTCTGTCTTTCATTTTCTGGTAAGGCTGTATTTTATTGTTTCTTTGCCTTTTTGTTGTTGTCTATTATTTCTGTGTGGTGGTATTCTACGATGTTTCCCTCTGTTTCTTCTTTTATTACAGTATACATTTCAGTTCTGGATTTTTTTTGAGTGGTTACCCTTAAGTGTATGTAAAAGAAAGTTTGATATTTAGAGTATTCCATTTTCTTCAGCACACTTACTTTCTCCATTCCCATATTCTGGTTCAGGCCTTTACTCTCCCCCTTTTTATGTTGCCACAAATTGTCCCTGCTGATGGTGGTCGAATAGCCTCCTCAAGTATTTCTTGTAGTGCAGGTCGTGTGTTAGAAAATTCCCTCAGCTTCTTTATGTCCGGAAAGGTCTTTATTCCTCCTTCATATCTAAAGGATATCTTTGCTGGATATATTATTCTTGGCTCATAATTTCTCTCTTTCAATAGTTTGAATATTTGGTTCCACTCTCTCCTGGCTTGTAGAGTTTCTGCTGAAAAATCTGATGATAATCTAATGGGCTTTCCTTTGTAGGTTACCATCTTCTTTTCCCTGGCTGCCTTGAGGATTCTTTCTTTGTCGTTGATTTTAGACAGCTTCAATACAATGTACCTTGGAGAAGGCCTGTTAAGATTGAGGTAATTAGGTGTTCTATTTGCTTCTTGGATTCGAGGATCCAATTCTGTCCACACGTTTGGGAAGTTCTCATTGACAATTTGTTTGAATATATTCTCTGTTCCCTTCTCTCTTTCTTCTCCTTCTGGTATGCCCATTATTCTTATATTGCTCTTTCTGATGGAGTCACAAAGTTCTTGTAGAGTTGTTTCATTTCTCTTAAGTCTCAAGTCTCTTTCTTCTTTCTATGCATGTCCTTTCCAGATTTCTATATTTGATGTCACTGATTCTTTCCTCCATCTGGTCAACTCTACTACCTAAGCTGGCTATTTCATCTTAAATTCTTCTATTGAATTCTTAATCTCCAGAAATTCTATTTGGTTCTTTTTTAAAATTTCAATCTCTATTGTAAAATGCTCATGTTGTTCTTCGATTGTGTTTCTGAGTTCATTAAACTGCCTTTCTGTATTTTCTTGCATCTCGTTGAGTTTTTTCAGAACAGCAATCTTGAATTCTCTGTCATTTAAGTCACATATTTCCATCTCTTTAAGGTTCTTTTCTGGATACTTTTCACTTTCTTTCTGAGCTGTCTTGTTGCCTTGGTTATTCACGGCAATTACTGATTCATTATTTCTCTTCCTAGACATCTACAGGAGTGGCTTCTGCAAGGTTGATAGGAAGAGGTCTTTCTTTTTTTTCCCAGTACTTGTTGGTACAATGTTTTATTTTCTCACCGACAGCAGTCTTCTATTTCTCTCTCACATGGTAGTGCTATGTTTTCTCTGCACTATTCCAGCTTCTCACACAATGGGCGGATTCCCTGGGAGATGGGCTTCTCCTCTGTTAATAGTTCACGTGGATCACAGGGCACAGTGTCCGCATCAGTATGCGGAGAGCTTTTGAAGTTCCAAAGCTCTTCCTGCTTTCAGAGCCTGTATGTTTCAGCAGTTCTGTTTACTCCTGCAGGGATCCACCCAGATAGGTGGGGCCAGGGGCGGGGTGAGTTGTGAGAGGTGGCCCCGAGCAATGGCAGCGACCACCACCACAGCTGGTCCTACTTCCACAGCTCCCTCTTCTTTGCCGGAACTAGTTGGGCTGCGAATCTGTGTCTGCAATCCACAGTTCTCAGAACAGCAAACATTCTATTCTTTTGATCTGACACTGCTACTGTTCTGCTTCTAGCACGGGGCAGGTAGGGGCGGGGTGAGCTCTGGGAGGGTAGGGAGGGGGCGGCTAGTCTCAGTGCCTAAGGCTTCCGTTCTCTGCTCAGCAGTGAGGGCTTAAACCACCGTTTTCAGCCTTCTTCCCTCAGTCTTTTCTCTGAGGTCTCTGCCGTGAGTGTTGGGTTCAGTCGTGTTATATGCTGCCCCCTCAGCCCTGTGGGCAGAAGTGGAGCCCTAGCAGTCCGAGGTCTTCCCTCTCTGGCAGCTGAGGTAGTTCCGGAGTGCAGCAAGTTCGGAGCACTGAGCTAGGTCTGCGTCCTGCGCCCGCGTTGCTCTGCGTCCGCACTTCTCCCTTCCCTCCTCCCCCACTCACCCGATTCTCCCACCTTTAGGTGAATCCAGTAGTGGGCCTCTTTGTCTTGCCTGTCTGCTGTTCAGGGAGTCCTTTGTGGCGTTATTGTTGTTCGATTAGTTATAAATTCCAGGGGAGTTTTACAGAGGCTCACCTCACGCTGCCATTTTGATGACGTCCATGATGATAGTTTTAACATTGGAATCTCCAGAAAAATTTTAACAAAATTCTTTTAATTTTTTGACTCATAAGAGAATTTTCCTCAAGTATAATTTTGATAAAAGTGGTGTAAATAGAATATTTATAATGCATACTGAACATAATGTAATAGAAAAGAAAAACTCCTTCTATTCAGTGAGGTTATATTAAATAAGGTAAATGTATTTATAATGATGCAGCTGTGGGCTCACAAAATTAGTAATGCATGAAGTGAACTATAAACCTACTCATCTAGAAGCAAACATAATCTTTCTATTGAGTTGGTTATGTCAAAGCAGCTTATAGTTTTGTGGAAAGGAAACCAAGAAGAGAAGGAAACTGAAAGATGAGGAGAAGTTCTTTTAATTGTTTAAACTAGGATTATCATGAATAGCTAAACTCACTTGCATTGATCATTTTGGCAAGACATTATGAAAAATGATTCCCTGCTGTGGGAACTCTGTGCTTGCCAAACAAGAGACCTCTCCTCAACAAGACAAGAAAGCAGTGATGCAGAGAGCAGCCACTTACCTCTGGAACACCAGCAACAATGACTTGAACTCACATTCACAGTCTTTGACTCAAAATCAAAATGCACAAGACCGAGGTCCCCATATTTGAACTGTACACTACTCTATTTGAGAGTAACAAACAAACAAACAAAAAATCCTCACAGAAAAACTTAGTCAACTGTAGGGAAAGCATGGTAAACGAATTTCACAGATAAATTCCAAAATAATTATATGATGCATTTCCTAATGTCTTGGAATAGAATTATCCCCTGGTCTTTTGCAAAATGTAAAAGGATTTACGAGACTCTCCAAGAGTAAGCAAAGATTTATTGAAAGTCAAAGAGAGACAGTTTGGGCAAAGGGAAGTTTTGCCAGGACAGAGTCTGGTAGGGTCAGCTGCCCCAATGAGGAATGCTGGGGTTTTATATTTTTCATGCAGGATGTAGGATGTCAGTTTGCAGGGGGGCTGCCTTTACAATTGTCTTCTCCTCGGAACTGTACGGTTTCCATATGTGATGGATGTCGGCTTGCAGGGCTTGCTGTTGCGACTGGGAACCGTTTTGTTCTCACCTATGATTGATGTAAAGTGCTTGTCAGCTTGCAGGTGCAGTGCTAGCCAGGAGAGTTAGAGCCAAGTGGTTAATATTTAAGCTTGTTCCTCTTAGCCCACAAGCTTGCTCCTGTTAGCTCTTTGCCTGCACATCCTGCCAGCTCACAAGCCTGCTCCTGTCAACTCTACTTGTCTCATCACCTAATATATTCACCATTAAACCCTATGTAAATGTTTGTCCTCATACACACTGCTTTACACTGATTTGATTTTACCATCATCATCATTATTATTATTATTATTACTAATTATTATTTTACCTATACTTTCTTCCACGCAATTTATTGTTTCAGGTCTTATATTTAGATTTTTGAGTTAATTTTGGTACATGGTGAGAGATAGTAGTCTAGTTTCATTCTTTTGCATGTGGTTTTTCAATTTTCCCAGCACCATAGTTAAAATGGCCGTATCACCCAAAGCAATATACAGGTTTGATGCAATCCACATCAAATTCCCAATGACATTTTTTTAAAGAAATGGAGCAAAAAATAATCATATTTGTATGGAATCACAAAAGAATCCTGAGAAAAAAAGAACAAGGCCTGAGAGGTATTATACCCCTTCATTTCAATTTATACTACAAAACAACAATAATCAAAATAGCATGGTTTTGGCAGAAAAACAGACACACAGACCAGTGGAATAGAGTTAATAAGCAAGAAATATACTGCTCCCTCCTTTCTAATGTCACCTCTCCTGAAGGTACAGATGAGTAATGGAATGGACAAAGAGTGTACAGCTGAAAGAGGAGCCCCCTGACCCAAATCCTTATTTTCTCTGGTTTCAGTCCCAGTAGATAAAGCTAGGTCCATACTATTTTATTCAAAATATCTATAAAAGTCATACTATTCCTGGTGCTTCAACCACTTTCTGAGAAGGGGAGGCTTGTGGATGACTTTGGTACCACTTATTTTGGAGAGAGTGATTTCCGTGGTGATCTAAATACTCTGAGAGAATTTATTTTTGTTCTTGAGCTGAAAGAAAAACCAATATTTTTGATACTTAATCACTTGAGCATATCGAATGAACAAAGGTATGGGGGAATAGGCTCACCTGTGGTGTCTAATAACAGCAGTGCTCATCAAAGATATCACCAATGGACCATTAAGTTTTACAGGGAGATCACGAAGATTCTTTTACTGGCTTTAATGTGGAAGCCCTGTGTGAGAGCTTCATTCATGGCCTATGTTACTTCCCTTACACTGTAAGATTCCAGTGGTCTATTTGCTTCAGGGTGTGATGAAACTATATGCTAGTCTTAATTTATGTGTCATTTTAGCCACTGTGAGAATTCTTAGGTATCTCTTAATGTGATCCTATAACTTTGGATGCTTTGCCAAGGGACTTTCTTACTTTTTGCTTGGTGGTTTCATTAATATTTTTTTTTTTTTTTTTTTTTATTAAATTTTTTATTTTTATTTTTATTTTTTTTTATTTTTTATTTTTATTTATTTATTTTTTTTGTTGAGAGCCCACTGGCCCATGTGGGAATCGAACCGGCAGCCTTCGGAGTCAGGAGCACGGAGCTCCAACCACCTGCGCCACCGGGCCGGCCCCTCATTAATATTTTTGATAAGCTGGCCCATGGGATTATTAAAAACAATGTGCTACATTGACTCCAAGGGGAACCCCTGGTCTCCTTGAGCTTGTGTTGCTCAAACAGGGTATGTGATTTTGTGATACACAAAAGCCCCAAATTAAGTGCTTTCTTGAAGGATGATTTTACTCAGCGAAGATAATTTTGTATTACACCAAAAATGTGTGTACTATGGAGCAGAAAATATAGTTTGTGGTAATGTTTAACATAAAACTGAATTTGAAAGAACTATTGTCCCCAAATGCCTCAGTGTTTTCTGACCATTTCTGCCAAACATGCTTTGGTGGTAGAAAGGTTTGAGAACCACAGTACTGGAGTATTTCATGACCAGGTACCACCAGGCCTATCTTCCAGCCACACCTATTTTCATTCTAATTATGTCCATAACTAAAAGGGTATACTTGCATTTTCAGTAGATTGGCCTTCAGCTGATGGCTTTCCTGTTTCAGCATGGGGTTTGGGCACAAAAATGGAATTTGTTCTTGGTATAATTTTCTCTGAATGCTTTTCTGACTGAGACTTTACCCTACAGCTTTCTGAGAAAGATAAAAGTATGTTTAGGGCCACATTGAAAATATATTTATGACCATAATTAAAATGGCCATATTCCCCAAAACAATATACACATTTAATGCAATCCCCATCAAAATCCCAGGGACATTTCTTAAAGAAATAGAACAAAGAAATCATCAGATGTGCATGGAATCACAAAAGACCCTAAATAGCCAAAGCAATCCTGACAAAAAGGAATGATGCCAGAGGTATGTCATAGTCCTTGACTAATAACTTATGTCATTCTACTTTACAAGTAGTATTGGGGTTGTCACAATTGATTTGGGAAGGAAGCACTATGAGTAAAAATGCCAAATTGGGAGAAAATGCATTTAAGGTAAAATAACAAGATTCATCATTGTGAAATACAGGGCTTAGACAGTGGATCAGTAGGACAGAAGACTGCATGGAGCAGTCTATTGAGTGAAGGCTTTCAGTGATCAGAAGAAGAGTTTATACTTTATTTCTATGTGATAAAGGTATAAAATATGCTCTGTTTTTGGTGGAAAGCCTCAAACAATGGAAAATATCCATTACTGGGTTTTTTTTTTTTTTTTTTTGGTGGCCCCTTGGTCTTTAAGAGTATTTATTTTCTGAATTTAGAAGATTGTACCCTCTCTTGAAAGGTTCCAGGTACACATGCATTTTGTTTCTTCCACCAGCTAGCATCAAACCAGGAAAGAGACATCACCATTACTCAGTGAGGTCACGTATGTTTAAAATGTTTTACTGAACAGTTATCATCAATGAGCTGAACTTGAACTGCTGAAGAACTGTGAAAAAGTAACTCTCTCCCTCTACTTAAGTGTGAGCCAGAACATGAATTATTGAAACCATCCTCTATTGTTGGTATAAAAAAACTAAGGTCAGAAGTGACAAATTCTCCTTCTCTTTCAAAGATATCTCAGTTAGAGTTAATTCTTAATCCCAGGACTTTCTTTAGGGCATCTTTCATGTCTTTGTTTCTGAGACTATAGATAAGGGGATTTAAGAGTGGAGTTACAGCTGAGTATACCAAAGTGATCACCTTCTGCATTCCTGCTGGGTTCCCCGATGTTGGGCTCACATACATCACCATAAGGGTTCCATAGAATAGGGACACCACCATTAGGTGAGACCCACACGTGGAGAAAGCTTTAGTTCGACCAGCACCAGAGGGAATATGAAGCACAGCTTTGAGTACCAGAGTGTAAGATCCCAGGATGGAAAGGAAGGGCCCAAAGATGATCAATGAGTTGAAGGTGTAGCAGATAAGCTCAATGGAAGGAGCAGGGATGCAGGCCAGTGCGAATAGTGGGCCTGGGTCACACACGAAGTGGTCAATGATGTTAGGTCCACAGAAGGGAAGTTGGGAGATAAGGACAATGGGGACTGGATAGCAGAGAAATCCACTCACCCAGCAAACACTGACCAGGATCACACAGAACTTGCTAGTCATTATGGAGGGGTAATGTAGTGGGCGACAGATGGCCAGGAACCTATCATAAGCCATAACTGATAAGAAGAAACACTCCGTTGTGCCCAGTGAAAAGAAGAAATAGAATTGGAGGAAGCAGCCAGTGAAGGAGATGGTCTTGGTTTCAGAGAGGATGTTGAGCAGCATGTTTGGAATAGTGGAGGAAACATACCAAATCTCTAGGAAGGCAAAGTTTCCCAAGAAGATGTACATGGGTGTGTGAAGCCGCCTGTCCCATTTCACTGCGCAGACAATAGCCCCGTTCCCCAGCAGGGTCAGGAGGTAGACTACCAGGAGTAATGAGAAGAAGAAGTTTTGCATCTCCCTTGGACCAGGGAAACCTAGGAGGACAAACTCAGTCACAAAATGCATTGTTGTATTCTGGGATCCCAAAGCTGTTAGAGAAACACAAGCAATCAAGGAGTAAATAAAAATGAACACTTGTAGTTTTACTTACAAACTGCTTGAAAATTGTACAAAGTATTTTTATAAAAATCATCTCCTTTTGTCTTCTTAATGTCCCTTTGAGCAGTAGGGAGGTGTGCTTTATCTTCTCTTTTAATGACAATGAAACTGAAGTTCCGGGAAATTAAAGGAGTCTACTTAAATGTACAAAGCCAGTAACTCCTAGATACACACTGGTCCATTTGGAGATTGGTTTGGAACAAAGTTCATTTCATCTCAAATATTCCCATAACCCGGAGTCTCAGTGCTGTTTTGTTTTTCATGTTACCCCTTGGATATCCTACATATAAGTATAAACTTTGGATACATCCTTTTACTTTGAAATAAAATTGAGTATAAATCTAAAGCAAAAATAGCTATCAAATTGCCTCCGTGGTCAGAATTTCAGACGTAGAAGTCTAATAAAAAGTAGGTAAGAAAGGAACTGTGGGAGGGATTCTTGAGCCTCCTTGCTTTTGCTGCTCTTAGGGAGATGCTGCAGAACTCACAGACAGATAACAGTTTAGTGGTTTACTGCAGGGTAAGGGCGGAGGGGAATCGTAGAAGAGGGAAAAGGGGATCAAGTATTTGTAACATAATATTTTGTGTGTTAGCTATAGTTTAATAAAAATCTTTTTAATTAAATTTATTGGGATGTCATTTGTTAGTAAAGTTATATAGGTTTCAAGTGTACATTTCTATAATTCATCATCTATATATTGCGTTTTGTGTTCACGACCCAGAGTCAGTTCTCCTCCCATCAACACATCCAAGTATATAAAAGCACATGCCTTCATTTTAGGCTGAGAATGAAGCCTAAATACCATAACTTGTCAGTTCATCTTGCTTTTACCTAAAGTAAATAATAGATAGAGGGGTTACCTTAGGATATGCCAAGACCAGAAAGATCTTTCTCATATTGGCTGAATTAGGAGTTAAGACAGACTATATAAACTTGGATATTTTCCTATCAACCTTCCTAAAATATCTGGTCCAGGCTTATTTCTAAAGTTTCCTTATGTCCTAAAATTTTTTTGTTTAAAGTTCAAGATATTTGACAGGGTGAGCTACCATCAACATTTTAAATATAGTAATATCTTTGGATAATTGGATATTCCTTATTAATGGGTTAGGTTCAAATAATCCTCTCTTTCTTTTGAAATTTTGGAAATTTAGAAGCATTACATTTTAACCAGCAAAGTGGTTATCAGTTTGTATTTCTTTTTCCCGCTCATAGTTAATTATTTCTGATAGAACAGCTTTTAGTCTGAATTAATTTTTTAACCAAGAATTAGGAGTGGAATAACCATTTTTTGACATTTCTCCCCAAGTGGAAAGTACTTGAAAGTACTTGACTTCTCAGATACTCTAGAGCGGTGAATGTCCATTGTGTACTCTGAGCTGTTTATTAATGGTATAATGTTCAAAATTTACCAAAATAAAATTTATTTCCAAAGTAAAAATACTTTAAAAAATAATTAAGACATGGAAAATATAGAAACATAAAAAAATAATTCCATTTCCCAGAGCAAACAAGTTTTAACTCTTTGGGGAATTAATTGCATTTCTTCTTAAAAATTAAAATGGGATTTTCAAAATATGCAGTTTTATAACCTGTTTTTTAACTTAATATGGTTTTGTCAAAATTTTAGCTCTACCTCATCAATTCAATGGCTGCATTGTTTTCTATAGATTTAATAAACTCCCTAGTATAGATTTAGATTGTTATCAATGCACTCATTGTTATCAATGTATCAATGTACTCATCTTCTCACCAAACTTGTAGTGAGGCCACATTTGAACCGTGGCCCACTAATCCCACTTTGCCTCATATCCCTGTCATGTTTGAGTGTCCATTCTAAATATAAGCCTCCCTAGACATTTATCTTCTTTTATATTTAATCACCATTCTGCTTAGTACTTCTTATTCTATCTTTCCCTTCATCAGAGCTCCCTCTCCCTTTTGTATTTGTTTCTTGGTGAATTCAACAACTTATTTAGCATTTGCTAAAGTGATTGCCAGAAATTTGAGAGTCATTCAAGGCAGTTTCTAATTCTATCACCTCGCATATGCAATCAATCACAAATCCTCTTGATTTTCCCTCCCAAACGTTTTTCATATCTGTCCTGGACACAGAAGATCAATGTAAATTCTTTGTTTGCATGGTCCAGTAGTGGAGTGAAGCAGCTACACATATAACCTAGAAAGAAAAATGGGCCTTTTTAGGGAGGACTGAGAACGTTGTTTTAGGTGGAAAGCACATGGATTGGTGAGGACAGAAGAGAACATCCACTCTGGCAATCTGTTTGGTTTGGCAATCTGGCATACCACAGTGGGATCAGGTTCACAACTGATTGACTCAATCCAGTAATATTTAACTGAGTCGTCCTGTTATATCACTGTACTTAAAGGAAGATAAATGATAATGTCATAATGATTTGGGTTCAAATACTGCGTGCCTTTGGGTAAATTAACACATATTTTTCAGGGCTCTTGTGAAAAAAACTGTTGAATACATATACCTAGTATAGTTCCTGGAATATACTAGACCTGGAAAAATTCATAGCTGTTGTTGTTAATAATAATACTGCCAACAAATATGATTACAAAGTAACAAGGATAAAAATTTTGTAGCATAATAATTTAAAAACTTAAATAAAAACCAATAAATTTAAGTGAACCTAAAACAGTAGGTTAAAAAGTCACTCCATTCTAATGTATCGCGTAGGAAAGCTATGAGCAGCAATCTTTGGTTGCTTAGATTTGTGTTACTGACCTCCGCTTATATTCTGACACTCAAAGACGTATAGCTTGGTCTGATAGAAAGGAAGAAGACACTAAAACATAGCAGTGTTAACAATCAAGATACGGAAAGTAAATTATGAAAGAAAAAGTATTATATTACTTATGTGATAAGTGGGAATAAATTCTATTTAATTGGAGGCATTGTAGAAAATGAGCTACTGAGCACAACGGTAAATAGTTTTCTAATACCAAGTTACGTAATTTATCAAATTTATGTATAATGAGGCATTCCTGTGTGAATCAGTAGGCAAGACAGTTTCAGGGATTATAAGCTGAGGGAGATCTGAGTAGTGGGGCACTGGAGTCAACAGTTCATATAACATAACTTATTATTACATGTTACTGGAGACACTGGTGAAACCAAATGTTCAGAAACATAAAACCCACAAAAGTTTGCAAAACTATATTATTATTAAAATGATATTCCACCAGAGCTAGCATCCATTTGCAGATGTCATAGAAAAAATACAGTGATGCCTAGACAGAGAGACAGTTACTTACCCTTCATAGTAGGGCTGAGTGTGTACAAAGCTGGGAATAAACACTGAGTCTGTATCTTCTCATTGATGGTTCTCTTTCCGTTATATGGAATCACTGTCCAGGGGCCTGACCCTGAGACACCTATGACACACAAAGTTAAACTGCTGAAACTCTCTTTTCTCCCTTCCTAAAGTGCTCAAAAGAAACGGTTATAGCACAGGGTATATCTGTTGGGCAATATGATAAGCAGTGAAAAGAAGCACAGCCCTGTAACGAGTCCTTGAGGCGTGAGCTCATTAGACATAGTGATATTTTCATCAAGGGCTATATAAGAGACCTCAGTCACCACCAGGCACCCAGATATTTCACTTATCTCACCCAGTAGAGAAAATTCAACAGGTGAGTTTTATATATTGGTTACTTTTCCTATAGAGTAGCTGAAAGGAATGGGGGTATGAACCTTATGAGGAGATTTCCAAAAAGGGGGTGCAGGTGAACGAAGGGGAGGGATGTATTGTTGAGACTCTCAAAGGTGCAATTAAAGTTTCATCTTAGAGATTATTGTGAAGCCTTCAGTCTCCCCTTGGGCTGGTTTATGACTCCCTCACGACTCTTTGGTGTAACATCCTTTCCTTACTCATAGTTTTCATATAGTATAGGTTAGATGGGCTCCCAGAGCAATGGCAGGAATAATATTAAAGGCAATGGTGAGCCGTCTGTGTGAATTTTCAGAGAATTTCTGTTTTCATGAAAAGTCTTTTTCACTGTGAAATATAGAGAATGTTTACAATGTATGTTGTTTGTGCTCTCTAGGAGTGTATTTTCTTCTCACACTTGCCATCTGTTAATTTTTGCTTCCAGTGCTTAGCTACTGATAGGTAGACTATTTGTATTTTCCTTGTCCTGTGTTTTGTTTCCTTATTTCTTTTTATTTATTTTCTTCTGTATTATTCAAGTACTTTTACTATTTAATCTCCCTATATTCCTTTTTGATGGATTTATATACATATATAAACATAAAAATGATCATTTTAACCATTTTAAGTGTACATTTCTGTGGCAGTAAGTACATTTACATTGTTGTGCAACCATCAACACCATTCACCTCCAGAAGTTTTCATCCTTCCAAACTGAAACATTTTACCCATTAAACAATAACTTTCCATTCCACTCTCCCCTTGTTCCTGGCAAGCACCATGCTACATTCCGTCTCTGTAAATTTACTACCGTAGGTACCTCATATATGTAAAATCACACAAAATTTGTCCTTTTGTGATGGGCTTATTTTTACCAAGGTTCATCCATGTTGTAGGATGTGTCAGAATTTCCTTCCTTTTAAAGGCTGAATAATATTCCAATTTATATGTTTATTGCATTTTGTTTATCCATTCATCTGTGGAAGGTCACTTGGGTTGTTTCCACCCTTGGCTATTGTGTACGTAACACTGCTACGTACAAATATACGTACAAATATATTTGATTCTCTGCAGTCTTTGGGGTATACACCTAGAAGTGAAATTCTGGATTATATGACAATTCCATGTTTAATTTTTTTTGAGGAACTGCCATACCATTTTTCACAGCGCCTGTACCATATAACATTCCCACCAGCAATGCACAGGTGGGAGAGCTCCTATTTTCCCACATGCTCTCCACTTCTTACTTTCTTTTTCATTTGATTTTTAATGATAGCATTGTAACAGGTGTGGAATGGTATCTCCTTGTAGTTATGATTTGCATTTTCCTAATGATTAGTGATGTTGAGCATCTTATCTTGTGCTTACTGGCCATTTGTAGATCTTTGGAGAAGAAGTCCTTTGCCTTTTTCAAGTTCTTTGCCCATTTTAAATTTTTGTTGTTGAGTTATAAAAGTTCCATATATATTCTGGATATTAATCTCATTCAGAATATGATGTGCAAATATTTTCTCCTATTCCATGATAATCTCTTTATGCACAAAAGTTTTAAATTCTGATGTAGTCCAATTTATCTATTTTTCTGCTTTGTTGCCTGTGCTTTTTGGGTCATATCCAAAAAATCATTGTCAAATCCAATGTCATTAAGCTTTTCCCCTATGTTTCTTAAGAGCTTTATATATTTAGGTTTAGGTCTTTGATTCATTTTGAATTAACTTTTGAATATGGTATACGATAAAGATCCAATTTCATTATCTTGCATGTGGACATCCAGGTTTCCTAGCACCATCTGCAAAAAAGACTGTCCTTTCCCCATTGAAGGGTGTTGGCACCCTTGTGGAAAATCATTTGACCATATGTGTGAGGGTTTATTTTGGGATCTCTGTTCTATTCCATTGGTCACCATGTCTGTGTTTATGCCAGTACCACATTATTTTGATTATTGTGGCTTTCTGGTAAGTTTTGAAATCAGAAAGTGTGAGGCCTCTAACTTTGCTCTTCTTTTTCAAAATTGTTTTGACGTTTTGGGGTCCTGAGATTGCATGTGAATTTAGGATAGATTTCTCTATTTCTACAAAAAAACTTCATTGGGATTTGATAGAGATTGCATTGACTCTGTAAGTCACATTGGGTAGTCTTGACATCTTAACAATATTAAGTCCTGCAGTCCATGAACACGGGATGTCTTTCTATTTATTTCTGTCATCTTTACTTTTTCAGCAATATTTTGGTGTTACAGTGTAAATGTGTTTTGCCTCCTTGGTTAAGTTCATTCCTAAGTATTTTATTCTTTTTGCTGCTATTATAAATTAAACTGCGTTTATTAATTTCCTTTTCAAGTTGTTCACTGTTAGTGTATAAACGCAACAAATTTTTCTTTGTTGATTTATGTCTTGGATATATTACATAACATTACATATAGAGTTACTTCATTTTTTATAAAACTGAAGACATAGTATTCCATTGTGTGACTGAATCATAGCTTATTTAATTAATCTTCTATTAATGGGAACTGACATTTTTTTCAACATTTTGCTATTACAACAATGCCACAATAAATATTCTTGTACTTTCATCATTTCCTAATGTATAAGAATATCTATAGGGTAAATACGTTAGAAGTTGAGTTGCTTTATTTGTTACAGGGCATATGCCTTCTAAATTATTTGTTTATTTTTTTTAACAGGACTTTATTGGGGAACAGTGTATACTTCCAGGACTTTTTTCCAAGTCAAGTTGTTGTCCTCTCAATCTTAGTTGTGGAGGGTGCTGTTCAGCCTCAAGTTGTTGTCCTTCCAGTCTTAGTTGTGGAGGGGGCAGTTCATCTGCAGGTCCAGTTGCTGTTGCTAGTTGCAGGGGGCGCAGCCCACCATCCCTTGTGTGACTCGAGGAATTGAACTGGCAACCTTGGGGTTGAGAGGACATGCTCCAACCAACTGAGCCATCCGGGAGCTCAGAGGCAGCTCAGCTCAAAGTGCCGTGTTCAATCTTAGTTGCAGGGGTGCTACCCACCATCCCTTGTGGGACTCGAGGAATTGAACTGGCAACCTTGTGGTTGACAGCCCACTGGCCCATGTGGGAATCGAACTGGCAGCCCTCGGAGCTAGAAGCACGGAACTCCAACCGCCTGAGCCACCGGACTGGCTGTAAAATGAACTTTCAAGAAATCTAGCAGAAAGCAGAAACTGAGATTCTAAAGACATGAGCAGAGGTTTCAGGAGTCATGGTTTTCATGGACTACAGAAATAGGAATTTAAGGCCTGTTGAGATGGAAGGGTCCTGAAAACAGTCCAGGCTTGCAGTGAGATGTCAGAAAAACTCTTTTCTTAGAGTAAGGGTTACATCCCAGAAGTAAGAGCATAACTGGCATACACTATTTTTATAATATCTACACACAGTCCTTAAATGAAATTAAAGTCATGTTCCTCTACTTTATCTATTGCCAGAAGAAAAAATAACTTGTGTTCAGTTACTGTACTCATTGTCTTTACAAATTTTAAAATACAATGTTCAGCATTTAATTAAACATTGAGGCATGCTAAGAAACAGGGCAAATGATCAAGAACCAAGAGAAGAAATAAATAGACATATGCTCACTTGAATTTCATATAACTTACATGTGTCACAGAATGTTATTCTTATGTCATTTAAAATTTAAAAATTCTTAGCTCACTGGCCATACAATAACAGGGAGTAGGCCAGATTTGGCCCATGGGCCATAGTTTGCTGAGTTCTGCTGTATGCATTTAGTAATATAAAGACAGGAAAGCAAGGGCCATCCATTTGACCATGGAATAATGGAAGCTCCTTAGTCTAGCAAGTGAATTTATTAGAAGGCAGGAGACCTCTAGGGGTCAGCAGCTGGAATCAGCCTGTTCTCCTGAGCTAGCACTCCTGTCCGGCCAGCTTTCAACTAAATTGCAAAAGTAAGTTTCCAAAGCCATCAGGAGTTCTCTCTCTCTCTCTCTCTCTCTCTCTCTCTCTGTCTCTCTCTTTCATACACACCTTCCCTCCGCCGCACAACACTTCAATAATGTAACATTAGGCTTCTTTCAGTTTCTAGAAACAATCAAGTACTTTCCTGACTCAGTGTCTTTGCTCTTGTTGCCTTTCACATTCAGTTTTTATCCACAGTGTCCAGCACAGTCTGAGGGAGATAGTAGGAATTTTGTAAATATTTGTTAAGAAAGTGATTGTTACAAGCATAGAGAACTTCAAAAAAAGTGTAAGATGAAAATTTAGGAAATAATATGTATAAGAAGGTCCAAGTGACCTGTGGTGATCAGAGTGTTGGCCCAGACTTAAGAAGAATTGCATTCAAAGGAATTAATGGGAGATTGAACGCTCTGGGTGGTAGAACAGGTCCACCCCAGATGGTTACCTCTCTGATTGCTTAAGGTAGTTATGGTCCCGTAGCTCTGGATGTTAAAGTAAGAGAGAGAGAAGGATGGAAATTCTAAGTGGAGCATCAGAACAAATTTGCTTAGTGGCTCTAGTGGGGTTTTAAAATCTCCATAACCTTTGTTTTCTTTATATAAAAGGAATAGGGCTATATGATTTTTAATCACTTTTTATTATAAAATGCTTAGTTCTATGGCAGGTACATCACAGGTACACATGATATCAAGACTTTATAGATCTAAAGGTGATATTTTAGTTACATTTATCTCTTAGATGAAAACATCAGTTGGATAGTTTGTCACCTATATAAGAATCTAAAAGATCCAGGCCAACTCCCTCCCCGTAATTCTCTAACTTTGAGATTCTGACAAAGCTGCCCTAGAAAACAAGACGGATGTGAAAAATGATTCTCTGTGTGCCATCACCATGTCATGCTGGACCTGACAGTGGGTGAAAAAAAATATTTCTAACAAGTATTGTTATTCACCTTGTGTTACCTGGCTCCTCTGTACAGAGAGCCCTAGTGGTGTTTACCTGGCAGTAGGCTAAGCTGGAGTTGTCCAAAGTGACAGTTCTGAATCAGCTGCAGAAAGTACTGTGGCAGAGTGAGAATCTGCATACAATGGCATCAAAGCTGTGTTTACTATACAGGATGCATGGACTGAGTTAATTAACAAAGCCAAACAAAACAAGCTACATCCTCACCCCCATTATATCTAGGAAAGATTTGGATAGACCCAATCTAGGTTAGCCTTGTTATGAGCTATAATACTCGTATATAAGATGAGAGAAAGATATTTCTCTGATATTTTATTTTTTCTAAGGCTAGTCCAAGAAGGCACAATGGTGTGGAAGTCTGATTGGCCTGCTCTCATAGCACCACATCTATTTTTTGTGGTCTGGACAGGAGATTTTCACCCCTGTGTGGCGGGCCAGCCGCCACGAGTCGAACGGTACCTGGGAGGGGGAGTGGAAATGAAAGAAAGAGGCACACACAAATTATGATGCGGCCGGTCTCCAGGGATGCTGGAGCGATGATTTAATCACCTTCACCAATATATATCCTTTGGGTACATGCAGTTTAACATTCACTGGCTTATGTTATCTTACAGAGAGTAAATTTCTAACTTCAAAGAAACTACAGAGTCACTACAAAACTCCCCAAAGTAACTAACATATGAAAGAGATTACCATTTGTCCTGATAGCCACCAGTTATCTGTGTCTGGGAAACCGGCCACTCCCGCCTCATTCTTTAGTAACTTGTAAACATTCAAGGTTAGTGCCTTAGAAGCTGAAACAAGTTAACTATATACTAGCCAGCTCACAAGGTTTCTGAGAAACAAGAAATCATGGCTCCCCACACCCCTGTCCCATTTCTGCAAAGCCCTTGAAAATAAGAACCATTGTCCCATTTTTGAGAGATGGTAGGCAGCTAAGGCACTGTAGAAAAACAAAGGATCTGGAAGAGCCTAGGCTTTGAATTACACTCTTCTTTGACAATTGTGGAAACTTTGTCAAGTCAATTATATAAACTATTTCCCAGTTCCCTCAACTGTAAAATGTGCATAGTAACACTTTTCACCAAAGAATTGAGGACTCTGAATGAGATATCATATGTGGAAGCACTTGTCGAGGCCTGGCACACAGTAATGCTTAGGAATTGTTAGCCATATCGTATATTGCCAACACAAAGTTAAAGGAAGCCTTGTTTAGAGGGTGGTAGTTTTTCTAGTTGTTTCCTGTTTATTTTCTCCTTTAAGCATCACATCATTTCCTTTCATGGACAGAGGAGAATCTAAATCTGAAGTTTTTCTCTTGGTGTCTGATCTTCCTAGAAGGGGAGGTGGTCTCCTCAACAATAACTGTAAAGGATGAAAGAGTAGATACAGGGTGACAATTTTTGTGTTTGCCGAAGGATGGAGGGATTATGAGCAGAGCCTCAGAGAGTAAGGCCTGCTCCACGGGGTTCAACTTTTCACTGCTAGAAAGAGAACAGTGTTAGGAGACTGTTGTTCTGTGTTAGTTCTTCCCTTTCCTTGGGGCCTGCCTTCTTTGGAAACCCTGATGTCTTCTGCCTTTGTTTTCCTGTAGAGTAGTAAATATATCTAATCAATCTCCAAGCTGACTTAGAGAAGCACCTACTAGAAGTCCGAGGGAAAGTCTATTAAAGTAACAAAGACACAGGAACAGGTACATTATGGCCTAACCTTTAGGGAAGGAAAATTTACCACCCCAAAAAGTGTCTCTCTGTCATGAGAATTATTTTATTTTCAAGAAAGAAAAGACTCAGGAAGAACCTTTGATCTTCCCTTAAACTGCCTAAAAGAATTTAAGATAGAAGTCCTGTTCTGGAAGAACTATCACCACAGATAACTATAGTATAACATGAACTATGTGTGGTTCATATTATAGAGAGGAACCTACCGTGATTTCCCAAAAATAAGATTTAGCCGGATAATCAGCTCGAATGTGTCTTTTGGAGCAAAAATTAATATAAGACCAGGTATTATATTATGTTACTTTATATTATATTTATTATATTATATTATATTATATTATATTATATTATATTATATTATATTATATTATATTATATTATATTACCAGTCTTATAGTAAAGTAAAACTGGGTCTTATATTAATTTTTGCTCCTAAAGACGCATTAGAGCTGATTGTCTGGCCAGGTCTTATTTTCGGGGAAACACGGTAGCAGGCCCCCTTGGATCAAAGTCTTCTCTGTGACCCATTATTTCTAAGTAGCCCAGCAAATACTTTTTTATTAAACAGCAACTCTTTTCAACTTCTTATGAATTGCCTTATTTCCTTTTGAAGTCCCAGACTCCTACCTCCTCCGTCTTACTCCAGAATGACTTATAGACCTAATTTTGCCTACTGTCTCTGGAATTTTCATGCTTATGTGAATTCCCCGTGTGTAAGTATTAAAACCTGATTTTCTCCTGTTGCCCTGCCTTATGTCATTTTAATTATTTGACTAGCCATAAGAACCAAGGAGTGCAGTGCTGGCTAGGGAAGTCAGAGCCAAGCGGTTAATGTTTAAGCTCTCTCCTGCCAGCTTACAAGCTCTCTCCTGTAAACTCCTTGCCTGTCTCATCTTGCCAGCTCACAAGCCAGCTCCTGTTAACTCTTTACTTGTCTCTCACCTAAGTTTTTTTTCCTTTTCATCTGAGTTGGAAACCTGCTTTGCTTGCCTGGTCTTTGTTCCTCCCAGCCAGAAGTGCAGGGAAGTTAATGACCTCCTCAACCCCCAGAAAAGTCTCAACATGGACAGATGGGAATTGGGATATCACTATTTCAACTCCATTGCCCTTAAAGCAGGATAACCTTGAGATGTCTACTTGAGGACCCTGGGGTTCTCTAGAGGAATTAGTTCCAGTTACCCAGGTAGTAGCGGATCAGGGCATTAAGGACTAGTAACTGTGGAAGATGAAGAATGTGTGAGGACTTTCCAGGTAAAGAAATAATTAATTCATCTGATACATCTCTGATTCTTTCTCTTAATTGGTTATCAGCAATAAGCTTTCTTAGTAGAAAAGAAGTTTGAGAAGATAATATACCTTCTGAGGACACAGCTTGATTTACGCTCTCCACTGTTGAGCACAACGGGGCCACTACTCTTAGAACCACAAAGATTGCTCTGCTATGTTTTCCACTACTGCTCAGTGGCAGAGATATCTCAGATATAAGACCATTTTCTAGTAGAGAATATGCAGGAGACATTAGCTCATTCTGCATCCAAGCTGATTGCTGGTGAGCTTCCAAGTCAGGATTTTGCAGACCTTCTTTCTAGAATGTCTGTATTACTAATTAGTTCGAGACTATCAACTATAGAATGATACCACCTATTTTTCACATTCTCTTCTGGTATCAGGTTCCCCATCATCATTTTCTGGTTTTAAATCTCATTATTGCTGGTTTAACTAAATGTTCTCCCCTTCAATTTGGGATTGGAAATTGCCACAATAAAGTCATTTATGTCAAGGGAACCATAATAGAGGCCATAATGATGTCTGCATTACACACATTCCTCCCACAAACTTTTGAACTTTCAAGCCAACTATGTAGCCACATCTTGGACTTCACCTTCTCCTTATATAGTGTCATTCTTCACCTTGAAAGGGGCCAATGTGCTTCACCAACTAGCATCATTATTTGCATAAGAAAACTAATCAATTCCTGTTAACCGAACCAGCATCCTTCATTTGAATAGAGGGCCTAAATGGAAACAGTACTTGTAGCTTTTTGCCTTTATAAAACATGCCTTTCTTTGTTCTCTTTAGAGCACAATTTGAGTTGCTACCGGAATCTGTGTCTCCAGGATTGCAGTACCTTTTTGCTCAAAGAGATGTTTTTTATTCTTTATAACAACCTAAAGCTTTTCTTAGGTTAACACTCTTTTGGTCATAGCACTTGTCACAATTGAATTTTTTTCTTATCCTACATTTTCATCTTCATGAGGGACTGAAATGTGACTTACCCACTTTATCTGATTCTATTTTTGGCCCTGTACCTGAAATATTGAAGTATTCATTAAATTTAAAAAAAAATAAATGAACAATAAGAATATAAATATAATAGTTGTGAAAAGGCAGCCTGCTGCATAGATTCCCTAAGAAGCCCATGAATTGTGAGGAATGGTCTTTTAAGTTCCAATTCTCAAAAACATTAGAGATTCTTCAGTGTCTTATAATTTTCTGAGTACAGATCTTTTACTTCTTTGGTTAAATTTATTCTCAGGTATTTTATAGTCTTTGGAGCAATTGTAAATGGAATTGTTTTCTTAATTTCTCCTTCTGATATTTTATCATTGGTATATACAAATGCAACTGATTTCTGAATATTAATTTTGTATCCTGCTACTTTACTAAATTCATCTATCAGCTCTAACAGTTTCTTGGTGGAGTCTTTAAGGTTCTGTATATATAGTATCATATCGTCTGCATATAATGATAATTTTACTTCCTTCTTACCAATTTGGATGCCTTTCTTTTCTTTTTCTTGTCTGATTGCTGTGACTAGAACTTCCAGCACTATGTTGAATAGAAGTGGAGATAGTGGGCAACCTTTCCTTGTTCCAGATCTTAGGGGGAAAGGTTTTAGCTTTTCCCCATTGAGTATGATGTTAGCTGTGGGTTTGTCATATATGGCCTTTATTATGTTGAGATATGATCCCTCTATTCCCACTTTCTTAAGGGTTTTTATCATAAATGATTGCTGGATTTTATCAAATGCTTTTTCTGCATCTATTGATATGATCATATGATTTTTATTTTTCATTTTGTTAATGTGGTGTATCACATTAATTGATTTGCAGATGTTGAACCACCTTTGCATACCAATGATGAATCCCACTTGATCATTGTGAATGATCTTTTTAATGTATTGCTGAATTCTGTTCGCTGTATTTTGTTGAGGATTTTTGCATCTATGTTCATTAGAGATATCGGCCTGTAGTTTTCTTTTTTTGTGGTGTCTGATTTTGGGATCAGGGTGATAGTGGCTTTGTAAAAAGTGTTTGGGAGTCTTCCCTCCTTCTGGATTTTTTGGAAGAGCTTGAGGAGAATAGGTGATAATTCTTTTCTGAACGTTTTGAAAAATTCACCTGTAAAGCCATCTGGTCCGGGGCTTTTGTTTGTTGGGAGATTGTTGATTACTGATTCAATTTCCCTGATGGTAATCAGTCTATTCATGTTCTCTGTTTCTTCTTGAGTTAGCCTTGGAAGGTTGTACGCCTCTAGAAAATTGTCCATTTTCCCCAGTTTGTCATATTTGTTGGCATATAGTTGCTCATAGTACTTTCTTAAAATTTTTTGTATTTCTGCAGTGTCTGTTGTCACTTCTCCTCTTTCATTTCTGATTTTATTAATTTGGGTCCTCTCTCTCCTTTTTTTAAATGAGTCTGGCTAAAGGTTTGTCAATTTTGTTTATCTTCTCTAAGAACCAACTCTTGGATTCATTGATCTGTATTGTTTTTCTGGTTTCCATTTCATTTATTTATGCTCTGATCTTTATTATCTCCTTCCTTGTGCTCCCTTTGGGCTTATTTTGCTGTTCTTTTTCCAGATCCCTTAAGTGTGAAGATAAACTGTCCATGCTTATATGCCCATTTAATCTACAACAATGGAAGCAAGAATGTATGATGGGGTAAAGACAGTCTGTTCAATAAATGGTTCTGGGAAACCTGGACAGACACATGCAAGAAAATGAAGCTGGACCACTTCCTTACACCATGTACAAAAATAAATTCAAAATGGCTTAAAGACTTAAATGTAAGATCTGAAACCATAAAGTATCTAGAAGAAAATATAGGAAGAAACTTTACAGACATTACTCTGGGGTAAGATTTTTATTGATATATCCCCTCATGTGAGGGAAGTAAGAGAAAAAATAAACACGTGGGATTACATCAAACTAAAAAGTTTTTTCACAGCAAAGGAAACCATCAATAAAACAAAAAGGGATCCTACTGAATGGGAAAAGATATTTGCCAATGATATATCTGATAAGGGGTTAATATCACAAATCTATAAAAAACTCACTCAACTCAACTCCAAAAAAACAAACAACCCAATTAAAAAATGGGCAGAGGACATGAAGAGACATTTTTCTAAAAAGGACATACAGATGGCAAACAGACATATGAAGAAATGCTCAACCTCACTAACCATCAGAGAAATGCAAATAAAAACCACAATGAGATACCACCTTACCCCAGTCAAAATGGCTATCATCAATAAATCAACAAACAACAAGTGCTGGCGTGGATGTGGAGAAAAGGGAACCTTTGTGCACTGTTGGTGGGATTGTAGATTGGTGCAGCTTCTGTGGAAAACAGTATGGAGGTATCTCAGAAATCTGAAAATGGAACTGCCCTATGATCCAGTAATTCCACTCCTAGGCATCTATCCGGAGAAATCCAAAACTCCAATTGAAAAATCTGTATGCACTCCTATGTTTATTTTACTGCAGCACTATATACAATAGCCAAGACATGGAAAGAACCGAAATGCCCATCGGTAGATGACTGGATGAAGAAGTTGTGGTACATTTATACAATGGAGTATCATGCAGCCATAAAGAAAAAAGAAATCTTACCATTTGCAACAACATGGATGGATCTAGAGAACATTATGTTAAGCGAAATAAGCCAGAAAGAGAAAGACAAGTACCATATGATCTCACTTATATGCGGAATCTAAAGAAAAGAATAAGTGAATGAACTAATCAGAAACAGTTCTGGGGACAAAGAGGAAAAACTGAGGGTTGCTAGATGGGCTGGGGGGTGTGGGGATAAGGGGAAAGGTGAGGGGATTAGAAAACAGTCGGTAACCACAAAATGGCCTCAGGGTTTTTGAAAAATAATTTGGGGAACGTAATCAATAATGTTGTAAAGATTTTGTAGGGTATCTGATGGACACAGGTCCCATTTGGGAGACCACCTCAGGGAAGATGTAGATGCTTGATCAATGTACTGTTCACCTGAAGCTGAACAATAATGAATGCCAACTATAATTTTATATATATAATGTGATGGCTCGGTGCAATGTCGGAGGGATAGTGGAAGGGAGGATGGGGGAGGGGGGGTCCACAGTGTGAGGGATATAAATGATGAATGTCTAAGTATTACCTGGTCTTGTGCACCTGAAACTAATACAAAAAACAAAAACAAAAACAAAAAACATTAGAGATTCTTCTCCTTCTCCTTCTCTTCCTCCTCCTCTTCCTCCTCCTCCTCCACCTCCTTTTTCTTCTTCTTCTCCTCCTCCTTCTTCTCCTCATTCTCATTCTCCTTCTTTAACTACTATAGAATTTTGTATTAAAGATACCAAAGAGTACACAATGAAAAAAAATCTTTTTCATTCTCTTGTATCCAAGACACCCTGCCCTCTCTTCCCAACTGCAACAACTGTTAGGTTTCTTATCTATCCTTTGAAATATAGTCTATTTTTTTTAAACACACACACAAATTTATAGTTTTATATATAAATGACAGCTTACATACTATACATGATTTATTCACTCAACAGTATAACTTGGAGATGGTTCCATATCTATACATCTAAAACTCCCTCATTTTAAAAATGCTACATTGTATTTTTTGCATGGACATATAATTTATTTAAACAGGTCTCAATTGTCATTTAAATTGTTTCTAATAATTTGCTATTACAAACAATACTGCAATGGAAATTTTTATAGATAACATGTGTGTAGACTAAGTATCTAGGAATGAGTGAAACTATTGGGTTAATAAATATGGGCATTTTAAATTTTCATAAGTTGTTTCCAATTTGACCTAAGATAAGTTGTACCTATTTACGTCTTCATCAGTAATGGATCTATATATTTCCCCTCTTCAGATGAAAAAGTATTTGATGGCATGCTCATCTGCGTGGCAAAAAACCCCAATACTTTCTTATAATTTATTATTTATCTCTTTATGATTGAAACAGCAGTTCTTTAAAAAGTAGATTTTTTTGGGTGCAATTATAAAGTTTGACCAGAGCAAATCATTCAAATTTCCATTCTCCAAAATTTCCAACCTTCTTCATTTACAAAGTAAGAGAGTTGGATAAAGTCTCTGAGTCCTTTCTTGCACTAAGAGCAATTCTCAGAGTGGTACTAGTTATATACTTATTTTTTTTTTAACTGAAAAAGTCTGAAGATAGGTCAGTTGCCTAAAAATATTTTTGTGATGAAGGTTCTGATTTTTATATTCCCAGAATCTTCTGCAGGGCCTGTTTCATATCTTTGTTCCTTAGACTATAGATCAAAGGATTAATGAATGGGGTTCCCACAGAATAAAACAGAGTCACAAGCTTCTGCATTCCAGCTTCATGCTCAGATGTTGGGCTCAGATACATGACTGTCACTGAACTGTAGAAGAGTGAAACCACAGCCAGATGGGACCCACAGGTGGAGAAAGCCTTTCTTCGGCCAGCTGCTGAAGGGACCCTAAACACAGCTCTTAGGACAAGAGCATAGGACACCATGATGCAGAGGAAAGGAATAAATAAGAGCATAGAACTCATGATTGTCCAATACGACTCCATTATTGGGACTCTAGAACAGGTGAGGGCTAACAGAGGACCGGGGTCACACAGGAAGTGGTCAATAATCCTAGATCCACAGAAGGACATCTGGGAAATGATGATGATAGGGACTGGGAACCAGAGGAAACCAAGTACCCAGCAGCTGACTATGAGATTGGGATAATGTAGAGGCCGGCAGATGGCAAGGTATCGATCAAATGCCATAATAGCCAAGAAAAAGCATTCTGTGGAACCCAAGGAGAAGAAGAAGTAGAACTGGAGAAAGCACCCAGAGAAGGAGATGACCTTGGTATCAGACAGCAAGTTGGCCAACATGTTGGGGACAGTGGAGGTGACATAGCAGATCTCCAGGAAGGAGAAGTTGGCGAGCAGGACGTACATGGGTGTGTGGAGTCTCTGATCCCAGCGCACAGCACAGATGATGGAACCATTGCCCATCAGGGTCAGGAGGTAGACAATAGAGAAGAGCACAAAGAGGAGGACCTGCCCCTCCCTGTGGCCAGGGAAGCCCAAGAGGATGAAGCCAGTGATGGTGCTGGAGTTGCTGGCGATTTCCATGGGTCTGTGAGCTGTGAAAAGGCCCATAATTACTGAATATCCCTGGAGTAGCACAGGGACTTCATTTGCTTTGTCCAAACAAGAAACTGACATTTGTTGATTGTTCATTATTAAATTAACATTTATTGAATGTTTACTATTTGCTAGGTATTTTTTTTTAGCTACTGGGGATATAGCAATGACCAAAATAGATCCCTACCTCACTTGCTTACCTCAGGCAGGAGAATGCAATGTAAACTGACATTACGTTGTATAATTCTCTTTTTCTTTTCCTTTAGACTAAATACACTGCATTAGCTCTCTCTTGGCAAACATCTTTTTGAGAGTAGGCTTGGGTTATTGCTATGTGAAACAGCAGTGTCATAGCGGTGACTGGGATACACGTGATCCTTGTATATAGAAGTGTTTCTCTAATCTATGAGGTGTGATAAAAGAATACAGTGAATGCTTACATTAAAACAATTTGTTACTGTAAGAGACACACTGCCATTAATTCCCCTCAAAATACACACCCTTGCTTTGAACACTCATCCCATCATTCTCGCCACTTTCTGAAGCAGTTCTAGAAGTCCTCTTTTGTGTCTTCACTTCATTTTCCATGATGACAGCGCTCTGTGTCACACATCATTTCTGGTATGGCAATTTCTGTCAAATAAAAACATTACAGTGTGTCCTTATCCACCTTATTTACCGGATCTGTCACCGTGCAACTTCTGGGTCTTCGCCAAACTCAAAAATAACCATAAAACGTAAACGTTTTGAATCAATTTAGGACATTGGGGCAGCCACAACAGCATGACTAAAGACATTCACGACAGAGGACTTCCAGAACTGCTTTGAAAATTGGCAAGAACAATGGGATAAGTGTGTTCGAAGTGAGGGGAAGTATTTAGTGGGGAATTAATGTAATGTGTCTTTTACTATAATAAAACTTTAAGAATTTAAACATTCACCATATTTTGTGGTCACACCTTGTGTGTCTATATATAGATGAATGGGTAAGTTCATTTCCTAAGTTCTCCATGAGCAATCACCTAATACAACTGCTTTTAGGCAGTTGTCTTCTTAGATCCTGTGATTCTGCAGCAGGAAAAATGTGGGACTTTTGATATCACTTAAAAATTATTTGACAGTTGATTCAAATTATTTGAATCAACCTAACCTGTTGATTCATTCTCTCTAATACCATTGTGTGTCAATTTCATGAGTAAAACCATTATGTTTGCTAGAAAAAAACTACCTGAAAAAATAGCACGTAAAGCCACCTGGATAGATATCATGAAAGATAATGTTGACATCAAATCTGACCATATTAAAATAGTAACATCTCTAAATTTTAGTTTCTTAAATACAAAATGGGCGTTGCATTACATAACTTTTAATTCTTATCTCTGAGATGACTATTGTTTTGCTAGTGATACTCACAGACAGATAACAGTTTAGTGGTTACCATGGGGTAAGGAGAGGAGGGGAATCGTAGAAGAGGGAAAAGGGAATCAAATATATGTAATATAATATTTTGTGTTAGCTATATTTTAATACAAATCTTTTTTATTAAATTTATTCAGATGTCATTTGTTAGTAAAATAATATAGGTTTCAAGTGTGCATTTCTATAACATATCATTTATATATTGCATTGTGTGTTTATGACCCAGAGTCAGTTCACCTCCCATCAACACATACGAGTATATAACACATGCCTTCATTTTAGGCAGGGAATTAAGCCTAAACACCATAACTTGTCAATTCATCATCTTGCTTTTACCTAAAGTAAATAACCAATAGAGAAGTTACCTTAGGATATGCCAAGACCAGAAAGATCTTTCTCATATTGACTGAATTAGGAGTTGAGACAACACTATAAAAACTTGAATATTTTCCTATCAACCTTCCTAAAACTACTGGTCCAGGTTTATTTCTAAAGTTCCCTTATGTCCTAAAATTTTTTTTGTTTAAAGTTCAAGATATTTGATCAGGTGGGCTACCATCAATATTTTAAATATAGTAATATCTTTGGATGTATGGATATTCCTTATCAATGGGTTAGGTTCAAGAAATCCTCTCTTCCCTTAGAAATTTTGGAAATTCAGAAGCAATGCATTTTATGAAAGATAGCAAAGTGGTTATCAGTTTGTATTTCTTTTTCCCACTCATAGTTAATTATTTCTGATAGAACAGCTTTTAGTCTAAATTAATTTTTTTAACCAAGAATTAGGAGTGGGACGTCATCAAAATGGCAGCGTAAGTTGAGCCTCTGTAAATCTCCCTGGGAATTTACAACAAATGGAAAAACTATAACTCCACAAAGGACTCCCTGCACAGTAGACAGGCAAGACAAAAAGGCCCACTACTGAATTCACCGAAAGGTGGGCGAATCACACGAGCCGGGAAGGGGGAAGGGAGAAGTGTGGAGTCGGAGCCGCGCAGGCGCAGGACGCAGACCTAGCTCAGTTGTCCGAGCTCGCTGCATCCCGGAACTACCGCAGCTGCAGGAGAGGGAAGAACTCGGACTGCTAGGGCTCTGCTTAAGGCCCACAGGGTTGAGGGGACATCACATAACACAGCTCAACCTAACGCTCACTGCAGAGACCTTGGAGAAAAGACTGAGGGAAGAAGGCTGAAAATGGTGGTTAAGCCCTCACTGCCCATCAGAGAACAGAAGCTTAGGCACTGAGACCAGTTGCCCCTTCCCTATCCTCCCAGAGCTCACCCCGCGCCCACCTGCCCCGTGCTAGAAACAGAACAGTAGCCGTGTCAGATCAAAAGAACAGAATATTTGCTGTTCTGAGAACTGTGGACCGCAGACACAGATTCACAGCCCAACTAGTTCCGGCAAAGGGGAGGGAGCTGTGGAAGCAGGACTGGCTGTGGTGGTGGTCGCCGCCATTGCTCTGGGCCACCTCTCACAACTCACCCCGCCCCTGGCCCCACCTATCTGGGCGGATCCCTGCAGGAGTAAACAGAACTGCTGAAACATTCAGGCTCTGAATCTGGTGCAGAAAGAGCTTTGGAACTTCAAAAGCTCTCTGCATCCCCACAGAGACGCGGCACCCTATGACCCAGGCGAACTGTTAACAGAGGAGAAGTCCATCTCCCAGGGAATCCCCCCTCTGTGTAAGAAGCTGGAATAGAGCAGAGAAAACATAGCACTACTGTTTGAGAGTGGAAAGAAAAGGCTGCAGTCGGAGATAAAATAAAACATTCTACCAACAAGTACTGGAAAACAAAAGGAAGACCTCTTCCTATTAACCTGTTGCAGAAGCCACTCCTGTAGATGTCTAGGAAGAGAAATAATAAATCAGTAATTGCCATGAATAACCAAGGCAACAAGATAGCTCAGAAAGAAAGTGAAAAATCTCCTGAAAAGGAACTTAAAGAGATGGAAATATGTGACTTAAGTTACAGAGAATTCAAGATTGCAGTTCTTAAAAAACTCAACGAGATGCAAGAAAATACAGAAAGGCAGTTTAATGAACTCAGAAACATAATCAAAGAACAACATAGCATTTTACGAAAGAGATTGAAATTTTAAAAAAGAACCAAATAGAATTTCTGGAGATTAAGAACATAAGGAAAATACCTTAACATAATAATGGCCGAATATGACAAACCCTCAGCTAATCTCATAATTAATGGTGAAAAACTGAAGCCCTTTGCTCTATGTTCAGGAACACGACAGCTGTGCATTATCACCTCCGCTTTTCAACATAGTGTTGGAAGTCCTTGCCAGAGCAATCAGGCAAAAGAAAGAAATGAAAGGCATCCAAATTGGGAATGAAGAAGTTAAATTGTCACTCTTTGCAGATGACATGATGCTATATACAGAAAACCCCAAGGACTCCACCAAAAAGCTGTTAGAAACAATCAATGAATACAGTAAAGTTGCTGGCTACAAAATCAACGTACAAAAGTCCATTGCATTCCTATATAATAACAATGAAATATGAAAAAGAAATAAAAAAAACAATTCATTTTGCAATTGCAGCAAAAATAATAAGATACCTAGGAATAAATTTAACCAAGGATGTGAAAAACCTATATACTGAAAACTACGAGACATTTTTCAAAGAAATTGAAGCAGACACAAAGAATGGAAATACATTCCGTTCTCATGGATTGGAAGAATCAACATAGTTAAAATGGCCATATTACCCAAAGCAATATACAGATTTAATGCAATCCCCATCAAAATCCTAATGACATTTTTTAAAGAAGTAGAACAGAAAATCATCAGATTTGTTTGGAACAACAAAAGACCCCGAACAGCCAAAGCAATTTTAAGAAAAAAAGAACAAAACTGGAGGTATCACACTCCTTGACTTTAGCTTGTACTACAGGGCAACTATGATCAAAACAGCATGGTATTGGCAGAAAAACAGACACATAGACCAATGGAATAGAATTGAGAACCCAGAAATAAAACCACATAAATATGGACAGGTAATTTTTGACAAAGAAGCTAAAAACATACAATGGAAGAAAGACAGCCTCTTCAATAAATGGTGCTGGCACAATTGGATAGCCACATGCAGAAGAATGAAACTGGACTGCTATCTGTCACCATGTACCAAAATTAATTCAAAATGGATTAAAGATTTAAGTATAAGACCTGACACAATAAACTGCATAGAAGAAAACATAGGTACTAAACTTATGGACCTTGGGTTCAAAGAGCATTTTATGAATTGACTCCAAAGGGAGGGGAAGTAAAAGCTAAAATAAATGAATGGGACTATATGAAACTGAAAGCTTCTGCACAGCAAAAGAAACCGCAGACAAAATAAAGAGGCAGCCAACTAATGGGAGAAAATTTTTGCAAACAGTGCCTCTGATAAGGGGCTAATATCTAAAATATACAAGGAACTCATGCAAGTCAACCATAAAAAAACATACAACTCAATTGAAAAATGGGCATACGACCTGAAGAGACATTTCTCCAAAGAGAACATACAAATGGCAAATAGACATATGAAAAAATGCTCAACATCACTAATCATCAGAGTAATGCAAATAAAAACCACAATGAGATATCTCCTCACCCCAGTCAGAACGGCTATCATCAACAAGACAAATAGTAACAAGTGTTGGAGAGGCTGTGGAGAAAAATGAACCCTCATACACTGTTGGTTGGAATGCAGACTGGTGCAGCCATTATGGAAGGCAGTGTGGAGGTTCCTCAAAAAATTAAGAATAGAATTACCATATGACCCAGCAACCCTCTCCTGGGTATATACCCCCCAAAATTGAAAACATTTATACATAAAGATACGTGTGCTCCAATGTTCATTGCAGCTTTGTTTACGGTGGCCAGCCATGGAAATATCCCAAATGTTGTTTGATAGATGAATGGATAAAGAAGTTGTGTGAGGGATGTAAAAATAAAATAAAATAAAATAAAACTATATATAAAAAAAGAAGTTGTGGTATATATGCACAATGGAATACTATTCAGCGGTAAGAAAAGATGAAATAGGACCATTTGTGACAACATGGATGGATCTTGAGAGTATAATGGTAAGCGAAATAAGTCAGACAAAAAAGCAGAGAACCATATGATTTCACTGATATGTGGTATATAAACCAAAAACAACAAAAGAACAAGACAAACAAATGAGAAAGAAAAACTCATAGACACAGACAATAGTTTAGCGGTTACCAGAGGGTAATGGGTGAGGGGAATGGGAGATGAGGGTAAGGGGGATCAAATATATGGTGATGGAAGGAGAACTGACTCTGGGTGGTGAACACACAATGGGATTTATAGATGATGTAATACAGAATTGTACACCTGAAATCTATGTAATTTCACTAAGAATTGTCACCCCAATAAACTTCAAAAAAACAAGCAAACAAACAAACATACAAAAGAATTAGGAGTGGAACAAATATTTTTTTTGACATTTCTCCCCAAGTAGAAAGTACTTGAAAGTACTTGACTTCTCAGATACTCTAGAGCGGTGAATGTCCATTGTGTACTCTGAGCTGTTTATTAATGGTATAATGTTCAAAATTTACCAAAATAAAATTTATTTCCAAAGTAAAAATACTTTAAAAAATAATTAAGACATGGAAAATATAGAAACATAAAAAAAATTCCATTTCCCAGAGAAAACAAGTTTTAACTCTTTGGGGAATTAATTGCATTTCTTCTTAAAAATTAAAATGGGATTTTCAAAATATGCAGTTATATAACCTGTTTTTTAACTTAATATGGTTTTGCCAAAATTTTAGCTCTACCTCATCAATTCAATGGCTGCATTGTTTTCTATAGATTTAATCAACTCCCTAGTGTAGATTTAGATTGTTATCAATGCACTCATTGTTATCAATGTATCAATGTACTCATCTTCTCACCAAACTTGTAGCAAGGCCACATTTGAACCCATGGCCCACTAATCCCACTTTGCCTCATATCCCTGTCATGTTTGAGTGTCCATTCTAAATATAAGCCTCCCTAGACATTTATCTTCTTTTATATTTAATCACCATTCTGCTTAGTACTTCTTATTCTATCTTTCTCTTCATCAGAGCTCCCTCTCCCTTTTGTATTTGTTTCTTGGTGAATTCAACAACTTATTTAGCATTTGCTAAAGTTATTGCCAGAAATTTGAGAGTCATTCAAGGCAGTTTCTAATTCTATCACCTCGCATATGCAATCAATCACAAATCCTCTTGATTTTCCCTCCCAAACGTTTTTCATATCTGTCCTGGACACAGAAGATCAATGTAAATTCTTTGTTTGCATGGTCCAGTAGTGGAGTGAAGCAGCTACACATATAACCTAGAAAGAAAAATGGGCCTTTTTAGGGAGGACTGAGAACGTTATTTTAGGTGGAAAGCACATGGATTGGTGAGGACAGAAGAGAACATCCACTCTGGCAATCTGTTTGGTTTGGCAATCTGGCATACCACAGTGGGATCAGGTTCACAACTGATTGACTCAATCCAGTAATATTTAACTGAGTCGTCCTGTTATATCACTGTACTTAAAGGAAGATAAATGATAATGTCATAATGATTTGGGTTCAAATACTGCGTGCTTTTGGGTAAATTAACACATATTTTTCAGGGCTCTTGTGAAAAAACTGTTGAATACATATACCTAGTATAGTTCCTGGAATATACTAGACCTGGAAAAATTCATAGCTGTTGTTGTTAATAATAATACTGCCAACAAATATGATTACAAAGTAACAAGGATAAAAATTTTGTAGCATAATAATTTAAAAACTGAAATAAGAAACAATAAATTTAAGTGAACCTAAAACACTAGGTTAAAAAGTCACTCCGTTCTAATGTATCGCGTAGGAAAGCTATGAGCAGCTCTCTTTGGTTGCTTAGATTTGTGTTACTGACCTCCCCTTATATTCTGACACTCAAAGACGGATGTAAAAATAACATAAAATAAAATAAAACTATATAAAAAAAACACGTACAGCTTGGTCTGATAGAAAGGAAGAAGACACTAAAACATAGCAGTGTTAACAATCAAGATACGGAAAGTAAATTATGAAAGAAAAAGTATTATATTACTTATGTGATAAGTGGGAATAAATTCTATTTAATTGGAGGCATTGTAGAAAATGAGCTACTGAGCACAACGGTAAATAGTTTTCTAATACCAAGTTACGTAATTTATCAAATTTATGTATAATGAGGCATTCCTGTGTGAATCAGTAGGCAAGACAGTTTCAGGGATTATAAGCTGAGGGAGATCTGAGTAGTGGGGCACTGGAGTCAACAGTTCATATAACATAACTTATTATTACATGTTACTGGAGACACTGGTGAAACCAAATGTTCAGAAACATAAAACCCACAAAAGTTTGCAAAACTATACTATTATTAAAATGATATTCCACCAGAGCTAGCATCCATTTGCAGATGTCATAGAAATAATGCAGTGATGCCTAGACAGAGAGACAGTTACTTACCCTTCATAGTAGGGCTGAGTGTGTACAAAGCTGGGAATAAACAGTGAGTCTGTATCTTCTCATTGATGGTTCTCTTTCCTTTAAATGGAATCACTGTCCAGGGGCCTGACCCTGAGACACCTATGACACACAAAGTTAAACTGCTGAAACTCTCTTTTCTCCCTTCCTAAAGTGCTCAAAAGAAACGGTTATAGCACAGGGTATATCTGTTGGGCAATATGATAAGCAGTGAAAAGAAGCACAGCCCTGTAACGAGTCCTTGAGGCGTGAGCTCATTAGACATAGTGATATTTTCATCAAGGGCTATAAAAGAGACCTCAATCACCCCCAGGCACCCAGATATTTCACTTATCTCACCCAGTAGAGAAAATTCAACAGGTGAGTTTTATATATTGGTTACTTTTCCTATAGAGTAGCTGAAAGAAATGGGGGTATGAACCTTATGAGGAGATTTCCAAAAAGGGGGAGCAGGTAAACGAAGGGGAGGGATGTATTGTTGAGACTCTCAAAGGTGCAATTAAAGTTTCATCTTAGAGATTATTGTGAAGTTTTCAGTCTCCCCTTGGGCTGGTTTATGACTCCCTCACGACTCTTTGGTGTAACATCCTTTCCTTACCCATAGTTTTCATATAGTATAGGTTAGATAGGCTCCCAGAGCAATGGCAGGAATAATATTAAAGGCAACAGTGAGCCGTCTGTGTGAATTTTCAGAGAATTTCTGTTTTCATGAAAAGTCTTTTTCACTGTGAAATAGAGAGAATGTTTACAATGTATGTTGTTTATGCTCTCTAGGAGTGTATTTTCTTCTCACACTTGCCATCTGTTAATTTTTGCTTCCAGTGCTTAGCTACTGATAGGTAGACTATTTGTATTTTCCTTGTCCTGTGTTTTGTTTCCTTATTTCTTTTTATTTATTTTCTTCTGTATTATTCAAGTACTTTTACTATTTAATCTCCCTATATTCCTTTTTGATGGATTTATATACATATATAAACATAAAAATGATCATTTTAACCATTTTTAAGTGTACATTTCTGTGGCAGTAAGTACATTTACATTGTTGTGCAACCATCAACACCATTCACCTCCAGAAGTTTTCATCTTTCCAAACTGAAACATTTTACCCATTAAACAATAACTTTCCATTCCACTCTCCCCTAGTTCCTGGCAAGCACCATGCTACGTTCCGTCTCTGTAAATTTACTACCCTAGGTACCTCATATATGTAAAATCACACAAAATTTGTCTTTTTGTGATGGGCTTATTTTTACCAAGGTTCATCCATGTTGTAGGATGTGTCAGAATTTCCTTCCTTTTAAAGGCTGAATAATATTCCAATTTATATGTTTATTGCATTTTGTTTATCCATTCATCTGTGGAAGGTCACTTGGGTTGTTTCCCCTGTTGGCTATTGTGTACGTAACACTGCTATGTACAAAGATACGTACAAATATATTTGATTCTCTGCAGTTCTTTGGGGTATATACCTAGTAGTGAAATTCTGGATTATATGACAATTCCATGTTTAATTTTTTTTGAGGAACTGCCATACCATTTTTCACAGCGCCTGTACCATATAACATTCCCACCGGCAATGCACAGGTGGGAGAGCTCCTATTTTCCCACATGCTCTCCACTTCTTACTTTCTTTTTCATTTGATTTTTAATGATAGCATTGTAGCAGGTGTTGAATGGTATCTCCTTGTAGTTATGATTTGCATTTTCCTAATGATTAGTGACGTTGAGCATCTTATCTTGTGCTTACTGGCCATTTGTAGATCTTTGGAGAAGAAGTCCTTTGCCTTTTTCAAGTCCTTTGCCCATTTTAAATTTTTGTTGTTGAGTTATAAAAGTTCCATATATATTCTGGATATTAATCTCATTCAGAATATGATGTGCAAATATTTTCTCCTATTCCATGATAATCTCTTTATGCACAAAAGTTTTAAATTCTGATGTAGTCCAATTTATCTATTTTTTTGCTTTGTTGCCTGTGCTTTTTGGATCATATTCAAAAAATCATTGCCAAATCCAATGTCATGAAGCTTTTTCCCTATGTTTCTTAAGAGTTTATATATTTAGGTTTAGGTCTTTGATTCATTTTTGAATTAACTTTTGATATAGTATAAGATAAAGATCCAATTTCATTATTTTGCACGTGGACATCCAGTTTTCTTAGCACCATCTGCAAAAAAGACTGTCCTTTCCCCATTGAAGGGTGTTGGCACCCTTGTGTAAAATCATTTGACCATATGTGTGAGGGTTTATTTTGGGATCTCTATTCTATTCCATTGGTCAGCATGTCTGTGTTTATGCCAGTACCACATTGTTTTGATTATTGTGGCTTTGTAGTAAGTTTTGAAATCAGAAAGTGTGAGGCCTCTAACTTTGCTCTTCTTTTTCAAAATTGTTTTGGCTTTTTGGCGCCCCTTGAGATTGCATATGAATTTAGGATAGATTTCTCTATTTCTACAAAGAACTTCATTGGGATTTGATAGAGATTGCATTGACTCTGTAAGTCACATTGAGTAGTCTTGACATCTTAACAATATTAAGTCCTGCAGTCCATGAACAAGGGATGTCTTTCTGTTTGTGTCATCTTTAATTTTTTCGGCAATATTTTGCTGTCTTCAGTGTAAATGTCTTTTGCCTCCTTGGTTAAGTTCATTCCTAAGTATTTTATTTTTTTGCTGCTATTATAAATTAAACTGTGTTTTTAATTTCCTTTTCAAGTTGTTCACTGTTAGTATATAAAACACAACTAATTTTTCTTTGTTTATTTTGTATACTGTAACTTTAATTAATTTGTTTACAAGTCCTAATACTTTTCTTTTTGTATGTGTGTTTTTTTACATATAGGATCACATCTTCTGTGAATAGAGATACATTTACATCTTCCTTTCCAATTTGGATACCTTTTATTCCTTTTTCTTGCCTAATTGTTCTTCATAGGACTTCAGTACTGTGTTGAATAGAAGTGGAGAAACTGAGCATCTTTGTCTTGTTCCTGATCTCAAGTAAAGCTTTCAGTTTTTTGTTTGCCCATTTAAACCATCGAATATGATGTTCACTGTGGGTTTTTCATATGTGACCTTTATTACGTTAAAGTTGTTTCCTTCTATTCCTTATTTGTTGAATGTTTCTATCATGAAAGTGTGTTGAATTTTGTCAAATGCCTTTTATGCATCAATTGAGAAAATTACATTATTTTTCTTTCATTCTGTCAATGTGATATATTATACTGATTGATTTTCATGTATTGAACCCAGCAGGAATAAATCCCCCTTGGTCATAGTGTATAATTGTTTTAATATGCAATTGAATTTGGTTTGCTAGTATTTTTACATCTGTATTCATAAGGAATATTGGTCTGTTGTTTTCTTTCTTTGTAGTGTCTTTGGCTTTGATATCAGAGTAATGGTGGCCTCATAGAATGAGCTTGAAAGTGTTCTCTCCTCTTCAGTTTTTTGAATAGTTTGAGGATTATCGTGAATTTTTCTTTAAATGTTTGGTAGATTTTTATATCTCATATATGAGTGAAGTCATAGGGTTCTTGATTTTTTCTGTCTCAGTTATTTCACTTAGCCTGATAATCTCAAGATTTATCCATGTTGCAAATGGCAATATTTCATCTTTTCTTAAGGCCAAGTAATATTCCATTGTATATATACACCACACATCCTTTATCCAGTCATCTATCGAAGGACACTTTGGTTGTTTCCATGCCTTGGCCACTGTGAATAACGCTGCGATGAACATAGTGATACATATATCTTTGTGGCTAAATGTTGTCAGATATTTTTGGTCAATACCCAGAAGAGGGATTGCTGGGTTGTATGGTAATTCTGTTCTTAATTTTTTTGGGAATGTCCGTATGTTTTCCATAGTGGCTGTCCCAATTCCCACTAGCCTTGTAGCAACAGTACAGGAGACAAAATTTACTTTTATTTTTTTATAATAGAAAGATAGTAAAAAGTGAATAAACTTTGCTACATTCCTTAATCACCATGAAAAATATTTTCAAGTCAAGTTCAAATACTTTTGATTTTATTAAAGGAAGTATAAAATATTGAATTCTACATTTTGAAACACTATTATTTTATGAATGAATCTTTTCACACTGCCAGCAGTAACATACTTTCATATAGATTAAATAATATATCTTTAAAAAATTTTGAGTTCTGAAAAATAAGTAGGAAAAAACACAACTGGTGTTAAACTGCTGTTCTCAAATGTTTAAAATAATTCTTTAATTTGATTAAAATACACATAACAAAATTTCCCATCCTCACCATTTTTAAGTACACGGTTCAATATTGTTAAAGCATGAAGTATATTCATTGCCAGAATTCATTCATCTTGCAATATGGAAGTTCTAACCATTAGACATCTCCTAATTTCCCACCTCCCACCAGCTCCTCGCAACAACCATAAAAAATGTGTTTGGTAGAATTCACCCGTGAAACCATCTGGACTTGGGCTTCTTTTTGTTAGGAGATTTTTGATTATTGATTTAATCTCCTTACCAGTTTATGTCTATTCAAGTTTTCTATTTCTTCATAATTCATCTTAGTAGGTTGTGTATTTCCAGGGAATTTGTCCATTTCGTCTAGGTTCACCATTTTTTAAAAACGGACAATCGTGCATTGTACCATCTTGTAATTATTTTTATTTCTAAAAAAAAATCAGCTGTGAAATCCCCACTTTCTGATTTTATTTGCGTCTGCCCTCTTTTTTTCTTAGTCAATCTGACTAAAGGTTTGTCAATTTTGTTGACCTTTTAAAAAATCCAACACTTAGTTTTATTTATTTTTAATTTATTTTGATTTATTTTATTTATTTGTTGATTTTCTATTCTCTATTTTATTAATTTTATTGTTTTTTGAATGTTTGCATTCTTTTTTTGATACATTTTTATTTTTCAATTACAGCTGACATAAAATATTATATTAGTTTCAAGTTTGCAATATAGTGATTAGACATTTATATAACTTACAAAGTGATCACCCCAATAAATCTAGTACCCATCTGAAACCATACACAGTTATTGCAAAATTATTGACTGTATTCCTTCTGCTATACTTTATACTCCCATGAATATTTTCTAACTATCAATTGGTACTTTTTAGTCCCTTTCCCTTTTTCACCCTCCCAACCTTCCTCCTGTCTTACAACCATCAAAATGTTCTTTGTATCTATCAGTTTGTTTCTGTCTTGTTTGTTTATTTTTTTCTTTAAATTCCACATAAGTGAAATCTTTCTCTGTCTGACTTGCTCCATTCATCACAATATCCTCTAGGTCCATTCATGTTGTTGCAAACGACAAGATTTCATTCTTTTTTAGGATGAGTAATATTCTATTGTATATACTCATATGTACCACCTCTTCTTTATCCATTTATCCATTGATAGACATCCAGGTTACCTCCCTATCTTGACTATTGTAATGAATGCTGCAACGAACATATGGATGCACATGTCTCTTTGAAGTAGTGTTTTGGGTTTGTTTGGATAAACACCCAGAAGTGGGATTACTGGGTCTTTTGTCTCTTGTTATAGTTTTTGTTTAAAAGTCTATTTTGTCTGGTATAAATATGGCTAACCCAGCTTTTTTTCATTTCCATTCTCATGAAATATCTTTTTCCATCCCTTTACTTTCAGTCTATGTGTGTCTTTCGATCTGAAGTGAGTCTCTTGTAGGTAGCGTATGTGCAGATCTTGTTTTCTTTAAGCCATTCATCCACGCTGTCTTTTGATTGGAACACTTATTTCATTTACATTTAAAGTAATTGTTGATAAATATGTAGTTATTGCTATTTTATTATTCATATTTTTAAATCTCCTCCTCCTCTTCCTGCCTCTCCTCCTTTTCCTTCTAGCAATCCCTTTAGCATTTCTTGTAGTACTGGTTTGGTGGTGATGAACTCCTTTAGCCCTATCTTTTCTGGGAGGCTCTTTATCTGTCCTTCAATTCTAAATGATAGCTTTGCTGGGTAGAGTAATCTTGGTTGTAGGTCCTTGCTTTTCATCACTTTGAGTATTTCATGCCAATCCCTTCTGGCCTGCAACGTTTCTGCTGAGAAATCAGCTGACAGTCTTACGGGAGCTCCCTAATAGATAACTAACTGCTTTTCTCTTGCTGCTTTTAAGATTCTCTCTTTGTCTTTAACCTTTGTCATTTTAATTATGATGTGTCTTGGTGTGGGCCTCTTTGGGTTCATCTTGTTTGGGATTCTGTGCTTCCTGGACTTGTATGTCTATTTCCTTTGCCAGGTAAGGGAAGTTATTCATCATTATTTCCTCAGTTAGGTTTTCAATTTCTTGCTCTCTCTTTTTTTCTTCTGGTACCCCTATGATGCAAATGTTTGTACACTTGATGTTGTCTCAGAGGCCCCTTAAACTCTCCTCAATGTTTCAGATTCTTTTCTTTCTTGCTGTTTTGACTGGCGTTTCCTGCTTCCTTACCTTCTATAGTGCTGGTTTGATCCTGTGCTTCATCTAATCAACTGTTGATTCCCTCTAATGTATTCTTCATTTCAGTTATTATATTCTTTATTTCTGATTAGTTTTGTTTTATGTTTTCTATCTCTTTTTTTAAATTCTCACTGATACCCCTGAGCATCCTTATAACCAGTATTTTGAACTGTGCATCTGGTAGATAACTTGTCTCCATTTTTTTTTTTTTCTGGAGCATTGTTCTGTTCTTTTATTTGGGATATGTTTCTTTGTCTCCCCCTTTTGGCTGCCTTCCTGTGTTTGTTTCTATGTATTGGGTAGGGCTGTTGTGTCTCCTAGTCTTAGTAGACTGTTCTTGTGAGGTAGGTGTCCTGGGGGGCTCAGTGGCATAGTCTCTCTGGTTACCTGAGCTCCAGGTGTGTCTTTTGTGTAGGTTGTGCTTGTCCTCCTGTTATAGTTGAGCCTTGGTTGTTCTTTGCATGTTAATGGGAGGGATGGCCCTCAGGCTTATTTGTTGTGAGACCTGACTGAGACTAAAGTGGAGGAGCTGTTGTGCAGTAGCTGAACATGCAGAGTAGGATTTGCTTTAACAGGGCTCTGGTGCCTTTCCTGTCTGCCCTTCGAGTGTGTCATCTTTGGAAGTGGTTTGGTGATGCTCTGGCTTGGTCCAAAGCTGACCAGTAGGTGTGCCACCTCTAGGCCCTCCTGGGAGGGGCCCCTCCCTAAGCCAAGTTGAGCCATAGCCTGTCCCCTGCTTAGGGCCGCATGGCATTAACCAAAAAGGAGTTCACAGGTGGCCACCTGTACTGGGCTTGGAGGTGCCTCGAGAGGCCAAGCTATGAACTGAGGCCAGCTGTCACTAGTGCTGTGCTTGGTGCTGCTTGGCAAGAGGTACAGGGCATGCTGAAATCAGATGCTGCTTGTTTGGGTTATGTGAACCTTTGAGAGATTTCAGGAAACTCCATAGCATGAGCCAAGACAGGCCATTTGCATGGGAAAGCCAGTGAAAGCAGCTTGTGTGTGCTTGAAAATTGGGTGGAGCAGTGTCTCAGGGAATCACCAGTGTGGGTCAAACAGTGTTAGCTAGGTTGGTGGAGACTCAGATATGGCAACCTCCTGAATCTGCATGCTTGGAGAGGAGAGGATCAACAAAGAAACAATGGATTTCGCCAGCACTTCTGTTTGGGAGAAAGCTGCCCCTCCAACCCTCGCCCTGAAGCCAGACAACTTAGTTCCTCCTCGTATGTCCCTGGTATCCTTTGAGCTGCTGGTGCATCACTGGAGCTCAGAGCGAATGAGTCCATCAGTGAGTAAGTCTGTGTATGGGTCCTTTAAGAGGAGCACCTGGGGCTGCAGCTGTCATCCACCTCACTCAGCCACCCCTTGGCTGGTTTTCACTGCCAGAAGTTATGGGGACTTCTCTTTCTGGCACTGGAACCCTGGATTGGGAAGCCTGGTGTGGGGATGAAACCCATCGCTCCTCTGGTGGGGACCTCCTATGCTGAGACATCCCTCCAAATTTTCAATGGTCACTTGTGATGTGGGAACAGCCTGTTCCCAGACAGTTCCATGTCTCTGCCCCTCCTAACAGTCTCGAGGTGGCTTCTTGTGAATGTCTGTAGTTGCAGTTGTAGTCTGTAGAAGTTGATTCAGCTAGACTTCAGGTGATTCTCAATAATGGTTGTTCTGTAGTTTAGTTGTAATTTTGATTTGGTCATGGAGGAGGTAAACACAGTATTAACCTACTTTGTCATCTTGACTGGAAATCCTATTCTCTATTATATTTATTTCTGCTCTAGTCTTTAATTTCTCCTTTTTGCCTGCTTTGGGTTTAGTTTGTTTTTCTTTTTCTGGTTCCTTATGGTATAAAGTTAGGTTTTTTAACTTCAGATGTACCTTCTTTGTTAATTTAAGGCTTTAGTGTTATAAATTTCCCTATTAACATTGCTTTCTTCGCATCCCATAAGTTTTAGTATGTTGTGTTTTCATTTTCATTTATTTCAAGATTTATAAAATAATTTCCCTTGTGATGTTTTTCTTTAACCTATTGGTTGTCTAAGAGTGTGCTGTTTAATTTGTATTTATTTGCAGATTTTCTTTCTGCTGTTGAATACTAGTTTGACTACATTGTAAGTTAAAACGGTTGTATGATTTCAATTATTCAAAAAATTTTAAGACTATTTTGTGGTGTGACCTATCATTTATCCTGGAGAATTAAAAAATTTTTAAATTTTATTAAGAACCATGGTATTGTGATGTTGTGTATGTGTGTGCCCATTCATGAAGAGAGACAAAGGGAAGGAACTGCAGGGTCTTTAGTGGAAAGTTAAATGCCTTTCAACCAAAAAGAGGCAATATATTGGGGAAATTGAAGTAAATGGTGTGTGTAAATTTAGGCAACAGATGAACCACGGCCACAAACTTCAGGGATAGCTAAATTTCAGTTTTCCTTCTGAGTGGTGTCAGATTCAGTTCTGGTTCATACTTACTTGAGGATGAAGAACACTAACGGCTCCAACTTCATGTGAGTCTTAGGTGCTCATCTCCATCTCTCCAGCTGGGCATTGTCAAAAAGTATAAGGATTTGAATTATAAACAATGCTCTCTGAACACAAATGACTTTCGGGCTCGCTACTTAGATGTCTATAAAAAAATTGGCTTATGATTTTCCTATTGTGTCTTCAGTTTGTCAATATTTCAAGTTTTATATTTTTTAATTTGATATTTTAATTTATTCTTTGCAGAATGCTAGATTGAAGTAACCCAGCTTTCTATTACTAAAGCTTATGTTTATTTAAAATAATATTCCAATTTGGACTTTATTTTACATTATATTTTATAGTCATACTTATTTGGGAACTCATTAATAATGTCTAGGAGTGGTTAGTGATATAGTGGCTCACAGAGAATTTCTAGAAGTACTTCTATTTTGTATCCTAAGGTGAACTTGCTAAAAGATAATGCCCTGTAATTAGCTATGTGTGAGTCCTTTTTCATATGACCCATATGCTAACACACATGCTGCTTCTCATGATCTCCTATAGTATTTATTCTTTCCTCCCTTATTGCATTTGTGGTATTTAATAAAAAGAAAACCCTTGCAAGTTTACTGTACATTTCTACCATGAGACTGTGAGTCTTATGTGGGAAGAAAATGTGTCTTATATACTATTGTATATCCTGGCTCAATGTCTGGTATTGTAGGTGCTCAGTAGCAACACTAAAATTATGTAACTGAACAATGAAGGAGAGGATATCTAAATATAAATGTGATAAATTACTGCTAGCTTGTAACAGTGTATTTGTGTAAGACCTAAGAGAAGAAAGCCATTTCTTATATTTTCTCTCAAGCATCAAAAAGTCTGAGTGAAACAATGTTAAGGTGTTCTTAGGACCATGCTTCAACTTTTCTATAAATGAATAAGCTCCTAAGGAATCCTAGAATTGTGGGGAGAAAATGGTCTTCTAAATCTAATTATCAGAAAATTCCTCTAGAAAGTTAGTCTTCATTTAAAAAACAATTGTATTATTACTTATTTTTTAAAGAAATAATACAGGCACATGGCAAAGAATTCAATAAGTTCAAATAGAGCTATGAAGAAAATAAGTCTCCTTTACTCTTTTGTTCTTCAGACACCAAATTCTCACCTGAAGCAACCCCTGTTAGCAATTTCTGAATCTCCTTCAGGAACTAGTCTACATGTTTACATAAAGGATAGCTATACTCTCCTACTCACCATGTTCTTTTTCATTCAACAATATGTCTTGGATATATTACATAACATTACATATAGAGTTACTTCATGTTTTATAGAATTGAAGACATAGTATTCCATTGTGTGACTGAATCATAGTTCATTTAATTAATCTTCTATTAATGGGAACTGACATTTTTTTTTCAACATTTTTGTATTACAACAATGTCACAATAAATATTCTTGTACTTTCATCATTTCCTAATGTATGAGAATATCTATAGGGTAAATACGTTAGAAGTTGAATTGCTTTATTTGTTACAGGGCATATGCCTTCTAAAATATTTGTTTATTTTTTCTAACAGGACTTTATTGGGGAACAGTGTATACTTCCAGGACTTTTTTCCAAGTCAAGTTGTTGTCCTTTCAATCTTAGTTGTGGAAGGTGCTGTTCAGCCTCAAGTTGTTGTCCTTCCAGTCTTAGTTGTGGAGGGGGCAGCTCAGCTCCAGGTCCAGTTGCTGTTGCTAGTCGCAGGAGGCGCAGCCCACCATTCCTTGCGGGACTCGAAGAATTGAACTGGCAACGTTGTGGTTGAGAGCCCACTGGTCCATGTGGGAATCGAACCGGCAGCCTTCGGAGTTAGGAGCATGGAGCTCTAACCGCCTGAGCCACCGGGCCAGTCCATGCCTTCTCAATTTTGACAAAAATTGCCTAGTTGTCCTTTATAGTTAGTAGAACTTATACTCCCACACAATGTATTATTACACTGGTTGATATTTGTCACTCTGATGGGTTAAGAATGAGATGCCATTATAAGCTTATTCTGTCCTTATCTATTTATAAATGAGTTATTCTTTCCATATGTTTAAGAATCTTCTATGTGTTATTTATTTATATCCTTTTGCTTATATTCCTATTGGTATGTTGTTCTGTTTTCATACTGTTTACAGAGCTTTATGTATTTTAAGGAAACAAACATTGTTTAACTGGCAAATAATTGAAAAATCTTAAATTAAGACAGGCGAATAATTGAGAATTCCAGAAGATAGAAATATAGGATTAGTTACTAAAGAAAAGCAACTTGGTCTCGTGAAAATGGTGGTGGTGGTGGATAGGAAATTTTTGCTTTTTACCATTAAAGTTATTATCCTCAGTGGATCACTCCTGATTCCCAATTCTTACTTTCTTCATCTGCAGAATCAGGTAATTGAGCTGGTAAAGACACTTCAATAGTAGGATGACCTATTAAAGGCCTGGGAGGGAGTTCAAGGAGAACTAGCCCAGGTTACTCATGTAAATCCTGAGAAAATATTTTTACCGATCAACAATTGCTGAGCACATCCCATTAAAAAATATGGCCTAAATCTGTTCTCTGTGGTGTTGGTTTTATCCCTCATTTTATTGCAAGCACCCCACCCCTCTCCAACCCCCAACATCGCTTACAAGGGTGGAATCCTCAGGAATCTGGAGCTGAATGCAATGAAAAGAAAAATAGGTCTATAGCCTCGGCTGTGTTTATACCAGTCCCTATAAGCACTTGTTTCTGATGTGTGCGTCTTGCATGGTTATAAGATCATCTTCTGAAAGTGAGAATTTGTGGAATTTTGATATAGTAGAAAAGAATTTCTGCTTATGGCCATGACCAAGCAGAATGTATTAATCTAAACCTTAACTGAAAGTAACTATGCAATTTGGACAAAATACGTAAAACAACCATTTGAAGGCACTGGACAGCAATACTTGAGGGGATACAATGTCAAAAAGGAAGGAAAAAAGAGATGAGTTCCACATTCACTTGGGTGTTTTTTCCTGAGGACATGACGATTCACTGGGTAGGAAGAGTATGGGGATAAGGAGGCACGCGGGAAGGATTGGAAGGAAGGAAAAATAAAGTCCCAGCAGAAAGCAGATAACACTGAACTGAGGAGATAAAGGATCTGGTGTTTGTGGCTGCAAAACGAGCTGGATTTTGAGAAAAAATCCTGTAGAGAGAAGGACCACAGCGAAGTGAGGCCCAAAATATGATGTAATTTCTTTTCAAAGCATTTTTGGATTTCTAAGCCATTCATGTGCAAAATGAACTTTCAAGAAATCTAGCAGAAAGCAGAAACTGAGATTCTAAAGACCTGAGCAGAGGTTTCAGGAGTCATGGTTTTCATGGAGTACAGAAATAGGAAGTCAAGTCCTGTTGAGATGGAAGGGTCCTGAAAACAGTCCAGGCTTGCGGTGAGATCTCAGAAAGGCTCTTTTCTTAGAGTAAGGGTTACATCCCAGAAGTAAGAGCATAACTGGCATATACTATTTTTATAATATCTAAACATAGTCCTTAAATGAGATTAAAGTCATGTTCCTCTACTATATCTATTGCCAGAAGAAAAATTAACTTGTGTTCAGTTACTGTACTCATTGTCTTTACAAATTTTAAAACACAATGTTCAGTGTTCAATTAAAACATTGAGTCATGCTAAGAAACAGGGCAAATGATCAAGAACCAAGAGAAGAAATAGACATATGCTCACTTGAATTTTATATTACTTACATGTGTCACAGAATGTTAATCTTATATCATTTAAAATTTAAAAATTCTTAGCTCACTGGCAATACAATAACAGGGAATAGGCCAAATTTGGCCCACTGGTCATAGTTTGCTGAATTCTGCTGTATGCATTTAGTAATATAAAGACAGGAAAGCAAGGGCCATCCATTTGACCATGGAATAATGGAAGCTCCTTAGTCTAGCAAGTGAACTTATTAGAAGGGAGGAGACCTCTAGGGGCCAGCAGCTGGAATCAGCCTGCTCTGCTGAGCTAGTACTCCTGTCCGGCCAGCTTTCAACTAAATTGCAAAAGTAAGTTTCCAAAGCCATCAGGAGTTCTCTCTCAATCTCTCTCTCTCTGTCTCTCTCTCTCATACACAGCTACCCTCCTCCACACAACACTTCAGTGATGTAACATTAGGCTTCTTTCAGTTTCTAGAAACAATCAAGTACTTTCCTGACTCACTCAGTGTCTTTGCTCTTGTTGCCTTTCACGTTCAGTTTTTATCCGCAGTGTCCAGCACAGTCTGAGGGAGATAGTAGGAATTTTGTAAATATTTGTTAAGAAAGTGATTGTTACAAGCATAGAGAACTTCAAAAAAAGTGTAAGATGAAAATTTAGGAAATAATATGTATAAGAAGGTCCAAGTGACCTGTGGTGATCAGAGTGTTGGCCCAGACTTAAGAAGAAGTGCATTCAAAGGAATTAATGGGAGATTGAATGCTCTGGGTGGTAGAACAGGTCCACCCCAGATGGTTACCTCTCTGATTGCTTAAGGTAGTTATGGTCCCGTAGCTCTGGATGTTAAAGTAAGAGAGAGAGAAGGATGGAAATTCTAAGTGGAGCATCAGAACAAATTTGATTAGTGGCTCTAGTGGGGTTTTAAAATCTCTATGAGCTTTGTTTCCTTTATATAAAAGGAATAGGGCTATATGATTTTTAATCACTTTTTATTATAAAATGCTTACTTCTATGGCAGGTACATCACAGGTACACATGATATCAAGACTTTATAGATCTAAAGGTGATATTTTAGTTACATTTATCTCTTAGATGAAAACACCAGTTGGATAGTTTGTCACCTATGTAAGAAGCCAAAAGATCCAGGCCAACTCCCTCCCCGTAATTCTCTAACTTTGAGAGTCTGACAAAGCTGCCCTAGAAAACAAGAAGGATGTGAAAAATTATTCTCTGTGTGCCATCACCATGTCATGCTGGACCTGACAGTGGGTAAAAAAAAAATATTTCTAACAGTATTGTTGTTCACCTTGCGTTACCTGGCTCCTCTGTGTTTACCCAGAGCCCCAGTGGTGTTTACCTGGCAGTAGGCTAAGCTGGAGCTGTCCAAAGTGACAGTTCTGAATCAGCTGCAGAAAGTACTGTGGCAGAGTGAGAATCTGCATACAATGACGTCAAAGCTGTGTTTATTATACAGGATGCCTGGACTGAGTTAATTAACAAAGCCAAACAAAACAAGCTACATCCTCACCCCCATTATATCTCGGAAAGATTTGGATAGACCCAATCTAGGTTAGCCTTGTTATGAGCTATAACACTCATATATAAGGTGAGAGAAAGATATTTCTCTGATATTTTATTTTTTCCTAAGGCTAGTCCAAGAAGGCACAATGGTGTGGAAGTCTGATTGGCCTGCTCTCATAGCACCACTACTTTTTGTGGTCTGGACAGGAGATTTTCACCCCTGTCCCATTTCTGCAAAGCCCTTGAAAATAAGAACCATTGTACCATTTTTGAGAGGTGGTAGGCAGCTAAGGCACTGTGGAAAAACAAAGGGTCTGGAAGAGCCCAGGCTTTGAATTACAACTCTTATTTGACAATTGTGGAAACTTTGTCAAGTCAATTATATAAACTATTCCCCAGTTCCTTCAACTGTAAAATGGGCATAGTAACACTTTTCACCAAAGAATTGAGGACTCTGAATGAGATAACATATGTGGAAGTACTTGTCGAGGCCTGGCACACAGTAATGCTTAGGAATTGTTAGCCATATAGTATATTGCCAAAGCAAAGTGAAAGGAAGCCTTGTTTAGAGGGTGGTAGTTTCCTGTTTATTTTCTCCTTTAAGCATCACATCATCTCCTTTCATGGACTGAGGAGAATCTAAATCTGAAGTTTTTCTCTTGGTGTCTGATCTTCCTGGAAGGGGAGGTGGTCTCCTCAATAGTAACCGTAAAGGAATGAAAGAATAGATACAGGGTGACGATTTTTGTGTTTGCCGAAGGATGGAGGGATTATAAGCAGAGCCTCCAGAGAGTAAGGCCTGCTCCACGGGGTTCAACTTTTCACTGCTAGAAAGAGAACAGTGTTAGGAAACTGTTCTGTGTTAGTTCTTCCCTTTCCTTGGGGCCTGCCTTCTTTGGAGACCCTGATGTCTTCTGCCTTTGTTTTCCTGTAGAGTAGTAAATAGATCTACAATCTCCAAGCTGACTTAGAGAAGCACCTACTAGAAGTCCGAGGGAAAGTCTATTAAAGTAACAAAGACACAGGGACAGGTACCTTATGGCCTAACCATTAGGGAAGGAAAATTTACCACCCCGAAAATTGTCTCTCTGGCATGAGAATTATTTTATTTTTAAGAAAGAAAAGACTCAGGAAGAACCTTTGATCTTCCCTTAAACTGCCTAAAAGAATCTAAGATACAAGTCCTGTTCTGGAAGAACTATCACCACAGATAATCATAGTATAACATGAACTAGGTGTAGTTCATATTATAGGGAGGAACTTACTGTGTTTTCCCGAAAATAAGATCTAGCTGGATAATCAGCTCTAATGTGTCTTTTGGAGCAAAAATTAACATAAGACTAGGTATTATATTATGTTATGTTATATTATATTGTATTATACGATATGATATGATATTATATTATAAAGCCGGTCTTATAGTAAAATAAAACTGGGTCTTATATTAATTTTTGCTCCAAAAGACGCATTAAAGCTGATTGTCTGGCCAGGTCTTATTTTTGGGGAAACACGGTAGCAGGCCCCCTTGTATCAAAGTCTTCTCTCTGACCCATTATTTATAAGTGGCCCAGCAAATATTTTTTTATTAAACAGTAACTCTTTTCAACTTCTTATGAATTGCCTTATTTCTCTTTGAAGTCCCAGACACCTACCTCCTCCGTCTTAGTCCAGAACGACTTATAGACCTAATTTTGCCTACTGTCTCTGGAATTTTCATGCTTATGTGAATTCCCCGTGTGTAAGTATTAAAACCTGATTTTCTCCTGTTGCCCTGCCTTATGTCATTTTAATTATTTGACTAGCCATAAGAACCAAGGAGTGCAGTGCTGGCTAGGGAAGTCAGAGCCAAGCGGTTAATGTTTAAGCTCCCTCCTGCCAGCTTACAAGCTCTCTCCTGTAAACTCCTTGCCTGTCTCATCTTGCCAGCTCACAAGCCCGCTCCTGTTAACTCTTTACTTGTCTCTTCACCTAAATTTTTTTTCTTTTCCTCTGACTTGGAAACCTGCTTTGCTTGCCTGGTCTTTGTTCCTCTAGGCCAGAAGTGCTGGGAAGTTAATGACCTCCTCAACCCCCAGAAAGTCTCAACATGGACAGATGGGAATTGGAATATCACTATTTCAACTCCCTTGCCCTTATAGCAGGATAAGCTTGAGATGTCTACTTGACCACCCTGGGGTTCTCTAGAGGGATTAGTTCTAGTTACCCACAGTAGTAGCTGGCTTGACAATGCACCCTTTGTTGGAAGACTTCCCTTCCTCATTTCATTTTTCTCTTTTAATGCTCCCTCCATGACCCAAATAAACAACTTGTACTAGTCTCAGGATTTACTTCTGGGGAAACCAACAAACACACCAGGACAGGTACATTACAGCCTAACTACCATTTGTAATACTTTAGATGAACAGATTTGTTTCAAGTTTCAAACAACCAGTTTAACTTTTTTTTCCCAATTAAACTTTTGAATAATTTAAATATTGATTTTTGTCAGATGGGTGCTACAGTAACCGTAAAGGAATGAAGGAGTAGATACAGGGTGACGATATTTGTGTTTACCAAAGAATGGAGGGATTATAAGCAGAGCCAAAGTATGGAGGGATTAATTCCCTTTGTTTGGAATGGTAAATTATAAAAGTTTGTGAAACAAAAACATCAACAACAATTTCACTCTTAAAAATATCTATAAATATCTCATCTATACATATTTTTCACATTTTCCACCCCACCACTTTTAGGAGAAAATACAAAACACTTTTGCTCTACCATTTCTGCTGTCTCCTTTTCATTGATGATAATAGCTGGAAAAGATTAGATCGTGGGCAAGTTTTCTGTTTTTTTTTCTTAATGCTAATTATGAAACTAAACAAGCATAGCCACTCAGGTTAGTGTTTATCAATAAGCTCTGGGTAACACCAGAAAATATTTTGTTTTACTTTCCTTATAAAAATAAGTAAACAAAAAACTTTTTTTTAGTTATTTTTAATTTTTTTATTTTTTTAATTTATTGGGGTGACAATTGTTAATGAAATTACATAATTTCAGGTGTACAATTCTGTATTACATCATCTACAAATCCCATTGTGTGTTCACCACCCAGAGTCAGTTCTCCTTCCATCACCATATATTTGATCCCCCTTACCCTCATCTCCCTCTCCCGACCCCCTTACCCTGTGGTAACCACTAAACTAGTGTCTGTGGCTATGAGTTACTGTAGTAAACAAAAATTTTGAGTAGACTGATGAGTATTCAACAGTTTGGATTCAGACTTTCTTACTCTGTTCTGTAACTCATTTATGGTCCGTAACAGCCAGTTTTATTTTAAGATATCAAAGTTATTTTTAATGTAGAAATTTACCTTTTTATAGAATTCTGACGGGTTTAGATGTTCTTGAAAGAGTGATTTGACTTTTAGAAAACTACTTTAGCATATGGAGTTTGTCACTTTACTCTCGTATAAAAGCCTATTTGACATGAAAAACAGTCAGATTACTAACACTTATTAAGAGATTAAGAGCTTTCATTTTCAGTGCCTCAAGATCACTTTTAGAGTCAGCTCTTATTTTATTGTCTTTTTTCTTTTTCATTTTGAAACAATTCCAACTTAGAAAGTCATTTAAAACACAGTAAAAGAATTCCCAGCTACTCTCCAGAAAAGATAAGTAACTTGTCCAAGTGACACAGGTTGTCTGGCTTTAGAGTCCAAGCTAATAATCATTGACCTTGCCATGTTGCTTCTATTTGAAGTTGCATGTAATTTTAAGGAAAGTCAACATGTATGAACATAGACACAAAAATATATGCATTATAGAGCACTGATAAATATCACCAAGATTCTTTGCTTTAGCAAACAAATCCCTACCATATGTATTTAAACTCTCCAACTGAACTACAGTTTATAAAACTTCTATTCACCAATAAATCACTTGTGCAAAGCATAAGTACTTGAGTAACGGCCTTTCCTGAAATGACAATTCTCTTCATGCCTTCTTTCATGGTATGTTTCTTTAGCTGGAACCTGTTTATATATATTTACTCCAAAGTCTGTTTCAAAGAATAGGAACATTCAAAAATGTCTAGTTCAAGGTTTTTTCCTCCAAAGTGTTTTCATGAGCAGTAAATTGAAAGTACATTATTTATAGTTTTGGCATTCTCTAACACCAAGCAGATCTTAAAATTAATACTGTTCATTTAACAGAGAACGGAAGAACTTCCAACTTCTGTGCGCCTCCGTCTACAGATATAAAAGACACATATGTATCCAAGAAATTTTAAAACAAGAAAACATAAAATAGGCATTACAAGTTTGGATTCATTAGTGAAATAGTTTATTGAAGTTTTATAGGTTAAACAATTATGCGGCCTTAGAAGAATTAAGGTATGTAAGAAATGATTATTAAAAACAATCTTCAAAGTTTAAGTATAACCTTTCGATAATAAAATTAGGAAATGCATTTTTTAAATTTAAAAACTCTTAAGAGTTTTAAATTTCAAGTGATATTATTTCACACGTTACCTTCTCATCATAATATTCTCATAGGAAAAACCTCACAAAATAATAAACACACTGGCAGTATTTCTTCAGATCTAAAACACAATCAATTGTAACACATAGCACTATTTTATACATCCCTAAGAGAAAAACCTTTCTGCCAATGAAACTATGACACATCACCAATTATAAACTGCATGTAACTTTTAGAGATAATAAATTGTGAAAATGTGCTTTTTAGTCTAATGAAATGTTATTTTAGAGAGTTCCCAGTAAGTATGCAGGAAACTGTACAGTAGTGCTCCTTTACATCTGTGATGTATGATGGCCCAAGTCATCACAACTGTACCTTCCATTTCTTCTCCTCTTCTACTTAACAAGCATAATTACATAGAATCTAGGCATTTATTTCACAAGGATGTTTGATTTAAGCTTTTGGTAACTCTAACACTGATAAGGAGGGGTCATGTTTAAGCATTTTAAATCTTAATTTGAAAAAATAAGCTGCAGAATATTAAAATGGCACCGTGGGTAGATAAAGCTGAACAAAACCATTTTAATGTGGCAAAAGGGAAAGCTAAGTAAAATAGAAGTTGAGAACACAAATAGTGGCATTCCATAGATGCATCATTCCTAAGCTATAAGAGGGGATAACCAATATAACTGAGATTTTGTGTTGTCTCCTTTTATGGTTCAAAAAATCATAGTCCTCTTGTGATGTTATTATATGAGTATACACTGTATATACTCTAAAACAAAATTTGAATTTATTTCATTCCAAAATCATCTTTCATATCAACCACCTAGACTTAATAGAAGCAATATGGAAAAAAATATACCCTGTGTGCTTTCTTTCACAGCCACAAGGCTGTGATCAAGGCATCAAGAACTAGTAACTGTGGAAGATGAATCATCTTCCACAGACTAGTAACTATGGAAGATGTGAAGACTTTCCAGGTAAAGAAATAATGAATTCATCTGATACATCTCTGATTCTTTCTCTTAATTGGTTATCAGCAATAAGCTTTCTTAGTAGAAAAGAAGTTTAAGAAGATAATATACCTTCTGAGGACACAGCTTGATTTACGCTCTCCACTGTTGAGCACAACGGGGCCACTACACTTAGAACCACAAAGATTGCTCTGCTATGTTTTCCACTACTGCTCAGTGGCAGAGATATCTCAGATATAAGACCGTTTTCTAGTAGAGAATATGCAGGAGACATTAGCTCATTCTGCCTCCAAGCTGATTGCTGGTGAGCTTCCGAGTCAGGATTTTACAGACCTTCTTTCTAGAATGTCTGTATTACTAATTAGTTCGAGACTATCAACTATAGAATGATACCACCTATTTTTCATATTCTCTTCTGGTATCAGGTTCCCCATCATCATTTTCTGGTTTTAAATCTCATTATTGCTGGTTTAACTAAATGTTCTCCCCTTCAACTTGGGATTGGAAATTGCCACGATAAAGTCATTTATGTCAAGGGAACCATAATAGAGGCCATAATGATGTCTGCATTACACACATTCCTCCCACAAACTTTTGAACTTTCTTTGTTTTTTTATTAAAGATTTTATTGTGGAAGGGGAACAGGACTTTATTAGGGAACAGTGTGTACTTCCAGGCCTTTTTTCCAAATCAAGTTGTTGTCCTTTCAGTAAACTTTTGAACTTTCAAGCCAACTATGTAACCACATCTTGGACTTCACCTTCTCCTTACATGGGGTCATTCTTCACCTTGGAAGGGGCCAATTTGCTTCACCAACTAGCATCATTATTTGCATAAGAAAACTAATCAATCCCTGTTAACCTAACCAGCATCCTTCATTTGAATAGAGGGCCTAAATGGAAACAGTACTTGTAGCGTTTTGCCTTTATAAAACATGCCTTTCTTTGTTCTCTTTAGAGCACAATTTGAGTTGCTACCTGAATCTGTGTCTCCAGGATTGCAGTCCCTCTTTTGCTCAAATGAATGTTTTTTATTCTTTATAACAGCCTAAAGCTTTTCTTAGGTTAACACTCTTTTGGACATAGTACTTGTCACAATTTAATTTTTTTCTTATCCTACATTGTCAACTTCATGAGGGACTGAAATGTGACTTACCCACTTTATCTGATTCATTTTTTAGCTCTGTACCTGAAATATTGAAGGTATTCATTAAATTTTTTAAAATAAATGAACAATAAAGAATATAATAGTTGTGAAAAGTCAGACTGCTTCATAGATTCCCCAAGAACCCGTGAATTGTGGGAGACTGTCCTTTAGGTTCCAATTCTCAAAAACTTTAGAGATAATAGTTCTTTTTCTCCTCCTCCTCCTCCTCCTTATTTGTCTTTTTTTTTTTTTTTGATGAAGGTTCTGATTTTTATATTCCCAGAATCTTCTGTAGGGCCTGTTTCATATCTTTGTTCCTTAGACTATAGATCACAGGATTAATGACTGGGGTTCCCACAGAATAAAACAGAGTCACAAGCTTCTGCATTCCAGCTTCATGCTCAGATGTTGGGCTCAGATACATGACTGTCACTGAACTGTAGAAGAGTGAAACCACAGCCAGATGGGACCCACAGGTGGAGAAAGCCTTTTTTCGGCCAGCTGCTGAAGGGACCCTCAACACAGCTCTTAGGACAAGAGCATAGGACACCATGATGCAGAAGAAAGGAATAAATAAGAGCATAGAAATTATGATTGTCCAATAGAACTCCATTATTGGGACTTTAGAACAGGTGAGGGCTAACAGAGGACCGGGGTCACACAGGAAGTGGTCAATGATCCTGGAGCCACAGAAGGACATCTGGGAAATGATGATGATGGGGACTGGGAACCAGAGGAAACCAAGTACCCAGCAGCTGACTATGAGATTAGTGCAGAGATGTCCAGTCATAAGAGTGGGATAATGTAGAGGCCGGCAGATGGCAAGGTATCTGTCAAATGACATAACAGCCAAGAAAAAGCATTCTGTGGAACCCAAGGAGAAGAAAAAGTAGAACTGGAGAAAGCACCCAGAGAAGGAGATGACCTTGGTATCAGAGAGCAAGTTGACCAACATGTTGGGGACAGTGGAGGTGACATAGCAGATCTCCAGGAAGGAGAAGTTGGCGAGCAGGACGTACATGGGTGTGTGGAGTCTCTGATCCCAGCGCACAGCACAGATGATGGAACCATTGCCCATGAGGGTCAGGAGGTAGACAACAGAGAAGAGCACAAAGAGAAGGACCTGTCCCTCCCTGGGGTAAGAGAAGCCCAAGAGGATGAAGCCAGTGATGGTGCTGGAGTTGCTGGCGATTTTCATGGGTCCGTGAGCTGTGAAAAGGCCCATAATTACTGAATATCCCTGGAGTAGCACAGGGACTTCATTTGCTTTGTCCAAACAAGAAACTGACATTTGTTGATTTATTCATTATTAAATTAATATTTTATGAATATTTACTATTTGCTAGGTATTTTTTTAGCTACTGGGGATATAGCAGTGAACAAAATAGATCCCTACCTCACTTGCTTACCTCAGGCAGGAGAATGCAATGTAAACTGACATTACGTTGTATAATTCTCTTTTTCTTTTCTTTTAGACTAAATACACTGCATTAGCTCTCTCTTGGCAAACGTCTTTTTGAGAGTAGGCTTGGGTTATTGCTATGTGAAACAGCAGTGTCATAGCGGTGACTGGGATGCACGTGATCCCTGTATATAGAAGTGTTTCTCTAATCTATGAGGTGTGATAAAAGAATACAGTGAATGCTTACATTAAAACGATGTGTTACTGTAAGAGACACATTCCCATTAATTCCCCTCAAAACACACACCCTTGCTTTGAACACTCTTATCCCATCGTTCTTGCCACTTTCTGAAGCAGTTCTAGAAGTCCTCTTGTGACTTTACTTCATCCTCCATCATGACAATGCTCCGTGTCACACATTATTTCTTGTATGGCAATTTCTGTCAAATAAAAACATTACAGTGTGTCCTCATCCACCTTATTTACCGGATCTGTCACCGTGCAACTTCTGGGTCTTCGCCAAACTCAAAAATGACCATGAAATGTAAACGTTTTGAATCAATTTAGGACATGGAGGCAGCCACAACAGCATGACTAAAGACACTCACGACAGAGGACTTCCGGAACTGCTTCAGAAAGTGGCAAGAACGATGGGATAAGTGTGTTCGAAGTGAGGGGGAATATTTTGTGGGGAATTAATGGTAATCTGTCTTAAAGTTTAATAAAACTTTAAGAATTTAAACATTCACCATATTTTGTGATCACACCTTGTGGATCTATATATGAATGAATGGGTAAGTGCATTTCCTAAGTTCTCCATGAGCAATCACCTAATGCAACTGCTTTTAGGCAGTTGTCTTGTTAGATCATGTGATTCTGGAGCAGGAAAAATGTGGGACTTTTGATATCACTTAAAAATTGTTTGACAGTTGATTCAAATTATTTGAATCAACCTAACCTGTTGATTCATTCTCTCTAATACCATTATGTGTCCATTTCATGAGTAAAACCATCAAGTTTGCTAGAAAAAAACTACCTGAAAAAATAGCACGTAAGGCCACCTGGATAGATATCATGAAAGATAATGTTAACATCATAATCTGATCATATTAAAATACTAACATCTCTAAATTTAAAAAATTTTAAATATTAAAATAGTAACATCTCTAAATTCTAGTTTCTTAAATATAAAATGGGAGTTGTATTACATAATTTTTTATTCTTATCTCTGAGATTTTTGTTACATTAGGGATACCCAGACTACACAGGACAGCTAGAATTGCAAACCTAGAAGTGATATGTAATCCTGGAACAAAAACCTTTGCTGGATATTGTATTAATTATATATGAAAGTACAGGATTCATGGCAGTTTCTTTTTAGGATAGTTTTTCCAAGTATAAGCCTGACAAGACTGTCCTGGCAAATAGGAAATGTATAAAAATACTTTATGCCAAACCTAACAGAATTAAGTATGGGTAAAGGTAGAGATATTTCCATTAAGCTGTTTTGTTCCTCATCGTTTGTCAGTTAGCTCCCAAGCACAGAAAGCAGCTGCTGTGTTTACTGGTCAGTCTAACTTGGCCAGATTCCCCTGAACTGGCTGCAGAGGGTGCTGTAGCCGTTGCACTGGGAATATGAGCATAGCGGGCTTAAGGCTGTGTCCATGTACTCAGATTGCTTGGACAGATGATTAACAAAACAAAGCAAAGAAGCTTTACCTTTTAACTTGTGAAATTAGTATCCGGAAGTCTGGACGCTGTATGTGCATTCTGACTTCCACTTATGGATACTACTTTAACTCTCTGGATATTTTCCACTGATACTCCCTTTTTCTGAAAGCTGGTTGCAGAAACCATAGTGGAGTGAAAGTCTTGGTATCCATACTAAACTCTCAGCAGCCAGTCCAGACAATTCCTCCATGAGCATAAGCTTTTGCCATCTGACTTGGAAAGGCTGCTCCATGGAGGAGCATAGCTGCCCGAGCTCTCCACCCTCTGGGTTTGAATCTTGCTTCCACCACTTTCTAGCTGTGTATGGTAGACAAGTTACTACTCTCTCTGTGATTTGGTTTCCTTTCCTGTAAGGTGGAGAGAATAAGAATACTGTCTACTGAGGGTGTTTTGAGGGTTAAATAAATAATATTTGTGAAATGCCTGATATCCAGGTAGTGGATATAGTATATGGCCCTCTATCCCACTGTATAATCTTTCTTGAAAACCCTTGAAAGTAAGTATACTTATCCATGGCTGGTAAGTGGTAGGCAATTGTGATATACTAGAAGTAGTACTGGATTTCAATATGGGAGCCCAGGATTTGAATTCCAGCACTTACATTGCTTTTTGTGGGAAATTCTACAAGGCATTTATTTCTTGTCTGGTAGTTTCCTGAAATATGGAATTGAGATGATAATTCTTCCCCAGAGGGTTGTTATAAAGATTGTTGAATGAGATAATGAATCGGCAAGGTGGAAGCACCTTGTCAATATCTGACATATTAAATGTTTTGGGTAAAACTGTAGCAGTGCTGGTAGGAGACTTCCCCCACCCCAGAAATAGAGATTCTACAGCCATAGTTCAGTATTTTTTTCTCCTCTAAGCAGTACATTACCTTCTTTCCTGAAGCAAGAAAGTGGATCCCAACTGAAGTTTCTCAGTCAGTTTCTTGCAAGTTTTTCTGAGAGTTGAAGTAGTTTTGTTTATGGTAACCAGCTGGGAGAGAAGGTTATAAAAATAGGTTGGGAGGAAGATCAGTGAATCTGTGTGCTGTAGGATCAAGAATTTATAAGTAGAAGTTGTGTTTTGCTCCTTGAGGATTCATTTGCTATCTCTATGAGGAGAACAGTGCCAGAAGAAAAATCTCTTCTAGTTATTCCCTTGCTCATTCTCTATCTTCTCTGGTGACCCTTGTGCCTTCGCTTCTGCCTTTCCTCTCCCCAGTGGTAAAGGGTGTAATGTCTTTTACTGGGTCTAAATCTCTTAGAGATGGCCAGAGATGCAATCAATGAGTCATTAATCACTCACCAAGCCTGCTCAAATTATCTGTCATACGCTCAAGGGAAATTCTGTCAAACAACCCAAAAGTAGATGTTTGTATTGGAGGAGTTTATTCTTTGGTCTTCTGATAAGTCAGTGTTAATTGTGGGTTCTGGAGACAGATTCCCATCTCCCTCCTAGAAAGAGGAGACCTGTTGCGGGAGTAATGGGCCTCGGCCAATGTGGCTATGGAATTGCTCTCTTCCTAAGACCACGGTGGCCTCCTCAGTGATCTTTCTCTCTCTTCTTTCAGTTAGATCTTCTAAGTCACAGGAGTTCCACTGAAGAACGCTGCCTCTCAAGGCACACTTACCAGGCCTAAAGATGCTCTTGGCCAAGGGGCCACATAGCAGACTCATTCTGCAGCAACATGCAGAGAAGCTGCAGGTAGTGGTTGGACTTCAAGTTTTATTATCCCAATAAAGGAGCAGATTATTTAGCACCACTCATTGACTGACTGTCCCTTCACATTCCTTGAAGGAGTTTTCATCTTTAACATCTCACATCCAGCTTAAGCACCTTTGATGTTTCCCCTACCCACACGGTAAAACTCAAAGTTTGCAGCCTGATCAGTAGTGCCCCTGCAACACAGCCCTGCCCTATCTTTCAGGTCTTGCCTCTCAATTTCCTGTGCTTCCCCCCTCCCTCGCCCCCATGCTCCCTCCACATTTACCGATGCACACACAAACTTCAGCCACATGTTTCCCTCCCCCCCTACATGTTTGTTGAGTGAGTCATTTTACCCACTGAAAGGCATGAAAGAACACCCTGACTCTGAAAGCAGGAGACCCCACTTCTGTGGAGTGAAGCAACCAAAGAGCTGAATCCATATATTCAGGTGTAGCAAGTTTACAAGTTAATTGCTTGTAACAATACCCAGGTGTTGCTATGCTTACTGTTCTCCCTATTTATTTGCCTTTCCCACCCCTGCTGGTACCAGTGATTAGCTCTTAAAATACATTGATATTATGAGCAAGTACAGAATGGGTTGAATAGGATATCGTGTGCTGACTTAGGCACCTGATCATCATTTATTATAAATAATAATAATGTGCAGATGGAAAAGAAAAAACCTTGCAAACTTCAGTCAGTTTTGGCTTGAGTTTATATTTCCAATAATGATTACGTTATTATTAATATTATTAGGAATTTCTGGAATATATGGCATTAATATTATTATATATAATATATATTATTTATAATTATATAATTAATTATATTATATATATTATAATATAATATAATATAATTATTATATATAATATAATAGGGATTAATATTATTAGGGATTGCTGGATTATATGGCAATTCTGTTCTTAATTTTTTCAGGAGTCTCCATAGTTTTCCATAGCAGCTGTACCAATTTACATTCCTACAGCAGTGTATAAGGGTTCCTTTTTCTTCACAGCCTTCCCAACACCTGTTATTACTTTACTTGTTGATAATAGCCTTTCTAATAGGTATGAGGTTATATCTCATTGTGGTTTTGATTTGCATTTTTCTAATAGTTAGTGAAGTTGTGCATTTTTTCATATATCTATTGGCCGTTTGTCTGTTTTGTGGGAGAAGTGTCTGCTCAGGTCCTCTGCTCATTTTTTTGTTTTTTTTTTCTTTTGTTGTTGAGTTGTATGAGTTCTTTATATATTTTGGATATTAGCCCCTTATTGGAGCTGTTCGCAAATGCCTTCTCCCATTTTGCTGGTTGCCTCTTTGTTTTGTTGATGGTTTCTTTTGCTGTGCGGAAGCTTTTTAGTTTGATCTAGTCCCTTCAATTATTTTAGCTTTTAGCTCCCTTGCCTCTGAGGTCCAATTCATAAATTCGTCTCTGAACCCAAGGTTTACAAGTGTAGTTCCTCTGCTTTCTTCCATGCAATTTATTGTTTCAGGTCTTATGTTTAGGTCTTTGATCCACTTTGAGTTAATTTTGGTACATGGTGACAGCAGTCTAGTTTCATTCTTTTGCACATGGCTTTGCAATTTTCCCAGCACCATTGAAGAGGCTTTCTTTCTCCACTATATGTTTCTGGCTCCTTTGTCAAAAATTATCTGCCTATACATGTGGATTTATTTCTGGGTTCTCAGTTCTCTTCTGTTGGTCTGTATGTCTATTTTTTCTGCCATTACCATGCTGTTTTGAGTATTGTCATTTTGTAGTATAAGTTGAAGTCAGGGAGTGTGATACCTCAGGCCTCGTTCTTTTTTCTCAGGGTTGCTTTGGCTATTCAGGATCTTTTGTGATTCCATACAAGTCTGGTGATTTTTTGGCTCTTTTCTTAAAAAATGCCATTGGGATTTTGATGGGGATTGCATTAAATCTGTAACTTGCTTTGGGTAATATGGCCATTTTAACTATGTTTATTCTTTCAACCCATGAACATAGAATATTTTTTCCATTTCTTTGTGTCTTCTTTAATTTCTTTTAATAATGTCTTATAGTTTTCAGTGTATAGGTCCTTCACATGAAGATTGGTTTTCATATTTCAATATCCAAATGACATATTTCTTTATCGCTCTCTATAATTCTTTACATCTATCTATCATCTATCTATCTATCTATCTGTCTATCTGTCTATCTATCTATCTATCTATCATCTATTTGTTTATTGAATTGTGAATTACATCCTGAAGCCATATTTATTTTAATTAAAAGTGCTGATTAATAGATCAATAAGTGTGATGAATTATAAATCATGATGGGTATTAAATGCCCTATTAAGACCTATTCTAGAAACACTTATTTTTTATATATTGTATTACTCATATACATATAAATGGATGGTAATCTATGAACGGTTATATGGAATTTTCATAACTTGCCATGTTTTCTTGCCCTTTACTGCTCCTGGCTTTTATCTGTACTGTTCTTTCACTTGCTCCCATAGAAACTTATAATACCCTTCTTTATAGCACATTTTGTTCCATTTACCACTTGTTGATGAGCCCCACAAGAGAAGAAATGTGTCTTTTTGACCTCTGTTATGAATCACCTGCTAGCTCAGTACCTAGTATATTGAATGTTTTCAATTGTTTCAACGAAAAAGTAACCATGGAGGAAGATGATACAATTATATAAAAAAATACCACTTTCAGTTCTTTATACTTTTACTCTCATAGGTCCTCGGAGGAGGAAGATATTTCTTATTTTGTTCCAACAGAACCAAAGAATTTTAGTGAGATGATGTCAAGAAGTTATCGGTTTTTATCTTTTGCATTTTCCATCGACCATCAGTCCTTTTTCTAAATTCCCAAAGAATCAAAGAATTATGAAGAAACACTTCCCTGGTTCTAATTTTATAATGAAACAGTTTTAAAATTTATTTTGATGATAACATTGAATGTTGTTTAAATGTATGTTAAATAGCAATATATGCATATAGAATGAAATTTTAAAAATACAAAGGCATATACAGTAAAAATGTCTTTCTTTTTCTGTCTCTGGACACTCAATTCTTTTTCTCAAAAGCATTACTAGTTTCTTTTTTCTGCAAGAAACATATACTATATTTATGAACATAAATATATACATATCTATGTAATTTTTCTTCACATAAAAGATAGCCCAAGATACAGATCTCTTTTATCTTGCTTTTCATGTAATGATATACTTTGAGGATACTTTTATATCAATAGACATGCACAGTTTTTCATTTCAACAGTTATATAGTATATTCCAATCTATGGATATACAATAATTTATCTAATTAGTCCTTAATTAATAGGAATTTAGATTGTCCCAATCTTTTGCTATTGAAAATAGTAGTTAATATTCTTGTACATATGCCATCGTTCTTAAATGTGAGTGTACTACTCAGACAAATATTCAGGAGTGGAATTGCTGAGTCAAAAGGAATGCCCTTTCAACTTTCATATTTTTTGGCAAAACCTCCTCCATAAATGCTGCACAAATTCATGCTCACTCAAAGGATAAGATTGCTGCTTCCCACAACATCTTTTTATCTTTGTCAATTTTGGGGGAAGAGGTATAATTATAGTTTTCTTTGTATTTCTCTAATTCTGAATAAAATAGAATGTCTTTTCAGATACTTAAAAGCTTTTGCTGTTTACTTTTTTCCATATATTTAGTACTTTCTGTTTTAATGTGCTGATGCTATTTTTCTTATCAATCTGAAGATATATATATGTATATCTATCTATCTATCTATATAAGATATATATATATATATGTATATATACAAATATATCTCAAAGATATTAAATCTTTCGTCTATAATTGTTGCTACAATGACAGATCTTCTGGAGGACCACACTATAAGTTCAACCAGATGAGTAAAGGTAATTTATTGTTATTGAAAGAATAATAGAAAACATGGTTATAAGCTTGTGTAATTTGTAAGGACAAATACAAATAAAAAATAAAAAGCTTAATTATCCCTGTTGAAATGCCTTTTTAGGGCATTTACTTTAGAAAACTTGTAATTAAGTTCTTTCTCTGTCTTTGAAATGCATATAAAATTTTCTAAAAGCTAAAAAAAGCCTGTTGCCAGCTTTATGACTCAGGAATGTCTTTGTCAAGGACCTGGGAAGTCTGTTTGAAATGTAATCATCAGGTAGATAGCACCAATCTCCTAGTTTCTGTGGGAGGATAGGAGCCTAACTTTGGTGGCCTAACTTCCAAGTTGCAAAAATACCTCCTGTCGTATAGATGTATTTATTTTTCCTTTGTATGAGCCAATTAGAAAACACAGATGGCCATCCTAATTACTGGGTGAGTCTGGGATGAACTACGAGGTCTGACAATTAAGTTTGAGAACTCATCCTAGAAAAAGTGCTACATACCTCGCAGCTGAGTATCACTATGGTCAACTTCCAAGTACTCCCCTTGGGAAGCTATGCACCAACGCCAGTGCCTTGTCCACCCTTCAAAGCAATTTTGGAACTCTTTCTGGATAGGCCATCAGAGCTGTTGTCGTATTACATTTGATGTCCTGAATGTCATCAAAATGTCTTCCTTTCAATATTTCCTTTATCTTTGGGTAAAAAAAGAAGTTATTGGGGGCCAGATCAGGTGAGTAGGGAGGGTGTTCTAATACAGTTATTTGTTTACTGGCTAATAACTCCCTCACAGACAGTGCCGTGTGAGCTGGTGCATTATCATAATGCAAGAGCCCTGAATTGCTGGTGAAAAGTTCAGGTTGTTTTTGTCCAACTTTTTCATGCAGCCTTTTTAGCACTTCCAAACAGTAAACTTGGTTAACTGTTTGTCCAGTTGGTACAAATTCATAATGAATAATCCCTCTAAAAGCAAAAACGGTTAGCAACATTGTTGCAACAAGTTTGCAAACATAATTGTCAGACCTCATATGTGTGATAAATGATGCTCTCAAGTCTCTTTGAGGACTAGTTATTGTTTCTCTTGAGAATGTATATGTAGTGGATTGTATTTGCTTGGCTATATAAAAGGATTAGATTTTCTGTCTTTGCTATCTCTTAGCGTATTGCCTGTGATACACACATTCCATTGCTGTAGTGCATATTTAATAATAAAACTGTTTTATTCTTTTCTACCTTTGTGGAGAAGTTTTCTGGGCTCGCAGGAGATTTCTTTTTAATTATATTTTCCCAGCAAACTCAAGTCAGTTTTTCAATCTCTGGCTCTATCATTTGTAAAATTATGGAGATGGAGTGCATCTTTGAGATCTCTTATAGCCCTATAAATTCTAGGAAATAGAAAAAAAAACATGGTGTATAAAGTTCAAAAACAATATGAATAATTTTCTTTTTTTTTTTTTTGCAATTTTCTTTTTTATTTAATGCACTTCATATTTTAAAGAAGATTAAGGTTTATAAAAATGTACAGAGTTCCCATGTAGCACCTCCCCCATAGTTCCTCTAATTATCTTGAATGAGTGTGGTACATTTGTTACAATTGAAAAATGATTATTTATTATTATTAACTAAAACCCACAGTTTATATTGTTTCACTCTTTCCTCGATCATTCTGTGGATTTTGATAAACATATGGTGTCCTACATACATCATTAGAGCATCACATGGAACAGTTTCACTGCTCAAAAAATCTACTGTGCTGCACTTATTTCCTTCCCTCCCTTGTCCCAAACCCCCAGTGACTACTGATCTTTGCACTTACTGTCTCTGCAATTTGCTTTATCTGTAACTTCATATTGTTGGAATCATATAGTATGTAGTCTTTTCAGACTGGCTTCTCTCAGAAATAGTTATTTATTTATTTAAGTTTCCTTCATGTCTTTTCGTAGCTTGATCACTCATTTCTTTTTACCGAGGGTTGCCATTTTTGATAAAGCGAGTAACGCAGGTCCCTTTGTTGGAGCACATAGTCCCATAACTTCCTACAAAAATGTGCTTGGGGAAGAAGATTTTCTGCGTCCTTGAATGCCTGAGCGTGATAGTGTTTTAACCTCTGATTTGGTTTGGCATAAGCCTCTAGCCTAATGGAAGATCCCCTCAGTACTTTGAATGCACCATTCCATTGTCTTTTAGCACAATATGAATAATTTTCTGAGTGATGTCATTTAGTCTTCTTTTTAACCAAGAAATTAAAAATAGATGGTGTCTTTTAAACTAAGACTCTTTTATGTTCCCAATAATTTCTTTATAGCATATTTCATATCTTTATTTCTAAGACTATATATTATAGGGTTAATGAGTGGAGTAACTACAGAATAAAACAAAGTCACAATCTTCTGCATTCCAGCTTTATGCTCTGATGTTGGACTCACATACATGACCATCACTGAGCCATAGAAAAGAGAAACCACAGCCAGATGGGACCCACAGGTGGAGAAAGCCTTTCTTCGGCCAGCTGCTGAAGGGACCCTCAGCACAGCTCGTAGGACTAGAGCATAGGACACCATGATGAAAAGAAAGGGAATAAATAACACCAGAGAACTTAAGGTGGAGCTAGTTAGCTCTATTACAAGGGCTCTGGAACACGTGAGGGCTAACAGAGGACCGGGGTCACACAGGAAGTGGTCAATGATCCTGGAGCCACAGAAGGACATTTGGGAAATATCAATGATAGGAATCAAGAACCAGAGGAAACCAAGTACCCAGCAGCTGACTATGAGATTGGTGCAGAGATGTCCAGTCATAAGAGTGGGGTAATGTAGAGGCCGGCAGATGGCAAGGTATCTGTCAAATGACATAACAGCCAAGAAAAAGCATTCTGTGGAACCCAAGGAGAAGAAAAAGTAGAACTGGAGAAAGCACCCAGAGTAGGAGATGACCTTGGTATTAGAGAGCAAGTTGGCCAACATGTTGGGGACAGTGGAGGTGACATAGCAGATCTCCAGGAAGGAGAAGTTGGCGAGCAGGACGTACATGGGGATGTGGAGTCTCTGATCCCAGCGCACAGCACAGATGATGGAACCATTGCCCATGAGGGTCAGGAGATAGACAACAGAGAAGAGCACAAAGAGGAGGACCTGCCTCTCCCTGGGGCCAGGGAAGCCCAAGAGGATGAAGCCAGTGATGGTGCTGGAGTTGCTGGCGATTTTCATGGGTCTGTGAGCTGTGAAAAGACCACGAGATTATTGAATGACTGTGTATAGATAGACGTGGACCCAGGTATGTTTTGAAGCCACCAGGCGGAATACAATAAACACTTACATATCAATTGTTGCTATTTTTGTCTGATATTGAAATACTGCCTTGGCTTAGTTGTTGGACTGTAAAAACACTAGAAATCAGTGAATATCAGTGGGTGAACAGAGATGTTTCTTCTTTGGAAAATGTATGTAAACGTGCTTAATATATAAATATACAGCTTATTAAATCATTATAAATAAAATTCCGCAGTAGTTGCCACCAAGGTCAGGAAGTAGAGTGTCACTTTGCAGCTTGGAATCCCCCCTCAGGCATCCCGTCACTGTCCTCCACCTCTCTGCTCCTGCAATTGTAATATTGTTGCTGTTTTTTTTGGTGACTACCTCCTATTGTTCTTTATTTTAATAACTAAGTATGCATTCCTCAACAAAAGTATTTAGTTTTGCTTGTTTTTGTACTTTACATAAGTAAAAACCATGTTGTATGTGGTACTTTCGGATGGCTTCTTTTGTTCAACAGCAAGTTTGTGAAATTCAGGTTGTTGTATGTATCTGTAATTTATCCATTTTTGTTGCTCTAGACTTTTACATTTTATGAATAGACCACCACTTATTTAACCATTCCACTACAGGTGAATATTTTGGTTATTTCCAGTTTGGGGCTATCAGGCGTAATGCTACTACAAACATATAGTTCATTTTTCCTGGTTCACACGTGCATGCATATTTGTAGGCTGGATTATTAGGTGTGTGTATCTTCAATTTTAGTAGATTAAGCTAAACAGTGTTCCATCATTATTGCTCTATTTTTCACTCCGACTGACAGTATATGACAGCTCTGATTGTCAACATCCTTTTCTAATGTTAAGTTTTGTATTTACCACAGAGCCTGTGGAATGACATATAGATTGCATTTTTAAAAATTTTTTATTTATTTTAAGTGGGTTTTTTCAGGACCCATCAGCTCCAAGTCAAGTAGTTGTATTTCAATCTAGTTGTGGAGGGTGCAGCTCACAGTGGCCCATGTGGGGCCACTTTGTTGTTAAGAGCACTGCGCTCTAATCAACTGAACTAACCAGCCACCCCTACATTGCATTTTAAAAGCTCTCTCTCTCTCTCTCTCTCTCTCTCTCTCTCTCTCTCTCTCTCTCTCTCTCTCTCATCATCAGGCTATGTAGTCCTCTTCTTGGCAGTACTTTTTTTTCTTTCAGAGTAGGTGATTATATCAGAACTGTTCTGTTCTCAAGAGAGTATTCTGGAAGTGATAAAGAAAACTGTTCCCAAACTTGGTTTAGGAGAACATTTTAATGCATGATGCAAGTTAGAGCCACTTCTGGGAAGTTCATTATCCATCTTTTATGAGCTTTGAGTCTTGTGATCAGCTTTATGATTTAAACAAGGCATTTCTTTACTGTACCTCCTACTTTCCTATGTGCCTCTCCCAAGAGAGAATTCTTTGAAGTAACTCAGGAGCATTTTCCTGAGCAACAAGTTTCAAACAGAACTTTGTCCTAGGCTCACCATCAGTTCTTATGAGAGGTTACTTTACTAGAAGTGATTGGGAATTAGCATAATGCTCTGCACTTAGTTTTTAATGAATGAATAAGCACACGTTTTCAGTCCTCAGAAAAAAGATTACGCCGACACAGCTACTTGTGGGCAAAGCTGACTTAGATTGGGGGGGCCGGGGAACAGGGGAGCCTTGGAACTACTAGAATCAGTTTTCTCTTTTGAGATGGTTAACTAATTCATTGATTCTATTTGTGATTCTAGTAATGCAGTCTATCAATTTCAGGAGTAAAACATTCAAATTAATTGTAGGAAATAGCTGCTCCCTTCTGTTAATATAGTTCCCCAGTTATCTAGGGTAGATACAGCTGAGGGATAGGATCAGCATTAATCTGACCTTGTTGAAATGGGTTCTGGGTTGGGAATATGATGCTGCAAAATCCATATAAACTGTCGAACCTGATATTATTGATCTAATGTTAAGGTACATGTAGCAGGAACTTGCAAAGAAGAGAAAACTTAAAATTTTTACTCTCTCTACCAGTCCCTTCTTGGGAGAACCTCAAGGCTGAATGACTTTGGATGGTTATACATTTGTATAATGGCTTTGTGTTTTTCTGAGTTAAAAAAAACACACCCAAAAATGCAACCTTTGTTAAATAATCCTGCACCCAGGCACTGGTCTTGGTGATTAGAGCCTTATGCATAAATAGGGCATGCATAAGGAACATTGAAAAATATCTGTTTTTCATTATCTGAAATACAGCACCAATCAATTAATCATAAATTATTTTGAGAGTCGCCCTTTCCTCTCTGATTTTCACCATGTGTGACTAGGGACTAAAATTAGGTTTCAGTTACTAAATATTCATCTTTTTGGAAAGTGAATTTAAACCAGTCACACAATATCTAATACATATTTGCAATTCTTTACCCCAGTCTCATTCAGGATGTCTTTTCTGAAGCAACCATTTTCCCAAATGCCCTGTTTTTTGAATGGGGCTGTTACTAACAAATGTTGGGGTCCTGAGAATATATATACATATAAACTGATAATGAATCGTAGGAGTGACTCAAAAGAAAATTTGCTATAACCTGTGAAGGTCACATATGAACTTTAAATTCCATAAGGTTAAGAAACGCCCTTTTAAGGCCTACAGGTTTAATACGAACACAGAGAAAAATCTCTCAGTTTTCAATAGGTCAAAGTATTTTGTTGCTAATGGGACATCTTTAATTAAAGTGTTTTGCAGGATGTTTCTAAAAGCTTTTTTGTGATAGTCACTTTGTCCATCATCTTAAAATATTTTCAGTACTTTGAATGGCTTAATGTTCAGAAACTTACTTTCCCTTTTCTGGTCTATTTTAACGTTACGTCTCTTCCTTTCTTTTACCCCTCACATCCAACTCATCAGCAACATGCTTCTGTTTCTAAAATATGACTCATATCACGCACTTCTCTTGTCTTCACTGTCATCTCCCAAGTTCATATTATCATCCTTTCTTCCTTGGACTTTGGCAGCAGCACCCTATCAGAGCGCCTTGCTTCTACTTTTGCCCCTCTACCCACAATTTTCCACACAGCAGCAGAGTACACCTTAAAAATGGAAAAACCGATCCTATTAGACTTTTGAGTAAAACCATTCCCTCTCAGAACAATTCTGTGTCAGGAAGTCTTACAAAGCTGTTTTTGAAAACAGGATGGGCGATCATCATTTTATGTTTAATCTAATATATTTAACCAGACTGTATTGTTACTCACCTTTTATTACTTAGCTCCACTGTATAGAACAAACTATAATGTTTACTTGCCACAAGTCTGAGCTGGAGCTGTAAACAAAAAACAACAAAAAGAGGCGAGTGGTTGAGTCTTCCTGCATTGACTGCAGAGGGTGCTGTTGTTTACATCTGTACAATGATGTCTGTGTTTATGTACCTAGGTCTCTTGGACTGAGTTAATTAACAACACTCATGCTTTTATGGTTTACTTGTTAAATTAGCCAGTTGGGAAAGGTTGGTATAGACTATGTCAGAGTGAGCTAGGCTGTGTCAGTGCGAGGAAGACATTCCCTGATATTTAAATTTTCCCTCAAAGCTCGGTACAGTAGAAGTCTTGGTAGGTCCATTTGTTGGCCCTCATCCCATAGCCAGGCTAGAGATGTCTCATGACAACTCAATTCCTTTCTTTAGCTGGTTTGTAAGGTTAGTGAGGGGGCTGCCACATCTGCCACACTGGGTAAACTGTTTCTGGAAAATACTTAAAAGTAAGGATAATTTCCCGATTGGGATGAGTGGTAGGCAGCTGTATATAATAGGAAAAGCATTGAATTTAGAGTTAAGAGCTTTTTAAAAACTAGTCATAGAAAATTAATACTGTTTTCTCAGCTATAAAATTGGCATAATTATGCCTTCTTTAAAGGGCTGTAATACAGATTATTGAATGATATAAATGTCTGTGGAAGTATCTTGACCATTGCCTGACTAATAAATAAGAGCTTAAGAAATATTGGTATTCTTGGTATTAATACCAAGATTGGTATTAATCTTAATACCAAATATTGGTATTAAGAAATATTGGCATACATATTGGTATGCGTATGGGCATAGAAAATTCAAAGAGAGTTGTGTGTAAAAACTAGTAGATTATGATTTTTTTATTAATCCAAACACCATATATTACCTGGATCAGCAAGGGGAATTCCAAACTGAAGCTTCTCAAAGTGTCTTTTTTATTTTCATAGAGAGAGGAGATAGTCTTGGCAATAACCAGAGGACAAAAGAGGTGGAAATAATTGTGATAAAAATCTTTGATTGTGTTTGCTGCAGGTTGGGGGCTTATAAGCAGAGCCTGCCAGAATGGGAGCCTTGTTTTTCCTGATCCTGGAGGATCCATTTATGCTTCTGAAACAAAAACAGTGTCAAGAGACAACTCTATGCTTATTATTCACTTCCCTTGGGGCCTGCCTTAATTTCTGTTGTTATTTTTCCTGTGCAAGTTGAAATAATATCTTTTCCTTGCTTTAACCCCCTCACAAGTAGAATGAAACATTAACCATTTGATTGATTTATTGATGAATAATCTACCAATGAGTCTATGTCTAACTTCCCTAAGTATGTCTACCATGTGGCCAATGAAGAACTTTGCAAACCATGAAGGGGTGAAAAGTAACTCCAGATGTCCATAACTGATCTGACGTTCACAACTAGACCTCAAAGTTATTATAAGCTGAGTTAACACTCTCAGTTATGTCATGCGATTCTGTTATTTGGCATAAACAATCTCACAAAATACAAGCTCAATCAAGATTACTCTGAGACCATCATAAAATGAGACAAAATAAGTTTGCTTCATAATGTTGTCTTAGCACAGAAAAAAGCAAGGTCACTGTGCCACCCATAAAATACCGAATATCCTCTGCTCGTGGCTAAAATGAGTGAGTGCTGTTTTTTTTTTTTTTTAAAGCCAATATAGCTGTATTCGCCTTCTTGTCTGCCCTTTCTATAGAGAAGATTTGTTGATCTACCTAGTCATAGAATTGCCCTTGCTTTGACAGCATCCAATTTGGAGCAAACCACCGCTTCGTTAGATCATTCTCCAAATCACTCAACCAAAGCACCAATCTTGAAATAAGTTCTTTCTAACACTGTCTTACTGACACATCCCCGGGCTCACCCATGGTATTTGTTATCCCTTGCTTTATGAGTAATAAACCCAACTTATTCATCTGCAGGTATTCCTGTGGTCTTCAGCCAAAGGGCCTTGACATACCTAACATAATAAATTGCCTGTGAAGCGAGAAGTTTTTTCGTGAAACTTCATACAGACACCTCTAAGAAGACAGATGCATTGAGGGACACTTTCCAGGCCCAAGGACATTCTTGGCGAAGGTCATCAGAGAAGGGTCATTCGGAAGTTGCTCTTTGACCAACTGCAACTGTGGCTTTAAAGTTTGCTTTCCTAACAGAGGGGCAGATCTTTAACACAACTGATTTCCAATGTCTCTATCCTCCCTACGGTGGCAGAAGTTTTTGTCTAAAACACTGTTGGGTTTAGCTCACTTCTCTCTGTGGCCACCATTGACATTTCAAAATATTTCAAATTCCTCATCCTGGCAAACATGGCACTCTGCAGCGCCTCCTCTTTCACTTTTTTTTTTGTTTTTTGTTTTATTAGTTTCAGGTGCACAAGACAAGGTAATACTTAGACGTTCATCATTTATATCCCTCACACTGTGGACCCCTTCCCCCCACCCCACTTCCACTATCCCTCCGACATCACACTGAGCCATCACATTATATATATAAAATTATAGTTGGCATTCATTGTTGTTCAGTTTCAGGTGTACAGTACATTGATCAAGCATCTACATCTTCCCTGAGGTGGTCTTTCACTTTTTTTGTCCTACTTCCCAGAGTTTCTTACAGATGGCTCTAGTCTTGGTAAAACTGAGTTACTTAAGCACATGATGGGAGCTCAAAAAATATGTGTCGAAGGAGTAATTTTACCTTAAATGTAAAAGAGCATCTAATGTGAATGACTTTCAGTGGGAGAGTCAAATCCTGTGGAGAAAGTGACCTAGAAAAGCAGGTGTAGAGGGTTGATCAATGAACAATGTTCGGGGGTATCTGCACAACTCTTGGCCTCTTTTCTGTCCTTTTTATAGTCCTGGAGTTGATCTGAGAACACTTATTTTATTTTTGAAACAGTCTTATGGTGGTATAAACTGTATACAAAGTGTGTGATTTGGTAAGTTTTCATATATATAAAGGTCTGACAATTAAGTTCACGAACTTGTTGCAACAATGTGCTAACCTTTTTTTGATATCAGAGGGATTATTCATTAGGAATTTGTACCAACTGGACAAACAGGTAACCAAGTTTACTATTTGGAAGTGCTAAAAAGGCTGCATGAAAAAGTTAGATGACCTGAACTTTTCAGGAACAATTCATGGCTCTTGCATCACGACAATGCACCAGCTCCCACGGCACTGTCTGTGAGGGAGTTTTTAGCCACTAAACAAATAACTGTATTGGGACACCCTCCCTACTCACCTAATCTGGCCCCCGGTGACTTCTTTCTTTACCCAAAGATAAAGAAAATATTGAAAGGAAGACATTTTGATGACATTCAGGACATCAAGAGTAATATGATGACAGCTCTAATGGCCATTCCAGAAAAAGAGTCCCAAAATTTGAAGGGTGGACTTGGCACTGGCATCGGTGCATAGCTTCCCAAGGGGAGTACTTCGAAAGTGACCAATGAGGTATGTAGCACTTTTTCTAGGATGAGTTCGCAAACTTAATTGTCTGACCTGGTGCAAAAGTTATTGCGGTTTTTGCAATTAGTTTTAACTTTTTAAACCGCAATTACTTTTGCACCAACCTAATATATCTCTGACATTATTTCCATAATTAAGATTGTGAATATAATCATCTTCAATCATCAAGCCCCTTTGCAATCCCTTCCTGCTATCCCTCCCTCCCTCGCCAAGTAACCACTGATCTTTCACTATAGATGATTTTGCATTTTCTATAGCTCCACACTAGCCTTGGAAACCAGCAATCTGGTAACCATGATATCTGTGAAAACCAGCAGACTAGCAGCCACTGGAGGGGGAAGGCTGGGTTTGGAGCTCCTCAAAAAGCCCCACACACAGAGAACTTTCACTGTTTGACCTGTTTTACAACTCCCTGGAAAAGCCTTATTTGCAGCTCTTGTAATTTAGCCTGAATCAGAGCTTGCTCAGTGGGTATCCCCGTGGTATTGTTGAAAACAGCCAATGGCAGTTGTTTAATATTGTAGCTGCCTGAAGCAATGATGTCAGTTGGGACAAATAGGAGGCGAGACAAAAATCTTAAAAGGAAGATCTAGGGAATGAGATGTCCTTAGTAATCTTTGAAATGCTCAAACATTCCTGAAGATCTAGGATGACACATGCATGTGTAGGGCTGTACACATTTCTAAAGAAGACTTAAGAAGGCTCTAATATTTACCTATGGCTATATTTGAGGCCCTGCACAAGTAGGGAATGAAGACTAAGGCAGAGTTTTAAACTGCTAGAACACAAAACACAAAGCCCTTCAGCAAAGAGTGGATAACCTATTAGTTAAAGGCATTTAAGGAAATCTCTGTGCAAGCATGCAATGGGAAATTATTCGACAAAGAAAAGAAATGAATAAAATACTTACATGTGCTACAATATGGATGAATTGTTCATGGATAAACATTATGCTGAGTGAAAGAAGCCAGCCAAAAAACCACACATTATATGATTCCATTTATATGAAATACTTAGAATAGGCAAAATCCATAGAAACAGAAAGTAGAAAAGTGGTTGCCAGGGGTTAAAGGGAGAGGGGGATAGGAAGTGACTGCTAATGGGTATGAGATTTCTTTTTGGGGGATGAAAACATCTAAACTTTGTTAGTGGTGAAGGTTGCATGACTATTCAAATAAACTAAAAAAATGGAATTGTTCACTTTTAAAGGGATGAATTTTTTTTTATTTTTTATTTTTTAATTAATTAATTTATTTATTAGTTTCAGGTGTACAAGACAAGGTAATACTTAGACGTTCATCATTTATATCCCTCACACTGTGAACCCCCCTCCCCCCATCCACTATCCCTCCGACCTCACACTGAACCATCACATTATATATATAAAATTATAGTTGGCATTCATTAATGTTTAGCTTCTGGTGTACAATGCCATGATCGGGTATCCACAGTATCCCTGAGGTGGTCTCCCAAATAGGATGCATGTCCATCGGATACCCAACAAAATCTTTACAACATTATTGAATACCTTCCCCAAATTAATTTTCAAAAAAACCCTGAGGCCATCTTGTGGTTACCAGCTGCTTCCAAATCCCTTCACCTTTCCCCTTATCCCCAACCCCCCCCCCCACACCCATCTAACAACTCTCGGTTTTTTCTTTGTGTCCCCAAAACTGTTTCTGATTAGTTCATTCACATAGTCTTTTCTTTAGATTCCATATATAAGTGAGATCATATGGTACTTGTCTTTCTCTTTCTGACTTATTTCACTTAACATAATGTTCTCTAGATCCATAAAGAGATGAATTTTATGGTATATGAACTATATTTTAATCAAGTTGTTACAAAACAAATAAATCAACAAACAGATTAGAAAAGTTTATTTCCGTCACTGGGTTGTGGTCTCTCTGAGGGCAGGAAAGAAATATTGCTGATCTGGGTCACCAGAATAGTTTTTCATATTCTCTCTTCTTTTTTACTATGCATAATCTCCCAAATGTGAGATGTAAAAATCATCCAAAAGAGACTTCTTTATGTTGGATGTAATTTTTTTTGGTCAAAGCAGTGGTTATTATACTTGTGTTAAAACATTTCTTATTTCTGTCTAATATTCAATTTGGTTGATTTGCACCAAGGTGGCTCTTGAAAAGGAATGTGGGGGTGGTCTCATTATGTGTTATTGTAGAGTTTAGAAATTCCTATATGTGAATGCAGTAGTTCCCAACCCTGTCTGTGTATTAGAATGTCCTGAAGAGTTTTCAAAATACCTGTGCCTAGGACCAATCCCCAATTCTGAGTCAAGTAGTTGAGAACCACTGCTCAGGTGGAGGTAGGTGCCAATAGAAAGTCCTATTTGTGGGTGTTATTATTGTGAGCCTCTCAGAGAATCTGTTATAAATCAGTGGTTTTCCAGCTGATGATAAAATTCAGATTCTGCATCAACAGACCTGAGTTCGGGTCCTGAGATCCTGCCTATTAAAAAGCTCCCCAGTTGGAAGGAGAACTGACTCTGGGCGGTGAACACACAATGTGATATGTAGATGATGTATTACAGAATTGTACACCTGAAACCTATGTAACTTTACTAACCATTGTCACCTCAATAAACTTAAAAAACAAAATAAAACAAAGCAAAACAAAAACTTCCCAGTGAGGCCCAGCTGATGATCCCAAAACCACATTTTAGTGATAAAGGTTGTATATATTTTAAAATATGTGGGAGTGGAAGCATGGTTAGTAAGAAGAAAATGAAATAAAGCAGTTACATTATTAGACAGAGGGATTGATGAAGGCTAGGAAGCATGTAATTTCTTAAATTTACTAGACGTTAATGTTCATCTGGTGAAACTTTTTCTTTGATTTGATTATCATTTAGTGATTGGTCCAACCAGTTCAGATTGATCTCATATTTTTCTAGGAAAGTTCATTTCATTTCATCCATAGGACATATAAAATATAGATTGTTGCAGAGTTTGCATAGTTTCTTTAGATATTGTCTTGAATGTCAAGAATGATAGAATCTAGTGAAGAAATATGAACGATACATTTGTTTTATTTGAATTGACATTATTGATACTGTGCTAAGTATTACATTGGGTTCTGGAATTACAGAAATAAATAAAGCATAGTTCTTGCTTTTAAAAAACTCACAATCTAATAAGGATGGGGAGGCATGTGGAGACAAATTTGTGCACAGCTAACTATAATACAAGAAAGAATGAAAGACATGTTAAATAGAAATACAAGTAATGTGCTATGGAAGAGAATTAATTCTGCCTGGGGAAAGGCTTCATTGATGACCTGGCATTGAGGATTTTGAAATGCCTTCTTCAAAAAGTTCACATCTACTTTCCAGTTTTTCAGCTGGTCACTGACATGAGGCTCACAGCCTGAACTCATGTGGGAATAACTCACTAACATCACAGACCAATTTTAGGAACCTCCTAGAACTTTCTTCAAGGCATCCTTCATTTCTTTATTCCGAAGGCTGTAGATCATGGGGTTGAAAAGAGGGGTCAAAACTGAGTAGAACAAAGTTGTGAACTTCTGCATGCCCTTGGCTTGTCCTGAGCCTGGGCTCACATATGTCATCATGACGGAGCCATAGAATAGAAATACGACAGCCAGATGTGAGGAGCAGGTGGAAAAGGCCTTCTTCCGGCCAGCAACTGAGGGCACCTGCATTACAGCCCTCAGCACCAGGCTATAGGAGCCGATAATGTAGAAAAAGGTGGCAAAGATGAGCAGGGAACTCATGGTGCCACATATGAGAACAGTCCCTGGAATTGGGACACAGGCTGAAGCCAGGGCCAGCAGAGGACCCAGATCACACAGAAAGTCATCAATCACATTTGGGCCACAAAATGGTAACTGGGTAACAAGTATCACTGGAATCAGAAACCAGAGGAAACCATACACCCAGCAAAAGATGACCAGGCTGCTGCAGAACTTAATAGTCATGATGGTGGGGTAGTGCAGGGGGCGGCAGATGGCCAGGAACCGGTCATAGGCCATGATGGATAGAAATAAGCATTCGGTTGTGCCCAATGAGAAGAAGAAGTACAGCTGGAGGAGGCAACAAGCAAAAGAGATGCTTTTGGTCTGGGAGAGGAAGTTGGCCAGCATGTTGGGCATATCAGAGTTGACGTAGCAGATCTCCAGGAAGGAGAAGTTGGCCAGCAGAATGTACATCGGGGTGTGGAGCCGGGGATCCCAGCGCACTGCACACACGATGGCCATGTTTCCAAGGAGGGTCAGGATGTAAGTCACAAAGAATATTGAAAAAAGGAAGATCTCTATTTCCCAGCGGCAAGGAAAGCCCAATAGAATGAACTCAGTCACAATGTGGGAAATATTTCTGGCTTCTGAGGTCATTTCCTTCCATCCTGTGAGGATTGCAGCAGAAATGACATATACAAAGGGAATTATGCTCCTGAGTTCTCCCCAGGAGAGTGAGCACATTTTCCTGCTCATAGGAGAGGGAGCCTAGACCAGTGGTTTCTATTTTTCGTTGGGCATCCCAACAATACAGTTGTTGCATATACTCTTTTATATATGACTATTTACTTTTAAACTATATACAAACTACTGTCAATCAATATAGTAAACATTGGTAAAGATTTGGAAAAAAAGCTTTCTTAGAATTAAAATAAAAATAGAAATTCAGATATTTCCTTTCTGCGTCCCATCTTGGGTTCCTGGTGAACCCAACTTTGGAGAACATTGGTCTAGACAATACAGATAGTTGGCTGGCTAGAGCTAAACAGAGATGCAACCTTCAACATGGGAAATTCAATTATTAAAAAAATTAGAATTGGTGTATTTACTGAACAAAACAGTAATGTCAGTTGAGTGACATAAAGGAGAGAACATGAAGCTTTAAAGCCAGTTATGAAAATAACCAGAGTGACTTTAAGCAAGTTACAATTGAGCTACATTATGTGACCTTGTATGTATAGGCCATTATTGTCTATTCTCTCTTTGTAGGGTGGTGTAGTACCTGGGCTCCAGACTTTGATATTATCAGAATCATATGGGGGAGCTTTTGAAAGGTGTAGATTTCTGGGTTCCAGCTCGGGTTTGGAATCCCCTAGTGTGGTAGAGCATGGGATTTGGGATTACAGATCTTGGCTCTGCCACTTTCTGAGGAGTATTTACTCAGGAAAGGACTTAACCTCTGAGACTATGTTACTTTCTCTGTGAAATATGAATAATGATGATATATGATGACATATGAATAATGATGAAATATGAGCAAGGATGACATGAGAACTGCTTGAAATAATATATGCAAGAGCAGTTTGCAAATTATAAAATGCTACAGAAATATAAACTATTACAAACTGTTCAGGGATTATTATGCTAGCTAGATGTTATACTTTCTTGTTAATCTTTATAAATTAGACTGATTTTGAAATGCCAAAGAATGTTTTTGCTTGTGGAATTTTAGCCACGTGATGAGCTAAGTATGTGTGTGTACACGTGCATGCGTGAATAGGAGAGCGCTCCTCAGTCTTCTCAGACCACTGAGGATATAACTCCCAAATAAGCTTCCTTTTAAGACGTTTTCTTTTGTTTTTTTGCCAGTCAAACACACCAGAGCTCTCATTTTCTTCTTTATAGACTGTCTTCCCTGGTAAGGATATCATTATAGCCTTAAATGATGAGATCATTTTCCTGACACAGGAGTTTGTATTAAGACCACCTAGTTTTGATCCTACAAAACTGGGTGATCCCTTCACACACTACCTCCTCCTTTTCCCCCCATACCCCAGGAAAACCTGTGGGATTTCCTGGGAAATGAGGATCAACTGTACTCAAATGGTAGTAACAGAGGAGCACCAGCAAATACTATTTCAAAACAGGCAGATGGAAATCAGGTTATCAGTGCAACTTTTTTTTCTCTCTGGCATTCTTTGATTTTGTGGTTTATTCAGCCCTGGAGAAAGCCTGGCTATTCTTCTGTAGACAGGGGAATAGAGAGAAGTTTATCTAATTTTAGGCCTTGATCTAAACAAAGTTTAACCCAGAAGAAGTTTGGAATATGGGCCTATTATCTCTGTTTGATCATTTTCCTCCTCCCTTTTAGAAGCTCAGAGCTCAAATTCTCTGTTCACTTTTTCTTAACAACATTCATTCTCTGGAAAAAAAGTCCAACAAACTCATGCATAAACATAAACCCAACATCTGTGAAAATTTTAGCAGTTCTCATTTTCTATATTACGTGCACAAGGGCATATGACCAGATGACACATATACCAAATTTACTGGAGCAGCATTTACTGGGGGAAACTTGTAGACCCAGGTCAGTCACAGGCCTGCAAGTCCCTTTTACTAATTATAACCACAATGACACATAGAAATCTAGGGTATTCCAAGAGGGCACCCCAACATTTGAACTATGAGTTTTTTTTAGCTGTGCCATCAGGGAGGTACTAATCCCTTCCCGAATGCAATTAGGGCTGGGATATCAAAATGAAGAAAATTGACACTAGTCCTATTTCCAGGCTCAGAGTTTGTGGCTTGGGGAAAGGGGCACCCACTGTACTCCTGTGATTGGGGGCTACAGTTCAAGCTTTGCAGATGCAGTTGTAGGATATGACAAGCTAATAGGATTCTTTACATCAGTCATGTGACAGAGAAAGTCAAGCACTGGGCAATAACTGCTTCCTGTCCATGGAGGTTCATAGGCGGCAACTTACTCTTTGGGAAGGCGGTTTGAAACGAATTGCTCTTGAAAAAGTTAACCCTTATATCTAACATGTATTTTTTTTCTTAGTGTTGGGGGGGCTTTCTTAATTACTCTGTAGGGGCCATAACAAGGATTATTGCCTTTATTTCACGTATGAGGAGATAAAGACTCAAAAAAATTAAATGCCTGAAGTCCCAAACCAGTAAGTGACAGGGTCAGGACAAGAGTGCCACGCTTTTTGGTGCCTATTTTACTGTTTTGCCACCATTTTAGAGGACCTCCAGCAAAAATGTGTCTAAAATGTCACACATCCCAGGGAAAAATTCATCAAATTAATGAGTGACAGTTGGTGCTATGGACATCACCAAATCATCTGAAGGAAAGGAGGAGGGGCCTTCCTAGCATCCTTCAATCATACCATTTAGGTAGAATTATGCTTTTTTCCTTTTATATGGCTATCTTATTTTTTCATAATGAGGATAGTTAAAAGGCATACAAATACGTACCATACAACATAGTTCAACTTCCAGAGCTGAAAGTAATGTATCCTCAAATGTGGTCATAAAATGGCATCAACTGGTCATTGAAAGTGACATGGTGCAGGTGTTATTTCATGACAGTAGTTAAAAAAAGAGGAGGTGATCCCTCTCAAATAAACTGAAGTGAGAAGGACAGGGCAGGCAGTTGGTTTTTTGTAGTGATTTTACTCTTACCTGACTTCTGTGATCTGCAGTATTTAGCTCCTCAAGTTATTCATAACCTGAGGCAGATCACCCTTCATCCATTTATATAAAATGAAGATAAAAAATTAACTTAAAGAAGTAAAATGAAAAGAACTTAAAAAAAAAAACAGAGAAGATACTGAGAAGCAGCTATAGACCCTGAGGAGACATACAAAGGGGATAGAAGTGATCATTTCCTTGCATTTTGGGGTGTTATAATTCTATTTGTTAGAGCCTTTGATTTATCATTGCTCTTATTATTTGATTTTTTTCCATCAGTTAGATATGTTATCCGGCTTCTACAACTGCCTGCCTGAGTCTCTATTTTCCAGTTGTTTTTGTAGCATGAAGGACAATTGATTTGGTGTGTTATGTCCTAGGGACTCATTCAAGGGAATAATTGAATTCTGTTCCACGTTCATCTGTTTCCTCTTGTACTCTAGAGGAAATTAAAAAACTGTCAAGTCTAGCCTTCTACTTCTTAGAGTAATGTATTGCTTATATTCACTGGCCTCAGAGAAATCATGGATTAGAATAGGATTTACAAAAATCACAATTTTTTATTGATCTGAACTCACTGAATCTTGGAGCAGGAAGAAACTTCAGAAGCTCTCTAGTATCCCTTTCTACCAGCACCAAGAGCCCATCTCTTTTACTTTCTTGTTAGTTGGTCATCTAGCTTCTGCTGGAATAATCCATGACAAAGAGCTCACTGAGAGGCAGAACAGCTTTCATTTTTAGAATCTGTTATAAACTTCATTGTTCTCTCTCACATTCTTGGTTGGGTCACTTGATTTAGCCTCTTGGTCTTATTTCTTCCTCAGGGTTAACTCTTATTACATGCCCATCACGTGCACACACCCTGATAGGATTTTGAGCATGCATTATCCTTCTTACTCTTCCAACAATTATGGCAGTAATAATAGAGCCACAGGAAGGCAGTAAGTGGCAGCGCCGGGCAGATTCGTGTTCTTTCAACTCCATTATACAGATGCTCAGAATAAAGTCTGCACAGCAGCACTTAAATATATTTGAAGAAGTTACTCATGTGTTCTTTGAATCGTCTCAATTTACATTAAGCATTTTTGTTTTCTTCAACTTAATATGACATAATTTCCAGGGTGCCTCCATGCTGGTTGCCTTATTTTGATTGTTCATACCTTTCTGAAGACGTGATCTTAGTAAAACTGAACACAAACTTCTCATACTGTGTTACTGTAGTAATCTCTTTTGCTCTAGAAACCCATGCAGACTTAAATTGATATTAGCTTATTTGGGCAGTAACTTTATTCTTTTGATTTTTATTGAGTTTTCATTTAACAGAAGCCCTTGGAGTTTGTTCACAAGAATTTCTTTAAAGCCAGATTGACCCCATCTAATGTTCGTGTCATTGAGTTTTTGAAGTGAGGGAGGTTAATTGCTAAATTTCACCAAATATTTCAGTCTATTAAGATCTTAAGACCTTCAAATATCAGCTTTCTTTTCTATTTTGATTACCTATAAATTTTGTAAAATTTCTTTTGAGTTTCACCTATGTCTTTGATTAAAATATTATATAGTACATGAGAAAAGTGTTTTTCAGATCACTTAAAACTTTTTCTAGGTTAGTGTCTATTATTATCAACAATTGTAGATAGATGACTAAGCTAAAAATAATACAAAGGTGATGAAAATGACCTTGTATCTCTGGAAAACATTCTGGCATATGTTATTAAACAGATGGTTTATGAAAAAAAATTTAGAAGCAAATTTTGTACTCTAAACTGATACCCGTGTTCAATTCCCCCCACCCCCCCATTTTCCAGAATTCTTCAAAGACACCATTAGTGGTTTTGAAATCACATCCATAAATTCTCTCTGCATCCTGGGATATAATTTGCCTAGGTCTAAGAAGTTAAGCTTATTTAAAATAATTGAGTGCTGTTTTACATGATTTTCATGTCAATTTTCTTTTATACATTTGTCCCCCTTCTTTTGGAAAGGAGATCATCCTTTGTAGCTGTACATTTTTTAATTTGGATGATGGGTCCCGTGCCTTTCTCTATCCAGAGGCCCAGTCTTTTTCTTTCAGCTCATAAACCTTGCAAGCAAGGAGACTCTCTCTTCACAATGCTATCAGCTGGTGTTGGAAAGACCTTCTTGTTTAGGTATTAATCCAGTGAAAAGCTCACTAAATTCCTTAAAGAAACTCATTCTTTCTTTGTAATCACTTTATTTCACTAGTCTCTTCGAATGTTTCTGTTCGTCTCTTTCTTTCTCTCTCTCCGTTTATTTTTTTTCCTTAGAGTTACTGCTAACATAATATGGCTTGGGATTTCTGACCCTGGAAAATTTAAGAACCAGCTACAATACTACCCATTTTATATAATTTTGTACTTGTATACATAAAGGAGAATATTTCATAACATATTTTCAGTAAAATATTTTTAAAGAATAGCATTAATTTTTTGATTGCTATCCATCATGAAATTTAGTTCATTTTCTTTTTAATTTTATTTATTTATTTATTTATTTATTTATTTAAATTTATTTATTTAAATTATACTTTATTTATTTATTTATTTAAATTATAGTTGGCATTCATTATTGTTTAGCTTCTGGTGTCCAGTGCCATGATCGGACTTCTATTAAGTATCACTTTGCTACCATTTATTGGATACTTTATGTGGTAGATGCAATCTTTCCAAGCTTACCTCTGAACTCCACTTGGCTTTATAGCTGATTACTGGCCTAAACCATTTAAAAAACTCAACAGAAGCTTACAGATTGCCTACTGTATTCTTGTATACTTTTCAATGTAAGAGATGTTTTAGGACACATAATTTTATTCCTGTGTGGTGAAATGTCTTAATTAGAAATATTCTTTCAATAAAAGTAAGGGGCATTTTAACGAGTGAATATGAAATTTCAATATAAATTGTGGGACTTAAATCTATAACCTCTGCATTTGTAGATGAAGGTTTTTAATTTAAATACGAAAAGTATAATTCTTTTGTTTTTCAAGTTAGCATAGAAGAATAATGATACCAGCGTTGGCAATGAAATGACACTCAGAACTGTTGGAGGGAATATAAACTTGTAAATTGTTTTTTCAGGCCGGCAGTTTGGAAATACCCAGAGCTTTTAAAACATTTATACCCATTAAATAACAATCAGAAGTGTAGAAAAATGAATAATAAGCATGTTCACCATAGCAGTGTATAATAATTTCCAGGGATCATGTTAAAAAACAGATTCTAAGTCAAAAAGAATGGATGGGGATTGGGATTATACATTTCCAATAAGCAATAAGGTGTCGCTGATTTTTTGGGTAGTAAAGGTTTATAAAATTCTTTATGCTTAACACTATACTTGTGTAGCTAGGGTTTATGCAGTTCTTCATATATATTTCTATAAAAAAGTAAACAATACAAGGAAATAGGACAATTCCTGGAAGGAAATAAAACTTAAAATTAATAATGGTATGTTTTTGAAAGTCAGATCATGGGTTATATAGTTTTCTTCTTTATACATGTCTGTATTTCCCAAAATTTCTACAAGTAGCATATACTGCTTTTATAATAATAATTATTATAAAATATTGCTTTTTGCAGGTATTTACTCTTTTTATGAACTTTACTATTCCTGGAATGTCCCAAGGTGATAGGAAGCCCACTATTTGTGTCATGTTTGACTTACCACGCAAGAGGATATCATCTCCTTTTAACTTGCTACTTGGATTTCAGGCCAATAAACTCTGTGCCAGGGTTGAGGAGAAAGGGTAAATTCCCAACAGAGTATCTTGAAGGCGATATTTTACTTTGGGTGACCAAAACCATGTCATAAACCTAGGGCAGAGATTAGAAGTTAAGTTTAAATATTTGAATTCAACGTTGTGAGAAACGATAGCCTTCAGCTGCTGGAGAGGCTTTGTGTTGTTATTCATTTCCTATTGCAAGGAGTCATACCTTATCCTAAGTCTACTTTTTACTCCCTAAAAGAAACAAAAAGGAAAATATTAGTTTACAGTTTGGGTTTTATTTTTCTTCAGTAAATTTTATTTCAAGGAAAATACTGTAGTTTAGACTAAAGCTCACAAAAACCATGGCAATAATTAGAAAAGGATGAAATGAAGGCAGTATACATATCTTTTTTTCCCCCTTTTCAGTTGACAAAATTTGAAAGCAATGGTTTCTTTTTCAACTAGAAAGTTAGAAAGATACTTTTCAAACTTACATTTCCGGATTCAAAATATAACACATATTTTCCTCCGTCTCACTTTTACAAAATATGGGAATCTGCCCTTTGTTGAAGGAGTTGATTCAGGCACTGATTGGGAAAAGGAAACAGTATGTGTAGATAAGCCTTCCCCTGCTCTTCATTTCCCCTGGATCTCAGAGTTCTGTCCCTGGTGCATTCACTTTCAGTGTACTTGGGGAAATGTATTGTGGTTTGTTTTTTTTGAAATTAGAAAAGGTGTGTTTCCATGCGCCACCATCCCCTGCCCCCTACCTGAGAAAAATAAAATGAGAAGAATAAAAGCTTGGATTCTCCACTGTCCCCAGTGAAACTATTGTTGGGTCAAAGCCAGCTTCCCCAAAGGGACTCTGCTGAGATTCCCTCAGGTGGATGGACATGACCCTGGGGACCCATCCTTGGATGAGTTTATTTCAAACATCTGATAATCCCTTTCTCACATTGGACCAACGATTCTCCATCTGTTTACACTGTCCATTTGGCACGCATTATTGCACCTCTCTCCCTGACTAAAGAGACACCTATTTTGTTTACTCACTTTTTAATGTATTACATGGATCCAAAAGTCCATCTATGCCTGTACCTGCCCTTTTACTTTGCCATACAAATATTAGCAGTCAATATTTATTGAAAGCTTGTTATGTACCAGGCAGTAAGATCAGCAACTTTTATGAATAAGCTAATTTAATTCCCATAATAATTCAATATGTTAGATATTACTATTATTTTTATTTTATAGGTAAAGCCGTTGAAGCTTAGATAGATTAATTGGTTTGAGGTGTTACATCTTATAAGTGGGATTGCTAATATCTGAATTCAGTTCTCTGAGAGCAGAGACAGTTTTTTAAAAAAAATTTTTTAATTAAAATTTTTAATTAGTTTAATTAGTACAAAACAACATAATGGTTAGACATTTATACACCTCACAAAGTGATAACCCCAACAAGTCTATTACCTATCAGATACTATACATAGCTATTGCAATACCATTGACTATATTCCTTATGCTATACTTAACATCCATTAACTATATATACAGAGGGTGCCAAAAAAATGTATACATATTTTAAGAGAGGAAAAAATCTATTAAAATTGTAATACTCAACATATACCAATAACAAAAGATAAATACACAAGTCATGTGTATACATTTTTTGACACCCTCAAGATATATATATATATAAAATATATATTATATATAAATGTCTTATATATAATATATTATATATGTTTTATATATATATATAAAACAGTTGACGTTCAATATCATTTTATATTAGTTTTATGTGTACGGTACAGTGGTTAGGCATTTATATAATCTAGGAAGTGATTCCCCTGATAAGCCCAGTACTTATCTGACACACTACATAGTCTACAACATTATTGATTATTTCCCATACTGCATTTCACATCCCCATGACTATTTTGTGACTACCAATTTGTACTTCCTAATCCCTTCACATTTCTTACCCATCCCCTAACCCTTCTCCCATCTAGCAACCATCACTTTGTTCTCTGTATCTATGAATCTATTTCTGTTTTATTTGTTCATTTATTCTGTTTTTTATATTCTACATATAAATCAGATCATATGGTATTTGTCTTTCTCAGTCTGACTCATTTTACTTAGCACAATATCCTCTAGGTCCATCAATGTTTTTGCAAATGGTAAGATTTCATTCTTTTTAGGGCAGAGTAATACTCCATTGTATAAATGTACCATAACTTTATTTATTTATTTATTTATTTATTTATTTATTTATTTATTTATTTATATTAGTCTCAGGTGAACAAAGCAACATAATAGACATTTAAACCCCTCATAAAGTGATAACCCACTCCCCAAGCTACTACCCCTCTGACATCTTATATAGTTGTTATAATACCTGTTATCTTCCCTATGTTGTACTCCACATTCCGTGAATATATATACCTATATATTTAGTTATAGTTATAGTTGACATTCAATATTATTCTACTTCAGCTTCAGGTGTATAGCGCATTGGACACAGTCTATGAAGTGATCCCCCTGATAAGTCCAATGCCCATCTGCCACCTTACATGGTCTTTACAACATTATTGATTATATTCCCTATGCTGTATTAACTATCAATTTGTATTTCTTAATGCCTTCACTTTTTTCACACTGCCCTTAACCCCATTCCCATCTATCACCCTGATAGATCTAGTACCTACCTTGCACCATACCTAGTTATTACAATATTATTGACTATATTCCTTATGCTACACCCTATATCCCCATGACTACTGTATAACAATCAACTTGTAATTCTTAATCCCTTCCCATTCACCCATTCTTAACCCACCTCCCATCTCAAAGAAGTCCCTCTAAGAGTCCTTGTAATACTGATTTGGTGGTGATGAACTCTTTCAGCTTTTTCTTGTCTGGGAAACTCCTTATCTGTCCTTCAATTCTAAATGATAGCTTTGATGGGTAAAGTAATTTGTATGTCGTTGCTTTTCATCACTTGGAATATTTCCTGCTACTCCCTTCTTGCCTGAAAAGTTTCTGTTGAGACACATGCAAAAAAATGAAGCTGGACCACCTCCTTACACCATATACAAAAATAAATTCAAAATGGCTTAAAGACTTAAATGTAAGATCTGAAACCATAAAATTCCTAGAAGAAAATATTGGAAGAAACTTCACAGACATTACCCAGAGTAAGATTTTTACTGATATATCCCCTTACACAAGGGAAGTAAGAGAAAAAATAAACATGTGGATTACATCAAACTAAAAAGTTTTTTCACAGCAAAGGAAACCATCAATAAAACAAAAAGGGATCCTACTGGGAAAAGATATTTACCAATGATATATCTGATAAGGGGTTAATATCACAAATTTATAAAATCTCACTCAACTCCACTCCAAAAAAACAAACAACCCAATTAAAAAATGGGCAGAGGACATGAAGAGACATTTCTCTAAAAAGGACATACAGATGGCAAACAGACATATGAAGAAATGCTCAGCCTCACTAACCATCAGAGAAATGCAAATAAAAACCACAATGAGATATCATCTCACCCCAGGCAAAATGGCTATCATCAATAAATCAACAAACAACAAGTGCTGGCGTGGATGTGGAGAAAAGGGAACCCTTGTGAACTGTTGGTGGGATTGCAGATTGGTGCAGCCACTATGGAAAACAGTATGGAGGTATCTCAAAAATCTGAAAATGGAACAACCTTATGATCCAGCAATTCCACTCCTAGGTATCTATCCGGAGAAATCCAAAACTCTAATTCAAAAAACTTTATGCACTCCTATGTTTATTGCAGCACTGTACACAACTGCCAAGACATGGAAACAACCAAAATGCCCATTGGAGGATGACTGGATTAAGAAACTGTGGTACATTTATACAATGGAGTATTACGCAGCCATAAAGAAGAAAGAAATCTTACCATTTGCAACAACATGGATGGACATAGAGAACATTATATTAAGTGAAATAATTCAGAGAGAGAAAGACAAATACCATATCATCTCACTTATATGTGGAATCTAAAGAAAAGAATAAGTGAATGAACTAATCAGAAACAGTTTTGGAGACATAGAGGAAAAACTGAGGGTTGCTAGACGGGAGGGGGGCTGGGGAAAAGTGGGAAGGTGAGGGGATTAGAAAACAGTCAATAACCACAAGATGGCCACGGGGTTTTGAAAATTAATTTGGGGAATGTAATCAATAATGTTGTAAAGATTTTGTAGGGTATCTGATGGACACTTGTCCCATTAGGGAGACCACCTCAGGGATGATGTAGATGCCTGATCACTGCACTGTACACCTGAAGCTGAAGCTGAACAATAATGAATGGCAACTACAAGTTTATATGTGTGTATGTGTGTGTGTGTGTGTGTGTGTGTGTATACTTATAAGAAGCGGAGTACAGCATTAGGAATATAGACAGTGGAAATGTAATGGCTCTGTGTGACGTCAGAGGGATAGTGGATGGGAGGAGGGGGGTTGGCACAGTGTGAGGGATATAAGTGATAAACGTCTAAGTATTACTTTGTCTTGTGCACCTGAAACTAAAAAAACAACAACAAAGTTTCTGTTGAGAAGTCAGCGGCCAGTCTTATTGGGGCTCCTTTGTAGGTAACTAACTGCTTTCCTCTTGCTGCTTTTAAGATTCTCTCTTTGTTTTTAACCTTTGGCATTTTTTATTTATTTATTTATTTATTTATTTATTTATTTATTTATTTATTTATTATTTTATTTTATTTTTAACATTTTATTGGGTAACAGTGTGTTTTTTCCAGGGCCCATCAGCTCCAAGTCAAGTCGTTGTCCTTCAGTCTAGTTGTGGAGGGCGCAGCTCAACTCCAAGTCCAGTCACTGTTTTCAGTCTTTAGTTGCAGGGGGCGCAGCCCACCATCCTGTGCGGGAACTGAACCGACAACTTTGTTGTTAAGAGTACATGCTCTAACCTACTGAGGTAACCGGCAACCCAACCTTTGCTTTGGCATTTTAATTTTGATTATGATATATCTTGGTTATTGTCCTGTTTGGGGTCATCTTGTTTGGGGCTCTCTGTGCTTCCTGGGCTTGTATGTCTATTTTCTTCACCAGGTTAGGGAAGTTTTCTGTCATTATTTCTTCAAATAGGTTTCCAACTCCTTGTTCTCTCTCTTCTCTTTCTGGTACCCCTATAGTGCAAATGTTGGTATGCTCAATATTGTCCCAGAGGTCCCTTAACCTCTCCTCAATTTTTTGGATTCTTTTTGCTTTTTGCTGTTCTGGTTGGGTGTTTTCCTCTGCTTCATCTAATCTACTGTTGATTCCCTGTAATATTAGGTTGCTGCAAAAGTATTGCAGTTTAAAGTTTAAAAATAACTGCAAAAGCCACAATTACTTTTGCACCAACCTAATATATTCTTCATTTGCATTATTGTATCCTTTATTTTTGACTGGTTCTTTTTCATGGTTATGCTTCCTATCTCTCTGACCATTTTTATGCTTCCTATCTCTCTGTTGAAGTTCTCCCTCAGATCATCGAGCATTCTTATAACCAGTGTTTGGAACTCTGCGTCTGATATATAGTTCATCTTCATTTCAGTTAGCTCTTTTCTGGAGCTTTGCTCTGTTCTTTTATTTGGGACATGTTCCTTTGTTTCCCCATTTTGTCTTCCTCCCTGTGTTTGTTTCTATGTACTAGGTAGGGCTGCTATGTTTTCCAGTATTAGTAGAGTGGCCTTATGTAGTAGGTGTGCTGTGGGGTTCAGTGACACAGTCTTTCTGGTCACGTGAGTCACATTCTACAGGTGTGTCCTTTGTATGGGTTGTGTTGCCCTCCTCTTGTGGTTGAGCCTTGGTTGATAATTGCACATCAATGGGAGAGACTAACCCTTGGGCTCACTCATTGTGAGGACTGGCCTAGGCTACAGTGGAAGAGTTGTTGTGCAGGGGCTGACCCTACAGAGCAGGATGTGCCTCAGCAGGACTCTGGTAACTGCCCAATCTGCCCCTTAGGTGTGTCATTCTATGAGGAGGCTGGGTGATGCTCCAGTTTGTTTTGAAGCTGGCCCCTGGGGGCACAAGCCCTAGGACCACTTTGGAGGGGTTCTGCTATAGGTCAAGTTCAGCCACAGCCTGTCCCCCCTACCCCTTTCCAGGGCCACCTAGCAGGAGCCAGAAATAAATCCTCAGATGGCTGCCACCCATGCTGTGCTTGGAAGCACCTTGAGAGGCCAAGCCGCGTACCAAGGCCGGCTGCCACTAGTGCTGGCTTAGGGCTGCTCAGCCAGAGGTACAGGACACACTCAAGCCAGATGCTGCTTTTCTGGGAACCTTTGAGAGACCCTAGGAAAGTCTGCAGCTTGAGCAAAGGCAGGTGGTCTGCATGAAAAAGCCACTGGAAGCATCCTGGGTGTGAGTGAAAGTTGGGCAGGGCAGGATCTTGAATTGCCAGGGCATGGCGAACGAATGGTAGAGGCTCAGATAGGCAGCCACCTGTGTCCACATGTGGGGAAGGGTGAGGGCTCAGCAAAGAAACAATGGCCTCTGCCAGCTCCTTCATCCAGGAGAAAGCCGCCTCTCCAGCCCTGGTCCCAAGTCAGACAAATCAGTTTACTGTCATACGTCCCTGCCACCTCTCTATCAACTGCCCCAGTGCTGGAGCTCAGAGCCAGTGATTCCATTGATGGGTAAGTATGAGTGCAGTCCCTTTAAAAGGAGCACCTGGAACATCTGGGAAAGCAGCCGCACTGTCTCACTCAGTCACAATCTCCGCTGGTTTTCACAACCAGAAATTATGGGGATTTCTCTCCCTGGTACTGGAACCCTGGGTGGGGTGGGGCTGGGATCTCTCACTCCTTTGGGGGCTGAAATATCCCTCCTGATCTTTAATGGTCACACCCGGTGACCAGCCCATTCCACGTAACTGCTGTTCCTACCAGTTTGGAGGTGATGTCTTCTGTTTATCCTTAGTTGAAAAGCTTCAGTTCAGCTTGATTTTATGTGATTCTCAATAATGGTTGTTTTGTAGATTATTTGCAATTTTGATGTGGTTGTGAGAGAAGGAAAGCACAGTGTTTACCTACTGTGCCATCTTGGTTGTCCTCCCACAATTTCTTTATCCAATCGTCTATTGAGGAGCATTTCAGTTGTTTCCAAATCTGAGTTCTTAAATACTAAACTATTTGCCCTGAAAATTTACTTGGTAGGGTGTAATCACACAAGAGCCTAGCCAACTGTCCCCCTGTGTCTTTCCTTAAGGAAAGAAGAGTCTGTAAGAATGTGCCTTTCTGGGACTCTGTTCCATCCTTGTGTTTATACCTTATATCTCTCTGTCTGGTCCCCAAAAGATGGTTTGCAGCCAAAGACGGGTAAAATATCTCACAGGAGATACAACCTAAGCCAGGCGGAACAAAGTAGGGACCCCCAATGAGCTGCCTTAGAAAAATATGGGAAGGGGCCGTGCCTCCCCTTCCCCCTGCCTGGGAAAAGCTGTTGCCGGCTCTGGCTTTTCCCTTGCACCTGTTTGTGAGAGAAGTCATGAGGACAACAAAGATCAGTTCTCTCCACTTATCTCAACGGAGCTGTTACAATATGAAAGACTTGACCCTGAGAAGGTACATACCTTAGGTAAGACATCATGGGAACTTGTGCTTCGTTTGTTTACAGACAAAGGGTGATTGGAATAAACATTTTTCTGCTATGATGTATGAGTCTCACAGACCGTGTAAGAAACAATGTTACTTTCTTGTATTTGTATACCGATCAATAAAAACCTTCAGTCGGCCTCATTCTGGACTCCAATCATCTGAGACTGAGAGACCCCTGGCCTTCTGAGAGATTTAACTGCATTAAGTCTCTGTTTGTTTCTGTCTTAAAAACTTAAACCAATGTCCCTTCTCGCACCCTCACTGCCCTTGTTGTGCTGGACTCGACAGCAGGGAAGGAAAACGATACTTATTGATAACTCATCTCACACACCAGCCACAGTGACAAATTCTTTTTTTAAAAAGATTTTCATTGGGGAGGGGGAACAGGACTTTATTAGGGGAACAGTGTGTACTTCCAGGATTTTTTTCCAAGTCAAGTTGTTGTCCTTTCAATCTTAGTTGTGGAGGGTGCTGTTCAGCCTTAAGTTGTTGTTCTTTTAGTCTTTGTTGTGGAGGGCACAGCTTAGCTCCAGGTCCAGTTGCCGTTGCTAGTTGCAGGGAGCGCAGCCCACCATCCCTTGCGGGAGTCAAACCGACAACCTTGTGGTTGAGAGGACACACTCCAACCAACTGAGCCATCGGGAGCTCAGTGGCAGCTCAGCTCAAGGTGCCGTGTTCAATTTTAGTTGCAGGGAGTGGAGCCCACCATCCCTTGCTGGACTCAAGGAGTTGAACCGGAAACCTTTTGATTGAGAGCCCACTGGCCCATGTGGGAATCGAACTGGCAGCCTTCGGAGTTAGGAGCATGGAGCTCTAATTGCCTGAGCTACCAGGCCGGCCCTACAAATTCTTTTTTCCCCCCAATTTATTGGGGTGATAATTGTTAGTAAAATTACATAGATTTCAGGTGTACAATTCATCTACAAATCCCATTGTGTGTTCACCACCCAGAGTCATCTCTCCTTCCATCACCATATATTTGATCCCCCTTACCCTCACCCTCCCCACCCCCTTTACCCTCTGGTAACCACTAAACTATTGTCTGTGTCTATGAGTTTTTGTTTCTCATTTCTTTGTCTTGTTCTTTTGTTGTTTTTGGTTTATACACCACATATCTTAAATAAACTGTTTTATTTAATTCTTGGAACACCCTGTTTGCTGGGTATCATTGCTATAATTAAAAGAATTCTGATTATCAAAGTAATGTGTGCTTAAACAAAAATTTGAAAGATTCAATGCCTCCGATAAGGGGTTAATATCCAAAATATATAAAGAACTCATATAACTCAAGAACAAAAAAACAAACAATCAAATTTAAAAATGGGCAGAGGACCTGAAGAGACATTTCTCCAAAGAGGACATACAGATGGCCAATAGACATATGAAAAGATGCTCAACATCACTAATCATCAGAGAAGTGTAAATAAAATTCACAGTGAGATATCACTTCATACCAGTTAGAATGGCACATAATAACAAGTGTTGGAGAGGCTGTAGAGATAAAGAACCCTCATCCACTGTTGGTGGGAATGCAGACTGGTGCAGCCTCTATGGAAGGCAGTGTGGCGGTTCCTCAAAAAATTACGAATAGAATTACCATATCACCCAACAATCCCTCTCCTGGGTATCTACCCAAGAAATCTGAAAACATTTATCCATAAAGATATATGTGCTCTGATGTTCATTGCTGAGGGTCCTTTAATCCCTGCCTTGGGTCATATTGGATTCTATCTAGGACTTCATGTTGATTTTTCCTTTCACTGAAAAATAGGGATTCTTAACTCTTAATTACACTTAATGAAAATAAATACCCACTACTTACAAATGTTTGATTTCCTCAGAAGTGGTATGAAGCCCATTGGTTTCTGTCATCTTGTATCTGAAAGATAATGCAAAATAGAGAAGTGTTAGCTCAGATTTTCCTATGGGATTTTAAAGAAATAGTATATTCTGGATAGACCTTTGAGATGCTCTGCAAAGAAGATGAAGGCTTTGTAAAAAATTATATATTATTTTGTATACTACTTTCTACATAATGTAAATATATATTTAGAGATAAAAATGCCAATGAAAATTCACAACCTTCTATTTGTAGAAACATTACATGCAGGCAGTCGAGGGTCTCTCACCTGTGCCCTCTTAGATATCCTGGGTGTGCCATCCTTTGGATTCCTCATAACTCTGCCACAGTTTGAGCCTCACAAAGGACTCTCTTTAGCTTTTACACAAAAAGCAACAGTGTGCCAAGAAACTCTCCCTTCATTTTATTTTACATTTCTTTCTGGTCACATACTGTCCCTGGAGGCCGTCCCTCAGGAGTGACAGGGAAAATCACGGTGCATCACTCGATCCCCAAGTGTGTTTTTCTTCCAGTGATGAACTGAAAACCGAATCCATGAGACTGTTGCCTAGAAATGGTCCCTCTGGTTTACTGCTCGCCTGGTACCTCCAGAAAAGTTCTGGATTTTAAAAACCAGCCTCATATTGGATGTCACCAAGTTGCTTCGGGGCTCCTGGAACAACCTTCCCTCGTATGTGCTTCTGATGACATTTAAAATTTGTTTCAAAAAAAAAAAAATTTGTTTCAACAAATCCCCAAATCTGGCGTATCTTCTCAATCATCCACTAAAAGTAGCCTCCTCGCCATCTTTATCGCTTTGTATAGTGCTATTAAAAGTTGGTCTCTATCACCTTGCAAACTCCTGGAAGCAAAGACTGAGCCCCGCTGGAACTGTCCAGTGGCTTTCAGACGTCACAAGTGTAAGAAAACCTGGGAGTAAGAAGTACAAATTGGCAGTTATAAAAATAGTCATAGGGATGTAAAGTATCGCCTAGGGAATATAGTCACTCATATCGTAATCACTATGTATGGTGCCAGGTGCGTACTAGGCTAGTCAGGGGATCACTTCATAAGTTATGTAAATGTATAATCAATATGTTGTACACCCGAAACTACTATAATATTGTATGTCAACTGAAAATGAAAACACAAAAAAAGAAAACCTGGGGTCTCATTTAACATTCATACCTTCAACCCAAGAATTATGTCTTTTATATTTTTAAATGATCTTCCCTCCATCTCTCATACCTTCAACCCAAGAATTATGTCTTTTATATTTTTAAATGATCTTCCCTCCATCCCAATGGCTATAAACACTCTACCCAGTGTTACCATGTTTAGATAATAATTTTTCATACCTGCTATGTGCCGATTACTGTGCCAGTAGATTTCACATGGATTATCTAATACATAGTAGTCACAACATTCTTTTGAAGATAGTCTTACTGTTTTAAAATGATGAAACAGAAGCCCACAGAGGTTAAGAGTTTATATTTGGCTGTAATTCAGCTTGGTTATTTTCTTTCAGCAAATAGGATGCCTGAAGTAAAAAATTTCATTTAATCTGCCTATGGCTTCTACCTGTTATTCTTTCCTGGTCATTGTTATGTCTTTTGGTCACTCTGGAAAACTTCTATTATTATTATTATGGTTTATTTTAATATTTTTTACTTCAAATACTATACATGTTAAGGTCTTCAGAGACTAGTCTCTATGACATAACTTCCTGTTTATCTTGGTACAACAAATTTCACAGAAAAATGAGTGCCCACTGTGAACAAAGATTTATTCAAAACAATCTTTACGCGCAAGGAATTTTCAGGGTAATGAGCTACTTTGGCAAATGTTCCAGCAAAAACTGTGCAAGGGCAAAACCTTAGATCCTTCCTATTCTTCGCTGCTTCAGTAGATACCTGGTAGTCTCACACTGATTGTGAAGTATACTTGAACTTTTGGGCATGGTTCATAGGCAGATGGGGGTCAGACCAGTTTCAGATGGTACCTTCTTCTGTTAGACACTATAACTCATGTTAGGCTCCTTCTCTTTTCTCCAAGCTTTAGTCATTTTAGCACAGAGGTCTAAGGTAGAAGCAGCTAGCTAGAATGTTTTTAATCCAAGCAGACAAAGGCAGTGAAGCGGACCACTCTATTCAACGTTCACCAGTTCCTAAGAAAGTAACTAGGGGTACATACTTCTGAGTAGCGTTAACCAGGTACTTTTACCACTGCCCACAACTTTCTGTTTCTTCTCCTACTGCTAAATTAAGAATGCTTTAATTTTTCATTTTGGAAGCATCACTGATGTATCCAGAAATCTTAGACTCACTGATGATTTTATAATGCATTTGGAGGCTCCTTTTAAAAGTTCTCCCCAAATGACTTGCTTTTGAAAAACTATTGATTCTTTGTCACTTTAATGATGGCTGTCTAATCTCTGTATAATCTTTTAAAAATATTTTGTTATGAATAATACTTATGTTGGTATCCCTTTAGTATGTGACCTTCCAAATCAGTTCTTTCCCTTTTTCTTTTCAGAAGTACCTCAGAAACCAGTCCTCTGTGATGTGTCACCTTCCCCAAGAAAGACAGTCATTCTGAAAAAAATTAAATTTTTCTTGACATTTCAGAGAAATTCCCCAGAAGTAAGTTTAGGATTATGTGTTATTCTTTCACTCTTCATTATTATATTTTCCTCTCTTTTCTTTCCAGTCTCTGATTTCCTTTCTCTTTGTTTTCTTCCTAGAGTTGGTGCCATGGCAACAGAAGCTCTGTGATATTACCAATGATCTCATTGTCTCTCTTCTCCCACTTAGCTTGTTGGTGGGTAGCTAAGCTCATAAAGCTCACTCTCTTGGTGGCCTAAACAAAGCCAATTCGGATATTGCTAAACTTTTGGACAATGCTAAACTTAAGCCAAACAGGACATTTTATTACTAAAGAGAAAATGTCCTTTGGGCCTGGAAGTTGTTGCTTAAGTTAGGAATACCCAAGAGAAACCAGTTCCTGATTAAGTATTTGGATTCAAACTCTGGGAAGAAAACAGTACTGGACCTAAAAGCCATTGGCAGGAAGTCATGCACTTGGGGTAAATCTGACTTTGTCAGGCCCTCTTTTTGGCAGGCAGGATGTTGTGGGAAGTATGGCAGCTAAGCCCCAAGGGCTATGTTGGGCAAAGCTCTGCTTTGGGCAATATGTCCCAGGACACCCAGGTCCCTATCATTGTACAGTCTTCCCCAGGCCATATGTAAGGGTTCTTAGGGTGAGTATGTCCCTTGTGGAACTTGGACAGAAGAGAAAGTAGCCAAGTATACATACTTGGTCATTTCATACCTGACTTTAGATCGGTGATATCTAAAATTTCGGAGTTGGTATAGATAGTGCTTAATTTCACCATGCTGCCTCTTGTTTCCTCCATATATGCCCTGTGTATTAAATAATGAATTTCCAAATGAAAGTGAATTAATTGAATTTTGAAAATTTTCTGAAATTTTGAGAGTTTCACGTGCATCTTTGATATGATTCTTATTCTCAAGCTTGAGTGGTGAAACCCGGAGTTGGGAAGAAATAAAATTTTAATAGGCCTGGAGGCAGTGGCTCAGGTAGACTCTAGTTTATGCTGAAAATGCCTCAGTTATACACATAATTCTCTTCATTCACTCCACTGTTTCATCTATGTTCACACTGTCTTTAGAGCATTGTTTTATGATTTTTTCCTCTCTTAGATTCTCCCAAATTATTGATTTATTTTAAAATACCTTTTAAATTATGCAAGTTAGACTATGTATCATTATAGGAACCTAAAAAATCAGAACAAAAAATGGTGTAATCTTATTTGGTGTTTATCATTCTATTTATATTTACATTAAAATTGGATTATATGCTACACATTGCTTTGAAACATACTTTTTAAAATATAGAAACTAGAGTGAATCTTTTGCCATGTTAGTAAATCTAGGTCTACCTAATCACTAATAGGAGCGTAATATTTCATTTTATGGCTACAGCACAATTTGTTTAAGCAATTTTCTCCTGTTGGACATTTATATAGTTTGAAGTCTTTTTCTATTATAATTCTGTGATGACGTTCCATTACAATGAATTACTTTAAGTGGATTAGCTGATCAAAATGTATATATAATCTTTAGGCTTTTGTTTGCCATATTGCTATGTTGCTGTCCACAAGTGGTGTCCTAGCTTACATTCTCACCAGCAGATTTTCAGAATGCTCATTTTCCTCACATTTGAAACACACACACACACACACACACACACACACACACACACAATTATACGTCTTTCTAAAAATTACCATTATGAATATTTAAAAGTAATGTTTCATTATTTTAATGTGTATTTAGTTTGTTAGTAATGAGGTTGGATTTGAAAGAATATTTTATTGGTCATTTAGCCTTTCTCCCTTTCCTTTCTATTTATGTATGTAAATCATTTTTCTATACATGTGTTCATTTTTCTTGATTTAAAAGAATTCTTTATATTTTCTGAATATTAACCTTTACCATTTTTGGCATTTCCCTGTTCTATATATGTAATTTTTAAACCAAAGTTATTTTTAATTTACTCATATTTATCGCCCTTTGTTTTCATCATTTATAATTTGATCTTGTGCTTACGACCATATCCATACCTTGAGATTATATATTTATAACATGTAAGATGTAGAGTTGAAAAATATCTCTATTTGTGAATAGAAAATACTAGAATAGAAAGGGAAGGCAACCTGTCTTCAGAATAAGTGGCAATTTCAGAAAGGATAAATCATTACTTCTCTTGTAATACAGGAATGAGTTGATATAACCAATTTGCCACCAAGTGATTGGCTGCCTTTCTCAATGAATGGTATCATACTGAAGGCTCAGCATCAGTTTCTACTGCTGGCTGGCTGGTCATTTGTTAGTTACAATAACTAGATCAACCTTGGTAGGAGACCCATGTTTGGGGTCTTATTCAGAGCCTCAATCCTACCAGTATGGCTCCTCCATTTGTGAACATATTGTACAAGCACCTGGATGACAGATAACAGAAGCTGCCTGACATGAAGTATAAATCATTTTATCTTTGGCTTTCAAGTTCACCCACTGTGGTGAACATTGATATGAAATACTAAGATTTTACATGCATTCCCACAGTTTCATCCACTGTCTCCTTCCTATCTTTAATTTTTCAATCTTCCAGATCCCTCACTGACTAGAAAAGCCATTTATTACAGCCTAAGAGCCCATGCATATCCTTATCTTGGGCTTTCCCCCCTTCATACAACTGGACAACTAAGTTTACCTGTACACTGGAAGAGTTTGCCTTCACCATAATCTAGAGTCAACCTCTGATTTAGGCTGAATGCAGTAGCTATCTATTGTTGGCTCACATGAACATATTGAGTCAACTTATGCATGAATTAGGACTGAACTTCTTCCATGATTTAATTGTTGTTGGGAACACCTGATGAAGCCATAGGTATAAAATGAAGGAAGAGGTATTGGTACAGCAGAGATAGGTGATGTGTCCTCTGAACCTATCTGGAGACATTCATTAATGTACCATTTCCAATACATCATGACTTGCTGCTGGTCTTGACTGAATTCATGACTTGTGGATGTGTCAATATCCAGCTTATTATGGGAAGCTCTGTTTGCATACCCACTTGATTTCCCATGGTAAGATGCTCAGTATTCCCCACCCCCCCACCAATGGAAATCAGGATAACCTTTGCAAACAATGAGTATTTCTATGCAATAAAAAGCATGGCCTTGTTCTAGGAGTTTAAGAAAATGCTCTACAACTCTAATGATGCTTATCACATCATACTGTTATCTATGTAGCCTGAGCAGCAAGGCAGCAGCCTGAACCTATTATACACGTTTTGTTTTGCTCTGGGCCCACTCAAAATCATCAGTCTTTCAAGTCAATTTCTTGATAAATGTGTCAGAGCATTATTCAACAAAATGTGTCAGAGCCATATTCAACAAATTTTGTTTAATCTGCCTCCTAAATATCACGAGTTCCACCAAGTCCTGTGCCTCTTAATAGCAGGAGTTGCAAAATATAAGAACTTTTCTTTTATTATAGAGGAGATGTGCCCTGACTTGATAATTAGTTGACCTGAATTTTTCGTTTTTTTCTAAAATACGTCAAGGAAATGAAAGTCACCCAATTCTACAGTTCTTATAATTACCATTGTCTCTGTCCATTCTAGTGCTAGAGCTATTGACTATCCAGTCCTTTCCCCTCCATTTGTGCTTCCTCCCATTTTATCACAGGTGAAAGTCTTAGCAAACATGATGCTCTTCTGTGCTAGGTGTTATCACCATCTGACATATCCCCTGCACTGGAGTCTTTGCTGCCATCTTTCCAGGATTTCATATTGAGGGTTAGATTTCTAAGGCCATTTATATTACCAGTTGGGCTCTTTTTTTTTTTTTTTTTTAGATTTTTTTTAATTGGGAAAGGGGAACAGAACTTTATTGGGGAGCAATTGGTACTTCCAGGATTTTTTCCAGGTCAAGTTGTTGTCCTTTCAATCGTAGTTGTGGAGGGCGCAGTTTAGCTCCAGGTCTAGTTGCTGTTGTTAGTTGCAGGGGGTGCAGCCCACGATCCCTTGTGGGAGTCGAACCGGCAACCTTGTGGTTGAGAGCCCACTGGCCCATGTGGGAATTGAACTGGCAGCCTTCGGCGTTAGGAGCATGGAACTCCAACCGCCTGAGCCACTGGGCCGGCCCATATGGACTCTTTTGAAAGCAGAGCCTGAGACAGGACTTGGGTGCAAATGTCATATATGAGAGGTGATCTTAGAAAGCAAGAAGGATCAGGGAGACTACAAAGGGGAGGAGGAAAAGCCACTGTAGAAAGAGACTTGATTCCAGGGTCTCTGAAGTGCATAGGGAATGTCTCCCAGATGGGTAATGCATTTACCTATCTGTACTGACCCCATAACATGTCAGGGCTGCACTTACCATTGGCTGTGGTGACGTTAGTAGCTTCTGAGAGGAATTTGCAGAAACCATTGTTTCTTTGTTGAGCGTGTCCCCTCCCTGCATGCAGATGCCATATCTGAGTCTCCATCAAATTGACTATCATCTTTCATCTGCTCCGCCCTAGTGATTTCCTGAGCCCCCACCTCACCTAAGTTCAAGGCACACCCAAGCCACTTCCCGTAGCTTTTCCATACAAACAACCTGTCTTAACTCATTCTGTGGACTTTCATAAAACCTCTCAAAGTTCACAAAGCCCAAACAAGTAGCATCTGGCTTTGGCGAGACCATATCTCTGGCTGAGCAGCCCTAAGCCAGGCACTAGTGACAGCATTTAGTACCTATCTTAACCCTGTTTGAGGTAAACAATAGCCACTAAATTCCTATTCTTTTTTTAAAAAATAAATGCATTTTTATTAGTTTCAGGAGCACAAGACAAAGTAATACTTAGATGTTTATCATTTATATCCCTCACACTGTGTGAACCCCCCTCCCCCCATCCACTATCCCTCTGACATCACACTGAACCATTACATTTCCACTGTCTCTGTTCCTAATGCTGTACTCTGCTTCTTGTAAGTATATACCTACATATATACATATATAAATATATATGTATATATATATATAAAATTGTAGTTGGCATTCATTATTGTTCAGCTTCAGGTGTACAGTGCAGTGATCAGGCATCTACATCATCCCTGAGGTGGTCTCCCAAATGGGACACGTGTCCATCGGATACCCTACAAATAAATTTCTATTCTTATTTTGGGTGCTTTCTTATCTACAAAAGTTAGCCCTCCGTATCCACAGGTTCAGCATCTGTGGATTCAAACAACCACAGGTCAAAAACATTTGGAAAAAAGTTACGTTGTTGCTGATACGTACTGTGTACTTAGGCCTATAATGGTTGCATCTGTACTGAACATGTACAGACTGTTTTTCCTTGTCATCATTTCCTAAATGATACAGTATGACAACTATTTACATTGCATTTACATTGCTTTAGGTATTATAGTCATGTACAACTTAATGATGGGATGCATTTCAGAAATGCATCATTTGGTGATTTTGTCATTGTGTGAACATCAGAGAGTGCACTTACACAAACCTAGATGGTCTAGCCTACTACACACCTAGGCTATATTGTATAGCCTATTGCTCCTAGGCTACAAGCCTGTACAGCATGTTACTGTACAAAACAATGCAACATTAAATCAAGCACAAGAGAAAATGGTTTAATCAAGAGATGTGGTAAACATGAGATGTAGGCAACTGCTGCCAGCATAACACGACATAATGATTTTACTGAAAATTCTTTTTCATAAGTCGATAGAGATACTCTAAAGTATAGAATAGTAAATACATAAACCACTAACATAGTCTATTATCATTATCAAGTACTATACATAATTGCACGTGCTATACTTTTATATAACTGGCAACACAGTAGGTTTGTTTATACCAGCATCACCACAAACATGTGAGAAATGCATTGTGCTACAACACTGCAATGGCTACAATGTCACTAGGCAATAGGTTTTTCAGCTCTATTATAATCTTATGGAACCACTGTCATATATGTGGTTCATTGGTGACTGAAATGTTATGTGGCACATGATTGTATAAGTAACCTAGGGATGATTTAAAATATTTGGGAGGATGTGCATAGTTTATATGCAAATGCTACACCATTTTATATAAGGGAATTGAGAGCATCACAGGTTTTGATATTGCATGGGGGACAAGGGCTGGGGGAGGTGGGTCCTAGAACAAAGCCCCATGGATGGACAACTGTACTAAAAGCTATGCTTGTTTCTTTAAAATCCTTAGAGTAAACATTTGTATCCCTCTTGGGAGGTAGAGTGATAAGGTCACATCTGCAAGGTTGGACTTTCTTCATACAGAAATCCTTCCTTTTAGTAACTATCAGTGGAGAATTTATTTACAGTGTTCATCCCCACACAAGTTTATATCTATGTCACTTCCTTATATGTTGCTCCAGTTCTGAAATACAAAGCTGATTTACATTTCCTTTTAGAAACTCAGTTGTATTTAAAGAGTCCAATTTTCTTAAGACAATTTCATTTCTTAAATGAGACTAACCCTTCATGTAGTGAGTGATATTTAAGATGATAACGAGCTTTATTGACAGATTTCCCTAACTGAAGTTATTGAATTCTCTAGGAAACGATCTTGCTTATATCTTATTAAGATAGGTTGCGATAAAACTTAGTTCACTGTGACTTCTGATCTATGTTTTATGAACAAATATTTCAGTCCCAAAGACTTTCCTTAGGGCAGCCTTCATCTCCTTGTTCCTGAGGCTATAAATTACAGGATTGCAGAGGGGTGTTATCACAGAATAAAATAAGGTCACAATTTTCTGCATTTTCACTGGGTGTCCTGATCCAGAACTAACATACATCACCATAACAGAGCCAAAAAACAGGATTATGATAACGAGATGAGAAGCACAAGTGGAGAAAGCCTTGCGTTTGCTTGCTGCTGAGGGCATTCGTAGCACAGCCAGAATCACTAGAGCATAGGAAAAAAGGATAAAGAGGAACGTGCCAATCATGAAAATAGCATTGAAAGTAGAATAAATGAAGTGGGTAGTGGTGTCTTCAGAACAGGACAGCATCATCAATGGGACAGGATCACACATAAAATGGTTGATGATGTTTGGGCCACAGTAGGACAACTGTGAAATGAGAACAACTGGGGTTAGGAAGAGGATGAACCCACATGACCATCCAAAGATGATGAGGCCAGTGTATAGCTGTTTAGTCATGATGCGTGGGTAATGCAGAGGACGGCAGATGGCAAGGTATCTGTCAAAGGCCATGATGCAAAGGAAGAAGCCCTCATCACACCCTAAAGAGAAGAAGAAGTAGAACTGTGCGAAACAACTCACAAAGGAGATGCACTTGCTTGTGGAGAGGAAGTTGGCCAACATGTTAGGGATTGTTGTGGTGACATAACATATTTCCAGGAGAGAGAAATTCCCCACGAGGATGTACATGGGGGTGTGAATGCGTCGGTCCCACCGCACAGCGCAGGCAATGGCTGTGTTCCCCATCAGGGTCATTGTGTAGGCTGCTGAGAAGAGCATGAAGTAGACGAGTTGCATTTCTGGGCTCGAAGGAAAGCCCATCAGGATAAAGTGGCTCACAGAGTTTGCTTCCCTGCCAGACACATTCATAAATCTGGAAGACATTGGTTATTGCACATTAAAGGAATATGCTAGTTGCTATTGAACATACCAAATTTCTTTACAATTTTTATAAAAAATGAGGTTTCTGTTAAAGCAACAAAACTGTGGTCATCACAACCTGTTCTCGAAGAGTGTGATTTCACTTTGATAACATGCAAATAATACAAGTAAAAAAATGGCTTGGGACAATCATTACACTAGGTTCGGATACTAGATAATACATAGATGCGCAAGACTTGCAATTTTGAATATGTCACTTAAACTCTATTTGTGTATTTCCTCTTAGGTTTACCATATAGAGTACAGTATATGCAAATCTCTGTGTGTGAAATTTCTCTGTAAAGCATTATGCAAAACTAATTTATTGTAATTAGTAATATTGATAATAACACCAAATGAAATACTACTTCCATTAAGACATTTCAAATGTTTCTGTCTCACTGAGATGCAATGAGAAGGCATAGGAATTCTCCTTTTTCTGTGCTTGTTAATGGCATTGTAAAGTGATGCCATTGATGGTATATGACATGATCATACCCAAACATGTTTGGTGTATAAGGAATGCTTTCTCTCTCTCCAGCCTGGGGAAGAGTCCCACATTTTGGCACCTAAAATGCACTGGTTGAAAATTTTGAAACACTCTTATGAATGTGAGAAATAAATATGCCACTTGGAGCACCTGATTTAGGAACTGGACTATTGAATGGGATTAGAGTTGGCCAATTTTGCTGTACAAAATTGTGAGGTAGAGAATAGTGTTTTGATTTGTATGCACTGCATTCCTATATTTCAATGTTTGGCCTTTTTTCACTTTTTTACACATACCTCTGATACATTTTTATGTATTTTAGGCATTTTCTTTTGAGAGAATCTTGACACAAGGAATACCTTGCTTCACTCATTCCTGTTCTCCCCACCACCCCGTTCATTGCTACTGAATCAAAGCTTTCATATGTCTGGTTTCCTCAGGAGCCTACTCTTGGCTACCATGTTTGGCATCTAAAGTAGAAGAACTGCTGTTTATGTATTCTCATTGCTCATGGGATTATTAGATTGTATCATCAGAGTTGAATGCAATCTGGTGGTTCAAGTCTATTTGTTTCCCAAACCTATCACATCATACACAGGTGGCAATATAGGGTAGGTACCAGAATTTCTCAAATTATCAGAGGTTTTTTTTTTTTTTTTTTTTTTTTGGTCACAGAAGACATAGATTCTCCCTTGATCTGTTGTGATTGTGTAGTAAGTTTATTTTTTTTTAAAAAGGATTATTTTGGATTTTTATCCTGAATATTTGCATGATTTTCTCAGCTGAGGTTGTCATATAGTATCTGAGAAAGGATAAATAAATGTCATTTTATTTAGAGACAGCAAGCTGTGGAGCTAGTGAATCTTGGCCTTTCACTAGAAATGAAAAATAAGAGTGCCTTTAACTTAAGGACATTTAGCTTGTAGTTAAGTAATAATAGTGAGTACAAAATATACAGAAGCAAAGAGAAAAAAATACAATACTAATGTAAAAGGCAATTGATATGAATGTTTCAAATATATCCTAACTTATGGGATGCCCATGAATCATTCTGCTGCTTTTATTGAAGAAAAATGTCACTTAGCTGCTACACAGGTCTTATGAAGATAACACAGTGGTTATCTTCATAACTCATTTAGTTATTTAATTTTTGTCTTTTATACTCTGACCTGTGTTCTGCTATGTTGGTACCCTACTCTCATTTATCTTAATTAGTCATTTTCATTGATAATGGGACTTTAACAGTGGTATATCAAATCAGTGTCAGTACTCACCCTGTTTGGGTCTCCTGTTACAGTGTTTCTTGGGAATATGAACTGTATAAGTCACAATCCAAAGAAGATCCTATAAACACAAGAAACAGAAAGCACACAGATACTGAATGGTTTTGTCATTTAAGGAATAATTATTTCACATAAAACCAAGACACATTCTATTAGTGAAACTGAGAGCAATGCATGGGTTGGAGAGATATGAGTGGAATCAGAGATTTGTTATGTCTCCTCTATTGAACTAGTAACAAAATTGATAATAAGTCCACCTCCAGTAAACAATACTCATTAATATTTAAAAAGGAAAAAGAAATTAGATAAACGTATTTCCCAAGACTTGGAGAAATAAGAGAAAAATTAATATTTTCAAACTTTTCTGTCTGAATTTTATATTAACCAGATATTTACATGTTTAGAACAAGAAGAAAGCAATTGACAATAGTTCCATTTATGCAGAAAATTCAGCATTTGTAATAGGGCATGCAAAGTTTTTAACTCACTTCTTGGATATGTGGGGAGAAGACAAGTCAGAGAGGGGGAATAAAATATTACTCCACAGCGTGAAGAGCATGTGAGTGACTTGTGGAGAATTGGATGACACAGTTTGTAACCTGCCATGAGTTGCAAATAGAGAATTTTAAGAGATTTTCTCCCCCAGCTTCAAAGCTCATATTTATGGACAAGATGAACGCCCAGATGAAGGTATTATTATCTATATTTATTTCCTGCCATCATGGCCTTTCGAGATTTGGGACCCTCTCCCCTGGTATTTTTAAAGTGTTTGTTCAACAGATGAGATTGTTTTTGAATTTTGTTTATTTACAGTGAAATTCAAAGCGCTGCTATTCCCTGAGGTATAATGCACTTACAGAGCTAGGTTCTTATCTTCTCTTGTGCTTCTACTAACCAGGCATTGCAAAAGGTTCCTAGGGAATAATTATAGAGATTGTTGTAATAGCTACAATAAGAAGATGTACCATGAGATTCCCTGTTTCTATTTTGAAGAAGAACAAAAAAATTTTTCCCCACCAATATTTTCAAATTTGTTATTTAGAGACATTTCAGTTGCAATTTTTTTGATTGCCATTAGAAAAACAACATTTTAAGTGCTAAGACTGGTATAGGGTTAATCAGTAATGTTTACAGAATGTTAAATGGACAATGGGGATGAAGCAGGGTAAATAAAATAGAAAAAAATTCCTGCTTACCTAGAACAATTCAGTAAGGGGTGGGGAGCAACAGAAAATAAACAAAATCAGTAAATGAATAAGCAAATTAAATTTTTTTTCATTTGAGAGAAATGAAGAATAGGAGTGGGATGGATTGGATATGGGACAGGACTTATAATTTTAAATAGTGTTTTAAGGAAAGCCTAACAGAAAACCCAACATTTGAGCAGAGGCTTGAAAAAGTGAGGGAACAAACCAAGAGGATTTCGAGAGAGATTTTAGGCAGAAGGAACAAGAAGAAGAAAAGCAGGGAGGCTGCTGTGCCCGATTGGTATAAACTGGGGAGAATGGTCCCTTTCTGGCACCCAGTCCTATTATCTCCATTTCCTTTTTTGTATAACATCTGTACTTCATTGTACTCTTTTTTTTAAAGTTTTTATTGGGGAGCAGTGTGTTTTTTCAGGACCCATCAGCTCCAAGTCAAGTTATTGGTTTTCAATCTAGTTGTGGAGGGTGCAGCTCCCTGGCCCATGTGGGAATCGAACCAATGATGTTGGTGTTATGAACACCGCTCTTTAACCAACTGAGCCACCAGGCCTCCCCAAGGCCAATATTTCTTTATTGGCTTTCTGTTTGGATGATCTATACATCCATGTCAATGGTGTATTCAGGTCCCCTACTATAATTGAATTTTTGTCAGTTTCTCCCTTTAGGTCTGTTAGTAATTGCTTTATAGATTTTGCTGCTCCCAGATTGGGTGCATATATATTGATAAGTGTTATGTCTTCTTGATGAATTTTCCCTTTTATCATTATAAAATGTCCATCTTTATCTCTTGTTACCTTTTTTACCTTGAAATCTATTTTGTCTTATATAAGTACAACTACATCTGCCTTTCTCTGGATGCCATATGCTTGGAGGGTCATTTTCCACCCTTTCACTTTGAGTCTACATTTGTCCTTGCAGCTAAGATGTGTATCCTGAAGGAAGCATATGGTTTTGTTTTGTTTTTGGATCCAATATACTACTCAGTACTTTTTTATTGGTGATTTCAGTCCATTTACATTTAGGGTGTTTATTGATATATGATGTCCTATAGCCATTTTATCTTTTGTTTTCTGGTAGTTCTCTCTGTGTCTCCATTGTTTCTTTTCCCTTCTGTCTGTTATTTTAGTTTGGTGGTATTCTATGACTTTTTCCCCTCTATTTCCTTTTTTTTATATGTCTCAGTTCTAGATTTTTTGGTGGTTACCATTTTTTTATGTAAAAGAAAGTTTCATATACGCAGTAGTCCTTTTTCTTATGACTGCATATTATCTTCATTCATCTGTGCAAGTTCAGTCCTTTTTCTCCTCCCCTTTTATGTTTTTGATGTCACAAATTATTCCTTTTTATGCTGTGTATTTATTTCCAAATTGAAGAAATTATACACTTTTTAAAATGCTTTCCCCCCTTTATCCTTTATGTTATAGTTTGTTTGATCACTTATTTTAAAACAGAGTTGCAATTTGCTGTTTCTATCTGTCTTTGCCATCTTCCTCAAAATTTTGTGTACTTTCGTCTTTTTGTTTTTGGTAGAAGAGCTCCTTTAAATATTTCTCGTATTGCAGGACTTCTAAATTCCCTCAGCTCTTGTTTATCAGAGAAATCCTTTATTTCTCTTGCATATCTAAAGGATAACTCTACTGGACATATTTTTCTTGGCTGGTGGCTTCTCTCTTTCAATATTTTGAATATTTCATTCCACACTCCTGGCTTGTAAGGTTTTGCTGAAAAATCTGATGATAGTCTAATGAGCTTTTCTTTGTAGGTGACAGTCTTTTTTTTCCTGGGCTGCCTTGAGAATCTTTTTTTGTCATTAACTTTTTAAAAAATTTTTTTGTTAAATTTATTGGGGTTGGCATTGGTTAGTGAAATTATTAATATATACGTTTCAAATGTACGATTCTGTAATACATCATGTGCATATTGTGCGGTGTGTTCACCGCCCAGAATCAGTTCTCCTTCCATCAACATATATATTTGACCTGCTTTACCCTCTTTTACCATCTCCTCTCCCCCCTTAACGTCTGATAACCACTAAACTGTTTTCTGTGTCTATGGGTTTTTGTTTGTTTGTTTGTCTCGTTCATTTGTTGCTTTCAGTTTTATATCCCACATATGATCTTGGTGGGGCGGTGTCACCTTGGTCACCTCGGTCACCTCCTATTCCCTGAGGTGGTGGGTGTCTCTTCAGTGTCCGAGTCACTTGGGTCTCAGGGCACCGCCCCTGGGGTGCGATGTTGTGAATGATGGGGCTCTGGATGTGTGAGTTCCTAGAGCTTCCTCCTTGTAATCAGAGGATTCCAGGCATGCTGTGCTGTCGGAGGTGTCTCTGCTGCCTCTACTGAGTTCTGCCTGTACTGGTGCTGCCACTATGGGTGGGTGATGGGTAAGTGTGAGTAGGCAGGTTCATGGCTCTGCAAGTTTGTCTCCTAGCTAGTAACGATGACTGTTAGTCCATGGCTGTCACACTGCTGTGCTGCATTTCTGTCTTTGATACTGAGTTTAATTCCAATGGGCAGTGGCTACTCAGGCTGTAATGTTGCTTCTACTCCTCCTACTCTCCAGGCTGCTGTGTGAAGGCTGCAGCCCAACTCCTCCACTGCTACTGCCTCAGCGGGGGCCACAGTGGGTGCTGGACTGTGTCTGTGGCCCCTGTCTCTGTCCTTCCCCTGTCCCACCTTCCCTGCTTATTCCAATATGCCCATCTTCAGATGTCTCAATGCATGGATCTCTCAGATGTGTGTATGTGTCAAGCAGTGGTCCTTTGTTGAATTATAGTTGTCCAACTTGTAACTTTAAGGGGAGAAACAAAGGGATCTTCTTATTCTGCCTTGATGTGGACATCTAAAAGTTTTAATCGTTGTTTTAATCTTTTTCCTTGTTACAGGTCTTTTCAGGTTTCTATTTCTTTTTGAGTCCATTTTGGTAGTTTGTAAGTTTTTAGAAATTTGTTCATTTCATCTAGGTTATACAATTTGTTGGCACACAACTCTTCATAGTACTGTCTTACAATTTTTTTATTTGTTTGTTTCTGTAAAGTTGGTATTAAAGTCCTCACTTTGTTTTCTGATATTAGTTATTTGAGTTTTTCTCTTCTTTCTTGGTCAGTCTAGCTAAAGGTGGTGAATTTTAAAAATCTTTTCTATGTACTTTTCTTTATAAATTACATGTAATTCTTGAACGATTTTTTTCTTCTTTTTCTTTAAAGGCAGGCTGTGTTCTAAACACTTTGTAACTATTAACTTACAATAATCCTATAAGACAACCTATTGTGATAACTCTCATTTGTAGGTGGGGAAACAGGCACATAGAGATTGAAAAAAATTGCCGTACTTACACAGGTATAAAGTGGCAGAGCTGGGACTTGACTTCAGGCAATCTGGTATTAGAAGCCATGCTCACAGCACTACAGTGTGAACTACATTTCTTAAAATTAAACTATGTTTTCTGGATATTTTGAAAGAGCATGTTAAACAAGCCTTTCTGAACATTTAGTCTTGTCCAAAAGTCAACGATATTTTCTCTTGTCCAAAACATCCATGGAGACATTTGTTCCATGCCAGAGAAATGATATGGGCTATTTGAACATTTTCTAAGTGTGGACTTTTTTGACAGGACCAAATATCAAGGCAATTTCGCTTGAGTCAAATATGCTCATGGATGGTTTTTTTATTTTATTATTTTTTATTTTATTTATTTATTTATTTATTTTTAAATTTATTGGGGTGAACATTGTTAGTGAAATTACATAGATTTCAGGTGTACAATTCTGCATTACATCATCTATAAATTCCATTGTGTGTTCACCACCCACAGTCAGTTCTCCTTCCATCACCATATATTTGATCCCCCTTACCCTCATTTCCCTCGCCCCACCTCCTTACCCTCTGGTAACCACTAAACTATTGTCTGTGTCTATGAGTTCTTATTTCTCATTTGTTTGTCTTCTTCTTTTGTTGTTTTTGGTTTATATACCACATATCAGTGAAATCATAGGGTTCTCTGCTTTTTCTGTCTGACTTATTTCACTTAGCATTATACTCTCAAGATCCATCCATGTTGTCACAAATGCTCCTATATCATCTTTTCTTACCGTTGAATAGTATTCCATTGTGTATAGATACCACAACTTTTTATTTTTATTTTTTTTATTTTTACATCCCTCACACAGTGAACCCCCCTCCCCCCATCCACAACCACCCCGACCTCACACCGAGCCATCACATTATACACATAAAATTATAGGTGGCATTCATTAATGTCCAGTCTCTGGTGTACAATGCCATGACCAGAGATGCTCATGGATGTTTTTGATTGGACCAAATTTCAAGGACCTTTGGTGTGGATCAAATGTCTCTATGGACGTTTTGGACAGGACCAAATATCTACTAATCCTCTCAATGGTTACAGATTAGCATGTGTTCATGTTCCTTTGCACCTTTTAGCTTTCATTGGTTTTTATGTTGGTTTTGTGTTTCCCATTATACCAATTCTTCTTCAAGGCCAGCCCAAGCATGACCTCATATTCTCTGTTAGAAAGTGATCTTGGCTTCCTTCCTTTAGTATTGACACAGACTTTACAATAGCATCACTAAACATTAATTTGTTTTCATATAATTAGTAACTTTAAAAAATCTTTTGAAATTTATTTTTCAATTACAGTTGATATACAATATTATATTAGTTTCAAGTGTACAACATAGTGATTAGACATTTATAGACCTTATATAAATAAGTCTAGTACCTATCTGACACCATAACTAACTTTTAATGAATTAAAAGTTAGAACTCTGTGCTGAACTCTATTTTCTATGTAATTTTACTACATTTTCATAACATAGAGTAAAATTTTAATCCCCATTATAAATGAGGATTTGACACACCAAATGATTATGTAATTTATAATTTACTGAAGCTAACAGCTAGTTAAGTGTGAGCTGAGATTTAAACTCATGTAGTTTTGCTCTAGAGGTTACTCTCTCAGTCATGTTTTATACTTTATATGTCATCATTGTCTTACTTTTTTAGTCTCTAAAGTCTGTGAGTATTTTGCAATTCTTTTTCTCTAAGCCTGAGCCTAGCACTTAGCATATAGGAAACACTAAATGCTTGGGAGGTGAATTTAAAAAAAAAAGAATAAATGGGTAAGAAAGCTTTCAAAGGGGGAAAAGAAAATTGTGGTAAAGAGAAAATATATGATAATGTGGAATCCAAATACTAGATCCTGGTAATTTAATTTTAGCATCTTTGAACATGTGTATGATGGGGAAATAATGTGCATTTTGTCAATATTAAGCTCATAGCTCAGGGAGGTCCTATGAAAATCATGTAAATAGAATTGGGTTTCCAGGATGAGATGCGGTTTTAGGACCAATAATACCATTAGTTTGTGCCGAACATCTTAAAGACAATCTCAGGCACATTGTGTTATCGGATGAAATTCAAGAGGAAAATCAGAAAAGTTTCCTATTCTTGGATATATAGATAGATAGGCCTGAAAGGATATGGGGAAAGATAAAGACACAATATTGAGGAAATTGAGCTTGTTGAAATATACAAAGTGGGTCACTTTCCTACACGGCAGGCTGATAGAACCCTGAGAAGGAAATTAGCTCAGGGAGACACCTTCAAAGGAAATGGGACTCATGAGCCTAAATCCCTTTTAAAACACCTTCTCTTTCCACTCTAGAGCACTTTCATCTCATCTCAATGGTAAATAACACTACTAACACCTTGTGCGTTTATATAAAGGTTTTAATCATTTAAAGTTTTATCCCACTGTAGGACATTTGCTCTTTGACTCATTATTAAGTGTTTATACTATGCCAGAAAATTATACACAATTTAAGTGACTATTTTAGAAAACAGAACTAAGAAAAATTGGCAAATATGAAAAAATAATGGCATTACTAGTCCATCTAAATCAAATTGTTATTAATACCTTGCTGCATTTTCCCCATTGTCCATTTCTAATCTAGTTCTAATATACTATAAAAATTTTGAATCTCATGTTCTCACTTAATAGGATATTTTAGGTCTTTACCCATATTTTGGGGCAATACTTAAAACCATTTTAATACTGGTAAAACATTCTATCATGTATACATACTACCGTGGTCTTAACAATTTATTTTTTGGTTGATATTTAATTTATTTACAACTTCTTATTGTTCCCTAGGGCTGATTTTACACGAGGAAGTTTGAAGAATTGAGATAGGTAAGAGGAAATTCATTTGGTATGTACAAGAGAACTGGTTTGAGGAGAGAGCACAAAACCAAGAAGTGGAAACTGTTGTTGCACTTGGTCTACTTATATGATGAATACACACGACTGGTGCTACTGGGGAGACATGGATGAAGCCCTGAAAACAATACATGCTGTACTGACACAGAATCTTATATCCTACATGAGCTCTAGGCAGCAAGTACATTTTCAAAGAACATTTACAGGAAATACAAGATAATAACAAGTGTTTTTGTGTGTATGTGTATATTTTATGCATATGTCATTTTGTCCTTGAAGAATTAGGTATGTGTTCAGTATATTGATTCTGAACTAATTTTAGTTTTGGGGATAGGTTCTATAACCCAAATTCTTTCCAGATTTTGCTGCTGAAGGTTCTTCAGTGGCTGCTTCATCTAACAGCATGTGGACCCCAGACCAGAGTCCCATTGTATTGACTCAGCTTCATTTCCTGAAGCAAGATCCCCCCACCCCAATTTCAGTCTGAGGCAAGAATTAGAAATAAAGAATGAGCCTTCTTTAACACTGCCAAGTTGAGAGTTTTAAGTTGACTTTTTTTTGGTAAGAAAACATAAGAAGGTTACCACGGTAAATCTGTAAAACACATCAAGAAGCAGAACAAAATCGGCCATAATTTTATTAAAAGATTGCAACCATGAAATTTTTTATATACTTCTGTCTTGTATTTTCTTAGTTATAAAATAAGTTTGGAAACAATTATGTAAGTCTTTTTTATTTTGGAAAAATAAAAATTGAACTTAGCATTTTATTGTTAGCGTTTTCCCAACTCATCAAATATATTTCAAAACATGATTTTAAATATCTGTATGATATTCTATAATTTGGATATATGATAATTTACATGATAAATCTCTAATTACTGAACATTTGGATAATTATAATTTCAATCTTATTTTAATTTCATTAAATGTATTTGGGATGAAATGACCAATTTTCATTTACTTAATACATTCAGAGCATGGTAAATATATCCATTTATTCATATGTGTATATATATATATATGTATATATATGTATATATATATATATATTTTTTTTTTTGCTGTTTCAAAGTAAGTATTTGCAGTTTTCTTGACATATGCTTCACTGCTCTTTGGTGAATTTATGTAGGACTACATTTATTTAGAACTGTATTTTTGTTGTTATTATGAATGGCATTTTTCTTCCATTATATTTTCTTCATGATTATTACCTTTTGTATATTTACTTTGCATCTGGTCACCATTTTAAAGTTTCTTATTGATTTTAATCACCTTTTGATATTTACTAGTCTTTGGTAAAGAGAAATAGACAGAAAAATAAATAATGGAGTGAGGGCAAATTTCTGAGTTTCAATTAAAAAGATAATTCATGAGTATTGGTGTGCTATATTTAATCCCTTCCTTCTTTCTCTTTCAGGAGAGTTGGAGGATTCAACACTTTCCTTCCCCTTTCATTCAATACTTCTAATGAGAGAATGTTGGTGGCTCATTTCTTCCCTCTCCTACCAAGGGATATTGTATAAAGCTCTGCAGGTTGTTCCTATCATAAAATAACCTGTCCAAAAGAGGGAATTGTGACTGTCATGTGGCTTGTGCCCGCGGAACAGAGATGTGCACTCTGATGTGTTTGGGTCCGTCCTGAGAAAGAGGTGAATAAAGGCACTTCTGGTCAAGACTTAAAGCTGAAGGGCTGCTTTCTGATTTTTGTTATTTACACAAAAGTCTCATAGACTATCCATGGCCTTGTACCAAGCTTTAAACTAATTCATGCTATTAAACTATATAGACCCTGATTTTCATCTCCCTTGCATAGCTAAAATGAAGATAAACTGCTGAATCTGGTCTTTTATGTTCCTAAGGAGCTGGGCACAATTTCACTAAGAGATGAGATTGTGCCATCGGTGTAAGATTTATTTACTAAGATGCAATATGATGCCTCCAGGCAACTTTGAAAATTAACTGAAGAGTAATATACCTCATTTCAGACGTTGTCCATACAATCTCATTTCTACACACACACACACACACACACACACACACACACACACACACACACACACACTATCCTTTCTGCATGGTTAGTGTTCATTCTACTACATATAGGGAGAAAAACACTTTAAAAATCATAAAGCACTTAACATATGCATAATTATTTCGTTAAATTTTTTCCAGGAAATCTTGTTTTCAGGTCTCACTTCTATTCTGTTTCAGTACATTTACTCTTTTGCATTGAGTGCTCCTGGGTGGTACTAAGATAAATAAGGAATATATCAAGTTACAAGAACCTGAAAAAGTAACCAGTTGGAGAAAACTATTTTCACATGATCCTGTTAAAGAATTAGGTTTGCTAAGGAGAAGTTTTTTGGTAAGCTCACTTGAGGAAGAATCTCAAACCCCAAAAGACCTACATATGGAGAAAAATTATTCGGAATAAGAAAGGGAAAGATATTCTGGTCACTCTTGTGGGTGATGAGAAGAGGAAGAGGAAGGTAGAAAAAAATGCAGTACTAGGTATAATATGACAGATTGATTGGGTGTTCAGCATGGTGGCCCTTCCTCTTACTTTCCCTAATCCCAACCTGTAGTCAGGTTAATAAATCCATACAACCTGGAATGAATTTGGTTTTGGATAAAATGTTGAAGAGGATGAGTCTCACATCCAGATAGATGTGATCAAAATGAGACATCAAGTAGATTCATGAATGAGAGGAGAAGTGCATGTGAACATGTTTGTATGGTGTGTGTGTGTGTGTGTGTGTGTGTGTGTGTGTGTGTGTGTGTATGTATGTATAAGGAGATAGTGGTAGGTACTCCAGACATTTAATGACTATGAAACTAGGAGTTAGACCAATGTTCATTGCAGCTTTGTTTACGGTGGCCAAGACATGGAAACAACCAAAATATCCTTCGATAGATGAATGGATAAAGAAGTTGTGGTACATATACACAATGGAATACTATTCGGCGTTAAGGAAAGATGATATAGGAACATTTGTGACAACATGGATGGATCTTGAGAGAATAATGCTAAGTGAAACAAGTCAGACAGAAAAAGCAGAGAACCCTATGATTTCACTGATATGTGGTATATAGACCAAAAAGAACAAGACAAACAAATGAGAAACAAAAACTCATAGACACAGACAATAATTTAGTGGTTACCAGAGGGTAAGGGGGTGGGGGGTGGGTGATGAGGATAAAGGGGATCAAATATATGGTGATGGAAGGAGAACTGACTCTGGGTGGTGAACACACAATGGGATTTATAGACGATGTAATACAGAATTGTACACCTGAAATCTATGTAAATTTACTAACAATTGTCACCCCAATAAAATTAATTAAAAAAAAAAAAAGTTAGATGACCTGAACTTTTCAAAAAAAAAAAAAAAAAAGAAACTAGGAGTTAGAAACAAGTTTACCTAAATCTGCAAAAGATAGAAACTGACCAGTTGACCTCTGTGCTATATATGGTTTTTTTCTTAAAAAATGCCTAAGGATGTCTGGTATTTTGTTGTTTCCATGCAATGCACATAGGAATATTGATACAATAAAGCCTAATGCAAATATATGATTTAGGCAAGTTCTGGTAAGATCTTATTAGCTTCATTGAAATGCATCCCTAAGTATATTCCAGGGAATATAAGAAACATATTTGTCTCTCAGATTTACTTAAGATCATTAATTTCTTACAATTTTACATCGTTATTTGTCCTACACATATATGGATTCTAGTTCTTGAGAGGCTGTCTTGACAAAGGGTCATAATCCTCAACAGTTTTCTCAGGACATCCTTTATCTCTTTATTCTGGAGGCTGTAGATCAAGGGGTTAAAAGAGGAGTTACAATAACAGAAAGACAAACAGTCTAATTACAAAATGGGCAGAAGACATGAAAAGAAACTTCTCCCAAGAAGACATACAAGAGATATATGAAAAAATGTTCAATTTCACTAGCTATGAGGATAATGCAAATCAAAATCACAATGAGATATCACCTCACACGTTAGAATGGCTATCATCAACAAGACAAATAATAACAAGTGTTGGAGATGCTGTGGAGAAAAAGGAACCCTCATACACCGTTGGAAATGTAGATTGGTACAGCCACTATGGAAGGCAGTGTGATGATTCCTCAAAAAGTTAAGAATAAAATTACCATATGACCCAGCATTCCTTCTCCTGGGTATCTACCCCAAGAAATCTGAAAATATTTATCCATAAAGATATATGTATGCCAAGGTTTATTGCAGCATTATTTGTGATCACCAAAACATGGTAATAACCAAAGTGTCTTTCGATATGATTGGATAAAGAAAATGTGGTGTATATACACAATGGAATACCATAAGAAAAGATGAAATAGTGCCACTTGCGGCAACATGGATGGATCTTGAGATTATTATGTTAAGTGAAATAAACAGGAAAAGTTTAGAACCATATGATTTTACTCATATGTGGGATATAAAACTGAAGACAACAAAGGGACGAAACAAACAAATAAAGAAACAGAAACTCGTAGACACAGACGACGATTTACTGGTTACTAGAGGGTTAGTAGGGCAGAGGGTTATAGAAGAGGGTGAAAGGGGTCAAATATATGGTGATGGAAAGAGAACTGACCCCAGGTGGTGAACACACAATGTGAGATATAGATGATGTATTACAGAATTGTACACTTGAAACCTATGTAATTTTGCTAACTATTATCACCTCAATAAATTTAATTAAAAAAAAAGAAAGGTGGAGTTAATAAAATAACGTCACAATTTTCTGAATCCCTGCTGGATCGCCTGCTGGTGGGCTCACCATGATACATCACCATGAATGAGCCATAGAACAGGGACACCATGACCAGATGGGAGCCACATGTAAAGAAAGCCTTCTCTGATGGCTAGTGAGGTTGAGCATTTCTTCATATGTCTTCTTGCCTTCTGTATGTCCTTTTTAGAAAAATGTCTCCTCAAGTCCTCTGCCTATTTTTTAATTGGGTTGTTTGTTTTTTTGGAGTTGAGTTGAGTAAGTCTTTTATAGATTTGTGATATTAATCCCTTATCAGATATATCATTGGCAAATATCTTTTCTTTGGGGAACTTATTCAATAGTGTTTGGGGATTTTGTTGGGTGTCCAATGGACATGTGTCCTGTTTGGGAGACCACCTCAGGGATGCTGTGGATGCCTGGTCATGGCATTGTACACCAGAGGCTGGGCATTGATGAATGCCAACTATAATTTTATGTGTATAATGTGATGGCTCGGTGTGAGGTCGGGGTGGTGGTGGATGGGGGGGGGTTCACGGTGTGAGGGATGTAAAAATAAAATAAAATAAAATAAAATAAAATAAAATAAAATAAAATAAAATAAAAAGAAAGCCTTCTACCAGCCTCTGCTGCGGGGACCCTCAGCACAGCTCTGACACTGGGGATAGGAGCCTGTAATAAAGAGGAAGGTGGAAAAAATGAGGACTGAGTTCAAGATGCCACATGTGATCTCAGTGGCAGGAGTTGACACACAGGACAACTTCATAAGAGGTCCTGGGTCACATAAAAAAATGATGAATAGTATCGGGGCCCCCCAAAAGAAGCTGGCAGATGAGATAAACTGGGAGGAGAAAACAGGAGAAGCTACACATCCAGCTGCAGGCACACATTCTGATGCAGTGTTGAACTTTTACGACATTGGGGTGGGTAGTGCAGGGGCCTGCAGATAGCAAGATACCTGTCAAAAGCCATGGTAGACAAGAAGACAAGAAGACAGCAGTGCCCACGGCGAAGAAGAAGTAGAACTGGAGGAAGCAGACAAACAGAGAAATGGTGTTGATCTCAGAGAGAAAACTGGCTAGCATATTGGGGATGGTAGCAATAACATACTAGATCTCTAGGAAAGAAAAATTGGCCAGCAGGATAGTGGTTGCACCACACTGCACAGATAATGCAAAGGTTTCCAATTAATGCCAGTACACAGATCACAGAGAAGAGTGAGAAGAGGAGGATCTGAATCTCCTAAGTACAAGGGAATCCAAGAAGAATGAGTTCACTCAGGCTCAGAGTGATTATTTCTTCCTGAATTTTTCATTTTTCAGCTCCTAAAACTGTGATAACAAGGCATTAACATGTCACAAATGATTACAGAAGTTTTCTCATTAAAATGTTCTCTGAATTTCTTTATAATTCATTTAGCAGCACAGTTTTAGATTACATGAAGATTGTTACTGTTCTTTGTTTCAGTGTGATACTCAAGAACATAAGGAACTGGGGTATGTGGGTGCTTATTACAGCCTTACCATTGCAATCACCACTCCCGTCCTGGTCCATCAAACACATGCCTATGTTTTGTGTCCTCAGCACTACATGAAACAAGATAGATGCTGTCTTGCCATTCAGAGGCTTTCAAACTAGTTCAGAAACACCAACTTGGGCCAAATCTATATAAGGATATACGGAGGTTTAAACAATTGTACTGTTGAAGCTCTGTGTAAATAGAAGAAAACATTGCAAGAATGCATCGCCACCAAGCAAGAGTTTGTTTACAATTGTAATCTTTAATAATATCACACACATAGTTTCAGATGGTATTTCTTTCCACATAATATTGGGAATGTTGGAAAAACTATTTCCGTTTTTTTTATGTTTAGAGATTATTATTACCCACAGTGTAGCTAGACTGGTAGTTTTAGAAATCTGATCATATCAAATATTTGCTCTCAGTCTTTTAAACACACACAAATCACACAAAAATCACGCAAAACACACACAAATACCTTACCACAGCCTATAAGGCCAATAAGGACTTCCTCATTTCCTACCACTCTTCCTTCCACTAACTCCACTCAAGCCAGCCAATATGTCAAGTGTGGACTGTATCAAGGCCCAGAATGTCCCTCTCTCCCCTCACTAATATTCACGTGCCTTAATTTACTTCATTCAGATTTCTGGTGAAAATCAGAGACTCAGAGGGAGGCCTTCCCTAATTTAGCCCATCTTTGCTACTCTGTGTCCCAATCCTGCTTTAGCTTTCTTCAAAGCACATAGCACTACGTGTTATTGTTTTATATACATAGTATGTATTTTCTGTCTCAACCACCTAAAAATAAGAGGAGGACATTATTTTGCTTATTGGCGTATTCCCAGAATCTAGGACAGTGTCCACTATATTATAGGTGCTCATTTAATATTGTTGTATGAATCAGTGCACATGGCCTAAGAGTAGTCAATTAAGAAAACAACTGCTTGAAGTCAGGACAAAAAATAAAAGATAATGCAAAGACTGGATTCTCCAGTGTGCTAAAAACAAGAGACAGGCAACAAGGACTTTATTTGTTATGGGGGTACACCACCCGTCCAAGTAAATGGGAGGCTATCCATGATAGGAGCCTACTCAAGACAAGCCCATCGAAGCTACCTCTCTCCCTAAATCACATCCTCTTTCATTATGATCCTTTTATGCACTCCCCTTTGTGCTCTCTGCTTTCTGATTGTTGCTAAGTTATAATCATGCTCGAAGGGTGTGTGCGTGTGTGCGTACACACACTGTTTTTTGCTGTCTTCTCTCTCAGTCTGTTTCTATATCTAATTTTCCATATCTTTAAATATTTTTATTGATTGGCTTTATAATTATTTCCTCTTAGTTTTTTTAATTTATTGGGGTGACAATTGTTAGTAAAATTACATAGATTTCAGGTGTACAATTCTGTATTACATCATCTATAAATCCCATTGTGTGTTCACCACCCAGAGTCAGTTCTCCTTCCATCACCATATATTTGATCCCCCTTACTCTCACCCCCCTTACCCTCTTGTATCCACTAAACTATTGTCTGTGTCTATGAGTTTTGGTTTCTCATTTGTTTGTCTTGTTCTTTTGTTGTTTTTGGTTTATAAACCACATATCAGTGAAATCATATGGTTTTCTTCTTTTTCTGTCTGATTTATTTCGCTTAGCATTATATGCTCACGATCCATCCATGTTGTCTCAAATGTTCCTATATCATCTTTTCTTACAGCCGAATAGTATTCCATTGTGTATATACATCACAACTTCTTTATCCATTCATCTATCGAAGGACATTTTGGTTGTTTCCATGTCTTGGCCACCGTAAACAAAGCTGCAATGAACATCGGAGCACACGTGTCTTTATGTATAAATGTTTTCAAATTTTTTGGGTAGATACCCAGGAGAGGGATTGTTGGGTCATATGGTAATTCTATTCGTAATTTTTTGAGGAACCTCCACACTGCTTTCCATAGCAGCTACACCAGTCTGCAGTCACACCAACAGTGTATGAGGGTTCCTTTTTATCCACAGCCTCTCCAACACTTGTTACTATTTGTCTTGTTGATGATAGCCATTCTGACTGGGGTGAGGTGATATCTCATTGTGGTTTTTATTTGCATTTCTCTGATGATTAGTGATGTTGAGCATTTTTTGGTATGTCTATTTGCCATTTGTATGTCCTCTTTGAAGAAATGTCTCTTCAGTTCATTTGCCCATTTTTCAATGGGGCTGTTTTTTTTGTTGTTGTTGAGTTTCATGAGTTCCTTGTATATTTTGGATATTAGCCCTTTATCGGAGGAACTGTTTGCAAAAATCTTCTCCCATGCATTAGGTTGCCTCTTTATTTTGTCGATGGTTTCTTTTGCTGTGCAGAAGCTTTTAAGTTTCATATAGACCCATTTGTTTATTTTAGCTTTTACTTCCCTTGCCTTTGGAGTCAAATTCATAAAATGTTCTTTGAACCCAAGGTCCATAAGTTTAGTACCTATTTTTTCTTCAATGCAGTTTATTGTGTCAGGTCTTATGCTTAAGTCTTTGATCCGTTTTGAATTAATTTTGGTACATGGTGACAGATAACAGTCCAGTTTCATTCTTTTGCACATGGCGATCCAATTCTGCCAGCACCATTTATTGAAGAGGCTGTCTTTCCTCCATTGTATGTTTTTAGCTTCTTTGTCAAAAATTATCTGTCCATATTTATGTGGTTTTATTTCTGGGTTCTCAATTCTATTCCATTGGTCTATGTGTCTGTTTTTTGCCAATGCCATGCTGTTTTGATTATTGTAGCCCTGTAGTACAAGCTAAAGTCAGAGAGTGTGATACCTCAAGTATTGTTCTTTTTTCTTAAGATTGCTTTGGCTACTCAGGGTCTTTTGTAGTTCCAAACAAATTGTATGACTTTTTGTTCTACTTATTTAAAAAAATGCCATTGGGATTTGATGGGAATTGCATTAAATCTGTATATTGCTTTGGGTACTATGGCCATTTTAACTATGTTGATTCTTCCAATCCATGAGCACGGAATGTATTTCCATTTCTTTGTGTCTTCTTCAATTTCTTTTAAAAATGTCTTATAGTTTTTCAGCATATAGGTCTTTCATATCCTTGGTTAAGTTTATTTCTAGGTATTTTATTCTTTTTGCTGCAATTGCAAAGAGAATTGCTTTTTGTATTTCTTTTTCTGAGATTTCATTGTTAGTATATAGGAATGCAATGGACTTTTGTACATTGATTTTGTGGCCGGCAACTTTACTGTATTCGTTGATTGTTTCTAATAGCTTTCTGGTGGAGTCTTTAGGGTTTTCTATATATAGCGTCATGTCATCTGCAAAGAGTGACAATTTAACTTCTTTATTCCCTATTTGGATTCCTTTTATTTCTTTCTCTTGCCTGATTGCTCTGGCAAGGACTTCCAACACTATGTTGAATAGCAGAGGTGATAGAGGAAGCCCTGTCGTGTTCCTGAACGTAGAGCAAAGGGCTTCAGTTTTTCACCATTGCTTATGAGATTAGCTGAGGGTTTGTCATATATGGCCTTTATTATGTTAAGGTATTTTCCTTCTATTTTCCGATTTTATTAAGTGTTTTAATCATAAATGAATGTTGTATCTTGTCAAATTCTTTTTCTGCATCAATTGATATAATCATATGATTTTGTCCTTTATTTTGTTTATGTGATGTATCACATTGATGGATTTGCGGATGTTGAACTATCCTTGTGCCCCAGGGATGAACCCCACTTGGTCGTGGTGAATAATCTTTTTAATGCATTGTTGTATTCGATTTGCTAGAATTTTGTTTAGGATTTTTGCATCTGTATTCATCAGAGATATTGGTCTGTAGTTTTCTTTTTTTGTGTTGTCCTTACCAGGCTTTGGTATCAGGGTAATGTTGGCCTCATAAAATGAGTTAGGGAGTACTGACTCTTCTTCAATGTTTTGGAAGAGTTTGAGCAGGATTGGTATTAGATCCTGTTTGAAGGTTTGGTAGAATTCACTAGTGAAGCCATCTGGTTCCTGGACTTTTGCTTTTGGGAAGGTTTTGGATGACTGATTCACTTTCGTTACTGGTGATCGGTCTGTTTAGATTTTCCAGTTCTTCATGGTTCAGCCTAGGAAGGCTATATGTTTCTAAGAACTTGTCCATTTCTTTTAAGTTATTGAATTTGGTGGCATATAGTCCTTCATAGTATTCTTGGGTGATCCTTTGTATTTCTGTGGTGTCCGTGATAACTTACCCTTTTTCATTATGGTTTTGTTAATTAGTGTCTTCTCTCTTCTTAGTGAGTCTAGACAAGGGTTTGTCAATTTTGTTAATCTTTTCAAAGAAGCAGCTCTTTGTCACATTAATTTTTTCTATTATCTTTTTGTTCTCTATTTCATTTAGTTCTGCTCTGATTTTTGTTATTTCCTTTCTTCTGCTGACCTTGGGTTTCACTTGTTCTTCTTTTTCTAGTTTTTTAAGGTGTAACAAAAGGTTATTTATTTGGGATTTTTCTTGTTTCTTGAGATAGGCCTGTAATGATATAAATTTCCCTCTTAAAACTGCTTTCGCCGCATCCCAAAAATTTTGGTAGGATGTATTTTCATTGTCATTTGTTTCTATGTATCTTTTGACTTTCCTCTAATTTCTTCTTTGACCCAGTCGTTCTTTAAAAGTATGTTGTTTAATCTCTGTATTTGTGTTTTTTCCTGCTTTCTTTTTGCAGTTGATATCTAATTTCAAAGCCTTGTGATCAGAGAATGTGCTTGGTATGATTTCAATCTTCTTAGATTTGCTGAGGCTGATTTTATGTTCCAACATATGGTCTATACTTGAGAATGATCCATGTACACTAGAAAAGAATGTATAGTCTGATGTTTTAGGATGAAGTGCTCTATATATGTCAATTATGCCCATTTCATCTAACGTATCATTTAGGACTGCTATTTTGTTATTTATTTCTGTTTGGATGATCTGTCCATAGCTGTCAATGATGTTTTAAGACCCCTAGTATAATTGTGTTTTGGTCAATTTCTCCCTTTAGTTCTGTTAGTAGTTGCTTGGTATATTTCGGTGCTCACTGGTTGGGGGCATAAATATTGATGACTGTTATGTCTTTCTGTTGTATAGTTCCCTTTACCATTATGAAATTTCCCTCTTTGTCTCTTGTTACCTTTTTCACCCTAAAGTCTGTTTCATCTGATATCATTATGGCTACACCTGATTTTCTCGGGGTACCATTTACTTGGAGTGTCAAGTTCCACCCTTTCACTTTGAGTCTATGCTTGTCCTTGTAGCTGAGATGTGCCTCTTGGAGACAGCATATGTTTGGGTTTAGTTTTTTAGTTTAGTTTAGTTTTTAGCAGATCCAATCTGCTACTCTGTGCCGTTTTATTGGTGAGTTTAATCCATCTACATTTAGGGAGATTTGATATGTGAGGATTTCCCGTCATTCTCTCTTTAGTTTTCTGGTAAGGCTGTGACTCCATTGTTTCTTTGCCTTTTTGTTGTTGTCTATTATGTATGTGTGGTGGTATTCTATGATGTTTCCCTCTGTTTCTTCTTTTATTACAGTATACATTTCAGTTTTGAATTTTTTTGAGTGGTTATCCTTAAGTTTCTGTAAAAGAAAGTTTGATATTTAGAGTATTCCATTTTCTTCAGCACTCCTACTTTCTCTATTCCCATATTCCGGTTCAGGCTTTTACTTTCCTCCTTTCCATGTTTTGGTTGCCACAAATTGTCCCTGTTGGTGGTCGAATTGCCTCCTTTAGTATTTCTTGCAGTGCATGTTGTGTATTAGAAAATTCCTTCAGCTTCTGTATGTCTGGCAAGGTCTTTAGTCCTCCTTCATATCTAAAAGATATCTTTGCTGGATGTATTATTCCTGGCTCATAATTTATCTCTTTAAATACTTGGCTTGTAGACTTTCTGCTGAAAAATCTGATGATCATCTAATGAGCTTTCCTTTGTAGGTTACCATCTTCTTTTCCCTGGCTGCCTTGAGGATTCTTTCTTTGTCGTTGATTTTAGACAGCTTCAATACAATGTGCCTTGGAGAAGGCCTGTTGGGATTGAGGTAATTAGGTGTTCTATTTGCTTCTTGGATTCGAGGATCCAGTTCTGTCCACACGTTTGGGAAGTTCTCATCGACAATTTTTTTGAATATATTTTTTGTTCCTTTCTCTCTTTTTTCTCCTTCTGGTATGCCCAGTATTCTTATATTGCTCTTTCTGATATAGTCAGAAAGTTCTTGTAGAGTTCTTTCATTTCTTTTAAGTCTCACGTCTCTTTCTTCTTTTATCCGTGTCATTTCCAGGTTTCTATCTTCGATGTCACTGATTCTTTTCTCCATCTGGTCAACTCTAGGATTCAAGCTGGGTATTTCATTCTTAATTTCTTCTATTGAGTTCTAATCTCCAGAAATTCTATTTGGTTCTTTTTTAAAATTTCAATCTCTTTCGTAAAATGCTCATGTTGTTCTTTGATTGAGTCTCTGAGTTCCTTAAACTGCCTTTCTGTGTTACCTTGCATCTCGTTGAGTTTTTTCAGAACTGCAATCTTGAATTCTCTGTCATTTAAGTCACATATTTCCATATCTTTAAGTTCCTTTTCTGGAGACGTTTCACTTTCTTTCTGAGCTGTCTTGTTGCCTTGGTAATTCATGGCAATTATTGATTTATTATTTCTCTTCCTAGACATCTACAGGAGTGGCTTCTGCAACAGGTTGATAGGAAGTGGTCTTTCTTTTGTTTTCCAGTACTTGTTGGTAGAATGTTTTAGTTTCTCTCCGTCCGCAGCCTTTTTTTCTCAGTCACGTGGTAGTGCTATGTTTTCTTTGCACTATTCCAGCTTCTCACACAATTGGGGGATTCCCTGGGAGACGGGCTTCTCCTCTGTTAATAGTTCACCTGGGTCACAGGGCGCAGTGTCCATGTGTGTATGCAGAGAGCTTTTGAAATTCCAAAGATCCTTCTGCACCCGATTCAGAGCCCATATGTTTCAGCAGTTCTGTTTACTCCTGCAGGGATCCTCCCAGATAGGTGGGGCCAGGGGCGGGGTGAGTTGTGAGAGGTGGCCCAGAGCAATGGCGGCGACCACCACCATAGTCGTTCCCACTTCCACAGCTCCCTCCCCTTTGCCGGAACTAGTTGGGCTGTGAATCTGTGTCTGCAGTCCACAGTTCTCAGAACAGCAAATATTCTGTTCTTTTGATCTGACACTGCTACTGTTCCTCTTCTAGCACGGGGTATGTGGGGGCGGGACAACCTCTAGGAGGGTAGGAAGGGACGGCTAGTCTCTGTGCCTAAGGCTTACATTCACCTCTCGGCAGTGAGGGCTTAAAGCACCATTTTCAGCCTTTTTCCCTCAGTTTTTTCCCCGAGGGCTCTGCCGTTAGTGTTGGGTTCAGCCGTGTTATATGCTGCCCCCTCAGCCCTGTGGTCCATAAGCAGAGCCCTAGCAGTCCGAGTTCTTCCCTCTCCCGCAGCTGCAGTTGTTTTGGGATGCAGCGAGCTCAGAGCACTGAGCTAGGTCTGCATCCTGTGCCCGTTGGGCTCCGTTTCTGCACTTCAACCTTTCCTCCTCCCCTAATCATGTGATTCCCCCACCTTTAGGTAAATTCGGTAGTGGGCCTCCTGGTCTTGCCTGTCTGCTGTGCAGGGAGTTCTCTGTGGAGTTATAGTTGTTCGATTAGTTGTAAATTCCAGGGGAGATTTACAGATGCTCACCTCACACTGCCATTTTGGTGATGTCTCCCTCTTATTTTTAAATAAGTTAGTGAACTATTTTAGATTTCTCCCTCTTAAAGAAAATGTTCTTATGGTCTGTAACTGACATTTTTCCCTTTATGGTTAGCCAATGTAGTTAAATAGAAAAATGTTCTCTTATTGCCTGCTATTTTCTTCTGCCCCTTATTCAGGGTCACGAAATCTGGTATATGTGACCGATTAAGTAATAAGGTATAGAATAAAGCTGTCATTGTGGTTCCGTTAACATCTCAATTTAATTAAAGCATTCTTATTTTTATTAAATATATTCATCTATATATTTATTAATAAAATACATATAACCTAACATTTAGTTAGACCAGCACTGATTTTGGAAGCTGTGCTGTATAGTTGAGAGTCTAACTACTTTCATTCTGAGGAAGCTATTTTAAACTACATTTTGTTTTTACAGGGGTAGACCAACTTTATTCTTATTTATTTATTTTTAAAAGTTATTTTTCAATTACAGTTAATATGCAATATTATGTTAGTTTCAGGTGTACAACATAGTGATTAGACATTTATATACCTGAGAAAGTGACCACCCTGATAATTCTAGTAGTCATCTGGCCCCATACATAGTTATTATGATATTATTGACTATTATATTCCCTATGCTGTACTTTTTTGTATCCCCCATGACAATTTTTATAACATAAAATTTATACTTAATCCCTTTCACCTTTTCCACCCTAATTTACATTTTACATGGAGAAAATGTAACACTTGTAGAGGAAAACAAAAAGATATTATAAAAAATTTGGAGCTGTGCCTCTCCTGTGCTCAGCAGCCCATCTTGGAGACCTGGCAGGGGTTACCACTGAGCTCCAGGCACCTATACACTTTTTAATAAATGTGCCAAGGTTTGTTTCTGACCCTCCTGGACTACTCACCTTTTCCCAGTGGCCTCATTTAGGAATAACAATGTGAAAGTTTTGGCCAGATCTCAGAAAGTATTTATTTAACTGTGTTCTAAATTGGTCCAACCTCCAGGGAAAAAGAAAAAGATGATACGGCCTAGATCTAAGCCAAAGAATAAGTTGGTCTTAAGCCTTGGATCAGAATATCAACTGTACGGAAGCATCTGTATATATTTATAGTAATGCAGCTATGTTTCCCTACTAAAAGAGATAATACTAGATTTAGGAATTAAAATGTAAAGGCAAAGAGTTCTGCAAAGTCAAAGAATATAAAGATAGAGTTTAGTTATTGCAAATAATTTACAAAACCAAGGTTTTCTCTGTCTATTACATTCTTTCCACAGTTCTAGACATATACCAGCTCCAAGTATGCTGTGGTAATGTTGGGATTTTGGGATTATAACAACTGTTCCATTGGTACTTGACTGTAAACTGTTGCCTCACTTGTTCTGTGAATTTGTTCTTTTAATGTCACTTCAGCCAGAGAAAGGTAAATTCAACATTTAAATCAATATTATGATTGCCACAACTAGTAATGTGACTTCAGAATATATAAATGGAGGGAATGATCTAATCCTGTTTGAGTGTACAGATCAGATATAGAGCCCTTCATAAGTTCTGGGTCTCACAATTTAAGAAGTACATGGCCAAACTGCAGTGCATTTGGAGAAAAGAAATTTAGAGGGGCTGAGAAGTATGGAAAATGAGTAACAGTGAAAAGAATGGGGAATATTTAAATTGGTGAATAAAAGACTATTGGAACAAAGGAAGGGTGATGTAGGAAAGATGTTGAGGAAAATTTATCTTCATTGGTTGATGTAAATTTTTTTCTGTTTTCTCACATGAAAGACTGCATGTGAGGTGATGGTTAACTTTTTAGTTTGTTTTTTGTTCCCTTGGTTTGTTTTTTCCCCCCTCACATTAGAGACTGCATGTGAGATGATACTTAGCTTTTTGGTTTGTTCTTTGTTCCCTCACATGAGAGACTACATCTGAGGTGATGGTTAGCTTTTTGTAAATTTTTTATGTTGTTTACAGTTTTATCAGGTGTGCTGGAATGTTACTCATATATGAGTGACAATGATCACCTATTACCAATGAATACAAATTTTGAGGCCGAAGTGTAGGGTAAATATTGAGGAAAATTTGCCTTCATTCGTTGATGTGAGCTTTTGTCTATTAGCTTTTATCTATTCCTGCATGTGAGGTCATTTCTGTGCTGTGATCAGGGGTTGAGTAAATTCCCCCTTTGGTCTCATTCTCCAGAGCAGGGAAGATATGAGATGATGTTGCTTTCTTGGTCTCATTTTCGTTAGCAGGAGAGACATGAGATGAGGTTGCTTTTCTCATGTTTGGTCTCATTCTCTCGAGTAGGGGAGATGTGAGATGAAGCTACTGTTCTGTCTGTGCTGTGAGGTGATGGTTAGCTTAGGGTGAAAAAAATTCTATGATTGGGGTTGAGAGAATTCCCCCTTTGGTCTCATTCTCCCGAGTAGGTGAGATACGAGATGATGTTGCTTTCTGTCTGTTTTGCCCACATCAGCAGATGAAGTGAAGAAGTAGCTAAGTTATATCAGGACGATGTGACAGGCACATCACCAGGCCTTGTTGCTTATCCAGATGAATTGGCCCTTTGGGTGGATGGCCAGCATTCATATCAGTAACTGCTGGAACCTCCCAGAACTGGCCATTCCAGGAAGGGGAGGCAGGAGCAATAAACTTGGCTGTAAGGTACATCTGAGAAAATATATGTCAGACCTCAGTTGACAGTGTAATAATTATTTTGTCATTTGGTCATTTGTCATTGGTGATTTTTCATCATTCTAAAATTTTGAAGATTTCCAGCAACATGCAGCTTACAACACCAGGAGATGTCCTGACTTCCAGCCATGAACCTGATGAGCTCTGGCTGGTTCCAGACCTCTCCAGCGTTGTTCCCTACGGTTAGCCTTCTTGAGACCCTGTTAGCATCAAGAAAACTTGTGTGAAGCTTGCAGCTTACCACATCAGAAGACACCTTGTCTTCTAGCAACAACCACAACAATGCCAACAACAACAGCATTCTTGGGAACTAGCAAGCAGCGGTGTGAGAGACGGCTAAGTTTCTCTCAGCTACTGAACTGGCAAGGCTTTGATTTATGACTTTTCCAGTGCTGTTCTCTCCCAGTTTGGTGAGTTTTTGGTAACTACTGTAATAGTTACTATCCTATAAAGCTTATTACTACTTTTAAATATGCCTTATTAATGTTATTTGTGTATTTGGCCAAGTGATTTTTGATCAATAGTAAACATAGTTGAGGTCTCTTAAACTTATATGTATATGTACTCCTTTGACATGACATTGTTATCAATGTATATAGTTTAGTCTTAACCGCCTTTGCTTTCTGTCATTAGCACATTCTATTCATTGCCTTTGTCTTTTGCTATTGGATATTGCTAACTAAATTGATTAGCTATATTAAATAAATTAATTAATTAACGCCATTCTGGCATGTGTCCCTCCCTTTTCTTTTCACCACTCGTCATTACAGGTGATCATTTAATAAAGCAATTCAATTTGTCCCATTTAATCCCCAAAGTACAGAATTAAATATAATAGTTAAAAGTTACAGGGAAACACATTGTAATTCAATATGGAGAATAATTTTCTAATACAGAAACCTATCCAGTGATGGAACAAGCTGCTCTAGAAGATTATATCATGGATGTTTATCAGATACAGGCTGTGAATGTGGTACAGGGGACTTAAGCATCAGAAGCAAATTTCTTTCAATCCTGAAATTCCATGATATACATCTAAGATGTGTCAAGAAAAGAAATAAACTCTCCAGGTAACTTCAATGACATTAAAACAATGTAACAGGAAATATTAAGCTTGATGAAAACTTCAAATTTTCATCAACACTGACAAAAATAAATTGTATTTTCCAAGGGTCATTGACTGACAGCAGACCAAGGAAGAAAAGGAATTCTGGATTATAGCTTGGTCAGCAAAGACCCAAAGTTATGTTGAGATTACAAATAGTCCAACTCCATTAATTGAAGAAATTGACATTTTTCCTGGAAAAAAAAAAGTGTGTGAAGTTATTTCACTCTTTAAGCTAAGATTTGAGTGGCTCCTTAGTTTGACCAAAGATGGTTCTGCAAGGATTGTGTAGGTGGTTCTGGCGATTTCTGGGCTGAGCAAGGAACAAAGATATAACCACTAGATGGCAGTAGCACACATAGGTTTTATTTGGTGACACTGCTTTGATAGATTTGCATGAAGGGGATGACGTTTCCTACATGCTTGGCTAATTTAACTTTGTAGCAAGGTAAGTTGTCATTGGTTAGAGACAACTGAAGATAGGAGAGGGGAGAACATAGAGTACTGGGTTGTAACTCAGAGGAACTAGGGCCAGATCCAAACTTTATAACAGTTGTGCCAGGGTGGTAAATCACTTAATCTTTGTGTGCTTAGATTCCCACCTGTAATATAGGATTAAAACTCTTGTTCTCCCCCACATAATACTATCATTGTGAGAACCTCATGAGTTCGGAAAACTCTGAAGTTTTGGACCTTTGGTGAATTGCTGACGTGGTTTCAGTGTAGCTTCAGGAAGCCGACAAATACGTCAGTGATTCTTGTCCCATTCTGCTAGAATAAAGCAGTGATTTTTTCACCAAACAAGTAAATATATTACTTTCATCAGGCAGAATGAATTTATTATGAAAAATGCAGATTTAATTCTAGAAAACATTTTTGTGTATACTTTTTTAGGGGTTGCCTTGTGTTGGGAGGACTAACAAATATTAGAACTGTTTTTCAATGAATATATTGTTTCTATGTGTTTTCTAATATGTTATCCCATTGAGATTTGGTTTCTTCACGTGTCATTTTTAGTGCGGAAAGTAGGCTTGAAATGAGCATTGCCTGCAGACTGCCCTCCGGTGATGTGGTAGCACCCAGGCCCCGTCTGGGAGTTGTTCCTGCATGGCCCAATCTCTCTTTCACAGCCTCAAATCCTTTCTCTTGCACGGCTTTCCTTAGCTTTTTCCGGAGTTGCTCACAGAAGGCATCCCACTCAACTCTCTCTTGGGATAAATCAAAATAGTCCTCCTTCTGCAGCCACCAGGCAAGGTGGCGGTAGCTGGGCAGCTGCTGCTGATCAATAGGTTCCAGAAAAAGCAGCGGAAGTCCCAGGTTTGGCTACCAAGTGGTAGGTGGCAAGCCTTAATTCTAGGTTGCACCAGGAGCTTCCCAGGACCTGGGAGGTGAGTACACAGAGGGTGCCTGTGCTGCTCTCCGTGCTGGTAGCCATAGCATCCTTTCTATCCTGCCCAACTCCAACGACCCTCTCAGGCAGGCATAGCCTTAAACCCTCGCCATCTAGAAGAGGCTTGACCAAGGTGGGAACCAGTTCTTCCAGTACCCAGGCTCGGTCCTGCCCTCAATAGGATACAAAGACATCATCATGGAACTGGCTTCTGGGGCGATGCCCACCCAATTTCCACCACCAGACAGGAAATGGGGTCTGGAGGTGGTGACGCCAGGGCCGTTTAGGACAGTCAAGCAATGCAAGGAAGGTCAGCAGGAACACCAGAGTGAAGCTTGTTAGAAAGCCCTGAAACTCAGGATCATGTGGGCAGTGACCAGAAAGGAAGAAGAGCTATGGCGTCTTGAAGTAATCCCAGGCTTTGGCCTTGCAGACGGAATTCTCCAGCACATACAGAGAGGTGTTTGGGGACTGTGTTACCCAAGGCCCCACCCAAGAGCTTCACACTAGCTGATGAAGGTGATATCTGAGAAATAAGCATATTGAGGCATCTGGGGAATTAGTCCCTGGAGGTCGCTGTCCAGCCCCAGGGCCCATTTGGAGTTGTGCAGCAGCAGCTGAAGGAGACAGAAAGGCTCCTGAGGTTCAGGTCTCTCATTGCCAGCACCTATAACTGAGGCAGCTACTTCAGTAACATCTCCAGCTTCACTGATCTTGGCTCGCAGAGGAAGTCCAAATCCCCCAGCTCCAGCACTCACAGCCTGGGCATCCCAAACAGATGCAGATTTTCTGTACCCTCAGGATCAGACCAGAAAAGTTCAAGTGCTCCAGGAGAGGAAGCTGCGGGAAGACTCTCCAGTATTGATGCCTAAAGAAGATGTAGGGGTTGCAGCCTCACTAGAGAAGATGCAGGGAAGGGAAATGGACTGTGGTGTTGTCCAGATACAGCAACATATAGGTAGTTTGTAAGGTAAGGTTCTCCAAGAACAAGAAGTGTTCTCCACTGGGAACCCTAAACACTGGGAGTGGCTGCCTAAACATGGAAGTGGCTGCCCGTACTTCCGGGCAGGGAGGATAGATCTCCCATGTCTTGGAAGAACCCAGTAGCAGATGACTCAGATTCTGGGGACCCTGGAGCTGTCTGCCTGTGATACACTCTAAATGGGTGCCCAGGAGGTTCAGTGAGGTGAGGGCAGGAAGAGAGGAGAGCCAACTTGGCTGTAGCATCTTAATTTGGTTCCAACACAGTCTAGGGTCTTTAGCCACCTCAGTCCCTCCAGGCTCATACTGAATAAGTTGGAGATATTACCACTCAGCCGGAGCTCTGGAGTTGAGGAAGAGAGGAGAACGCCTTGCAGGGCAGAATGCATGGTTCATTGTGGGACAAAGCTAGCACTCTCAGATTTGAGCTGACCAGCCTTTCTGGGACACCAAGGTTGGGCCCAGCTTATTTTCTGACAGATTGAACCACTGAAGCTGGGGCAGGGCACTCAGGAAACTGGAGAGAAGTAACTGGTGCATTGGCGGGAAGGCTGAGGAGTTCCAAGGAACTGCAGCTTAGGAGATCCCCATCCTGTAAGTTCTGGATTTGGTTCCTTCCAAGGTTAAGTGCACGAAGCTCAAAGTAGCCAGTCATTCCCAGGCAGTGTTTCTGAACGTGTTCCTACAAGGGAGAGGCAGTCCAAGTGGAGCAGCTCTGAGCTTAGGAGGTCTAATGCACTAGTGGGGTGTCATCCAATCTCAGGGAATGAAGCTGGAAGCCATCAAGAGCTTGGCCTACTCAGCTGCAGGTTGGCAGACAGATCCAGCACCTCTAGGAAAGGGGCCCAAGGGCTGGGGCTGGTTGTAGGAGAGGAATCAGGGACAAGTTTTGGGAAGAGTCCTTGCAGTTCCTGTAGCTCTTTCAGACAGCTGCATGTCAGGGGTAGACAGCTAAGGCTGATGGGCAATGGGATGTTCTGGCTATAATTCAGGCAGTGTCCATGGAAGGAAAGGGTGTTGAGGAATCTGAGGGGCTCCAGGGTATCTGGAGAGAGAAACAGACTCCAACAACAGGGCGCATGATGCTTAAAGGAAAGGTGCTGCAGCTGGTCCAATCCTTGAAATGTTCCAGATGTAATTCTTATAATGCCCAGCTGCAGTCTCAGAAGCTGTAGTGTGGGGAAACTTTCAAAGGCATCAGCTGGTAGGATAGGAACTGTGCCCTGGACTCAGTGCCTCTATACCCCGGCACTGCTCTTCGGGTCTGAAGCAGGTCTTTAACATTGGAGCATGATACAAAAAGGTGCAGTCCTGGGGCCCAGGAACAGAAGGGGACATAAGAGGAGATGGCAGGCAATAGGGAGCTGTCTGCTATGGTGCAATTGGGAGCAGTCCAGGCCAGTTCATCAAGCCAAGGCTCATCATGGTCAGCAGTAAGAGAGAGAGGAGAGCGAAAGAGAACAGAGGTCTTTCCAGCCTTGTTCCTGCTTCTAGGGAAAGAGGGGAAAGAGGAGGAGTGTCAAATCCTGCAAAAGCCAACAATCTCAGACCTGGGCCCTCTGATACACACAACACACAATATGATCTGGGACTTACTAGAGAAACTGCTCTGTGATTACAATATGTCAAAGGCATTTTGTCAAGTAGGGAACTCAAGTTATGTGCTCAGATAGCCTCCCTGCAGAGAGAAAACCAGTAGAGGAAGAAACAGAGAGAGACCAACGAGAAGAACCTGCAACTTGCAAGAGATCTCAGCAGAGAAATGGTGACATTTTCCAAGTCTTCTGCTGGGGATGATTAGCTGTTTTCTAATTTCTTTGAAGGGGAGCCCTTAGCTATGAATGGGCTACTTCCAAAACCAGGCAGCAATTTACATAGTACAAAGTAGATTAGAGGAGAAACAAATGGTATTGATGCAAAAATAATAAGACCTGAACAGACACTTTTATTTGATCCTTAGCCATGTGATATACATGGGCTCAATATTCTTATTTTACTTATGAAGCAATTGAATGTCAAAGAATTTAAGTGACTTGCCTGAGGTCATAGAAGTAAAAGCTGCAGAATTTCAACTACAGTCCAGGTGGTCTTTCCAATACAGAAGTCCTCATGCAAGACTAAAGAAACATTTTTTAAAGGATTTTTTTGGCTTTAATATATTCTTTGATTTTTCAATTGTAGTTGACATACAATATTATATTAGTCTTAGGTGTACAACATAGTGATTAGACATTTTTTATTTAACTGACGAGGTGATCACCCCAATAAATCTAGTACCCATCTGACACCATACAGTTATTACAATATTATTGACTGTACTCCTTATGTTATAGTTTACATCCCCATGACTATTTTGTAACTACCAATTTGTACTTCTTAATTTTTTCTACTTTTCCACCCATCCCCCTAACTTCCTTCCCATCTGGCAACACTCAAAATGTTCTCTGTCTCTATAGTTTATTTCTGTTTTCTTTGTTTATTCATCTTGTTCTTTAGATTCCACATGTAAATAAAATCAAACAGCATTTGTCTGTCTGATTTATTCCACTCAGGCCCCTCTAGGTCCATCCATGTTGTTGCAGATGGCAAGATGTCATTCTTTTTCATGGTTGGGTAATATTCCATTGTACATATGTACCACCACTTCTCTATCCATTCATTCATTGATGGACATCCAGGTTGTCTCCATATCTTGACTATTGTAAATAATGCTGCAATGAATATATAGATGCACATGTCACTTGGGAGTAGTACTTGGGTTTCTTCAGATAAATAACCAGAAGTGGGATTATTGAGTACTTCTTTGTCTCTTGTTATAGCCTTTGTTTTAAAGTCTCTTTTGTTTGGTATAAATATCGCAACCCCAGGTTTTTTTGAAATCCATTTTCATGAAATACCTTTTCCATCCCTTTACTTTCAGTTTCTGTGTGTCTTTTGATCTGAAGTGAGTCTCTTGTAGATAGCACACATATATGTAAGGGTTTCGTTTTCTTATCCATTCAGCCACCCTAGGTCTTTCGATTGAAGCATTTAATCCATTTACATCGAAAGTAATTACTCGAAGATATGTAGTTATTGCCATTTTATTATTCATATTTTTTATCTTTTTTCTTTTTCCTCCTCCTTCTCCTTCTCCTCTTCCTCCTTTTCCTGCTCTACTTCCTCTTCCTCCTCCTCCTCTTCATTTTTCTTCTTCTAAGAAATCCCTCTGACATTTCTTGTAATACTGGTTTGGTGATGATGAACTCCTTTAGCTTTTTTTTTTGTCTGAGAAGCTCTTTATGTGTCCTTTGGTTCTAAATGATACCTTTGCTGGGTAGAGTAATCTTGGTTGTTTGTTCTTGCTTTTCATCACTTTGAATACTTGGGCAAGTCCCTTTTAGCCTGCAAAGTTTCTGTTGAGATAACCACTGACAGTCTTATAGGAGCTCCTTTTTAGTAACTAACTGCTTTGCTCTTGCAGCTTTTTAAGATTCTCTGTCTTTAAATATAGGCATTTTAATTAATGTGTCTTTTTTTGTTTTGTTAATGAGGTTTTATTGGAAAACAACCATACCCATTTATATACACATTCTTTATGTCTGTTTTCATGATACAGAGTTAACTAATTGTGACAGAGACCTTACATACTGTAAAGCCTATTTATTATTAGGTCCTTTAGAAAACAAAAAAAACAAAAACATTTTCTGACCCCTCTGTTATATCATTGATTTGTTCCTCTTTTTATTTTAATTAAAATTTATTGAGGGTGACAATGGTAAATAAAATCACATAGGTTTCAAGTGTACAATTCTGTAATATGTCATCTATATATCACATTATGTGTTCACCAACCAGAGACAGTTCCCCTTCCATCACCATATATTTGACCTCCTTTACCCTCTTCTACTTTCCCTCTCCCCCTTACCCTCTGGTAATCACTGAACTATTGTCTGTGTCTATGAGTTTTTGTTTCTTTATTTGTTTGTCTTGTTCTTTTGTTGCCTTCAGTTTTATATCTCACATATGAGTGAAGTCACGTGGTTCTTGACTTTTTCTAACTTATTTTGCTTAGCATAATAATCTCAAGATTCATCCATTTTGTTGCAAATGGCACTATTTCATCTTTTCTTATGGCAGAGTAGTATTCCATTGTGTGTATATACCACATCTTCTTTTTATTTGTTTATTTATTTTTAATTAAATTTATTGGGGTGACAATTGTTAGTAAATTTACATAGATTTCAGGTGTACAATTCTGTATTACATCATCTATAAATCCCATTGTGTGTTCACCACCCAGAGTCAGTTCTCCTTCCATCACCATATATTTGATCCCCCTTACCCTCATCTCCCACCTCCTACCCCCCTTACCCTCTGGTAACCACTAAATTATTGTCTGTGTCTATGAGTTTTTCTTTCTCATTTGTTTGTCTTGTTCTTTTGTTGTTTTTGGTTTATATACCACATATCAGTGAAATCGTAGGGTTCTCTGCTTTTTCTGTCTGACTTATTTCACTTAGCATTATACTCTCAAGATCCATCCATGTTGTCACAAATGCTCCTGTATCATCTTTCCTTAACGCCGAATAGTATTCCATTGATACCACATCTTCTTTATCCCATCATCTATTGAAGAACACTTTTGTTGTTTCCATGTCTTGGCCACTGTAAATAAAGCTGCAATGGACACCGGAGCACATACATCTTTATGAATAAATGTTTTCAGATTTTTGGGGTAGATTCCCAGAAAAGGGATTGATTGGGCATGTGGTAATTCTATTTTCTATTTTTTTGAGGAACCTCCACACTGCCTTCCATAGTGGCTGCACCAGTCTGCATTCCGACCAACAGTGTATGAGGGTTCCTTTTCTCCACAGCCTCGCAAACACTTGTTATTATTAGTCTTGATGATAGCCATTCTAACTGGTGTGAAGTGATATCTTATTGTGGTTTTTATTTGCATTTCTCTGATGATTAGTGATGTTGAGCATTTTTTCATATGTCTATTGGCCATTTCTATGTCCTCTTTGGAGAAATGTCTCTTCAGGTCCTCTGCCCAGTTTTTAATTGGGTTGTTTGTTTTTTAATTGTTGTGTTATATGAGTTCCTTACATATTTTGGATATTAGCCCCTTATTGGAGGTGTTGTTTGCAAAAATATTCTCCCATTCAGTTGGTTGCCTTTTTATTTTGTTGACGATTCTTTTGCTGTGTAGAAACTTTTTAGTTTGATATAGCCTCATTCATTTATTTTAGCTTTTACTTCCCTTGTCTTTGAGGTCAACTTTATAAAGTCCTCTTTGAACCCAAGGTCCATAAGTTTAGTACTTATGTTTCTTCCATGCAGTTTATTTTTTCAGGTCTTACATTTAGGTCTTTGATCCATTTTGAATTAATTTTGGTACATGGTGACAGATAGCAGTCTAGTTTCATTCTTCTGCACGTGGCTTTCCGATTCTCCCAGCACCATTTTTTGAAGAGGTTTTCTTTTTTATCTTTGGTTATTTTCCAGCTCTGTTCCCTGAAAATCTAATGGTGGTATATCAACAATTCTAGAAAATATTTCTTAGGTAAAAATTAATTGATTGGTAAATGTTTTGTCTGGAGTAAGATGACGAATGACTTATGAATTCTTGGTGAGAGGTGATAAATTTGGGCTTTCCTGAGGGCAATAATTCCAGTGGCTGTACATGTCTCTAGCAGGAATCCTGAAAGCTAAGCTGATAGAGTTGTGACAGGAGTTATCGATTCCTATGGGGCATGAATCTTCTAAACCAAGGTGGATCCTACACCCACCTATGAATGTCTCATCTTTTCCCCTGAGCTGTCACTTTGCAGGAGAAGGGAAAAGTCTAACAACTGGACTGCCATGAGAATTCCTTCTGTGAAAGAGAAATGACTGATATTATTCTGGTGTTAGGCTGTACTTCCTGTCTTTATCCTAAATGAATCCAAGTATAAATGTGACCTTTTAATATCATGTTAAAATATTGTTTAGAAAGTCCATTTTAAAGTCATCTAGCTATAGGGGTATGTAATTTTGTTTAACTTAGTATTTACTATTTATGGGCTCTCAAACATCATACAATTACATAAGAAGATGTAATAAAAAACTGCTAAATTGTGTTATTTATTTTTCAGTGTGGTAGAAAAGATAATCCCAAAGTTTAAGGTTGTATTCCCTTTAGGACATTAACTACTGGCTTACATATAACTTAAAATTTTTATTTCAGTGTTCTTTTTTATACTCTGCTTATATAAAGTCATATTTTTGTATTCCCTTTTGAATTGGCTTTGTCATCCTACTGTCTCTCATGAAAGAGTTAAATGCAGGTTTTGACATTGTTCATCATCTATTTGTTTGAGAATTGTGTTTAATAACATTTTAAAAATTATGCTTTGACAGCAACAATTTATAAAAAATATTCAATTATCAATGACAACAGTTGTGTTTTCTATATAAGACCCATTCACAGGCACCAATTAGGTAAGTTGCTTGAGGTGTCACCAAGAGATTCAGGTGTTGTATTAAGGCTCTATAATACCTTGAAGGAAGTGTTTCCATTTCTCCAGTGATAACTTGGTATTTATCATTCAGCCTGACCCACTCCAGGAAGTTAGAAGCTAATGAGAATTGCTTTGCTCAGATACAGTCTGATACATGGAAAATTGGTGTGATATGCAGTTTCAAATTCATCCATCCAAGGTAGGCAAAAGGGGTGGGTTGTGTTATGAAATGAAGTCTGACTGTTTCAGGACATGCAAGGCCTAAGGTCAGCTTTCCAACAAGTACCGAGATTCAGACAACTCAAACAACAGCAACCCAGGGAATCCCAGCGTTCATTAGGCTGAGCAGTAAGGACTGCAAAAGCCTCAGACACAGCTAGAGCCCTGGGGACGAGATATTTTTCCAATCTATACAGTCAGTCCTCAATTAGGGCTTGATTTATAAGGTAACAGGGCACAGACGGGGCAACTGTGATGGTCATCTGAGAATTTTTTATTTTGCTGGACCTGAAATTATGAAGAAGTGACTTGTGGGATGAATAGCAGGGAAACATATTCCTTCCTCAAACCCACATAGCTCTTGACAAGCAATAATGTAAGTTTTTTGGATATATTTATTCAAAGCTCCATTCATCTCTCTTGCTCCTCTTTCTGTCTCTGAAACCATTTTTATACCTTCTTTTGTCTGTAATTTTTTCTGTATATACTCTAACATTCATCATTTTTAAATTTAAGAAACCATTGTAATTTTGTTGTTTGAGGTTTATACACTTAGAAACATTCACAGAACAATGTAATTTCCTTAGCATCAGGGAATTCTAGGACTGTTGGCATCTTGGAAGGTGGTTACAAGGTTTGGATAAGATAGGATCAACTTTATATAACAGAAGGCACTGGATTCATGCATTGTTGTCTTAAGACTACCTGGTTCTATCACAGTCCCTCTTATATCCAATTTTCCATTTGTTAAATTATTTCAATTGCTTTTTGCTAAATCTTCTTCACTTCCACCAAATGCAATTTAAAGTGCAATATTTCAAACAAAGCAAATATGTTTAGAACAGAAAGATTATGCGTTTCTCAATGGGAAATACCCTGATGGGCACCATCTCCAGTGAATGGTGTCTATTTCTTGGTATTTCAGAAAAAATTAGAAAACACACCAGATATCTTCAAAAGGAGTTTACACGGCACTTAATCTCCAACTATAAAATGTCCATCATTGTTGTTTCTCCTTTTGTGAATGCTGTTAGTTCAACATAGACAAAAATAAATAGACAAAATAGCAAAACAAAGTATAGTCTATTTGAAAAAAATCCACAACAACTCTCATGAGGAAAATTTTACTCCCTTTCTTAGGATTTTCTACACACATCTCTCTGGTTCCCTGCTTAGAAAAACTAGAGAGTAGTTGCCCCACTATCCACAAATAGCCCTTGATTATTTAAAGAGTTTGATTTTATCATCTTCCCTTCATGCTGCATTGGATCTTTCCATAAAGATTTTCATATCCTGACTTTATAACCTGGTGAAGAGAGCGGTCACATATGTAGTATGAAAGGGACATTCAAATGTTTCTGGCCTCAAAATCTCTCTCCTGTTTGCTTATCTTGAAATATTGTATAGAGGGAAATTTCTTGGTATCAAGAAATTTTCCTTTTGAAATTCAGCATTTTTCTTCATTGCCTATGTAAATCCTTGACACCTAACATGAATAACTACCAGATAACTTTTTCTGAATGATTCGAGAGAACCAAGTACAACATGGAGTAGGTAACTGGGAATGAGGACAGAAAAATACAAATTTTGTCTCATTTCATATCTCCTAGAGCTAGTTCTAGATTGAGGCTATCCTAATTTGGATAGACAGCATCTGCTAATTCTTAATCACATTAATGGAAAAGAATGTATCAATGTTTCCTGAGTTTTTATTTGTGTTTCAAGATTTCCCACCCAATGCTGGGGGTGAACGCAAGTGTAAAACAGGAGAAATGTATAAAACAACACCTTTGTGTATCTCTTATTTATCTTTTTTTTTTTTTTTTTTTTAAATTAATTTTATTGGGGTGACAATTGTTAGTAAATTTACATAGATTTCAGGTGTACAATTCTGTATTACATCGTCTATAAATCCCATTGTGTGTTCACCACCCAGAGTCAGTTCTCCTTCCATCACCATACATCCGATCCCCTTTACCCTCATCACCCACCCCCCACCCCCCTACCCTCTGATAACCACTAAATTATTGTCTGTGTCTATGAGTTTTTGTTTCTCATTTGTTTGTCTTGTTCTTTTTGGTTTATATACCACATATCAGTGAAATCATAGGGTTCTCTGCTTTTTCTGTCTGACTTATTTCACTTAGCATTATTCTCTCGAGATCCATCCATGTTGTCACAAATGCTCCTATATCATCTTTCCTTAACGCCGAATAGTATTCCATTGTGTATATGTACCACAACTTCTTTATCCATTCATCTATCGAAGGACATTTTGGTTGTTTCCATGTCTTGGCCACCGTAAACAAAGCTGCAATGAACATTGGCGTACACGTGTCTCTATAGAGAAATGCTTTTATATTTTTGGGGTAGATACCCAGGAGAGCGATTGCTGGGTCATATGGTAATTCTATTCGTAATTTCTTGAGGAACCTCCACACTGCCTTCCATAGCGGCTGCACCAGTCTGCATTCCCACCAACAGTGTATGAGAGTTCCTTTTTCTCCACAGCCTCTCCAACACTTGTTACTATTTGTTTTGTTGATGAAAGCCATTCTGACTGGGGTGAGGTGATATCTCATTGTGGTTTTCATTTGCATTTCTCTGATGATTAGCGATGTTGAGCATTTTTTCATATGTCTATTTGCCATTTGTATATCCTCTTTGGAGAAATGTCTCTTCAGGTCCTCTGCCCATTTTTCAATTGGGTTGTTTGTTTTTTTGTTGTTGAGTTTCATGAGTTCCTTGTATATTTTGGATATTAGCCCCTTATCAGAGGAACTGTTTGCGAAAATCTTCTCCCATTCAGTTGGTTGCCTCATTATTTTGTCAATAGTTTCTTTTGCTGTGCAGAAGCTTTTCAGTTTCATATAATCCCATTTGTTTATTTTAGTTTTTACTTCCATTGCCTTTGGAGTCAAATTCATAAAATGCTCTTTGAACCCAAGGTCCATAAGTTTGGTACCTATGTTTTCTTCAATGCAGTTTATTGTGTCAGGTCTTATACTTAAGTCTTTGATCCATTTTGAATTAATTTTGGTACATGGTGACAGATAGCAGTCCAGTTTCATTCTTTAGCACGTAGCTATCCAATTCTGCCAGCACCATTTATTGAAGAGGCTGTCTTTCCTCCATTGTATGTTTTTAGCTTCTTTGTCAAAAATTATCTGTCCATATTTATGTGGTTTTATTTCTGGGTTCTCAATTCTATTCCATTGGTCTATATGTCTGTTTTTCCGCCAATACCAAGCTGTTTTGATTATTGTAGCCCTGTAGTACAAGGGAAAATCAGGGAGTGTGATACCTCCAGTATTGTTCTTTTTTTTTAATATTGCTTTGGCTATTCGGGGTCTTTTGTGGTTCCAAACAAATCTGATGATTTTGTGTTCTATTTCTTTAAAAAATGCCATTGGGATTTTAATGGGGATTGCATTAAATCTGTATATGGCTTTGGGTAATATGGCCATTTTAACTATGTTGATTCTTCCAATCCATGAGCACGGAATGTCTTTCCATTTCTTTGTGTCTTCTTCAATTTCTTTCAAAAATGTCTTATAGTTTTCAGCATATAAATCCTTCACATCCTTGGTTAAGTTTATTCCTAGGTATTTTATTCTTTTTGCTGCAATTGCAAAAGGAATTGTTTTTTCTATCTCTTTTTCTGAGATTTCATTGTTGGTATATAGGAAAGCAATGGACTTTTGTACGTTGATTTTGTAGCCAGCAACTTTACTATATTCATTGATTGTTTCTAATAGCTTTTTGGTGGAGTCTTTAGGGTTTTCTATATATAGCATCATGTCATCTGCAAAGAGTGACAATTTAACTTCTTCATTCCCAATTTGGATGCCTTTTATTTCTTTCTCTTGCCTGATAGCTCTGGCGAGGACTTCCAACACTATGTTGAAAAGCAGAGGTGATAGGGTACAACCTTGTCGTGTTCCTGAACGTAGAGCAAAGGGCTTCAGCTTTTCACCATTAATTATGAGATTAGCTGAGGGCTTGTCGTATATGGCCTTTATTATGTTGAGGTATTTTCCTTCTATACCAATTTTAGTAAGTGTTTTAATCATAAATGGATGTTGTATCTTATCAAATGCTTTTTCTGCATCAATTGATAGAATCATATGATTTTTGTCCTTTATTTTGTTTATGTGATGTATCACATTGATGGATTTGCGAATGTTGAACCATCCTTGTGCCCCGGGGATGAACCCCACTTGGTCGTGATGAATAATCTTTTTAATGCATTGTTGTATTCGATTTGCTAGAATTTTGTTTAGGATTTTAGCATCTGTATTCATCAGAGATATAGGTCTGTAGTTTTCTTTTTTTGTGTTGTCCTTACCAGGTTTTGGTATCAGGGTAATGTTGGCCTCATAAAATGAGTTAGGGAGTACTGACTCTTCTTCAATTTTTTGGAAGAGTTTGAGCAGGATTGGTATTAGATCCTCTTTGAAGGTTTGGTAGAATTCACTGGTGAAGCCATCTGGTCCAGGACTTTTGATTTTGGGAAGGTTTTTGATGACTGATTCAATTTCGTTACTGGTGATCGGCCTGTTAAGATTTTCCAGTTCTTCATGATTCAACCTTGGAAGGCTATATGTTTCTAAGAACTTGTCCATTTCTTCTAAGTTATTAAATTTGGTGGCATATAGTCCTTCATAGTATTCTTGGATAATCCTTTGTATTTCTGTGGTGTCTGTGATAACTTCCCCTTTTTCATTTCTGATTTTGTTAATTAGTGTCTTCTCTCTTTTTATCTTAGTGAGTCTAGCCAAGGGTTTGTCGATTTTGTTAATCTTTTCAAAGAACCAGCTTTTTGTCACATTAATTTTTTCTATTGTCTTTTTGTTCTCTATTTCATTTAGTTCTGCTCTGATTTTTGTTATTTCCTTTCTTCTGCTGACCTTGGGTTTCGCTTGTTCTTCTTTTTCTAGTTTTTTAAGGTGTAACATGAGGTTATTTATTTGGGATTTTTCTTGTTTCTTGAGATAGGCCTGTAATGATATAAATTTCCCTCTTAAAACTGCTTTCGCGGCATCCCTCTTTTATTTATCTTAAGTGTACCTCTGGCTGCTGAAAAGTCCAACAACAGTATAATTCTGATTTCTCTTATTATCCTTTCCTACAAAATGAGTCATGGTGAACCTCTTTTGTACATGCTGTAATGATACAAATCATTGCCCTTGGTCTATTCTTTTGGTAATTTTTAGTGTATTTCAGGCACGTCTTACTCATCCTGAGTTTGATGCTTCCCTAAATTTTAAAGGTAAATATTTTAAATTCCACATATAAGTGAGATCATATGGTATTTTTCTTTTTCAGCTGACTTATTTCACTTGACATAATATCCTCTAGGTCCATCCATGTTGTTGCAAATGGTAAGATTTCATTCTTTTTTTAGAGCAGAATAATACTCCATTGTATAAATGTGCCACAATTTCTTCATCCAATCGTCTATTGGTGGGCAGTTTTGTTGTTCCCATAGCTTGACTATTGTGAATAGCACTACAATAAACATAGGAGTGAATATGTATTTTTTGAATTAGTGTTTTGGATTTCTTTGGGGAATACAGTATGGGGAATATAATCTACAATGTTGTAAAGATCATGTAGGGAGCCAGATGTGTACTGGACTTATCAGGGGGGTCACTTCATAGACTGTGTAGACGCCTGACCACTCTTCTGTACACCTGAAGCTCAAGTAGAATAATATTGTATGTCAATTATAATTATATACATATAATTATATATATGTATATATATACATATATATGTATATATATAATTTATTTATTTATAATTAAAATATATAATTTATATATATATATATATATATATATATATATATATATATAGTGTATACAAGTGCACAATTTGGTCAATGTTGCCAAGCAGTAGTTCGCCGTAATCAGAAGTGTCCGGACGCTGATGGTAACCACTTTGAACACCTCTTGTAATTGCAGAAGTCACATTTGACTTGTATTCATCTTTTGTTATTGATATATATTATTACAATTTTAATAGTTTTTTCCTTTCTTAAAATGTGTATAAATTTTTTTGGCAACCTTGGTATAATAGTCACGGGAGGTAATGTACAGCATATGGAATACAGCCAGTGGTACTGTAACGCTACGATGAGAGAAGTATTAGACTTGGGGGGTGTTATCACTTTGTGAGGGGTGTTGTTTTGTATGCCTGAAACTAATACAATAAAAGAAATTTTTTAAAGAAACAAAAATAAAGGTAAAGGTTTTATTTCTTCTTATCCAATTTCTACAAACTTCCAAACCTCTGTCACCTGGGATAAAAAATAAAGACAAAGAGCATGAGCTTCTTTTCAATCCTTCCTAAATAATTTGTTTTCTAACATATACATTTATAACTACTAACCTTAGTACAATATAGCAATTCACAGCAATATATAGTCTTCCTTCAATTTGATAAATTATTATGCAGTAACCATTGTGGTGTGAGTACAAAGATAAATAAGAAATATTCCCTTACTTTGAGGGATTTAGTCATTTTTTTGTGTGTACATGTATATTGTTCATAGTATACTACGGATTCTCAAAATAACTTTGGAGATATTAGTATCCCTATATTAGATTGAATAAACAAAGAATAAAACTCATGTTTAATAGCTTGCTTGAAGTTACTTCGTTTGTGAGTGGTAGAGCTGGGCATTGGATCCAGATGCTTCATTCCAGAACTCTTTAAAGAATGTAATTCTCTCTATTAAAAATTGAAATGATTCTCATGTTCTCATCACCTTATGTCAGGTCATTGTCTCCTTTTCTAGTTTGTTGTAAATGAAATTTACAAGCATTACAGGAATAAAGAGTTGGAAGACATACAAAGTGATGTTCCTTGTTCTATTTATATAAGAACATCCATTTCTTACCTCACAGAACTTGCTTAAGTATTTTTTTAACCTTGGAAAATGATTCTATGAACACCAGGTCAAAATCTGATGACTCTTTTTTTTTTTTTTTTTTGCTTTTGTCTAATTTAAATCTCTCTTTTTTTTTAAATGTATTGGGGTGACATTTGTTAGTAAAATTACATAGATTTCAGGTGTACAATTCTGTATTACATCATCTATAAATCCCATTGTGTGTTCACCACCCAGAGTCAGTTCTCCTTCCATCACCATATATTTGATCCCCCTTACCCTCATCTTTCACCCCCCACACCCCCTTCCCTCTGATAACCACTAAACTATTGTCTGTGTCTATGAGTTTTTGTTTCTCATTTGTTTGTCTTGTTCTTTTGTTGTTTTTGGTTTATAAACCACATATCAGTGAAATCATATGGTTCTCTGCTTCTTCTGTCTGACTTATTTCACTTAGCATTATATGCTCACGATCCATCCATGTTGTCTCAAATGTTCCTATATCATCTTTTCTTACCGCCGAATAGTATTCCATTGTGTATATATACCACAACTTCTTTATCCATTCATCTATCGAAGGACATTTTAGTTGTTTCCATGTCTTGGCCACGGTAAACAAAGCTGCAATGAACATTGGAGCACATGTGTCTTTATGGGTAAATGTTTTCAGATTTTTTGGGTAGATACCCAGAAGAGGGATTGCTGGGTCATATGGTAATTCTATTCATAATTTTTTGGGGAACCTCCACACTGCCTTCCATAACAGCTGCACCACTCTGCATTCTCACCAACAGTGTATGAGGGTTCCTTTTTCTCCACAGCCTCTCCAACACTTGTTACTATTTGTCTTGTTGATGATAGCCATTCTGACTGGGTGAGGTGATATCTCATTGTGGTTTTTATTTGCATTTCTCTGATGATTAATGATGTTGAGCAGTTTTTGATATGTCTATTTGCCATTTGTAAGTCCTCTTTGGAGAAATGTCTCTTCAGGTCCTCAATTGGGTTGTTTTTTTGTTGTTGTTGAGTTTTATGAGTTCCTTGTATGTGTTGGATATTAGCCCCTTGTTGGAGGCATTGTTTGCAAAAATCTTCTCCCATTCAGTTGGTTGCCTCTTTATTTTGTCGATGGTTTCTTTTGCTGTGCAGAAGCTTTTAAGTTTCATATAGTCCCATTTATTTATTTTAGCTTTTACTTCCATTGCCTCTGGAGTCAAATTCAAAAAATGCTCTTTGAACCCAAGGTCCATAAGTTTAGTACCTATGTTTCCTTCTATGCAGTTTATTGTGTCAGGTCTTAGGCTTAAGTGTGTGATCCATTTGGAATTAATTTTGGTACATGGTGACAGATAACAGTCCAGTTTCATTCTTTTGCATGTGGCTATCCAATTCTCCCAGCACCATTTATTGAAGAGGCTGTCTTTCCTCCATTGTATGTTTTTAGCTTCTTTGTCAAAAATTACCTGTCCATGTTTATGTGGTTTTATTTCTGGGTTCTCAATTCTATTCCATTGGTCTATGTGTCTGTTTTTCTGCCAATACCATGCTGTTTTGATTATTGTAGCCCTGTAGTACAAGCTAAAGTCAAGGAGTGCGATACCTCCATTATTGTTCTTTTTTCTTACGATTGCTTTGGCTATTCGGGGTCTTTTGTGGTTCCAAACAAATCTGATGATTTTTTGTTCTATTTCTTTAAAAAATGCCATTGGGATTTTCATGGGGATTGCATTAAATCTGTAGATTGCTTTGAGTAACATGGCCATTTTAACTATGTTGATTCTTCCAATCCATGAGCACGGAATGTCTTTCCATTTCTTTGTGTCTTCTTCAATTTCTTTCAAAAATGTCTTACAGTTTTCAGCATATAGATCTTTCACGTCCTTGTTTAAGTTTATTCCTTAGTATTTTATTCTTTTTGCTGCAATTGTAAAAGGAATTTTTTTTGTATTTCTTTTTCTGAGATTTCATTGTTGGTATATAGGAAAGCAATGGACTTTTGTACGTTGATTTTTGTAGCCAGCAACTTGACTGTCTTCGTTGATTGTTTCTAATAGGTTTTTGGTGGAGTATTTAGGGTTTTCTATATATAGCATCATGTCATCTGCAAAGAGTGACAATTTAACTTCTTCATTCCTAATTTGGATGCCTTTTATTTCTTTCTCTTGCCTGATGGCTCTGGCAAGGACTTCTAACACTATGTTGAAAAGCAGAGGTGATGGGGACAGCCCTGTCATGTCCTGAACGTAGAGCATAGGGTTTTAGTTTTTCACCATTAATTATGAGATTAGCTGAAAGCTTGTCATATATGGCCTTTATTATGTTAAGGTATTTTCCTTCTATACCTATCTTATTAAGTGTTTTAATCATAAATGGATGTTTTATCTTGTCAAATGCTTTTTTTGCATCAACTGATAAAATCATATGATTTTTGTCCTTTATTTTGTTCATGTGATATATCACATTGATGGATTTGCGGATGTTGAACCATCCTTGTGACCTGGGGATGAGCCCCACTTGGTCGTGGTGAATAATCTTTTTAGTGCATTGCTGTATTCAATTTTCTAGAATTTTGTTTGGGATTTTAGCATCTGTATTCATCAGAGATATTGGTCTGTAGTTTTCTTTTTTTGTGTTGTCCTTACCATAAATCTCTGTTTTTTAAACATTACATCAAACTTTAAAACAATTTTTATTAAATGTGTTGGGGTGAGAGACGATCTGGTGGCTCAGGCGGTTAGAGCTCCATGCTCCTAACTCCAAAGGCTGCCAGTTTGATTCCCACTTGGGCTAGTGGGCTCTCAACCACAAGGTTGCCAGTTCAATTCCTCGAGTCCCACAAGGGATGGTGGGCAGCGCCTCCTGCAACTAAGATTGAACACGGCACCTTGAGCTGAGCTGCCTCCCGGATGGTTCAGTTGGTTGGAGCGCATCCTCTCAACCACAAGGTTACCAGTTTGATTCCTTGACTCCCACAAGGGATGGTGGGCATTGCCCCTGCAACTAAAATTGAACATGGCACCTTGAGCTGAGCTGCCACTGAGCTCCCGGATGGCTCAGTTGGTTGGAATGCATCCTCTCAACTGCCGGTTTAACTCCCGCAGGGATGGTGGGCTATGCCCCTTGCAACTAGAAAAAGGCAACTGGACCTGGAGCTGAGCTGTGCCCTCCACAACTAAGATTGAAAGGACAACAACTTGACTTGGAAAAAAAGTCCTGGAAGTACACACTGTTCCCCCATAAAGTCCTGCTCTCCTTCCTCAATAAAAAAACAATCTTAAAAAAAATAAATGAAAAATAAAAATTTGTTGGGGTGATGGGTTTCAAGTGTACAATTCTATAAAACATCATCTATCTATTGCATTGTATGTTCACCACCCAGAGTCAGTTCTCCTTCCAACACCATATATTTAATCCCCTTTTCCCACTTCTACCATCCCCTCTTCCCTTACTCTCTGGTTAACTTAAATCTCTCTTGTTCCAATTTAATTGTTTTTCCAGGTCACTTGGTATTCTCGACTTGATGAAAAAAGAAAATGATTCTGAGGTGACAGAATTCGTTCTTCTGGGTCTATCATCTTCTTGGGAGCTGCAGCTATTTCTCTTCTTAATATTTTTGGTGTTTTACGTGGCTATTGTTCTGGGAAACCTCTTGATAGTGGTAACAGTGCAAGCTGATGCTCACCTACTCCAATCTCCTATGTACTATTTTTTGAGCCATCTGTCCTTCATTGACCTATGCCTGAGCTGTGTCACTGTGCCCAAGATGTTAGGGGATTTCCTACGGCAGGGCAAGGTCATCTCTTTTTCAGGATGCCTGGCCCAGATTTACTTCCTGCACTTCCTGGGAGCCAGTGAGATGTTTCTGCTGACAGTTATGGCCTACGATAGGTACGTTGCCATATGTAATCCTCTGCATTACCTGACAGTCATGAACCGCCAGTTGTGCTTTCAGTTGGTGTTTGCCTGCTGGTGCGGGGGTTTCATCCACTCTATCACACAAGTCACACTGGTCATCCAGCTGCCCTTCTGTGGTCCCAATGAACTGGACAACTTCTACTGCGACGTCCCACAGGTCATCAAGTTGGCCTGCATGGACACCTATGTGGTAGAGGTGCTGATGGTCTCAAACAGTGGTCTGCTCTCTCTTGTCTGCTTCTTGGTCTTGCTCTTCTCTTATGCTGTCATCCTCATCACGCTGAGAACTCGCTTCCGCCAGGGCCAGAGCAAGGCGCTCTCTACCTGTGCCTCCCACTTAACAGTGGTCAGCCTGATCTTTGTGCCGTGTGTATTCATCTACCTGAGGCCTTTCTGCAGCTTCCCGGTGGATAAGATAGTCTCCGTCTTTTACACAGTGGTCACACCTATGTTGAACCCCCTTATCTACACACTCAGAAATGCTGATATGAAGGCGTCCATGAAGAAGCTGAGGAAAGCATATGGCATCTTGCTGCTATGTTAAAGGATGAACAGGAAGAGGTGATTTAGAAAACATACTCTTTCTTGGGACACGCAACTCATTCTGTACCTGAGTTCCTGCATGAAAACCAATTCGGTGACTTTGGTATAAAAGAGAAGCCAGCATAAAAATTATAACGCCTTGCTCTTGATGTGAGCCATAAGTGACTTTCTCAGGTGTTAAACAGTAAGCAGGGAATTTAAGAGTGTTCACTGTCCCACAAATGGTGACAGTAATTAATTGAGTACTAGAGTCAAAAGGACACCTTGAAAGATCAACTCTTCTATCCTTTGTCTGTTAGTAGTCTTCCTTTATTCAATTCATTTCACTTTTAAACTCTATTCAAATGAGAGGAGATATTACATCTCCTTTTGTGTCCTGCTCCTCCAGAGTTTAAATTCCTGGTGTCAGGAAGTTCCTGCTGATGTCTCATCTGAGCCTCTTTGGAAGTTTTGTGACTCCCTCTCATCCTGTCCCTAATGAAGCCTGAAAACATCACTAATCATGTGTACGAGTGCTCACCCAGGAACTGTGTTCTGTCTTATGCCAAATTTTAGAAATGCAGTTGAACAACTCACTTGAATGAACACATGCCCTTAGCAAGTTTATGTGTGAAGGAAAGTAAGTCTGGAGAGCTGGCTGATGGAAGATCTTAGTATTCTGCTCTAGATGCTGCTGGAGAAGAGGCATCCCATTTCCCCTTGAGTTTTTCTTTGAGTGACATTATAGTGGGGGCAAGTTAATAACCTGGCTCACCTGATTATAATGTTTAAGAGCTCTGAACTGTAAAGAAAAACAGAAAGAAATGAGCTGTGTTTTAAAGCATTTCCCGACCTGATACCTGTCCTTGAGGTTCTCATAGTTATTACCTCTCAGTCTCAAAGGTGCTTTGAGACTATGATTTGAGGTAATAGATTCAACTTCATTTTCAGAAATGAACGCAGATTTGAGTGACTTGCCCAAGATCACTTAGAAAAAGTGTATTCAATGAAGAAAACTAGTAACTTTAGATAATTAAGATTAGGTTAATAATTTTTTCTCCCCAAAAAGAGTATTTATCCCAAATATGAGTATATAGACTAATTGCTTAGTTTCAACTGTACTTGTATAGGAGCTCCAAAACTAGGACATCCCTAAAACATTCATGTAAACATTTATTTTTAAGGTTCCTGATTTCTGATATAAGGTTCTTTGCAACTTTATGGCTATGGAAAGATATTTATTTTATTTCCCAAATAATAATATAATGATGGACTTCCAGGAATATTTTTATATTTGTTCACTCTATTTCCTAATCAATTGCTATGGAGAGACCTTTCTGATTACTTTGCTGAAAACATACCTCAGGAAAAAAAATGTCTAAAATTCCACCTAATAGTAGGATGCACTAGGAAATTTGTAATACTTCTTCATCACATAAGAGCTTTCTTTACATTGGAATAAGGAATGGATTTTCATTTTTGTGTTGGCAGTTAGTGAGTTTATGTTTAAGCAACAGTATATATACATTTATGTGTGTATGTATGTATGTATGTATACATGTATGTATGTATGTATGTATATATGTACTACTACAGAAGGACTCAGACCAGGAACAAGGCAACCACTTGGATGATTTCTTAATAGGATGAATGAGGTTGAGACTGGCATCCTTGGTACGTACACATCACACTCTCATCTTTCCTTCACTGTACAACATTTCCACAGCGATCCATTGCCTACAGTGAATATGCAGAAGAGCAGACAGGAGGAGACTGCCAGACAGAGGGTAGTGTGTGGGTTGACAAGAAGGTAAATGGTGCCGAGAGTCAGCCAAGCACATTGCGGGAACATGAAGCTCCAGGCTTTCTTTTTTCATCAGCTGGCTGAACACCCCCTTTTCCCAATATCCCCTTTTCATGGCCAAATTTAAGATCTTGGGAAATCATTCTAAATGTCCTGTTGATAGCTGGAATTGGTAGCATAATATTCAGAAAAGTGTGAATTTTGTATATTCCCTTTTGCCTTTTCTTTCCTCTGATACTTGCTCAATCAATTATCTATATTAAAGTTATCTCAATTATCTATATTAAATCAACTATCTATATTAAAATTCTCTTTATTAGTAAGCTGATACTCTTTCTGTTCTTCAGACTGTATGTGATTGATAGTATCTACAGCGTTCCCTGCTCAGATGCTCTGAGCCCACTTCCAGGGTCTGCCTGAGCATCTTCCCTGGGCCCATCCTCCTGAGGTTGGACCACTGTGTGTGCACATTTAGCTGAGGGGCACTGTGTGTACATTGTGTGGACAGAGTCTGGGTGTCTGGGCCGCAGAGTACACATTCTTACAGGAGAGACCTCTTATGTTGGGATTTGGAAGCACAAGAGGAGGGCTGAGGACTGAGTGCCAAAGCTTGCTCTTCCCACACTGTTATGTCTGATGTGTATTTCAAGGAACGAGTCTGAGGATTTTAAATTTGAAACTGGACTTCCAGTGATTACAAGAGTATGAGAACATTAATCCTTGAGTATGTTTTAAAGCTTTGTTAGAGAGAGAGTAGTTAAATTGTGTCACCTTGATTTATAGCTTTTAGAGACAGGGTACATGGGCTCCGTTTGTATTCTTGCTCTGAGTCCCACAGATACATGAGTGGGTCTGTCCCTTCTTTCCAGCTCTTGTGGTGCTTTGGGACACTGAAATAACTGGAAGGAGACAGAGGAAAGTCTGATTTATGAAATCGTGAGAAGATTATTGACTTCATGTTTGCAGAACACACGGGAACTAAGGCTGTACATTTATAGTCTAGCTGCAAGCTACATGTTGTCAATGGACCAATAATAGTAAGGGAAATATAGTAAGAACATAGTAAGATGGCCAATAAGAATAAGGAAAAGTAGTGTTTTATTTGTTGCTGTTGCTAGGTTAGTGATCCAGTACAATGATACTGAATACCACCCTTCCCCTTCCCTTGCCCCAATGGTACAAAACTGTGTGGAAATAGCCTGAATATTTATTAACTAGTTATTTACCAAGTGACTTTCAATATAGTTTTATAAGGAATCACTTAGTAGGAGATTTTAGAAGTAGAAGTTTTTCCTATTGCCATATTTCTCCCTCTAAGGATCCTAGAAACTACTGTAGGAAGGCTTATTGGAGAGAAGTCAGCATGTCATCACAATATTTACCCCTAATTTAGAGAAAGCATTTCCTAGAAGATATTCCTCTAATAAATAACTACTAGGGATTTTTGGATGTTTTCACTCATTAATTCATTATTAATGGATTATCCAATCATTAATTTAACAGCTATTTGCTGAGTGCCTCTTGTGTTCCTGGAAATGTGGTAGATGTCTGCCACTTGGGTGTTTCCACAAGCATCAATAGCTAACCCAAATAGCTAATTATAAAGTCTCTCAATATCCACCAGAGGCAGGTGAATAGCATTTTAAGAACACGTGAGCCCAGATGACTGGTGGGAGTAGAGCAGAGAGGTCAGAAGAGTGGACTCTGGAGGCAGATAGCCTCGTCATGGTCCAACTCCACCACTTACCTGAGGGCAAGTGACTGAACCTCTCGATACCCCTTTGACTGTAAAATGAAGACAATGATTATATCTGCCTCATAGGCTTCTCAGGAAAACTAAACAAAATGATGCTTACAAAGCTCTAATCAGCAAGTGTGTCTACCTGTGGTCAGAACTCAATAAATATTTACTGCTTATGTTACCATTATTGCTAATTGTTCCATTAAATTAAAAGGGAAATAAAGGCTGAAGGAAGATTGTACAGTTTTTTGATCCTAGAAAACCGAAGGACAGAATCACAGAGCTAGAGCTTTTGACTGCAAACCCCTACCATTAGTGACAGTAAAATCCCTAATAACTCCCCCATTCATATTGAAGCCAGCCTCAATATAAGACATTTCATGTTAGGAGATAGTATATACATCCTCAAAAAAAATTTTTTATGTAAAAAAAACCCTCCACATTTTAAGTTTTTAATTGTAATGTTCAGGTTAACCTCATTCTTTCAAGGCTTTTATGCCATAAGTTTTAAATTTAAATAACTTTTAAAAAATTTTACAATCATTTTAAATTTATAGCAAAATTTCAAAATAGTACAGAAAGTTTCTATGTACCTCACACCATTTCCCCTATTGTTAATGTCTTACATTACTCTGGTACCTTGTCACAATTAATGAATCAATAATGATACATTATTAACTAAATTCCATATTTATATTTCAATAGTTTTTCTTTAATGATTAGGCTTACCCAAGTTATCTATTTTTGGTGTATTATCATGCTAGTTATTGATTCATTGTCCTTATGCTCTTTATGTTCCTAAGAAGCTTTTTGTGATTATTCCATAAACAAACACAAGCACCAGGTGAGCTTCTGTTACTTAGAGGAAATGGTAGAATCTATAATGTAAATATGGTGCAGTCTGGTTCCTATCTCTTAAGTGCATAACTGTTTGACTTCTTATCCCTATCCATCTCTTCCTCTGTTTTCATCTGTAAGTTCTATCCTGTCACACATTCTGGTACAAATATTACCATGGAAATCTGTGGGAGAATGGGGTGTGAATGGGGACAAGAAAATCTAGGATAATACCTAGGAATCCCCATATTATTGACTTTGCTACACTATCGTTCTAAACCCTGGGCCTCTAAACCTTGGTGACTAAGCTTGTTCTGAGAGCAAATCTCAGTCCTAGCCCCCCACTTACTGTCCCTGTTTGTCCCATTATATGAACCTCTGAACTATTTACAGTTTCCCCATACCTTTATGCCTCTGAACATGCTGCTTTCTCTGCTGGAATTACCCACTTTTCACCTTCAATACCGGATTAAGAGTATTAACTTCTTGGAAGTCATCTCTGATCCTGTCCTTATAGAGTTTTGTTAACTGATCTTTATGTAAATTTTCATGGCATGCTATACTTTAGTCATCATAACACTTACCTATTGTAATATTTTAAATTAAATTTATTGGTGTGACATCGGTTAGTAAAATTATGTTTCAAGTATACATTTCTATAATACATCGTCTGTATATCACATTATGTGTTCACCACTCAGAGTCAGTTCTCCTTCCTTCACCATATATTTGAGCCCTTTTTCTTTTCACTTATTGGGCTGCCCATTATTCACTTGTCTTTGTATCTAAACTATCCAGCACAGTGCCCAGCCAAGAATAAATGTTTAATACTTTTTATTGAGATGTAATTTACATATAACATTGTGTAAGTTTAAAGTGTGAAAAGTGTTGATTTTATATATTTATATATTCATGTCTCATGATTATTGTTTCTTTTTGTGGTGAGAACATTTAAGATTTTGTTTCTTAGCAACTTTGAAGTATATGATACAGTATTGTTGACTGTAATCACTATGTTTTACATTGGATCTCCAGAAATTATTAATTTTCTAGTTGTAAGTTAGTACCCTTTAACATCGCCCCAATTCTCCTTTCCCCCAGCCCCTGGTAACCACCATTCTACTCTCTGTTGCTACGAATTTGGCTTGTTTAGATTCCACATATAAGTGATATCATGCAGTGTTTGTCTTTGTTCTGTCTGGATAAATATAGTTTTGAGGGAAGGAAGGAAAGAAGGAAGGAAGGAAGGAAGGAAGGAAGGAAGGAAGGAAGGAAGGAAGGAAGGAAGAAAGGAAAGAAAGAAGGGAAGAAAGAAGGAGAAAACAAGATAAGGAAAAAAGGGAGAAAAGGAGAATCATGTGACATAGTTCTTCATCATAAAAGGAATTTGAGTAGAGAACCCAGTAAAACCAGGACTGCCACAGTAGCCATTTCCTTGTCTAAACAGCACCTTTATTGATAACCTAGAGAGTCATAGAACAATGAACTTGCCAACAACAACAGAAAGTACTTTACGCTGCAACATAATCCTTTTTGCCTCAGAAAATTACTAACAAGGTGAATATTATTTCAGTTACCGTATTTTTCCTGTTGTATGGTTGTACACCCATAATTTTAGTCTTGACCTGTAAGTTTATAGTGTAATTCAGTAATAAATTTTACACTCAATTTCAGAGGTGTAACCCTCATTTTCAGTCAAGCCCTCTTCCCATAAATCCCGTAGAAAACCATTGATGTAATAGGACTGAGGCAGTATCTTCACAGCGCTACTAAATTAAATATTTTGCTTGTCAACTGAGCTTCAGCAAATTTTAAAATGAAGTAAAATGTTTAATAATTTTGTAAACAAATGTTTTGTTGTTGGGTTAGTGATTTAATAAAACGATACTGAACATCACCCTCTCTTTTCTCAAGTCAATTGTGCAAAACTGTGGAAATGGCCTCAATATTTATTAACTATTTACTTATCAAGTAGCCTTTCATATACTTTTTACAAGGAATCATCTAGTGGGGATTCCACTTGCACTTCCTCTGCCTAACAGTGCTCTCCAGTGGCTCCCGAATCACTGGCCTAGTAATTCCCTCAGGGTTGTGATGAGGCAGATTGCTGACGGTTTCTTGGAGCAGGAACATAGACGTTCTTGCAGAGCTACATCAGAAGACATGGCATGGCTATAAACTCATAAAATCCTGAGAGAGAGACAGAGAGAGAGAGAGAGAGAGAGAGAGAGAGAGAGAGAGAGAGAGAGAGAGAGAGAGAGGAGACACATGAACAAACTCAGGACCGCTTCTTAGGCTGTAGGTGGTATCCTTTCTGTGAAATGTAGCATAAAAGAAGTATCACCATACAGATCTCATTGTTTTAGTGTGACTATCTGGATATAGATCACATTTCTATCTCAGAAAGTTTTATTGATCCAAGAAGATCTCAGGTTGTCCAAATCCATGTCGTGGGACCACACTCAAGAAGACAGCTGGAGTAAGTTTTCCAACTGGAATGACAAATTAACAACTGGTAAAAGAGAAAAGGGTAATTTTTATTGATTCAAATCTTATTCAAGGATGAAGAGGAATTTTCAAATCTTTCACTTGCTTTACAACTTCTGTTCTAGTAATTCCATTAAGTAATTCAGGAAGTAGTTTGTCACAGTTTAAAATGTGTATCAATATTATTTCAGTTGGAATTTAAGCCTAACTTTACCACTAACAGTGAAACTTAGATAATTTAATTCCTCTCTGCACCTCATTTTTTTCATCAACAATAAAATGAATGGAATAAAGTCAAGTGATCTCTAAGATCCTTTTTACCCATATAAATGTAGAACTTTACATAAATCTAAGGGGATTTGAGGAGGCTATTTAAAGGTATTACTCTAAAATGAATGGCTTTATATGAGGAATAGGGTTTTATTCATCTTTTTATGTTGATAGCACAGTACCAGGCACAGAGAATATGCTCAATAAATATTTCTTATGTGAAAAGATAAATAAATATTGGTGTTGTATGAAATGTAGTCTATATTTTGTTACATTAACTTATTTGCAGATTTTCTCCAGACTTTACTTGCTCAGACACTATTGCACAAAGAGCTTGCTGAAGCTAGCTGTTAGGAATGAAATCCAGAACGTTTGATCTCTGCCCTTTGCAAATCGCTCATAGGAGAAACTAAGACTAAATCTTTTTCCCAGAGAATTTCAGGGAGCTGTAGTTTTCCTATTTGTTTGATTTGAAATAATTTAGATGGGCTATGGTGTTAAATAAAGGAGCAAACTTATTTCTTTAAAAGTATCGACTCCATTATAACTAGTATATACATATTCTTTGGTATTAACCTAGAGAGATCAAATTTGACCTAAGAACCTGGAAGGACCCATGGAAATAATCCGTTCCACGGAGGCTCTGGTTTACAGAGTTCACATGTATGATGCTGATGCTTTTGAAATTCTACCACTAAAATGATCATGAGTTAGATTTGCAGATCACTTATTGCTTTTATGTCCATTAATCAATTTGATCCTTACCATGGCTGTCCTTACTGTCTCACAGGGGAGGACTCTGAGGTTAATAGAAGTGAGGAAAATTGTGTTAATATCACACAGCCTGGAAGAGGTAGAGCTGAGAGTCAGGCTCTTTGTCCCAATGAAGATAGTAGAAAGATCTTGGCTCTTAGACTTGGATTAATTTTATGGGCTTCACAGAGGGATCCTAGATAAAGTTTAGATCATCACCATTCAGGAATAATACAGCCGCTGCCCAAACATTGTTATGTGTCCTTGCTTGAACTCTTAAAGGAAGCCATGCGAAGATGTGGACTATACTCTGTTACTACTCCAGTCAAAGAATATATTTGAGAGCGTGGGAGTCAACAGTAGATGCATTTTCTAAGATTTTGACAAGCACAGAAATACATATAAATGGAAATTAGGAAATGAACATGGAAAGAGATTAGTATCCTAAGATGATTCCTATCCAGGCTTTGCTCTCTCCTTCTAGGTAGCATGTTCTGCAATCACTTAGATGGGCAATGATAATTATACATTTACTTAGTGTGCCAGGTGCTTTATATGTAACACACATTTAATATTTACAAAACTTACATAGTATGCACTATTCTTTTTTTGATATTTAAAATAATTAATCAATTATAGCTGACATTCAATATTATTTTTTATTAGTTTCAGGTAAACGGCGTAGTGGTTAGACATTGATATAATTTACGAAGTGATCCCCCTGACTAGTCTAGTACCCACCTGGCACTATACATATTTACTACCATATTATTAACTATATTCCCTATGCTGTACTTTATATCCCTGTATCTACCAGTTTGTACTTCTTAATCCCTTCACCATGCACTATTCTTATTTACATTTTATACTTGAAAAACCTGAGGCCAAGGAAAGTTAAGTAATTTTCTTGAAGTCATAATGGTAGTTAGCAAGCAGTAGAGCTAGAATTTGAACCTAGGCAAACTGGGTTTCAGGCTTCTTTTTAACATGTACTCTCCACTATCTCCCATTGCTGTTGCCCTCCTGCCATGGGCATAAACTTTTCTTCAGGATCCCCCAAATCATTCAAGATAAATTCAACTCCTTAACTTAACTCATAAGACTCTTTATGATCTGAGCAATTCTTCCTTTTTAGTCTTATTTCCTGACACTTCCCTTCATATCATATCAACTTGTTGGCATTCCCCATAGAGGATGCTATGATGATTTACACCCCTTTTCTCCATATATCTCATCACTAGTTCTGGAAGGTCCTCCCTGCCCTGTCCACTCTTCTGTGCCCACACCCTGAAATCCTCTTTATCTTCTGGTTAACTCTAACTCACCTTTCAACATTCTGCTCATTGATGACCTTCTCTGGAAAGGCATTCTTGATTCTTTTGTACTTCTTTACTTTTATGTCAGAGAGCTGTGATTGTGAATTTACGTGTGGCGCTACTCTATTTGATTGTCAACATACATCACTTGTTGTTGTATTCTTATTATAAGTTTAATTGGAGCAAAGTTGGCACAAACTGTGTATGTCGTGATGCTCTTGCTAGTTGCAATTGTAGTCTTTGACTCTAAGTACTGGATGTAGTTAAAAAAAATAAGCCATACTCTTCATGATTAGCAGAAATGGAATCTTTTGGTTATTGAAGAAGGTTTAATACTTTCAAATGGGAAAGGAGGAATGGTGACATTGATGCCATCAGACTCAGCAGTATGCACATTAAGAAAATACATTTTGAAGTCCCATTGTCAAGTCCAAATACCACCTCTGCCAATCACTAGCTCTATGACCTTGGGCAGATTATTCTCTCTGTGCTGCAGTTTCCTCATCTCTAAATTGGGTATAATGATGATAGGCTATCTCCTAAGATTGTTATGAGAATTAAATGAGTTATTACCTCTTAGAACAACACATGGCACATAGTAAGTACAATGTGTTTTCTATTGTTATCTAAATATTTTTTCAACCCTTATAATTTTACCAATTTGTGATAACTGAGCATAATTTGGCTTTACTGTTATAGTGTTACAGAATATTCAAAGATTGAAGGACATGGATCATATCCCCCAATCAAAGGACTTCACGCATAAGAAGCAATTGATTTTTTAAATGTACTTTTTAATGACTTTATCTATTTATCTATCATCATCACCATCTATCATCTATCAATCATCTATCTAATCTGTTTGTCTACCTATCTATCATCTTTCTATTTGTCATTTTATCTACCTATATTTCATTTATTTATGGATTTATGGATTATTTGTGTATTTCATGGACTCTGGAATCAGAATGCAACAATTCAAATAACCGACCCTTCACTATGTTGTATTCGTTGATTTACCTAACCTCTTCAAACTTTTGTGCTCTGTAAAATGGAGATAAGAATTATAGTATTGCTGTGAGGATAGATGAAGTAACATATGCTAATAGTTTAGTATACATTCCTGTACACAGTCAAGTGCTTAATAAATGTTAACTATTAATAGTATCTCTGCAATGAAAATGGGCAGATATTAGAATTATGTATGAATTTCAATATTTTCTATTAATTGTCTATTTAACTTTTATATAATAGCTGACCAGATCAAATTACACATTCTACATATTAGAGTGATCCCACTTCATAGATTCAAGTTGTAAAGCAAATGCTTCATGAAAACAAAAAAGTTACATTGATGATCTCATTTTATTTATGCAATAGCTTGGTGAGGTAAATAACTTTATCATCCATCCTGTAGATCAGAAAAAATGAGATTCAGAGAAAATAAATAAACTTTGCCAAAGTTACTGGTTGTTGAGGGTGTTCAAACGTAAGTCATTCAGCTTCTGAGCAGTGTTCTTTCCACTATCCATGCAGAAAGGAGATGCTCTTAATAAAGATGAAAATAACTGGTAATTTGCATGATTCAGAAAAGCCATTTTTATTCTGAGAAACTTCTTTAGATCTTGCCTCATGATTCACCTCTTTCAAGAATTCTTCCCTGATTATTTTTATCCAATAGTTTTCTCATATGCCTTAGGCATTCCTGTATATACTTTGTAAAACTCTATCAGACATTTATTTTTTGACTACCATTTATAACATCATCTGTATGGAAAATTCTATTCCTAATTCTCATTTATGTTTATAAGGATGGAGTGTTATCTGAGGCTTTTTCAAAGCATATTCATTGAGGATAATAGAGATTTTCAATAATCTTTACACTTTCCAACTCTTTGGAGGAACATAGGAAAAAATATTTCTTTGTATAGTTTGACCACTCCTCATGGCAAGCTAAGTTGAATTTTCAAGTGCAGGTCAAGCTTAGGAATCAAACTCCTATAATGCTTGTTAATAAGCATAGGTTTTTGGTAAGCAGGAAGCTACTTCATATGTTGTTCTCAGTCACTAAAAATGACTTACTTTTTAATTGTATTGAACTTCCAACTTAATTTAGAAACTGGAAATGGATTCTTTCTTACTTGATTAAGTAAAATGTTATTCTTCTAAAGTTGATCTGTATATATTATATTAAATAGATTCAGCTAGGAATTTTAAACATTAGATCTCGAATTCTAACTTGTTGCTTTTATCTCTAGCTTCAAAAATTAACTAATTTAATAATTGATTTTTTTTCATCCCAAGGAGAATTTCTAATATATAAGAGAGAGGGAAGGAGGGAAGGAAAGAAAGAGGGAGGGAAGAAAGAAGAGGGAGAGAAGGAGGATTAGGAAAAAAATTAAACCCAATAGAAAAAACTCATAATCTCTAGATTCTTTTTTGGAAGAAATGAACTATAGGTCTAATATAACACAAAATCACTTACCATGCTTACAATGGTTTATAACATTTATTTATTTTTGCAGAGAACCAGAGCCACCCCACCAGTTCTGCTTGGGTCCCCATGGAAGTGGCCAACAACGTCACTGAGTTTATATTCCTAGGTCTTTCCCAAGATCCTGGAATGCAGCTGATGTTCTTTGCCCTATTCCTCCTCTTCTATGTCGTGATCATGACAGGAAATCTGCTCATTTTGCTTACAGTCTTTTCTGTTGCCCGGCTCCATACACCCATGTATTTCTTCCTCAGTAACTTGTCCTTTGTGGATATTGCCTATTCCTCAGCCACGGCACCAAAGATGATTGCGGATTTTGTTTCTCAGAAAAAGACTATTTCCTACTGGGGCTGTGTAACTCAGATGTTTACCTTCCACTTTTTTGGTAGTGCTGAGATTTTTATTTTGACTGTCATGGCTTTTGACCGTTATGCTGCCATATGTCACCCTCTCCGTTATACTACCATCATGAGTGCCAATGCTTGTATTGTGCTGGCATCACTGTCCTGGTTAGGAGCCCTGGTACATTCCTTTATGCAGACCTTCCCGACCTTCCAGCTGCCCTTCTGCAATGCTCAGGTCATTGACCACTACTTCTGTGATGTCCACCCAGTCCTAAAACTTGCCTGTGCTGATACTACCCTGGTAAATATGTTGGTGGTTGCCAATAGTGGTCTCATTTCCCTGGGGTGTTTTCTCATTCTTCTGGCCTCCTACACAGTCATTCTATTTAGTCTTCGGAAGCGGTCTGCAGAGAGCCGGCGCAAGGCTCTCTCTACCTGTGGGTCTCATTTCACTGTAGTAACTTTCTTCTTTGTCCCTTGTATTTTTATTTATCTCCGTCCATCCACTACTTTTCCACTGGATAAGGCTGTGTCTGTGTTTTATACCACCATCACCCCAATGCTAAACCCACTCATCTATACTCTGAGAAACGAAGATGTAAAAAATGCCATGAAATGTCTATGGAGTCACAAGTCTCCTTGAAGGAAAAGTTAGTTTGTCAGAACAGCAAAATCAGAATAGGTGATACATTTAATGATCCCTAACTTAATAATTTTAAGGAGTAGTCTCTAAAATTCAACTATCTCATACATTTCATTTAATAGGGAATACTTATTTTAATTTTTAACAATTTAATGTTGATCTTTATTTATCATTTTTAATTACTTTTAAAAATGTATTAAGTTTATTGGGGTGACATTGGCTAATAAAATTGTATAGGTTTTAAGTGTACTATAATACATCATCTGTATATTGCATTGTGTATTCACCACCCAAAGTCAAATCTCCTTTTGTAACCATATACTTGATCCCCTTTACCCTTTTCTACCTCTCACCCATCCCCCTTTCCCTCTGGTAACTCCTATGTTGCTGTCTGTGTCTGAATTTTTGTTTGTTTGTCTTGTTTGTTTGTTGATTTCAGTTTTTATATACCATATATGAGTGAAATCATAGGGTTTTGACTTTTTCTATCTGACTTATTTTCGAGATCCATCTATGTTGTCACAAGTGGCAGTATTTCATCTTTTCTTATGGCTGAGTAGTATTCCATTGTATATATGTAGCACATCTTCTTTATCTAATCATCTACCAAAGGACACTTCAGCTCTTTCTATATCTTGGGCACCATGAATAATGCTGCAATGAACATTGGGGTACATATATGTTTGTTTTCAAATTTTTGGGGTAGATACCCAGAAGAGGGATTGCTGGGTCATATGGCAGCTCTAGTCTTAATTTTTTGAGGAACCTCCATACTGTTTTCCATAGAAACTGTACCAATTTACATTCCTACCAGCAGTATATGAGGGTTCCTTTTTCTTCACATCCTCTCCAAAACTTATTGTTTGTCTTGTTGATAATAGCCATTCTAAGAAGTGTGCGGTGGAATCTCATCATGGTTTGATGTGCATTTCCCTAATAGCTAATGAAGTTGAGCATCTTTTCATATATTTGTTGGCCTTTTGAATGTCTCTTTCTATGTCTGTTCAGTTCTTCTGCCATTTTCAATTGGATTTTTGTTGTCGTTGTTGAATTTTATGAGTTCTTCATATATTTTGGATATTAACCCTCTATCAGAGAAGTTGTTTGCAAATATCTTCTCCCATTTGGTTCATTGTCTTTTTGTTGATTGTTTCTTTTGCATGGGGAAATTTTTTAGTTTGATATAGTCCCATTCATTTTTTTTTTTTTATCTTTTACTTCCTTTGCCTTTGAGGTCAAATTCATAAAATCCTCTCTGAGATCAAGATCCATAAGTTTAGTACCTATGCTTTTTTTTGTGCAATTTATTGTTTCAGGTCTTGTGTTTAGGTCTTTGATCCACTTTGAGTTAATTTTGGTATATGGTGACGGATAGCAGTCTAGTTTCATTCTTTTGCATGTGGCTTTTCAATTTTCCCAGCATCATTTATTGAAAAGACTTCTGTTTCTCTGTTGTTGCTTGTGGCTCCTTTGTCGAAAATTATTTGCCCACATATGTAGGTTTATTTCTGGGCTCTCAATTTTGTTCCATTGGTCTGTGTATCTGTTTTTCTGCCAATACCATGCTGTTTTCAGTATTGGCACTTTGTAGTATAATTTGAAGTCAGGAAGTGTGATACTTCCAGTTTTGCTCTTTTTTCTCTGGATTGCTTGAGCTTTTTGGGGTCTTCTGTGGTTTCATATGAATTTGTTGATTTTTGTTGTTGTTGTTTTTCTCTTTCTTTTAAAAAAATGCCATAGGACTTTTGATGAGGATTGCATTAAATCTGTGTATTGCACTGGGTATTATGACCATTTTAACTATGTTAATTATTCCAATCCATGAACACAGGGTATCTTTTCATTTCTTTGTGTCATCTTCAATTTCTTTTAAAATCTTGTAGTTTTAGTGTGTAGGACCTTCAATTCTTTTGTTAAGTTTATTCCTAGGTATTTTATTCTTTTTGTGCAATTGCAAAGGGAATTGTTTTCTTTCATTTATTTTTCTGAAATTTCATTGTTAATATATAGGAATACAATGTATTTTTGTATACTAATTTTGTATCCTGCAATGAAGAACATGCAGACATAGAAATATACATTGCATCCTGTATTTACTGTATTTGTTTATTGTTTCTAATAGTTTTTTGGTGGAGACTTTAGGTTAATTTGAAAAGAATCATGTCATCTACAAAAAGTGACAATTTTAGCTCTTCATTCCCAATTTGGATGCCTTTTATTTCTTTCCCTTGACTGATTGCTCTGGCTAGGACTTCCTTTACTATGTTGAATAACAGGGGTAAGAGTGGCCATTCTTTTCTTATTCCTGACCTTAGAGGAAATGCTTTCCATACTGGTAAGGTTTACTCTCTCTTACTTCTAGAGTGAAAGAATAAACACTTCTACTCAGTATCTCACTTAACTGTTTTAGATCCCTTCCATTCAAATCAAACTCTCGTCAACAATTATTTGATGATTTAGAATGGGGTTACAAGAGCAAGATATCTCTGCGGAATCAGATCATTTCTCCTAAAAACAGAAGTCTAACTGTCTAATTTCCCAGGAAGTGCTTTCTTGTTTCTCTTCCTCCCTTCTTCCTTTCCTCCCTTCTCCCTTCTCTTCTCTTCTCTTCTCTTCTCTTCTCTTCTCTTCTCTTCTCTTCTCTTCTCTTCTCTTCTCTTCTCTTCTCTTCTCTTCCCTTCCCTTCCCTTCCCTTCCCTTCCCTTCCCTTCCCTTCCCTTCCCTTCCCTTCCCTTCTCTCTTTCTCTCTTTCTCTGTTCTTCTCTAGTCTTTTCCTTTAATATAGCATAAACTAGTAAGGAAAATAGATTCATAATAGATAATTATAATACAAAATGAAGAAAATACAGACATAGAAATATGCACTGCATGCAATGAAGAGATTAGTATAAACTGACAAACTGCTCAAAGGACAGGGGAGGAAAACAAAAGAAACAGTCTACATATTTTCGGTCTGAGCAATTTTTAAAGACCCTATTGTATAATTTAAATACTCTCTATCACCCCTATGTTATATTATTTTTAGTGAAAGTAATCTTATTTTAATTATTTTTTTGCAATACATGGAATAAATTAATTAAAGCAACTAAAAAGATTTGACATTTGAACTATTGAAATGACTAAATCAAGGAGATCTATTTCTATTATAAATTTTTAATTAAAATTGTTTTCAATTTTTAAAAAGGACAAAATAGATTAAGCACATCTGTGTGTGTGTTTTAGTAAAGTTAGAGAACAGCTAGGTATTCTTACTTCTTCAGAAAATGAAGCTTTTTTTCTGAGGAACTTTTTAGGTCTTGTTTCATGACATATTTTTCAAGAATTCTGACCTGATTATTTCATCCAACATTTATTTTCTTTATGCCTTAAGCATTCCTGTATATATTTTATAAAATGGTATCAGACACTTATTTTCCTGGTTTGAGTTTTTTTGTTTGTTTGTTTTTTTGGTTTGTTTGTTTTTTTTTTTTTTTTGGATTTTTAACCTAATTTCCACAACTTATACAAGATATAAATAATGTATCATATCTCTGTTTTACTCCCCATATACAGCGCAGAGCTGGAGGCACAGTATATACTTATGACAGAGTCTGCTGGTTGTACCTTTTGTTCCTTTCTTCCTTAGTAATAGAGACTTGACATTATTTATGGTGACTCCACTAAAATATTGCATTTACCAGTCTCTCCTTTGCAGTTGGAGGTGGCCAATAAGATTTTAACAGTAGCTGGTTAGTGGGACTTTTGTAAACTCTTTCAAATGGTTTCTCCGCACTTCAGCTCTCCATACATTATCACCATTTTGTTCCATTTCCTTATAGTTATTTTTCATATTGCCTTTCCTCTGTAAAGAGAACATTATAACCTTTTTATAAGTGCCTAACTTTTTAAAAATAAATAATAAATGCACTAAAATTATATTTTAAATGGTAGTCTGCATTAGTTTTTCATTTTTTTCCTATGATCTAAATTAAATAATAATGATAATAAGAGTAATAACAACAACAACAAAGTGGAAAAACATTTAAACCCACAAGAACAAAGAAAACAGGACAGAAGTTAGATGTAGACAAAAGATTCCAACAAATGTTTGGAAAAGAGAAGACAAAAGTGTGATAACTGATTTGGCAAAGTAGGGAAGGCTAACTCTACAGTACCAACTGAGAAGAATACTGAAGAGAAATACACAGATTTATCTCTCAGAATCCCAGACATGTTTGGGATGCCAGGACACCAAGTAAGAGAGATGGTGTTGTCCTGGCTGGTAATGGGGAGGGTAAGAGAAATGAACAGTTCAGTCTCTTATCTTCTCTTTCCACCTCTCACTCCCAGATGTCATACAGGCCTATGCTTCAACAAACAGAATATTGGCATCTTTGCATTAAGAAATTGAATGATATTAGAGAAAAGTCTTTCACATTCTGCCTTTGGAGATCACAAATAGAATGGCTGCCTTTCCACTGGAACCCTGAGGTTTGTTTCTTAGAAAACACCTAGGTGGAAAGAAGATAAGATTACTCAGATTTTCTGACCCAGGGCAACTGCTATGAATTTTTCCATTGTTCTTCATTTCATGAAGCAGTTCTAGGGCATGCCATGGGCTAAAATTTACTTTTTTTTTTTTTTAGGTATAAATGGTTATATTTATTTAGAATAATAATAGACATCAAAATAAATGATGAATTTTAAACTATCACAAGCATCACAAAATCTGAAAAAATAACATTAATTAGTCGCATCATTAGCTACTTGGCATATTTCTATAATACTTTTCCCCCAATATTTCCTAATAGTCATGGGATATGGAGTACAGCATAGGTAATAGAGTCAACGGAACTGTAACAGTTATATATGATGTCAGAGGAGCAATAGATTGGGGGAGGGGAGTTATTACTTGGTGAGGTGTGAAATGTCTAACTATTGCATTGTTTTGTACACCTAAAACTAATAATAATAAAAAAAGACATTGCATATCTAAACACAGAGGTGAAATAAAAATTGAAGTGATAAAAAAAATCCTAAAAATGTACACGACATTACCAATAACAATTAGTGAATTTTGTGAAGCTGAGAAAAATATTTTCTAAATGGATAATAAGAGAAAAATTTTGGGTCAACCACATTAAAGGAAATTGTCTTTAAGTTTCTTTATACATCGATTTAAAAACAAATAATTCAGCATTATTTTCTTATTAATCATTGTTGTTAATTCCCACTAGAATTTGGAATACATTATTTATAAATCCTATTGACACTTTCATTTTTTTCATTATCATGATTATAATTTATGTCCCTAATATGCACCAGACTCTGTTATGGGCTTGTGACATATCTTTTATCAATTTTATTTCATGACACCTTTATATGCTCTTAGCATTTCTAGTTTCCATATAAGAAAAATTAAGTTCCCAGAGGCAGGAACTTGCCTAAGGAAATGGAGTTAGAAAGCCTTCCAAATAAAAAAGCAGTTGTAAAAAGACGCTGAGTTTTCTACTATTTTTGCGACAATCTAGTGGATTTATAACCTGACACTTCTATTATTTGTGTATTTATATATGCATTTAATAAAAATTTGGAAGAAACTGAAGTTTTTCAACCATTTAAATCTGAATATAAGCTAAACTTCTTGAAAATTTTTGTGTTTAACAAACTCTCTAAAAATACACATTTGTTCTGACTTGCCCCTTTGAGGCCATTGAAAACAAATTACATCTCCAACTTAAGCCCTTTTTGAGTCTTTTCATCTCCAACTTAAACACAAAGCTTTAGTAGTTTATGGAAGAATATCTGATAGATTTTCATGGATCACTGAGAATGCAATTTTTTTTTAATTGAAAGGTAATTCTTATCCTCACTTCATAAAGATCAAGTTTGGCCATTGAGAGTATAATATGGAGATAATTTTAAAAGGATAAATTTCATTCTTTTTTCGAAAACATTTATTTTTCAATTAGTGTTGACAAACAATATTATATTAGTTTAAGGTATACAAAACAGCATAGTGATTAGACATTTATATACCTCAAAAAGTAATCACCCCAACAAGTCTATTACCCATCTGACACTGTACATAGTTATAATATTATTGACTATACTCCCTATGCTGTACTTTACACCCCTGTGACATTTCTTCAGTTATAGTTGACTTTCAATATTATTTTATATTAGTTTAAGGTATACAGTGTAATGGTTAGACATTTATATAACTTACGAAGTGATCTCCGGATAAGTCTAATACCCTCCTAACACTATACATAGCTCTTACAGTATTATTGACTACACTCCCCATACTGTACTCCACATTCACATGACTATTTTGTAAATACCAATTTGTACTTCTCAATCCCTTCATAAAAGGAAAAGTTTCTGAAAGACATGAGATGGAGTTCAGACTGATAAAACTAAATTAACATAGGACCTAATTTTATTTATCGTAGAATATTTCTAGATGAGGGATAGAGACAAGTATTTGTAGATTCATAGGTAGGAGAGTCAATAATAGGTTTATTTAGGGAAACAACTTCTGTTCCTTGTTCAGAAGGAACATTGTATGCTTGTGCCTAGTACAGTGTCTGATATGTAGTAATCATTAAACATGTGTATAAGACATTGGATAAAAGTCAGAAATATTAAGGAGTTATTACTTAAGGACTTCATTACAACATGTGTACACTGTTTAAGCAATTTATGTAGTATTAATATTGGGTTTGGACATGTTTCCATTTTCCTAAGCATCCAACATCTCTAAGTGATACAGTCCTTTGGGACAGTAAAATTGGAAATGTGCATCATATTGTAGAGGGCATATCACACATCATAATATTTATCACTCCTAATTCAAAGAAATTTGCCATTTTCCTTACTTGTTCTGGGCAATTCAAATGTTGTGTTTCTGTGCTCTTTGGATGAAGCACATACCAACTTTTAAATTATTCCCTCAGGTTTTTTACCCCTAGTTGGTTGGACCTGGCCTCCAGAGGAATGATTTTCTTAGTCACAACCTGTGGTGCTAGTTAGCTCATTGTTACATCAGGGAAGGAACCGAAATATAACAAAATATAGAGGACAAAGCTTTCTGTGTGGACGGGGGAAGAGGCACCTTCTCCCCCCCTCTATTGTCCCGGACTACACCAAGGCTGGCACATTCTTTGGTAGGTAAAAGAATGGTGTTATGATATTTACATCAGCCACTCTATTTTTGAGACAATGGGATGGATATAATGATAGGAATAACTATGTAAAATACTCAGAGAATGGAGTTGGTAAACAAACAATTTTTTCTTTTGCTCGATCCCTACAACTAAAGCGTTTAAACCCAAGGCTGAAAAGGGCATTAAGAAGACACCTTGCATTCCCACCAACAGTGTACGAGGGCTCCTTTTTCTCCACAGCCTCTCCAACACTTGTTACTATTTGTCTTGTTGATGATAGCCATTCTGACTGAGGTGATATCCCATTGTGGTTTTCATTTGCATTTCTCTGATGATTAGTGATGTTGAGCATTTTTTCATATGTCTATTTGCCATTTGTATATCCTCTTTGGAGAAATGTCTCTTCAGGTCCTCTGCCCATTTTTCAATTGGGTTGTTTGTTTGTTTTTGTTGTTGAGTTCATAAGTTCCTTGTATATTTTGGATATTAGCCCCTTATCGGAGGCACTGTTTGCAAAAATCTTCTCCCATTCAGTTGGTCGCCTCTTTATTTTGTCGATGATTTCTTTTGCTGTGCAGAAGCTTTTAAGTTTCATATAATCCCATTTGTTTATTTTAGCTTTTACTTCCATTGCCTTTGGGGTCAAATTCATAAAATGCTCTTTGAACCCAAGGTTTATAAGTTTAGTACCTATGTTTTCTTCTATGCAGTTTTGTGTCAGGGCTTATGTTTAAGTCTTTGATCCATTTTGATTTAATTTTGGTACATGGTGACAGATAGCAGTCCAGTTTCATTCTTTTGCACGTTCATTGCAGCTTTGTTTACGGTGGCCAAGACATGGAAACAACCAAAATGTCCTTTGATAGATGAATGGATAAAGAAGTTGTGGTATATATACACAATGGAATACTATTCAGCGGTAAGAAAAGATAATATAGGAACATTTGTGACAACATGGATGGATCTTGAGAGTATAATGCTAAGCGAAATAAGTCAGACAGAAAAAGTAGAGAACCCTATGATTTCACTGATATGTGATAAACCAAAAACAACAAAAGAACAAGACAAACAAATGAGAAACAAGAACTCATAGACACAGACAATAGTTTAGTGGTTACCAGAGGGTAAGGGGGTGGGGGGTGGGAGATGAGGGTAGGGGATCAAATATACGGTGATGGAAGGAGAACTGATTCTGGGTGGTGAACACACAATGGGATTTATAGATGATGTAATACAGAATTGTACACCTGAAATCTATGTAATTTCAGTAACAATTGTCACCCCCCCCCAAAAAAAAAATCTGGAAGCTTAAAAAAAAAAAAGAAGACACCTTGGTCATCTCATATGTACAGGATGAACCATTCTTAAACAGTCTTCAGAGAGTGCCAAATTATGAAAATAATCTTTCAAAATTTTCAATCCTGTCATTCACTCCTGAAATAAAATCAGGAAAACTTTGACTTCCGATGGTTCTTCTGGATGGCCTCTGTGAAGATGATGGGGGAGCTAAGGCCTGAGATGTTTCATTTTGAAGGGACTAGAGTTGTTAGTAGCAACTTTGGAAGAGAATAAGAAAAAAAGAAAAAGAAACTTAAAAACCAAAGAAACCTTGTTTTAAATTAATATGGGTAGAATATATTTTAGAAAGAAGATTCCAGGAAATAAAAATCAGGGATCATGAAGCAAAGTCAGAAAACACCAAATGAATTATAAAACAATTAGATTTGGAAGTATTTGACAATTTTTCCTACAAAGTCATTAATTAATTTATTCACTTAAAACATCAGTTTAATCATTCATTCATTCAATAAATGCATATTAAGGACCCTCGTGCCAGGAGCTATCTTAGGCACTACATTCGATATATAAATGAGATATATATATCTTAGGCACTAAATTAGATATATAAATGAGACAAGCCCCCTCAAGGAGCTTAGCGTTTCTGTTATATTTTGGCCAAAATATAAACCAAAAAATTACAATGCAATGACTAAAGTTTTTATTGGAGATGTGAACAGAGTACTACTATGGGAACTCAAACTTCTACGGTGCTTATTAGAAATTATTCATACAAAATTTCAGGCATTTGGCAAAAAAGCCTCTGAGAGTAGCTGGAGGAATTAATAATGGTGATTTATCAACAGTCACATGGGACTGTACTCTAGAGAAAATGAGAGGAGATGGTAGTGTTTAGAAGTCAGGTGTTCTTGTCCTTTTCCCTAAATGATTTCTTAGTCTTCCAGATCCAAGGATAGTAGTTGGGGGTAGAGTGAGAAAAGGGAAGTATAAACAGACATTCGAGGGCAATATTTTGGAAATCATATGTTAGGATGATAATTTCTCGATTAAACTTGCTACTTTGCAAGGAAAAATAACAACAATAATAATAATAATAAATTAAGTGTGAGCTATGTACTAGGTATTTTTCTGAGCTTTACATGCGTTAGCTCATTAATAATAATACCTATGAGGTAGGTCCTATTATTATCTCCATTGCATTGATGGGGCACATTAAAGCAGAGAGAAGGAAGTGAGTTGCTAAAGGTCACACAGCTAGTAAGGGGTCAGCTGTGTAAGAACCAAGGCATTCACACTGTATATCTAAGTCTATTATAAGAGAAATGCATAACCAGCATATGAACTTCAAAACTCTCTCAGATTGAGATAAGCCCTTCTCTGATCCTAATGCTTTCTTCTTGCTTAATTTACCGTGGGCAAAAATGTGTATAGAAAATCAAGATACTTACTATATCTTGGTATTTTTCTGCTACTAGTTTATTTATGAGACTCAAGGTCCCATGGCTCCACATACTCATTTATATGGTGAAGATATTTTTGTACACTGCCTCCTCATTATCTTACAGAATGAGGTAGATGAGCTTGAAGTACTCAGAATAAGAAAAATAAACTCATTTCTTTTATGTACTGTATGTATCTACAGTGGTGATTATATTACTGTCCCTTCACCTTGTCACATGTATTGTTCTTTTAAAATTAAAAAAAATTATTAAAATATAGCTAACATACAATATTATATTAGTTTCAGGTGTACACAATAGTTATTCAACATCTATATACCTAGAGAAGAGATCACTATGATAAGTCCAGAAACGATCTGACACCATATGACGCTATCACAATATTATTATACTTGCTATATTCCCCATGTTGTACATTACTTCCCCATAGCTTATTTGTTTTATACTTGGAAATTGGGATCACTTATTCCCCTTCATCTCTCTCCCCCACCTTTTTAAATTTTTCAATTACAGTTGATAGTCAATATTATTTTATATTAATTTCAGGTATACAGCATAGTGGTTAGACATTTATGTAATTTAAGAAGTGATCCCCCTGACAGTCTAGTACCCACCTGGCACTATACATAGTTATTATCATATTATTGACTATATTCCCTATGCTTTACTTTACATCCCCATGACTATTTTGTAACTCCCAATTTGTACTTCTTAATGCCTTCACCTTTTTCACCCTGTCCCCCAACTCCCTCCCATCTATTACCCCAATAAATCTAGTACCCATCTGACACCATATATAGTTATTACAATATTATTGACTATATTCCTTATGCTATACCTTACATCCCCATGACTACTTTGTAACAACCAATTTGTGCTTCTTAATCCCTTCCCTCTTTTACCCATTCTCAACCCCTCTCCCGTCTGGCAACCATTAAAATGTTCTTCGTATCTATGAGTTTGTTTCTGTATTGTTTGTTTATTTTGTTCTTTAGATTCCACATATAAATGAAATCACATTGCATCTGTCTTTCACTGTTTGACATAGTTCACTTAGCACAGTACCCTCCAGGTCCATCTATGCTGCCACAGATGGCAAGAACCCATTCTCTTCCCTGGCTGAGCAATATTCCATTGTATATTGTACCACCTCCTCTTTATCTATTCATCCACCAGTGAACACCTGGGCTACCTCTACATCTTGGCCATTGTAAACAATGTTGTAATGAACATATGGATGTACATGTTCTCTTGAAATAGTATTTTGGGTTTCTTTGGATAAATACTCAGAAGTGGGATTACTGGGTTCTTCTTTTTCTCTTGTTATAGCCTTTAGTTTTAAAGTCCATTTTGTCTGATATAAGTATTGCTACCCCAGATTTCTTTCCCCATTCTCATGAAATATCTTTTTTTCCATCCCTTTATTCTATTGTAGGCAGCATAAGTAAGGGTCTTGTTTACTTCTTCATTCAGCCACCCTAGGTTTTTTGTTTGGAGCATTTAATCCATTTACACTGGAAGTAATTAATCATAGATATGTAGTTATTGCCATTTTATTATTCACATTTTTTATTTTTTTTTTTTGTCTTAAAGAAGTCCCTCTTACATTCCTTGTAATACTGATTTGGTGGTGAGGAACTCCTTTTGCTTTTTCTTGTCTGGGAAGATCTTTTATCTGTCCTTCGATCCTCTCACCCATATTGTTCTTAATTTACTTTTGTAGGACCTTTACTCTTAATCCACTTTTATTTTCATAGAATCTTAGAATTATAGGACTAGAATATTCCTTAAAATTCTAGTTAAAATCCCTTATGTATTTATGAAGAAATAGCTGTAGAGGGAGGTTGAAATGTTTTCCCAACATCACACAGATTCTGGTGGCTGAGCTACCAGAATAATATCATAATATCCTCTAGTTTCATCCATGTTGTTGCAAATGGCAGGAACTCTTCCTAAAAGCTGAATTATACTAAGTCTAACAGTTAAATTTGAAAACTTGTTGCAATTATGTTGCTAACCTTTTTGTGATAACAGGGGGATTATTCATTATGAATTTGTACCAACTGGACAATTAACTAAGTTTACTATTTATAAATGCTGAAAAGGTTGTGCAAAAAAATTAGACGACCTAAACTTTTCACCAACAATTCATGACTTTTGCATCACAGCAATGCACCAACTCAAATGGCACTGTCTGTGAGGGAGTTTTTAACCAGTAGATAAATAACTGTATTGGAACACCCTCCCTACTCACCTGATCTGGCCCCCAATGACTTCTTTCTTTACCCAAAAATAAAGGAAATATGGAAATAAAGACATTTTGATGACATTCAAGATATCAAGAGTAATACGATGACAGCTCTGATGGCCATTCCAGAAAAAGAGTTCCAAACTTGCTTTGAAGGATGGACTAGGCGCTGGCATTAGTGCATAGCTCCCCAAGGGGCATACTTCAAAGGTGACTATAGTGATATTCAGCAATGAGGTATGTAGCACTTTTTCTAGGATGAGTTCATGAACTTCATTGTCAGACCTTGTATATCTCATAATTTCTTTATCCATTTAAGAGTAAAATGGTGGTTACCAGGGGTGGGGAGGTGGGGGAAATAGAGATATGTTGGTCAAAAGGTACACATTGTAGTTATGTAGGATGAATGAATAAGTCTAGAGATGTAATATACAGAATTATGACTATGGTTAATAATACTATTAAATACTGGAAATTTGCTATGAGAACAGATTTCACGTGCTCTCATCACACACAAAAAATGGTAACTGTGAGAAAAGGGAGTCTTTGACTATCTCTTTAGTCTGTTCTTGTGCCTTAGTCAGTCAAATGTCTTCCCTAGTTCTTTGGAACTCTTCCCTGCCAGGAGGCCTTTGCATTTGCTGTTCTCTATTCCCCCACAGGCTTTTTTCCTATGTTAAAATTAGCTGAAATGTCACCAATTCAGAGAAGCTCTTCTAAAAAGCCATCAGTACAGTATGTGATTGACTATGTTCCCCTCCACTTTTTAATAAGTTTGCACAATGACAGATGATTACCAGAATTATTGGGTGATCACATTGTAAGGTATTAAAATGTCAAATTACTATATTGTACACCTGAAGCTAATATAAGCAATATAAGATTGTATACCAACTATACTTATGTACCTAAATAAAATAAATAAAAAAGTTATCACTATACATCACCACCACACACTACCACTATTTATTCTTTGTCATACTTCTATTTTTATTTCCTTCTTGTCTCTTATCAATAGTGGTAATTATTTATTTTACTCATTTATATTTTATTCATTTATTTATTGTTTGTTTACTAATTTATTGTCTGTCTATATTTCTAAAATGGAAGTTCAATGGGGGCAGAAACTGAGTCTTCTTTTGGTCATTGTTTTGTTCTCAGCAGTTAGCACATAGTAGATACTCCATAAATATTTGTTGAATAAACAAATAATTTATAAAAGTGACACAGAAGCTATATGTTTTCGGATAGAGCTCTCCATACCATTGTAAAGTTTTGTTCTGACATGCATTAAATTACAAATGCAGGCCAAGGTCAGAATTGTTATGGGTTTAACAGTATTTTAGGCCATGTTCATGTTCATGTAGAGAATATATGTGTTGGTTAGTCCTTCAGTGAGGAAGTGACATGGTTTAGTGTCATGGTGTGTGTGTGTGTGTGTGTGTGTGTGTGTGTGTGTGTGTGTGTGTGTGATGAGTAGTGGCTTGGGAAACATAGAGTTTGGTTGGCTAACTATTGGATTGAGGTGCTCCAGTAATGAGTCCCTTTTTAACTTGGTGGTTGTGAGGAGTAGAGGAGAGAGGCATTAAGCAAGGAGTGAGAATGGAAGAATGCTCTGTATTTTTTTTCCTAAGGAATAAATCAGGTAAGTTATGGTTCTTAATGCAAGCACATCTTATTAGCTTCTAATTTTACATTATATCATGGACATTGAGGTACAAAAGCAAATCTCTTTGATGCTTTTTTTGGTAAAATGATCTTTTTTATTCCATAATAACCAAAGTGTGTTTGTCTTTCCATGACATCAACGCACATTAGCCTACATTTTTTTCTTTCTGTATTTTCTTTCTGTATTAGCTTTTTTCTCTTCCTCTTTCATGGGATGGGTATAGAACAGGACAGAGGAAGAAAGGTGATCAGAATTATCATATCAGTATCTCTATGAAAACAAAAAAGTTTAGGGTCTTATAATAGTATTTACTGCATTGAAATATTCTACTTTCAGTCACAAGAGGACAATTATTTTATTAAGAACAAATAATTTAATCACTTCAACCTATTCAAAAAGGACAGATGGATATAGCATAATAAAAAATATCCAAATGATCTGAGTAATTATAATGTTCTAGATGCTTTTTGTAGAGATATTTTTGATTGTTGGAAACTCAGAGTTTACACATCAGTAAATGAGCAGTATGCTGTGAGTTTACAATTATATACCTACTGTGTTTTTAGTTATGGAGGCTGTGGGGTGCCCTCTTCAGGTAAGTACAGTAAAACTATTGATTTCTGAAACCTAGGAACTATGTCATTCTGGATAATCTCATAATTATCACATAATTATAGTTTTTAAGAAAGTTAAGGATTAAAAACTGGCAGCATTATCTTTCTTTCAATTAAAATCTTTCTGAATTGAATTTTAAATTTCCTTATTTTACTTAATACGATGAACTAACCAAGGCCCACGCTGGACTATTCGTACGTATGGAAATATTTACCCATTTGCTAAATAGTCCCACAGTAATGAATTTTATGAATGTTTTTGTTTTTCTGCCTCTTGTGTCATATTCCTGGTACACACAGGTCTTTTTTTTAGTGTGCCTACTTTAATGATCCAGCCTTTCTTTGATACTCATACATGCTTTAGTAACATATTAGATTTGGAAGTCACATGTCTATGTTTGTTAAAAGTATGCACAAACTGAGTCAGTAGTTTCCAAGGAAGAAACACTGGATTACTTCAGTCAATAGTATACTATTGGACACCATCAAATCTATTTGGTTTTATAAAACCTTAACATTTTTTCCCTATGCTTACCTCTTGAGGAGAAACAATATTATAAAATCGCACATCAGTAGACTAGAAGCAACTCTTTAGTATTGGCTGTTGCTTACAAGAAATACTTACTTCAGTGTGGCAGTTTTTACACTACTTAAAAGAGGAAGCATATTTAGTAGAGTGAATGATTACCTTATTTTTATTTGAGGATTTTGTTCTATCTAGTAGATAGTAGCGTTAGGTTCAACATCATGTCTTTAAGCAAAATTTTAGCAATAACCTTATTACCACTTTCACCTTGAAATGGAGACTGTGTCAGCTGGGGTGGCATGCAAACCCATTTCTCAGATCACTGTCCTCTTCCTGCCTTCCTGAAACAGTGAGTAAAATCCATGGTCAGTGGAGTAATGGGATCTGGTCACAGCCAGAAAAATTTTCATTTAGGGCCCTTCATTGTTGTATACCTGTGACCATTGTTGCTTACCTATTACCAAGAATTAAGCTGTGTAGGCTTTGGTTAAGGGAAAAACATGTCTGTTCACTATACATGAACCCCTGGGATCTCTTTGATAAATTAAAACTAAAATACTCCCAGATCAGCATACTGGATATTAGGTAAGAAGACTAAATTTCCAAGTTGGTTAGATTTCTCAGCAACAACAAAACAATCTAGAAAGAACAGGCTGCATCTCTTACTATCAGTCTAAAATTTGGCTAAACTCAGAAGCAGCTGCACACATTGCTGACTAAGGTAAATGTTTGGCGGAAGGATTGGTACATTGCTGAGTTGCATAAAAAGTAGAAATTAATAACATTAAAAAGTTGAAATTTTGGTTTCAGATGTGACACACTTCACATGGTTTTAATGTTTTTATTTTTCAGGTCATCACTTACTCTTTCCCTATCTTGGTTTATGAGACATAAAACGGGACAACCAAACATATCCTAATGCAATCTCTTAATGACAGAGACTATCTGATGATTTTGAAAGCAGTAATATAACTCTACTTAAGAGCTATTTTGAGTAATTATAATTTCTTTATTTTTCATAGCCATATTAAGAAAAAAAGTGAAGATATGGAACATGCAAATTATACCAGAGTGACAGAATTTGTTCTGACTGGCCTATCCCACACTCGGGAGGTGCAACTAGTCCTATTTGTTATATTTCTATCCTTCTATTTGCTCATTCTTCCAGGAAATATTCTTATTATTTGCACCATTAGGCTTGACCCCCATCTGACCTCACCCATGTATTTCCTCTTGGCTAATCTGGCCTTCCTTGACATTTGGTATTCCTCCATCACAGCCCCTAAAATGCTCATAGACTTCCTTGTGGAAAGGAAGATCATTTCTTTTGGCGGGTGCATTGCACAACTCTTCTTCTTGCACTTTGTTGGAGCCTCAGAGATGTTCTTGCTCACAGTAATGGCCTTTGACCGCTATGCTGCTATCTGCCGCCCCCTCCACTATGCTACCATAATGAATCGACATCTCTGCTGTATTCTGGTTGCTCTCTCCTGGATAGGGGGCTTCATTCATTCTATAATACAGGTGGCTGTCATTGTTCAACTTCCCTTCTGTGGGCCCAATGAGTTAGACAATTACTTCTGTGACATCACACAGGTTGTCCGGATTGCCTGTGCCAACACCTTCCCAGAGGAGTTAGTCATGATCTTTAGCAGTGGTCTTATCTCTGTGGTGTGTTTCATTGCTCTCCTAATGTCTTACACCTTCCTCCTGGCCATGCTCAAGAAACACTCAGGCTCAGGTAAGAGTACCAGCCGGGCTATGTCCACATGCTATTCCCACATCATGATTGTGATATTAATGTTTGGGCCATCCATCTACATTTATGCTCGCCCATTTGACTCTTTTTCCCTAGATAAAGTGGTATCTGTATTCCATACTGTGATATTCCCTTTGCTTAATCCCATCATTTACACATTGCGAAACAAGGAAGTGAAGACAGCCATGAGGAAGTTGGTCAATAGAAATATTTTATGTAAAGAAAAGTGAAAGATAAATGGTATATTCAACAGTCCTTCTGAGGGTCATTGTCCTGGAGTAAGAAGCATTTGCAGTGGTGATAATGCCGATTTCACTACCTCCTTTCATCTGAGTTCTTAAAATCCCACTAGGTTTTTCTTTTTTAAATTGGTGAAAAAACAAAGAAATTGAAATGGAAATAAATGTACTCACACCCTCTCTGCAATTTCTGCCAGATCACAATTAGAATTCATGACACAATAATGGTCAACAATACACACTTTTAGTAATTGTTTATTGAGTGACTATTCTGGAGAGGCTTTGACTGTAAGGAGAATGTGTGTTGAGAAACAATAAAATAAGTAAGACCTGAGAGACATGTCCACTATAAATATGAAGAAGTAAATGGCCAGCATATGAATAAGAGTAGCTTTCAGTGATCAAAGTAAATATTGTTGTCATGTTTCAATCTTAGCCCAGTGGGATGGTGTTTGGTAAACCATCTTCCTGGGACTGTAAAAATAGATTACTTTTGTTCTTATCTCTTTCTCTTGCCAGAGTAAATGATGGAAACTGAAGATACATTCATATAAGCTATTTCAATTGATAGTTCAGTTGGTAGCCACTTTACATTGTTGGTGACAGAACTCATGCTTCTGTCACATCCTGGAAACAAAATTTATGAATTCGCAGCAGAGTGTAGTTTGTGTACTACAAGAGACCCCTCTCTTTCCAGAGGAAGTTGCAGTAAACTAGTGGTTTTTATAGCTAGTCTCTACTTAACATCTTCCAGAGTGACAGCAGACTTGGAAGAAGGGAATCTAGGTTGACTGGAATTAATGGTCATCTAGCTGTGTGATTTTTAAAAGACTATTATCACTTTGCCATTTTTGTGTATTTTCTGTGTTTGTCGATTATGCCTCTCATGTTAACATTAAATTAGTAGGGTGCTGCTTTAGTTAGCACTTGAATTCAGAGTTCTTTGCCATTAAACCATTTTTTAGTACATATGGAAGAGACCTAGATATATTGGTTCCCATAATCCTCTAGTGAATTATTTATTAGTGATCAGTTTACTATTCCCTGACACTAAGATCCCAACTACTGACTATGTTTCAGAATGTAAAAGATAGATTAGAATATTTGAGTTCATACAAATTTGTTTACTTAAATTAATTTTTTAGTTTCAAAGTGAGGGTGTTTATCCATCAAAGGGTGAGAGCACTTTGTGTGCTTTCAGCTTTAGTCATATATATACATACATATATATATATATATATATATATATATATATATATATATATATATATATATATATGATAGTAGATTTCTTCAGCATCAGAAATAAACATATGTGAATGAGTTATGAAAATAATCCCAGGGTTACTCTTTATCTATATTCTATTTATTAATTGAGGAGGTAACTTGTGCCAGACCCAGTGCACCTCGGATACATAGAATGTAATTGTAGTGTATAAAGTTTGTTCTTTTCTTTGGAAAATTTTCCCTATGATAACCCTCTTTCATCTTCATTGCTACAGTGACTTCTCTTCTAAGAACCCAAAGACATTTACTGAAATTATGATTCCTAAATTTTGAGTTGATTTCTCATTCCTGGAAATGAATAAAACAGTAGACTTCCCTAATAGTTTACCACATAATATGAAAAAAATCTAACATACAAGATATACATATAGATAATAAAAATGATGAGTTATGTTTCTAGATTTTATATTAGCTTATTGTTATTTCTCTGTATCTGAACCAGCCAGACTTCTATTCATTTGTCATTTATCCTTCATTTAGCTAAGATTAATGCTCTTGAGAAAGAGACTAAAGACTTAATATGCTCTTCAAACACCAGTATATTGCTACTACAGAAGGATATTTGCAGAAACATTGAAGCTAGGAATAAGGAGAGAAAAAAACATAAAAAAATAGTAGTGCAATGAAGAATTGCTTAATTAGAAACACTATCTGGAATTAATATTGATAGAGAAGTGGAAACTTTTGTCATGCTGGTGAGCAGTGATCTACTTTGATTCATGGAGGACATAATTGGTATAAAGGCTTAGATCGGCAGTTCTCAACTGGGGGCAATTTCAGCCTCTAGGGGACATTTAGCAATGTCTGGTGATATTTTTGGCAGTCACAACTGGGGAATACGATTGGCATTTTGTATACTATAGAAGCCAGGGATGCTGTCAAACATGTCCCAGCTATCTCCATCCCCTAAATTATCTGGCTCCAAATGTCAATAGTGCCAAGATTTTGAAATCCTGCCTTAGACAATGAACAGGGATATAATAGGTATTAATCTCCTATGTAATCTTTTCATGTACACTAATGTCTCTAAATAACCCAGTGCCCTCAGTTATGTGGGTAGACTGTTTCTCCCCATGTAACTCTTCCCTATTTCTTCTCCGTTACTTCTAAATGTCTTTTAATCCTTTTTTCTTTCAGTCTCTTCTATTTCTCCTTCCCTCCCAAACTGCTGCTGAGCTTCAATTTTCAATATCAGTAATATCTGAATTGAGTAAGTTAGTATCTTTAGCTCCAGATAATGAGTATACTTTCAATTACTCACTGACCTGCCTGAGAATTTAGAATTCAAGTTCCACTCATCTAATAGCATTTTCCTAATCTCAGTATTAACAAGATGGACTTCACTATAACATCTGGTAAAAAAACATGTTTATTATCCAAACAAAAATAAAGTTCCCTTGTAATTTTTATTTATTAAAATATGTTCATTAAAATTTTTTTAAAAATATATGAAGTATATGAAAAATTCCAAAATATTACTGTCAATCTCCTTTTCCCCAGGGATTGGGGTTTTCCTTTAACAAAGTTTGTGAAGTCTCACCAATGCAGATCCATTGGCAGCAGGCCAGTTTGCCTACCTTGAATTGTTACACAATATAATGAACTATCACTAAGTAAACAGAGGTGAGGTGGTACAAAATTCTTCAGAAAAGTGTAAATCTCAGATTTTATGTCTAGCAAAACTTGTATTTAAATTAAAAGGCTAGAAACAATTTTGAACATTAAACAAAAATTGTGGAATTTTGTGTCTAAGAATCCTTTTGAAGAAACTATCAGAACAAGCTTCAATTATATGGAGACAGAGAAACTAGATCGGACACTGAATAGTAAATCTAAACTAAAGCTAAGACTGAAATTAATATGGAGATTTTCATGAACAGTATGAACAGCTACATGCCTTGACAATGCAGAAACTATAGAGTTGCATTCCTTTTCGATCAGGTGGGACATTAGATAGCTTTACCGAACCTCTCACTAAACACAAATACACATGAATAAACATCTTTTGAAATACTTTGATGAGCTGGCAAAAAAAAAAAAAAAAAAGATAGTGTAGAATACTGAGAATCTAAAAATCAAATGAAATTTGGAACCCAGAGAAATCCGCTTTTACTATGAGGACTTGTGTTTTGTTTTCAAGGCCACGAGTGCTGGTGGTAAAAACTGAGATGTTTAGCAGACAAAGCCCAGCTCACCCAAGGATATATTATACACCAGGCTGAGGTCTCAAAGAATATATTTTCAGGATCAAGGATTTTTAAAAATGCACTACCCAAAAGGCTAAAAAGAGAAAAAGGATTATAAACTATTAATATAAGTGGGTTCACATATATTTTTTGAATTTGAATTTACACTATTGAATACTCTGAATCACTGATAGCTGATAATTTTGTTCACAGCATCTGGTTCTAGAGTTGTAATGCCTCCTAATAGCAGAAAACACAAATAATCTTTATTCTAGAATTCAAAGTATTGTACAGATAAACTTTGAAGAAATAAGAGCTTACAGTCAAATATCAATGAACACCAAGAAAGCAAGGTTCTGTGAGAACCAGAAAACAACAGAAAGAATCACAACCACAACAAATCTACAAAATATAAATTAAGTATATTTAGATTTTGGGAGAAATAAAAAAAGAGTAGGATTGTATTGATCAAAATGGCGGTGTGAGGTGAGCCTCTGTAAAGCTCCCCTGGAATTTACAACTAATCAAACAACAATAACTCTACAAACGACTCCCTGCACAGCAGACAGGCAAGACGAAGAGGCCCACTACTTAATTCACCTAAAGGTGGGCAAATCACACAATCGGGGATGGAGGAAAAGGAGAAGTGCGGAGACAGAGCCACGCAGGCGCAGGACGCAGACCTAGCTCAGTACTCTGAGCCCGCTGCATCCCTGAACTACCGCAGCTGCGGGAGAGGGAAGAACTCAGACTACTAGGGCTCCGCTTATGGCCCACAGGGCTGAGGGGGCAGCATATAACACGGCTGAACCCAACCTCACGGCAGAGACCTTGGAGAAAAGACTGAGGGAAGAAGGCTGAAAACAGTAGCTTAAGCCCTCACTGCCGAGCAGAGAATGGAAGCCTTAGGCACTGAGACCAGCCACCCCCTCCATACCCTCCCAGAGCTTACCCCGCCCCCACCTGCCCGGTGCTAGAAGCAGAACAGTAGCAGTGTCAGATCAAAAGAACAGAATATTTGCTGTTCTCAGAACTGTGGATCGCAGACACGGATTCACAGCCCAACTAGTTCCCGCAAAGGGGAGGGAGCTGTGGAAGCAAGACCGGCTGTGGTAGTGGTCACCTCCATTGCTCTGGGCCACCTCTCACAGCTCACCCCACCCCTAACTCCACTTATCTGAGAGGATCCCTGCAGGAGTAAACAGAACTGCTGAAACACACGGGCTCTGAATCTGGTGCAGGAAGAGCTTTGGAACTTCAAAAGCTCATCCCATACCCACACAGACACTGCGCCCTGTGACCAAGGCAAACCATTAACAGAGGAGAAGTCTGTCTCCCAGGAAAACCCCCATTGTGTGAGAAGCTGCAATAGTGCAGAGAAAACACAGCACTGCCGAGTGAGAGAGAAAAAAAGGCTACAGTTGGAGAGAAAATAAAACATTCTATCAACAAGTACAGGTAAACGAAAGAGAGACCTCTTTCTATCAACCCATTGCAGAAGTCACTCCTCTAGATGTCTAGGAAGAGAAATAATAAATCAGTAATTGCCATGAATAACCAAGGCAACAAGACAGCTCAGAAAGAAAGTGAAAGGTCTCCAGAAAAGGAACTTAAAGAGATGGAAATATGTGACTTAAATGACAGAGAATTCAAGATTGCAGTTCTGAGAAAACTCAACGAGATGCAAGAAAACACAGCAAGGCAGTTTAATGAACTCAGAAACACAATCAAAGAACAACATGAGCATTTTACGAAAAAGATTTAAATTTTGAAAAAGAACCAAATAGAATATCTGGAGATTAAGAACTCAATAGAAGAAATTAAGAATGAAATAACCAGCTTAGGTAGTAGAGTGACCAGATGGAGGAAAGAATCAGTGACATCAAAGATAGAAACCTGGAAATGACACAGATGGAAGAAGAAACAGATTTGAGACTTAAAAGAAATGAAAGAACGCTACAAGAATTTTCTGAATCCATCAAAAAGAGCAATATAAAAATAATGGACATACCAGAAGGAGAAGAAAGGGAGAAGGGAACAGAGAACGTATTCAAACAAATTGAGGATGAGAACTTCCCAAACTTGTGGGCAGAACTGGATCCTCGAATCCAAGAAGCAAATAGAACACCTAATTACCTCAATCCCAACAGGCCTTCACCAAGGCACATTGTATTGAAGCTGCCTCAAATCAACGACAAAGAAAGAATCCTCAAGGCAGCCAGGGAAAAGAAGATGGTAACCTACAAAGGAAAGCCCATTAGATTATCATCAGATTTTTCGGCAGAAACTCTACAAGCCAGTAGGGAGTGGAACCAAATATTCAAACTATTGAAAGAGAGAAATTATGAGCCAAGAATAATATATCCAGCAAAGATACCCGTTAGATATGAGGGAGGAATAAAGACCTTTTCAGACATACAGAGCTAAGGGAATTTTCTAATACATGACCTGCACTACGAGAAATACTAAAGGAGGCTATTCGACCACCATGAAGAGGGACAATTTGTGGCAACTAAAACATAAAAAGGGGGAGAGTAAAGGCCTGAACCGGAATATGGGAATGAAGAAAGTAAGCGTGCTGAAGAAACTGGAATACTCTAAATATCAAACTTTCTTTTACATAATCTTAAGGGTAACCACTCAAAAAAAAATCCAGAACTGAAATATATACAGTAATAAAAAAAAAAGAAACAGAGGGAAACATCATAGAATATCACCACACAAATAATAGACAACAACAAAAAGGCAAGAAACAATGGAGTCACAGCCTTACCAGAAAACTAAAGAGAGAATGATGGGAAATCCTCACTTATCAATAATCACCCTAAATGTAAATAGACTGAACTCACCAATAAAAAGGCACAGAGTAGCAGATTGGATCAAAAAACTAAACCCAACCATATGCTGTCTCCAAGAGACACATCTCAGCTACAAGGACAAGCATAGACTCAAAGTGAAAGGGTGGAAATTGACACTCCAAGCAAATGGTACCCAGAGAAAATCAGGTGTAGCCATAATGATATCAGATGAAACAGACTTTAGGGTGAAAAAGGTAACAAGAGACAAACAGGGAAATTTCATAATGGTAAAGGGAACTATACAGAAAGAAGACATAACAGTCATCAATATTTATGCCTCCAATCAGGAAGCACCGAAATATACCAAGCAACTACTAACAGAACTAAAGGGAGAAAGTGACCAAACACAATTATACTAGGGGACTTAAATACATCATTGACAGCTATGGACAGATCATCCAAACAGAAAATAAATAACGAAAAAACAGCCTTAAATGACACATTAGATGAAATGGACATAATTGACATATACAGAGCACTTCATACTAAAATATCAGACTATACATTCTTTTCTAGTGTACATGGATCATTCTCAAGGATAGACCATATATTGGGAAATAAAATCAGCCTCAGGAAATTTAACAAGATTGAAACCATACCAAGCATATTCTTTGATCACAAGGCTTTGAAATTGGACATCAACCGCAAAAAGAAAGCAGGAAAAAACACAAATACATGGAGATTAAACAACATACTTTTAAAGAACAACAAGGTCAAAGAAGAAATTAGAAGAGAGATAAAAAGATACATAGAAACAAATGACAATGAAAATACATCCTACCAAAATTTTTGGGATGCGGCGAAAGCAGTTTTAAGAGGGAAATTTATATCATTACAAGCCTATCTAAAGAAACAAGAAAAACCCCAAATAAATAACTTCATGTTACACCTTAAAGAACTAGAAAAAGAAGAACAAGCGAAACCCAAGGTCAGCAGAAGAAAGGAAATAACAAAAATCAGAGCAGAACTAAATGAAATAGAGAACAAAAAGACAATAGAAAAAATTAATGTGACAAAGAACTGGATCTTTGAAAAGATTAACAAAATTGACGAACCCTTGGCTAGACTCACTAAGATAAAAAGAGAGAAGACACTAACAAAATCAGAAATGAAAAAGGGGAAGTTATAACAGATACCACAGAAATACAAAGGATCATCCAAGAATACTATGAAGGACTATATGCCACCAAATTCAATAACCTAGAAGAAATGGACAAGTTCTTAGAAACATATAGCTTTCCAAGGCTGAACCATGAACAACTGAAATATATAAACAGACTGATCACCAGTAAAGAAATTGAATCATCCAAAACCTTCCCAAAAGCAAAAGTCTGGGACCAGATGGCTTCACTAGTGAATTCTACCAAACCTTCAAAGAGGATCTAATACCAATCCTGCTCAAAATCTTCCAAAAAATTGAAGAGACAGTACTCCCTAACTCATTTTATGAGGCCAACACAACCCTGATACCAAGTCCTGGTAAGGAAAACACACACACAAAAAACTACAGACCAATATCTCTGATTATTATAGATGCAAAAATCCTAAACAAAATTTTAGCAAATCAAATACAACAATGCATTAAAAAGATTATTTATCACGACCAAGTGGGATTCATCCCCAGGGCACAAGGATGGTTTAACATCTGCAAATCCATCAATGTGATATATCACATAAACAAAATAAAGGACAAAAATCATATGATTTTATCAATTGATGCAGAAAAAGCATTTGACAAGATACAACATCCATTTATAATTAAAACACTTAATAAAATAGGTATAGAAGGAAAATACCTTAACATAATAAAGGCCACCTATGACAAGCCCTCAGCTAATCTCATAATTAATGGTGAAAAACTGAAGCCCTTTGCTGTACGTTCAGGAACACGACAGGGCTGTCCCCTATCACCTCTGCTATTCAACATAGTGTTGGAAGTCCGTGCCAGAGCAATCAGGCAAGAGAAAGAAATAAAAGACATCCAAATTGTGAATGAAGAAGTTAAATTATCACTCTTTGCAGATGACATGATGCTATATATAGAGAACTCTAAAGACACCACCAAAAGGCTATTAGAAACAATCAATGAATACAGTAAATTTGCTGGCAACAAAATCAATGTACAAAAGTCCATTGTTTTCTAATGTGGTAGCCACCAACCAAATGTGACTATTGAGCACTTGACATTGGCTATGAACTGAAGGAATAAATTTTAAATTTTATTAATTTAAATTTGAAAAGTCACATATAGCTATCCTTGTAGTATAGTTTCTTTAACTTCTTTGAAAATATTGCTCTACGTTTTAAAACAACTTTCTATGTTGCTATTGAAAGAAGTCTGATGTTAACCTTCAAGGAAAAACACTTATAGGTAATTTTTTGTTTGTTTGTTTGTTTGTTTGTTTGTTTGGAGGTCCATAGAAATTTTTACATTTAAAATTCTATAGTTTTACTCCAACATGTTTCAGAGTTGATGATTCTGGGACAACTTTTTCTCAATACTCAGTTTATTTCAGGAAATACAATACTTAGCTCTGCGCTGCCTAGGGAGGTGGCGTTCATCTCCTACTCGGTATCATGGCTGCCCTCAGACCACTCGTGAAGCCCAAAATCGTCAAAAAGAGGACCAAGAAGTTTATCCGGCACCAGTCAGATCGTTATGTCAAAATTAAGCGTAACTGGCGGAAACCCAGAGGCATTGACAACAGGGTGCGCAGAAGATTCAAGGGCCAGATCTTGATGCCCAACATTGGTTATGGGAGTAACAAGAAAACAAAGCACATGCTGCCCAGTGGCTTTCAGAAGTTCCTGGTCCACAACGTCAAGGAGCTTGAAGTGCTGCTGATGTGCAACAAATCTTACTGTGCTGAAATTGCTCACAACGTCTCCTCAAAGAACCGCAAAGCCATTGTGGAAAGAGCAGCCCAGCTGGCCATCAGAGTCACCAATCCCAATGCCCGGCTGCGCAGTGAAGAAAATGAATAGACAGCTTGTGTGCAAACTGTGTTTTAATAAAACCATAAAATTCTTCCAAAAAAAAATACAATACTTATAGTTTAAATATTTGTTTTTGCATAACTGTAAGGCTGCTTTCATCTGATACAGAATAACAAAAGAAACTGAAGAAGAATTAGAGGACTTCTATCTGGTTTCAAGGTTTATTATAAAACTACAGCAACCAAAACAGTGTGGTATTGATGGAAAGGATAAACAAATAGATTGATTGACCAAAATAATATTTATGTGAGTCTGTGCAGAAATAAACTCACATAAATGGTAACTTGATTTTTATCAAAGATGCCAGTATAATTCTGCAGAAACAGTTTTAAACAAATGAAACTAGAGCAACTGAATATTCATATGGAAAATAATGAACTTGGACCCCTATCTCACTGTACAGATACAGTTCATTTGAGTTGAATCATAGGATCTAAGTGTAATAGTTAGAAATATAAAGCTTCTAGAAGAAAACATAGAAGAATATGTTTTCTCACATACCTGGGATAAGCAATCATTTCTTAGATAGCACAAAAAAAGCTACAAACATAAAGAGTGATAAATTAACCTTAAATTTTAAAAAATTACTTCTCATCAAAAATACCAGTATTAAATTAATAAGAAAATCACACAGTGGGAGGAAAATTTGGAATCTCTTAGTCTTATTTTCTCTCCAAGTGAAAAATAGGCCAAAGATTTGAAAATATACTTCAGAAAAGAAGATATACAAATCATTGGTCAGCTCATGGAAAGATGCACAACCTCATCAGTCATCGGGGAAACGGCCCAAGACATACGATCCTCTGTTCAGGCCGAGCACTCTCCCACTGCTCTGCAGAACAGGCATAAACTTGCCTCTGCAAACCTCAGAAGGGAAAGAAAGTGTTTTATTCAGCGCCCCCAGGAACTTCTATCCTTGATACTACACACTTCCATGTAATTGACTCAGTTGTCTCACCGCTTCTCAGTGCCCCCCTCAGTGGATCAGATCGTAAGAGCTTGCTAAAGAAGGTGGTTGGTGGTGAACACACAGTGCAATATATAGATGATATACTATAGAAATAGACACTTGAAACCTATATACTTTTTTTTTAATTAAAGTTTATTGGGGTGACAATTGTTAGCAAAGTTACATAGATTTCAGGTACAATTCTGTAACACATCATCTATATATCACATTGCGTGGAAACCTATGTACTTTTACTATCCAATGTCACCCCAATAAACTTAATAATAAAAACCAATTCACCCATCAGATTATTGAGAGGGTGGGGGGAAAAGACACTCTGGGTGTGTGAATTATGAGTCATTTTAGAGGACATTTGACAATAATTATCAAAATGTGAAATGTGTAAACCCTTTGACCACAGAAGTTACACATCTGGGAATCTATTCAATCTATTCCACAGAAATACTAATACACATATACAAAGATTTTGTGTGTGTGTGTGTGTGTGTAGAGACACATACAAAAATATGCATATACATGCAAAGATATGTATGTGCATATATACATACACACACAAAGACATATATTTATATGCAAAGATATATATATATAAAGATAATTGTGTATGTATATACATATATGTGTGTATTCATTACAGTTCTGTTTGTATTAGCAAAATAAAACAAAAACAACCAAAATGTCCATCAAAAAAAAAATGTGGCTGGATTAGTTAGTTTGCATATGAAAGGTGAGTCATTACATTGCAGGTGAGTCATTGACTATCTCTAGGAATTGGCTAATTCTGAGAGAAGCAATTTCTCCAGAGTTGGCAAGATCCCATGATATCAAAGCATCAGAAATACAGAAAATAAAAAGACATGATTAACACACAGCACCAAATGCTGGTGAGTTGGGGGAGTAACTTAAGTCTCATACGTTGCTGTTGAGAATTTAAAATAGTTCAATCATTTTGGAAAACTGAATGGTAACTTCAGGAAGATGTAACCATACATCAATTTTATGATCCAGTAATCTTACTCATAAGTGTTTAGCCAAGAGAAATGAAAACACATATTCACAAAATAACTTATGGTAGAATGTTCATGGAAATATTATTCATAGCCTAAGATTTGAAACAACCTAATGTATATGTATATAATCTAATATTTGGATTATATATATATATGAACATTATTCAGTAATAAAAAGGAACAGCTGCAGATAATGCAACAACATGCGTGAATCTTAAAATTATAATGCTGAGTTTGAAAGCCAGATAAAATAGAATACATATTACATGATTCTATTTTGATAAAAATCCAAGGAAACGTAAAACTAATCTATTTTGGAAAGTGGTTGTTTACTATGGTGTTGGTTGCGGGGGAGGATGACAAGGACCACAAACCCACTTTCTGGAGTGATGGAAATTTTATACATTTTGCTTGGGATAGTGGTTCCTTGAGCGCATACATTTGACAGAAGTTACCACGTCCAACACTTACCTGTGCATTTTAATGTATATCAATTATATTTTAAGAAATATAACCAAGAATATATTCATGTTTGCTTGTAAATATATATAATTTCTTGAAGGACACAATAGAAATTAATATCAACTTTCTGTTGTGAGATATGGGGAGAAATGGACATATGAGGACTGAGATGGGAAGGAGAATTCTCATTGTACAAATTATTTTGGAAACATATTAATATATTATTCAAAAATCAATACCTTTTGTTTATTTATTTATTTATTATTATTTTTAAATATTTTATTGAGGAAGGGGAACAGGACTTCACTGGGGAACCAATCAGGTTTAAAGCATAAGGTCTAACTTCCAATCTTACCTTTCCTACTTATCCTCATCTTAGTAAAAAACCATCCACTGACTTATGCCATTCAAAGTCCCAAGAATTATTCTTGCTTCCTCACCTCTCATATCCAGACTATAAACAAGTCCTCTTGACTATTTCATCAAAATATAGCCTTGGTATAAATTATTTCCTTCATCTTCTGTTCTACCTCTTAGCATAACCTATCGTCATCTCTTGTTTATATCGTAGTACTTCAAATGCTCCCTAACTGGTCTCCTTGCTTTCATTCTTTGCCGTCTATAACCCATTCTTTACTAGTCACCAGAATGATATTTTTAAAATGTAGGTCATGTAATGATACTCCTCTACTTACAATATCTCAAATAGAGTGAAGACCAATTGCCATTTGGTTTATATCTGGCCCTTTATATCTGGCCTCTATCATGCTTTATACTTTTTTTTTTTTCCATTTGTCCACTACTATCTTGCCACACTGGCCTTTCTGCTGCTTTTTCCTCCTTTCTGCTTCTCAGTACACCATCCCACGCTTCCTGCTTCATTGCCTTTTACCAACTCTTTCTTCCAATCTTCATGTAGTAGGCTTATTCTAAACATTCAAATCTCAGTTGAAATGTCACCTCTAAAAGCTCTCCCTGCCCAGCTCACCTAAAACAGCAGTCTTCTCCCCCATCTGTTTCCAGTACATCACTCTGTTATATTTTTATCATAGCAATCATCACTATCAAATAGTCACTCTCTGTTGTGTTTGTTTATTGTCTGTTGCCATGCATTAGAATGTAAAATCCCCAGGAACAGAAACCTTTATTTGTGTAGCACCTCATTTAGTGCTACATTACTAACACCACATTACAGCCTGGTTCATGATTTTAGCTCTAAGATTGTCTAAAATTATACATTTTTCCCGGTAGGAATAAGAGGTCTCCATTCTGTGGACTAGTTTAGATCATCAGGTTAATTTTATTGTAAGTATTGTGACAAAATTTAGGAAGCAACATCCCAGATAATGTTACAGTTGTGAAAAAAAGTCACATTTCCAAAGTCGGGTGGCAATAAAGACTCTAAAATACTCCAAAGTGCGCATTTTTCTCCCCATGTTTCTCCACATGTTTCATGTTCTTAAATAAATAACTTTCTTTTATTTATTAGTCGAGTTTATTTTCATATATGGCTTTACAGAATAAGCATTGCTATGTCTCTCTGTCTTTTCGTGTTCATTTCCTAGTTTACTAATTCTGTCTTTGCATTATTTCCTGTTGTTTAATGTTCCCTCCCTTTTTATCTATCATTTTGTCTTTATAACTTCGTTTATCTCTTTCTCCCTCTATTTTTCCATTTTCCACTCCCCCTACTTCTCTTTCTCTGAACTGGACATGAATTAGAATGAAATATGCTTGATTATGCATTGTAGGTATTTACAATGTTTTATTGCAAGTATTTTAATTTTTTAAATTGTTAGAAAATCTCTTTAAAACAAAATCAAACCTACAAAAATTTAAATTATGTTGCCTTCTACCATGACTCTTAATTATTTTTCTTCTGTTCAATAATATTTAATTGGAAAGGAAATAGTTCCTCATCATGGCTTTAGCAGAGCATATGAAGCAATTATTCCTAAAATGAAAAAGGACAAATAACCTAGACCACGGGTAACCTAGGGTCTACCCGTATTTTGGAGGACATCTCCAGGAGAGGAATTGTCAGTCTTACAACATGCAGTTCTTTTTATCTAAGAAGGGTTATGCAAAGTAGTCTTTGTAAGCATCACTTGTTTTCTTTTTGCCTATCTCTTAGTCACCAGAAATATGTTGAATCTAACATATTTACCACCTACTTGACCACATCACTTCCTTTCTTGATATTTTAATGATATCCTACCAATTATACTACTTTTCTCCTTTGAATTGCAGTGTTAAATATAAAATCACCTCCCTTGGCTTTCTATTCACCAGACCTAATAAACATGCTTTCCATTCCATTATCTCTGTCACTGAAGGATTGTTGATTTTAGACCCCACAAGTGATAGTGTCTTTTCAACTGATATATTTGTGTATTTGTACCTAATTTAGATTAGATCACTAATCGAAATCTTTGATTATATCTTGTTGGTATTCTAATAATTCCCATTGAAAGTGTTCCATAGCTTTGTTAGCCTTCAAATTCCCAAAGCATATTTTCAGAGGCATAGCAAATTGGTTACGTATTTAAAACTAAAAGAGGTCTCTCTGTGATGAGAGATATTTAAGAACAAAGGCAGGAATAACCCTTCCATTAGGAGATGATGCCTGCTGTGAAAGCAGTGTTAGATTGCTAGAGAGGTAAATGTTTTTGTCATTCTTCATATTAATAAGGAACAAAAAGAAGAAATAAATGAACACATCTTACAACTCTTCAGGTGGGACATCTGCTGTCTTGGGATGTAATGGTCAGAATTACAGTAGAAATAGACTAATATATGAGATTTGAATTCAAAATACAGCAACATCTTTTATCCATTTTAAGTGTTATAGATCTAGTTCCGTCTGATATTTAAAATTATTTTATTGGGAATATATACAGCCTTTGTCAAAATACCAATTGTCTTGGGGATGTTAATACTTGGTCTTAAATTTACATAGCATATATTAACTGAAAGAAGTGAGGGATGTTAGATTGTAATGAATCCCATCTGTTAAAGAGTCAATACAAGAACAGAAATGCATGATGGAAATAAAACACAAGGCACAGTGGATGAGCCTGCAACTCTTACTCTTAGAGGTACTTAAAGGTTTCTTCTATGTCTTAAAGACAGCCTTAATGTTTGAAAGAGCGTGAAATAACCAATATTATAATGGCCTGGAAGATGCACACTACTGAGGAGTAAGTAGAGAGGGATTCCTGATTTGCTTTCTAACAGAAGGTTTTATGCATAGAAGGAATGATAAATATTGAAGCTAATGAATGCCTAAGTAAAGGAGGAAGGAAGAAAAGAAGAAAAGAAGGGAGGGAGGAAAGGAGGGAGGAAAGTAAAAAAAGAAAAATAGAAAGAAAGAGAGAGAAAAGGAAGGAAGGAGGGAAGGAAGGAAAAAAGGAAGGAAAGAAGGAAGAAAGAGGGAAAAGAAAAAGAAAAAATGAGGAGAAAGAAAAGATGAAAGGAACGGAAAAGCTAATTTGGATGGTGCCATTGGTAAATTTTTATGCTTCAGTGCGTGTGCTGGTGCATGCATGGGCAGGCATGCACACATACATGTGCCTTTGTGATGTAAAATACTTTTTTCATAATTCCCAGTTTAGACTATACACAGAAACCTCTGTTATTAGTTAATATATTTCAGTTTAGACATACAAAAAGCAGATATTTTGATGTTTTGAATAGATGTGTCATTGTAAATATTTTCTTGATTTGGTACTTTATTGTTTTTCTCTTCCGTCTCTTTTATTCTGTCTCCTCTTACAGTTAAAGTGAGTGGATCCTTTTTTCCCTGTTCTATACACTCCACGTTCCATGACACTATTAAAAAACAAGTGTGCCATGTAATTAAAATCTGTGAAATATTGTTTTATCTCACACTGTAGTATTTTGCTGTAATTCAAGGGCCTCAAGTTTTAAAATTTTTTCATCTCAAAGTAAACCATTTTGAGCATGCACAAGCAACATATATATACATTATTTGTATATTTTATATTCAATTATATCATGATTCTATACAAACCATAAAACTTTAAAAAATAAACTTCAAAGAATGGGATATAATAGGATATGTATAGAAACTCTACAATTATTGTTTTCATACCAATAAAATATGTTTGTTTGGTGAGCACATTACTGATTTGGAGACGACTGTACAGATCAGCCTCAGATCTTAAGTTCTCACATTAATTAGAATGTTTTTATTTCGACTAGGTTGATGGGTTGATATTCTATAGAGAAAAATGGAATATTTCAAGTAAATAGTATTCTTTTTTAGCTTTTTAGGTCAACATGTGTAAGGTGTAACTTACATATTGTAAATGTACCAATTTCTATATAGTTCAATAAATTTTGACAAATAAATAAAGTAGCATTACAATCAAGGTATGGAACAAATCTGTTACCTTAAAAAGCTCTGTCATTTCTTTTTTCTGTCAACCCCCACTTCAACCCCCCATTCAAATAAAAACCTTAAGAACTTGATAATTATGGTTAAGTTTTTTCTTAATCAAAAAACTGTTCATATGCCTAATGCAAATCATAAATCCAGGGCAGGGGCATTCCAGACTCACACATGAGAGAACAGTTAAATAGAAGCACAAGACTGAAGCAGGAAAAGAGTGTGGCTTCAAGACCAGGGTGTTTGACAGTTATATAATGTAGAAAAATAAAGTGCAGAAAATATTTCTTAAGTTGTGGGAGAGTGAGGGTATAACATAGATATGGCATACACTGCTTTTACTTAGAGAAGAACTATGATCTAGATGGACGAGACAGAAATAAACTCTCTACTCCTTGATGTTCTGTAGGCAGAGGAGATGGAGATAGAAAATAGCACAGTGGTGAAGGAATTCATCCTCCTTGGTCTAACCCAATCTCAAAATATTCAGCTCCTGGTCTTTGTGCTAGTCTTAATTTTCTACCTCATCATCCTCCCTGGAAATTTCCTCATGATTGTCACCATCAAATCAGACCCAGGCCTCACAGCCCCCCTCTACTTCTTCCTGGGCAACCTGGCCTTCCTGGATGCATCCTACTCCTTCATTGTGGCTCCCAGGATGCTGGTGGACTTCCTCTCTGAGAAGAAGGTGATCTCCTATAGAGACTGCATCACTCAGCTCTTTTTCTTGCACTTCCTTGGAGGAGGGGAGGGGTTACTCCTTGTTGTGATGGCCTTTGACCGCTATATCGCCATATGTCGTCCTTTACACTATTCAACTGTCATGAACCCTAGAGCCTGCTATGCCCTGCTGTTGGCTCTGTGGCTTGGGGGTTTTATCCACTCCATTATCCAGGTGGCCCTCATCCTCCGCTTGCCTTTCTGTGGCCCAAACCAGCTGGAAAACTTCTACTGTGATGTGCCACAGGTCATCAAGCTGGCCTGCACAGACACCTTTGTGGTGGAGCTTCTGATGGTCTTCAACAGTGGCCTGCTCACCCTCCTGTGCTTCCTGGGGCTTCTGGCTTCCTATTCAGTCATCGTCTGCCGTGTACGTGGGTCCTCCTCTGAGGGGAAGAACAAGGCTCTCTCCACATGCACCACTCATGTCATTATTATACTTCTCATGTTTGGACCTGCCATCTTCATCTATACTCGCCCCTTCAAGACCTTCCCAGCTGACAAGGTGGTTTCCTTTTTTCACACAGTCATCCTTCCATTGATGAATCCTGTGATTTACACCTTTCGCAATCAGGAAGTGAAATCTTCTATGAAGAGGTTATTGAGTCGGCATGTGTTCTGCTGAATGTATTTTATAAGCCAAGAAGTGGGAATTTGGCTGCAAACTATTCATTTAACAAATATTGTTTTTAATTGAATGTCTCCCATTTGTCAGGTATTATTATAAGCAATGAGGAAGAGTTATGTACAATGACAGAATAAACTTGGTATGTTTAAAGAATATAAAACACGAGTGGTTGATGTATAAAGAGTAAGTGTGAGAGATTTAGGGGTTAAATTTTAACTGACTGTTAGGGTCAAATTACTAAAGTCTTTTAGGCTGAAATAAGAGTTTTATTCTATTCTAATCTCAGTAAGAGTTCCTCTTAATATTTTAGGCAAGAGAGTCACTCATTCACAGTTTTTCTTCTATAGTTTAAGGCATCATCATCAAGATTCTGGGCAGAGATCAATAAGCTGCAAAACATCATTGAGAGTCAAATGTTATACTGCATAAATATTTTTGAAAAAGTCTCTATATATACATTCGGGGGTGCCAAAAATCTATACAAGTGGACACTTTGATCAATGTTGCTCAAGCAGTAGTTTGCCGTAATCAGAAGTGTCTGGACGCTGATGGTAACCACTTTGAGCACTTCTTTTAATTGCAGAAGTCAAATGAGACTTGTATTCATCTTTTGTTATGGTATATATTGAATATTACAATCTTTTGTTTGTTTTGTTTTGTTTTTCTTTTTTTAAATTTATTGGGGTGACAATTGTTAGTGAAATTACATAGATTTTAGGTGTGCAATTCTGTATTACATCATCTATCAATCCCATTGTGTGTTCACCACCCAGAGTCAGTTCTCCTTCCATCACCATATATTTGATCCCCCTTACCCTCATCTCCCTCCCCCCATCCCTCTTACCCTCTGGAATATTACAATCTTAATAGTTTTTTCCTTTTTAAAAATGTGTGTACATTCTTTTTTGTCACCCTCTGTATATGTTTTCTCTTTTCCCCCTCAAAAATTTGGTAGAGATAAGAAAGGAAGATAACTGATTTTATGGAAAAATATCATGAAATTATTTTACTTGATTTTTTTCAGAGCTTCATGATAATTACTAATGGATTTTTAACATAATTTCCCTGACATTAAACCTTGTCCTCAGTTGATTTCACTCTGATTATGACAGTGATAGTTAATTGGTACTACAAATTTGTTGGAGGTTGCATAAATCACTGGTTTTTTTAAATATAATGCAGTTAAATGTAGGAAATTAGATACTTCTAGTCTTTTAAGGGGTAGAAAACCATTCTCTATGCTGGGCATCCAGACAAATTGCAAAAACCCTCCCACATAATTGTCAATAAAATTAACCTGCCCAGTTATCTGTTCCTGCAACAATCAGGAGACTGGGAAAACGAGAAGCCATGTTACCAGCTCCCTACTGAAGGAACCCATCACTTAGCCATGGTCGGGGCTCTGGAGAATGATATGCCTTTTATGTTATTGCCTTTCTCTCCAATTAGTTTTTTTGTAAACTTGAGTTTTACATGAGCATATTTGATATGAACCCTAGATGAAAATGTCCTAGAAGAACATGTTTATACATTCACAGTTTCTTTGGAAAACAAAACAATGCCAAAAACAGCAATAAAATAAAGGATTATACTTTTATGATCTTGGAGATGAAAAAGTCAGTGAAGTATAACATAAAAATAGAAAATAAATAGAAAAATAGTTACATTTGATGTGTTATAAATTATATGTGTAGACAAAAGGTAAAAGAGTGATGAAAATGCCCACCACATATGAATGTGCGGATTATTTTCTGCACAATTGTAGAGGTTTGCATGGAAATTGAATTGAGTGTTCCCTTCATAGCACAGGATAGTACAAGGGAGTATCCATGCATAAAAATTAAAATAAAGGCTGTTAACTAAGAAATTGATATAAATGACAAAATATTAATTCATTTACTACATAAAGAATATTAATAAGTGAATATGAAATAGATACATACTCAGAAGGAAATATGGGCAATTGAAATACTAGTCAACAACCAAAGGAAAAATGGAAAGTATTATAAACATCAAAATAACTTTATTCTCAAAAGTCAGCCATGAGAATAAAGACCACCTATTCTGGTTAGTTTGTGGGAGAATGTTGCTCATATATTATCACCAATAAGAAAAGCACAAAATAAAAATTTTACTTTTCTATGAGGCTATTGAAGAGTGGATGAAACAAGGAAGCCTTACCATATTGAACTCCAGAGAGAGACAGGCCTGTATAGTTGGGCAGAAATCTATCTGTTGGCAAGTATCTAGACTAGATCTAGGCAGATGGAGGGGTGATCTGCCATAGATTGAGATATTTTGTAGGGATGAAAAAAAAATCAAGCTGAACTTTTAATAATACATGGGATGTAGGCAGATTAGAATCTAAAAGAGGCTCCACACACAAAAATAAAAGCTCACTTTTATAAATTTCTCCTCTACCCCCACTGACACCCATATCAATAATTTGCTCAGAAAAAGGGACAGTGGAGTAAGAAAGGAAAATCAGAGGAAATTTTCACATTCTCAGACATTATTGTAGTGGTTGGATGTTGATGTCTACAGAGTTGAATCCTAAGGGAAACAAAACTGCCTGAAATGTGGCACAAACCCCTCCCAGCTACAAATACCAACGAGATCAAAGATATTTCTTTGGTGGCACTTGGCAAATGTTGGAGGTAAAACTAATCTGAGCTAAATTCAATACAATTAAAGATGATTCCAAGCCCCAGTTCAACTAGACCTTTGAAGAAATTTGAATGGTTAGATCCTCATTTTAATTTCTGGATGGAGAAAAAGGTTTTAACTTTCTGAAAAACTAAGCAAAATAAAATTAAATATAATTCTTCATCCTCCACTAAATTTTTCATAGAGTGTGAAGAATGTCATTTAAAAAACTGGAAGTTATGCCAAGAAAATAAGACAGAGAAGAATATCTCATAATTAATAGAAAATATTGATAGACTATCAGTTGAAATATATGATGGAATTATCCGATTAACCATATGATGGAATTGTCAGACAAGGACGTTAGAAAACTATTATAAATATATTTCATATGATAAATGGATAAGGAGATGAGGATTTTAGGAGAGAAGTGCAAACCCTAAATATAAACAGATATGCTAGAACTGAAAAGAACAATATTTGAAATCAAAAGAAGTTTCTTAGATGAGCTGAACAGCATTTTGGACACTGGAAATAAAATGACTAATGATTGTGAAGACAGGTTATTTGAAATAATTCAAAGTAAAGGACAGAGAGAAAAAATTTAAAAACATGAGTAGTGTTAATACAATTTGGTGCAATATCAAATAGTTAAATATATATGTAACTGGGATTCCAGAAGAAGAGTATAGAGAGAATGGGACAAAAAACCCAAAGATAAAACCGCCAAGAATTTCCCAAATTTCATAAAATCATTAAACTGCATATCTAGGAAACTCCAAGCAGTAAAAATACAAATAAGACCATGGTGTAACACGTGCTAATCGAATAGGGAAAAAAAAGTGTCTAAATATGGAAAAACTCTATTTTTATATTTTCTTATTTACTTTAGAAAGTAATTAACTGCTTAAATAAAAACTAAAGTACTATTTGGCTTATAACTTACGTAGAAGTCAAATAGATAACGACAATAGCACAAAGGACTTAAAGGAGGATAAAAATTTATATTTTTGTAAAATACTTAACATACTTCATGAAGTATACTTGAATAATAATTTAAATTGACTGTGGTAAGTTAAAGATGTGGATCACTAGAGTATCCACAAAAAATAATAGAAGGAGGTTTAGTGAAACAGCCTTTAAAGAGAAAATAACCGTTTGGTGTAGGGCAAACCATTTCCTCAAAGGAAAGTGACCTAAATAGGACGTGAAAAGATTTATCATGAGCTTGGTACTTGTTGTTTATTCACTCTTACTCTGCTCAGCTAAAACAAAGATGAAGAACTTTTTGTTTTTTTATTGAAGATTATTAAAATAAAAAGTTAATTATGGATCAGAACAGTTAAATCCAACTTAATGTTGTTGTTTTTTATATATGTGGTTGCAATTTAAAGGCCTGAGAATCACGGGAGCTGATGGCATAAATTCCAGTTCAAGGGCCAGAGAAGAATGCGATGAAATGTTCCAGCTTAATCAGTGAACCAAGGAAGAAGAGGCAAATTCCTCCTTCCTCTGCCATTTACAGACCCTTAATAGATTGGATGATGCCACCCACATTGGGAAGGGCAATCTACTTTATTGAGTCCACCAATTCAAATACTAGTCTTATACCTACACTCTCACAGACATACTAGAAGTCAAGTATAATCTTGAGATCCTTATGGCCAGTTGACACATAAAATTAACCATCACACATGGTATATCATTTTCCACCCTTAAACTGTGTCTTTATATTTAAAAACTGATATCTTTTAAGCAGTATATACTTGGATCTTGCTTTTTTATACAATCTGAAAGTCTCTTTTAACTGGCATGTTTGGTATATTTACATTTTACATAATTGTTCATATGTGAGTTTGTGTCCACAATTGGTATTTGTTTTCTATTTGTCCCATCTCTTCTTTGTTCCTTTGCACTCTCTTTCCTTCCTGCTTTAGGAATAGTTGAGTATTTTTTAATATTCCATTTTCTCTAAGAAGAATTATACCTTGAAATTGTTCATGAGCATTATTTTTATTCTCTGTGTATATGTCTTAATCACCAGCAATATACTGAAAGATACATATGCATTACTGACTGCTTTCTGGCCACATGCTTTCAGCGCCAGAATGATAGTGAAGCTAGAGTGGTGAGTATGGCACTTGCCTTGAGTGCAGAATTTAAGGGACTAACCAAAAAACAGCAATAAGATTAAATAATATTAATTTTAAAATTAATAATTAATTTTAAAATTTAAATAATTAATTTTTAAAAATAATTAATTTTGAAATTAATGATATTTATTTTAAAATTAATTTAAAAAGCCATGATGAACAAAACAAATACCAAATTTTAAATAAAGTCAAGATCATTAATAGTGTCATGCTGAGCTATATTGGAACCTGAGGCAAAAGGAAACATCTGTCATGTTGATGTCTTTGTTTAAAAAATCTAATATTTTGTTCATAATTTTTATATTAACTTTGTTCTGAAAAATATTGCATTAAAATATTATTTATGTTTATTAAGGTTTTTAGCATGCTGGAAAATTTTGCGCTTGAGATAAGTACCTCACTTGCCTCACCCCCATCCTGGCCCTGCTTTAGATATGTATATATTCCTTTCATATATATATATATATTCCCTTATCATTTAGCTACATATTTTTCTCTCTATTTTATTACAAGATATAAATAAACTTTTTCTTAATCTTCTATTTACTTTTGACCAGTAAATATGCTTTTAAATAGGGTTCTATTATCTCATTCACTGGTAGGGTTTTTATGTTAGAATTCAGAATTAACCCAGTGTGGCACATTTATCCCTTACACAATTCTGGCATTTTCCCTTGCCTAACTTAGTTGACATTCTAATAACTCCCTTTGGAAATATTCAGGAGGTTCGTGGTATTCTCAAATCTCCAAAGCACTTTCTCCATTACATCATAGTTAGAGGAGATTTCAAGATCTAAGGTCCTCTATGTGAGAACAAATATTTGTGAACAATGACAAAAATGGTCAGTTCATGTTTCATCAGGATGAAAGGATGGCTACTTTCTGAGAGTTACATAACCTCTGGAGAGTTGTAACCTCCAATTTCCGGTGGGGGGATATGTATTCATAAGAAGCAAAGAGAAGAAAGTAGAAAAAATATTGCCACTTTTCTACTGGTTCATCTGCTGTCTTGAAATGCAATGGAATAGAGGTCAGAGTTTCAGTAGGAATCGCCAGAGGCTCTGGTCTAAATATAGTGGAGTGGCACTCTCTACTCTCCCACAATGGTGCACAAAAACTTTCGTTTTGTTATCATTAAGTAAAATTGTTAATAGCCTTCAGAGAGTTGATGTCTGGTGTTAAAACCAAAGAGCATACAAATGACAGACGTGTTTTATTTTTCTTATAAAGTACAGATTAAAGGGAAAAAGGTGCACAAAGGGTAGGCTAAAGGCTCCAGAGAAAAACTTAACAGATTTTATAATATTGCGGCCATACTCAACATGTTTGAGTTTCTTCTGTTGCTGATGGTTCTATTATTTATCAACATAGACTTTGACAGTTAGGAAGTTTTGAAACCGAGGACACTTGATATACAAACAACTGACTGCACTGGCAATTTTATGTCAAGGCTTTAATGCAGCTCCACAATTGCTTCTCTCTATTAATTGCTTAGATTTATGCAGCTACTATTAACCAGGGTTTATCCTAAAGATATTGACATAGGATCTAGAGGGAAATGTGTCCATTCAATATTTATTTATTTATTCATTTATTAAATTTATTTTTCTACTATAGTTGACATATAATATTACATTAGTTTCAGGTGTACAGCATAGTGACTAGACATTTATTATATACCTTACAAAGTGGTCACTCTGTAAGACTACTACCCATCTAACACTATACATAGTTATTACAATATTATTGACTATGTTCGCTATGCTGTAACTTTACATCCCCATGACTATTTTTTTAACTGGCAATTTGTACTTAATCCCTTTCACCTTTTTCACTCATCCCCTCAGTGCCCCTCCCATCTGGCAACCGTGTCCATTTGTTCTCTGTATCTGTGAGTTTCTGTCTGTTTTGTTTGTTCACTTATTTTGTTTTTTAGATTCGACATATAAGTTAAATCACATGATATTTGTCTTTCTTTGACTTATTTCACTTAGTATAATACCTTCTAGGTCCATCCATGTTGTTCCAAAAGACAAGATTTCATTTTTTTTATGGCTGAGTATATACCATTGTATGCATATGTATGTACCACTTCTTTATCCATTCATCTACAGTAGATAATTAGGTTGCTTCTATATCTTGGATATTGTCAATAATGCTGCAATGAACATAGGGCTGCTCTCGTATATATCTTTTCAAACTAGTGTTTTGGATTTCTTCAGATAAATACCCAGAAGTGGAACTTCTGGGTCATAACGTAGTTCCATTTTTAATTTTTTGAGGAAACTCCACACTGTTTTCCATAGTGGCTGCACCAAGTTGCAATCCCACTACCAGTGCACGAGGGTTCTCTTTTCCCCACATCCTCACCAATACTTGTTTGTTGATTTATTGATAATAGCCATGACAGGTGATATCTCACTGAAGTTTTTATTTGCATTTCCCTGATGATTAGTGATGTTGAGCATCTTTTCATGTGTCTGCTTGCCATCTGTATGTCTTTGAAGAAATGTCTAATAGAGCTACCTCTTAACATCTAAATTTTTTCAGGTTTAACTTTAGTTTAAACATACTTGAACGAGTTACTTATTGTTACCATCATCACCTCAGTTGATCCTCATCTATCACCCCGATTAAGTAGAAAGAGTCAACACACATTGTTCTATTTGATTAATGAAAACTCTGACTTGTGAAAGCTAAGTGACTTTCCCAGGGTCATACAGTTAATGAATTGCTGAACCAAGGCATTAGAATCAGATAAAATGATTCCAAACCAAGGATATTTCTAACATTTGCTTTGAATACTTGCATTTTAAGGGAATTTAGAGATAATTTACTCTAACTGTCTCATTTTATTGATGGGGGATTTTCCTGGCTGAAGATCTACAAATTGGCTTAGTGCTTTATGTATCCATCATCAGCATCAGTATCAATTAAATATATAATCATGTTCTTCAAGTGTATGTAAAACTTGTTAATTTATGCTTAAATAGTTTACGGGCTTTAATCAATATGCTGACAGACATTACACTCAATTTTTGGAAAATTTGTTGAATATATTAATTTCATTAGAATGATACCAATGAGATTTACTTTCCTTAAAAAAAGAAAATCATCTCATTTTATTAGGTACACTTATGTGCAAAAAACATATATGATGAAATGGGAAGTAATTAATGAGTGGTTCAGATTTGGTAAATTTCAAGAAGGATGCCATTCGAGAGAAAATGATTAGTACTGAAGAGTGAATTATACATTTTTATTTTGTCGACCAAATGTTTAGAATGGAAGACGGTGGGGAGTGCATACATTGCTATGTACGTGGGTCCTCCTTTGAGGTGAAGAATAGGCCATGTCCACAAGCACCACCCCATCATTGTTATATTTCTCATGCTTGGACCTGGCATCTTTATCTACATCACCCCTTCAGAGCCTTCCCAGATGACAAGGTGGTTTCTCTCTTCCACACAGTGATCTTTCCTTTGTTGAATCCTGTGATTTATACCCTTCGCAACTAAGAAGTAAAAGCTTCCATGAGACGGTTGTTTAATAAGCACTTAGCCTCATAAAAGGGGGGGAGTAGAATATAAAAATCAAGCCTGGAGAATTTCATGTGAAATTAATTTATTCATTTCCAAAACACTGCATTGATTGAGCATCTTCCTTTCTATTCTAGGCACTGGGAGAAAGAGTTATTAATGAGACAGGTAAAGTGACTGCTCTCCTGAAGGGTACATCTGGTGGGAGCAGACAGTCATTAAAATAGAAAACAAATAACGTGATTTCAGGAAGAGATAGCGTCCTGAAAAAACTAAAAAGAAAAGCAAAATAGAGACAGTGTGAGGTGGGGGTAATCAGTTTCCTTTCAGTCTTCAAGAAGGGCCTGCTCGAAGAGGTGATAGAATATTTTGTCTGATCTCTAGACAAACCGGAAGGGCCAACCATGCAAGCACCTGCAGGCAGAGCATTCCAGGCAGAGGAAAAAGGTAGTGCAAAAATCTGAAAACAGTCATGAACTAGGTATACTTGAAGAGCACAACAAAGTTCATATTGACGGGGATATAGTAAATGAATGTGAAAATGACTAAGAGTTAAAGTTAGAGATACTGGTAGTGTCTCTACCAATCTATGGTCTATGAAGTGAATATGGACTTTGATTGTCTTGTAATTACAATAAGAAATGATTCTGAGGTTGTAAGCAACAGAGTGATTACTCCAGTTTCAGAAATGACGTAGGTATGTACAGCCAAGACTCTTGGCAAATATCAAAGGGTTGAAAAATGTCATTAAGAGGGAAATATTATTATACTTGTAAGTATATTTTGAAAGAAATTAACTGCAGTTTTCCCCCCATAGATAGAAGAAGGAAAAAAAAATAAAATAAAAAATGCTGGTCATTTTCATGTAAAAAGGTCATGGAAACATTTCGTGTTTTTTTCTCCAGAACTTCATGATTATTTCTAGCAGATTTCTATGACTTGTTGTTTGTTGATCTTATCCCTGATTGATTTCACACTGAATATAAATTATGATAGTTGTTTGATAGACCAGTCAGGTATCTGTTGCATTCTAGCTATTTGAAACACAACATGATTTAATATAGACACTTATGTGCTTACAGAGCAGTTGAAAAGTCCGGAAGAACATACTATAGTCTGGACATCCAGAGATGACCTCCAGAACAACACAGGAAACAGGCTGTCAAGAGAGTTGTTTTGGCTGCCACCTTTGCCATCTGTTTCAAAAATATCACCACGCTAACTTGAGGAGACATTTTTCTAAAAAGGACATACAGAAGGCAAGAAGACATATGAAGAAATGCTCAACCTCACTAACCATCAGAGAAATGCAAATAAAAACCACAATGAGATACCACCTCACTCCAGTCAAAATGGCTATCATCAATAAATCAACAAACATCAAATGCTGGCGTGGATGTGGAGAAAAGGGAACACTAGTGCACTGTTGGTGGGATTGCAGACTGGTGCAGCCACTATGGAAAACAGTATGGAGGTATCTCAGGAATCTGAAAATGGAACTACCCTATGATCCAGTAATTCCACTCCTAGGCATCTACCCGGAGAAATCCAAAACTCCAATTCAAAAATCTGTATGCACTCCTATGTTTATTGCAGCACTTTACACAATAGCCAAGGTGTGGAAACAACTGAAATGCCCATTGGTAGATGACTGGATTAAGAAGCTGTGGTACATTTATACAATGGAGTATTACGCAGCCATAAAGAAGAAAGAAATCTTATCATTTGCAGCAACATGGATGGATCTAGAGAACATTATGTTAAGTGAAATAAGTCAGAAAGAGAAAGACAAGTACCATATGATCTCACTTATATGCAGAATCTAAAGAAAAGAATAAGTGAATGAACTAATCAGAAACAGTTTTGGGGACAAAAAGAAAAAAACGAGAGTTGTTAGATGGGTGGGGGGGGAGATAAGGGGAAAGGTGAAGGGATTAGGAAGCAGCTGGTAACCACAAGATGGCCTCAGGGTTTTTTGAAAATTAATTTGGGGAACGTATTCAATAATGTTGTAAAGATTTTATTGGGTATCCGATGGAAATGTGTCCTATTTGGGAGACCACCTCAGAGATACTGTGGATGCCTGATCATGGCATTGTACACCAGAAGCTAAACATTAATGAATGCCAACTATAATTTTATATATATAATGTGATGGCTCAGTGTGAGGTCGGAGGGATAGTGGATGGGGGAAGGAGGGTTCACAGTGTGAGGGATATAAATGATGAACGTCTAAGTATTACCTTGTCTTGTACACCTGAAACTAATAAATTAAAAAAATATATATCACCACGCTAGCCATAGAACTAGGATCAAGATGACGATCCAAAACTACTGTGTACCCATCAGACCTCTCCTAGTAAAACCAAAGCCTCTGCTGCTACTGCCTAATGAGTGTATCCAAATCCGATTCTCTTAAGGATATATTGAATGGGCAACATCTAAAATAAATCTCTGATCCAAAATGCAAGGGATTCATTTTTATATTTTATTTTAAAAATTAATTAAAATTTCAGTGTTTATGAACATAAATCATGTGCATGGCAAAAATATCCCGACTACAGAAATACTGTTTTTGGTTCTCAGATATCTCCTTTCCCATCCTCACTCTTATCTTATCATCTTGTTTCCTATTTCACTGAGAAAATGGGCAGAAGAGATTCCTCAGCTCCTGCCACTCCATCTACCCAGACACCTGCTTCTGGAGCCCTGTCCCTTTCCTCTCTCCTGAGACTGGCTGACCTGGTAGTGCTCCGAAAAGGTTGGCGCTTCCATCTGTGCATCAGAATGCACCCTTCTTTTCTACTAAGAGCAATTACTCTGGTACTTCTCTTCCTCTCTTCCGCGCCATTAACTTCTCCCCCCTATTGGATTTTGTCCCATAGCATATAACCACATTTTTTTCATATTAAATCTCTTTGTCACCTTTCTTCCTCCACATATTATCTCATTTATCTCCTCTTTATGGCAAAGCTCCACAAAAAAGTGGTTTATACTTAAACACATTAATAGACTTTTAACAAATTAAAAGCAGTTTTAGTTTTACAGAAAAGTTATGCAGAAAACACAGAGCTCTCCCTACACATACACACTTTTGCCTATTAGTATCTTGCATTAGTGTGGTACATTTGTTCCAATGATGAACTAACATTGATAGATTATTTTAAAATACAGTCCATAATTTACATGAGAGTTCACATTTTGTGTACAGTTCTATGGAGTTTGACAAAGGTATTTCATCCGTTTACCATTACAACATCATACACCGTAGTTTTACTGCCCTTAAAATCCCCTGTGTTCCACCTATTCATCTACCCTCAAGCCCCTGACAGCCACCGAACTTTTTACTGTCTCTATAGTTTTGCCCTTTTCAGAATGTCATATGGTTGGAATTATACACTATGTAGCTGGCATGTTTATGCTCTCTGCTTCCAATTTCTTTCCTTTTCAACTCACTTAATCATGCCAACGAAACAGTTCTTGTCATTCACGATCACCAACGAATATCAATGATTCTTATTCAGGTGTCATCGTGTTGATCTCTGAGCAGCATTTGATCTCTGAGCAGGTCTGCCTTCCCAGGACTCTCCACTTTCAGTCTTCCCTCCACCAAATCAGCTGTTCCCTTATTTCACTTTGAGAGTTTCTCTTTAGCTACCCAGCTCTCTTGGCTTTAAATTCCAACTATATGTTGATAATCTCTGTACATATCTTTCTCATGAACTCTAGGCTCTGATTCCCAGCAGCATATGCCACTGCCACTGCTCTACTTTGATGTCATTATGTGATCTTCCCGACTGACTCCTGATCTTCACCACCCCACAACCAATCTTAGTAAATTGTAATTCCAGTCTCCGGTCCAAAATTTTGGATTCATTTAAGAAATATTTTCTCTTATACCCTACATCCAATCTGTTAACAAGTCTGGATTAGCTCTGTCACCATAAAATTGACAGATTAGATCATCTCTTCCTCAAATTCTACCACCTAGGCCCAAACCACCATCACCTCTTGCCTACATTATGGTTGGGGCCTCTTTACTGGTCTCAATTCTGTTCTTGTCCTATTTTAGTTTATTCTCAGATACTCCTCCAGAATGATTTGGTTAAAATACAGTCACATCATTTCCCTCCTGTTCTCAAAACCCTCAGTAACTTCCATCTTACTTAAAGTAAGGGCTAAAGCTTTCCTTGTTGTCTATAAAGGTCCATATGAGGTCAGACAATTAATTTCACGAACGCATCCTAGAAAAAGTGCTACATACCTCATTGCTGACTCTCACTATGGTCACATTCGAAGTACTCCCCTTGGGAAGCTATGCACTGACACCAGTGCCTAGTCCACCCTTCAAAGCAATTTTGGAACTCTTCCTGGAATGACCATTAGAGCTCTCATAGTATTACCCTTGATGTCCTGAATGTCATCAAAATGTCTTCCTTTCAATATTTCCTTTATCTTTGGGTAAAGAAAGAAGTCATTGGGGGCCAGATCGGCAAGTAGGGATGGTGTTCCAATACAGTTATTTGTTTGCTGGCTAAAAACTCCCTCACAGACAGTGCCGTGTGAGCTGGTGCATTGTCGTGATGCAGGAGCCATGAATTGTTGGTGAAAAGCTCAGGATGTTTCGTCTAGCTTTTTCATGCAGCCTTTTCAGCTCTTCCAAACAGTAAACTTGTAATCCCACATATCAGTAAAATCACATGATTTCTTTTTGCCCTTTTAAAATTGTGTTTGTTTCCTTATTGTTGAGTTTTAAGAGTTTCTCTGTATATCTTGGGTTGAAGTTCTTTCTTGAATAAATGTTTTGCAGATATTTAATCCTAGTCTGTGTCTTGTCTTTATATTAACTTATTCACAGAACAGTAGTTTTTCAATTTAGCAAAATCATACTTATCATTTTTTTTCTTTCATATATCATGTTTTTGGTTCTAAGAACTTTAGTTTGGCACCTAAGAACTCATTGCCAAACCTAAAGTCCCTTAAATTTCCTCCTATGTTTTTTCTAGAAGTTTCATAATTATGCATTTTACATTTATATCTGTGATCCATCTGTTGCATAGACTATCCTTTCTTCACTTGCTCCTTTGAAGATCATCGACTATATATTTGTGTGGGTCTATTTTTAAGCTCTGTATCATGTTCCATCAATCCATGTATCTGTTTTTTCATTAATACTATGTTGTCTTGATTTAATCAGCTTCATAGTATGTCTTAAACTGGTTAGTGTGAGTCCTGTCATTTTGCTCTTTTTCAGTACTGTGTTGACTACTGCAGGATTTTTGCCTTTCCATATAAACTGTGGAATTACTTTGCTGATATCTACAAAATCCTTCTTTCACTTTTAAGGACTCATGTGATTATATTGAGCCTACCAAGATAATCCTGGATTATCTCCCTATTCTAAGATTAGTTGATTAGCAACCTTAATTTTATCTGAAAATTCCCTTTTACTAATTAAGGTTATAATACTGTAAATATTATAATATTGTATTGTAAATTCTCATATTTTGGGAGTTTATGTTTTTAGTACTCTTAGTTCCCTTACATTAATTTTTCAGTCATATCACATGTTTCTTTCATATTATTTAAATATTATGGTTTTATATATTTCTGCATAGTAAAAATATTATTCCTAATTTCTTTCTTTTTTTTTTTAAATTTCAGGACAGTGTAGATGCAAGACCACTATGCTGTACACCTGAAGCTGAAGCTGCATAATAATGAATGTCAACTATAGTTTATTTCTAATTCTTGTTTACTCTTCCCTGATTGGTTTCTAGAAAAATTTTGAAAATTATTTTGTTAAGTCATAAACTTACATAGAGTTCATTGGAATTTATGTGTTGAACAATATTGAATTTCTCTATTCATTATCATAGTACATATTTCAATTTATTCATTTTTTTTCCTTTTATAGAGTAATATAGTTTGTTGTCACATGGATATACCACAATTTTTACTTAAATTATTCCTATTTTTATAACTTATTATTCATCTGAATAAGCTGTGTTTTTACTGCATACTTTAACAATGAATTGATTTATAAGAAAGCCATTGGAAACTACCCTATGATCCAGTAATTCCACTCCTAGGCATCTATCTGGAGAAATCCAAAACTCCAATTCAAAAATCTGTATGCACTCCTATGTTTATTGCAGCACTATACACAATAGCCAAGATATGGAAACAACCGAAATGCCCATCGGTAGATGACTGGATTAAGAAGCTGTGGTATATTTATACAATGGAGTATTACGCAGCCATAAAGAAGAAAGAAATCTTACCATTTGCAACAACATGGATTGATCTAGAGAACATTATGTTAAGTGAAATAAGTCAGAAAGAGAAAGACAAGTACCATATGATCTCACTTATATGTGGAATCTAAAGAAAAGAATAAGTGAATGAACTAATCAGAAACAGTTTTGGGGACAAAGAGGAAAAACTGAGAGTTGTTAGATGGGTGGGGGGGTGGGAATAAGGGGGAAGGTGAAGGGATTAGGAAACAGTTGGTAACCACAAGATGGCCTCAGGGTTTTTGAAAATTAATTTGGGGAACGTAATCAATAATGTTGTAAAGAATTTGTAGGGTATCCGATGGACACGTGTCCCATTTGGGAGACGACCTCAGGGATACTGTGGATGCCTGATCATGGCACTGTACACCAGAAGCTAAACAATAATGAATGCCAACTATAATTTTATATATATAATGCGATGGCTCAGTGTGAGGTCGGAGGGATAGTGGATGGGGGGAGGGGGGTTCACAGTGTGAGGGATATAAATGATGAACGTCTAAGTATTACCTTGTCTTGTACACCTGAAACTAATAAAAAAATAAAATAAATTAAATGCAAAAAAAAAGAAAGCCATTGGTTTTGTTTGCTTATTTTGTAACTAGCCACTGTACTGAATTATCTGGTTTTGCTTTTTAAAAGTCTACTTCATAAATTATCTTAAAGAAAAATTGATTTTGGTTGCTTTTGGTATGCAGGTTCTATGAATTTTAGCACATGTATCAATTCATGTGTCAGAGATACTGAACAGCTTCATAATGCCCCCCCCCCAAACTCCTTCATGCTCTCTCTTTCTGAATTATCTTGTATTTATGATATTTTTCTGTTAATTCTCTTGCCTTTTTTATGGTAACTCTAGCAATAATGATATACACTTACCTTTTGTTTTAAACCAGGGCAAGTACTTTAGATATTTGGATTTACTAAATCTTTGTATTGTGTTGATTGGTTACTTTATTGTTGTTGCTGTTTTATAACTTTTTTGTTAGTTTTAGGTGCACAAAACAATGTAATGGTTAAACATTTATCATTTATATCCCTCACACAGTTTCAACTCCCCTCCCCCATCCACTATCCCTCTGACATTGCACACAGCCATTACATTTCCACTATCTCTATTCCTAATCCTGTACTCTGCTTCTTGTAAATATATATATATATATAATTATATATATATATATGTATATATTCACATATATATAATTGTATATATATATAATTATATTTATATATAATTGTAGTTGACAGTCATTATTGTTCAGCTTCAGCTTCACGTGTACAGGGCAGTGATCAGTGTTCTCGACTCCTTGCTCCCTCTCTTCACCTTCTGATATTCCTATGATGCACATTTTGTTGCACTTGATGTTACCCCAGAGGTTTCTTAAACCATCTTCATTGTTTTTTATTCTTTTTTCTTTTTGTTGTTCCATTTAGGTGATATCTGCTAACTTGTCTTCTAAGTCGCTGGTTCGATCCTCTGCTTCATCTAACCTGCTGGTAATTCCTTCAAGTGTGTTCTTTATTTCAGTTATCGTATTCTTTAGTTCTAACTGGTTGTTCATTATGATTTCTCTATCCTTCTTTATGTCATCACTAAGTTCCTTAAACATTCTTATCATCACTGTTCTGAACTCTGTTTCTGATAGGTTGGTTACCTCTATTTCATTTGGTTCCAAATCTGAAGGTTTCTTCTGTTCTTTTATTTGTGACATGTTTCTTTGTTTCCCCATTCTGGCTGACTCTCTGTGTTTGCTTCGATGTATTAGGTAGATCCCGTAGGGTTTTTGGTTTTTGCTGGGTTATCTTATGTAGTATGTGTCCTTTATATTTGACTTGCACCACTTCCTTCTTCTCATGTGAGTGTGTTCCAAAGGTTACTTTTGTGTTGTGTATATTGTCCTGTTAAAGTTGATCTTTAATTGCTTTTGGCTTGTCAGTAGGTGGGCTTGACGCCTAGGCTAACTAGTTGTGAGACTTGGCTCTGCCCACAGTGTATGTGGGTCTCTCCACAGTGTATGTGGCTCTGCTGGGTGAGGGTTGACCACTTAAATGAGGCTTGGGGTTTTTTTTTTCCTTCTTCTTCTTTTAAACCAGTTCCTTTCTTTTTCCTTAACAGATGAGAATTAAAAAAAATCGGGTGGTGAATACACAATGTGATGTATAGATGATATATTACAGAATTGTACTCTTGAAATCTATATAAATTTACTAACCATTGTCACCCCAATAAACTTTAATTTAAAAAAAGAGAAAAAATTTAAAAACAAAGCTTCATGTTTTCTTATTTCAAAGCTGTAAAGAAATGTGGTCAGTTTGGGAAGATTTTCTTGGGCTCCATTGCTAGTCTTATGGAAATATAAGTATGGGAGTTGTAAATAGTTCAAATCACTGAAATATTTGAGAAGAAAGTTGTGTTTGAAGAGCAAACCTGTACAGATAAGTGATTGACCTTCAAGTAAATATGACAAAACTCAATTACGGTTTCAGGTTGAGAATCCACATCTAGTATCTTCCTGGATTACGTGTCATAGACACTTCAAAAATAGTGTTAATAATTGTAATCACCTCTGATATTCCTTGTACTATATTTTATTCAGCATTTTCTCTGTGCCAGGCATTATACTTAATGGTTTACATTTATTTGTATAATTTAATTCTTACACCATTAGTCTGGGGTACTTGCACAGAAACTGTCTTCACTTCGTTTTTGGACTTTCCAACTTCCCCTTCCCCAGATTTCACCTACCTGTGGTGGCAATTATCATTACACCTATTAGCTTGTACTAATTTTGTAATTTAATCTTTTTGGAGACTTTTATTAAAAATACAGCTAACATACAATATTATATTAGATTAAAGGGTCATAGTTATTCAACATTTATATACCTAAAGAAGTGATCACCATAAGTCCAGCAATATGGTGTCTGTCTGACACCATACTATGCTACCACAATATTATTGACTATATTTTTCATGCTGTACATTATATCCCTATGACCTATTTTGTTTTTAATTAAAATTTATTAGGGTGAAAGTGGTTAGTAAAATTACAGGTTTCAAGTGTATAATCCTGTAATACATCGTCTATATATCACATTTGTTTAATACCTCGAAATTTGGACCTCTTATTCTCCTTCACCTTTCTCCCCCTTTATAATTTTTCAATTACAGTTGACATTCAATATTATTTTATATCAATTTCAGGTGTACAGCACAGTGGTTAGACATTTATATAATTTAAGAAGTGATCCCCCTGATTAGTCTAGTAACCACCTGGCCCTACACATACTTATTACCATATAATTGACTGTATTCCCCATGCTTTACTTCCCCATGACTATTTTGTAACTACCAATTTTAGCCTGTACAAATTTTTAATGTCCTGTAGAATACTTTAATGCGTGATTCTTTCTTTACATGATTCTTTCAGTAAGCAAGAGTTTGCTGGTGACAAAGTGCCTTATCCTAAAAGAGTAACTTTTCCACTTTGGGACATTGAACACTGGAGCAGAAAGGTGACATATTTCCATATTCAAGGGAGCGATTTTTTGCTCCTTAAATGACTGTTCAAAGCTCTCCTTCCTATAGGTCAGTTCCAGTTGTGCCTTCTCTAATGAACACTATTTCATCATGAATGTGCACCCTCACTTTAAATAGTAAAGACACACCTTACAGTTCTTGTTGCAACTTTGGGAAAAGTCAGCTCATCATTTTAATAACTCCCACTGCAAGCAGATTGTAGTGTCTAAACCTTGATCTCCTAAATGTCACTGCTTTCAATACCAAGACTAGAGAGAACATATATCCATACTCCAGACTTCTGATGCTTACTAAGGACCATGGTGATTTCAGTAGAAATGTGAATCTTTAAGAATATGGTGTTTTTGATTCCTGATGAATAACTGGTAGGTTAAAAGCTGGATATAATATAAAGGATCTTGAAAAGCTGTTGTAGTTTGTGTTCTTCAGGTAGCAATTTTTTTCATTTAATAATTGTATAAAGCAAAGAAAATAGAGGAGTGGTAAAGAAAAAACATATGTAATTTGAAGACATAAAGAAAAATGGTTCCATTAAATAGATATTAGAGAATCTCTTCTGGAGTTGACACAAGAAAAAAAACTTGACAACTATTTATTCATTTACAATCTATACATAACATAGTCATTATATATACTTGTAAATTAGGCATAATAGTTTCCATGTTCTCGTTAATAGTTACATTATTAAGATAGGAAAATAGAACACATATTCAAATATGTGAGAATTTTCAATGCATTTAGTATATTAAAGTGCTCAATTTTCATATGAAAAGAAGTAATTTAACTTCAAAAAACAAATTATTTTGGAAGCACACATCATTTTCTAAGTCCTTGAATAACTCAAACTAAGTTAGATAATTTTACTGCAATTACTATTGTTGTTATTTTTAATGATTATTTTTGAACAGTATTCTTAAATTTGCATGTGAAACCTAGAGAGTTCTTGAATGTGACCCAAGAAATATTCTTACTGCTTTATATAGACCATCTAATTTACTTCTCACTGGAAAAGAGGCCAAATCTTAGGGAGGCGACTGAGGTATCATCAAGGTCACACAGCAGGTCAAGAACACCTTAACCCTCTTAACCACTTTGCCACAGTCCAGTTTTAAGATTTCTGGAATATTGTTCTCTGACAAATTTTAAAAAATATTTATCAACATTAACAGAAAAATTTGAATATGTTAAAGTAAATGAGCATGGAGCCAGATTTTCCTTCTTCGTGTGGGAAAACAGCAGGTCACTTAGATGAAAAACATCATAGGAGATATTTGTAGAACTTGGAATATGGTGTAAATTGAAAAATGAGTCTGAGTCCTTAAAGTATCTTTCTTTTCTTCTTCCAATTGGCTCTGGTGTCACTTTGACATACCACCATCAATGTGGGTTTGTTTGTTTGCTTTGTTTTGTTTTGAGCATCTTATATTCTGATACTACAAGATACCCATCACTCATCTTGTATATTTCCTGGCCCAGTCCTGGAATCTATATTTTTTTCCCCTAGTGTAAAAAATAATAATAACTGTGTTTGAGTAGCATGAGGAGAAATAAAGGAGGTATTTTTCTCTCTTGTTACAAAATATTTCTATGAGATTAAAAAGTTACAAAGTTAAGAATAACTCATATGTTCCAGGTATACCTTTTGGTCATCAGTAGTTTCATGGAATTAAGAAATTAATTCATCATTTATATATCAATAATTAAAAATAGTATTTATCAATACTGAAAAAACAATTGGAAAATGTCCAAGTAAAATGAGAATGGAACTGGATTTTTCTGTAGCTAAGAAAATGGGAAGTTACTTAAATGAAAAGTCATTTATTACCCTTATAGGATACTAAATAGATCTTTTGATATCATTATGTTAAAGTGCTAGTTAAAGCCAGTCCTCAACAATGGTGATTTCAACATAATTGTATTTTTTTGGTTTTAATGGAACCTTTGATATTTCGATCCTTATTTAAATTTTTATTTATCTGATTTATTAAGTAGAGTACACTACCTTAGTATAACCATCCTCTGTAAATATGGATTATGTAACTCCTTAGTTAGTATTCAGAACAGGAATATTACTATTGGGTATAAAATGAATATAACTTAATATGTACTGATGCTGGTCAAAACCAAGAAGTCCAAATTGAAATGTTATTTGATAGCAATTGTTAAGTGGCTCCAAAAAGAAAAAACTTTAATGAGATAGTTATTAGTTAGATTTGTGGTAATCAATGTTCTAGTAAATTATTAATTGATATCATAACTCCTTCATATGTAATTCTAGCATTCTCACACTTTCTAACCCTGTCATTTTGTTCCATTTTGTCATTAGAGCAAAGTCTGCAGATCCATGGAGGGGTTCAACCATTCGAGAGTGTCTGAATTCGTGTTGTTTGGACTTACTGATTCTCCTGAGCTCCAGATTTTCTTCTTTGTGATGTTTTCCATTTTCTATTTAATGACCATGTTTGGCAACTGCCTGATTTTGCTCACTGTCCTATCCACCCCACACCTTCACTCCCCCATGTACTTCCTGCTCAGCAATCTGTCTCTCATTGACATGTGCCTGTCCTCCTTCGCCACTCCGAAAATGATCATGGACTTCTTTACTCAGCGCAAGACCATCTCCTTTGAGGGCTGCATTTCTCAGATCTTCTTTTTGCACCTCTTCACTGGGACAGAGATTGTACTGCTGATCTCCATGTCTTTTGACAGGTACATTGCCATATGCAAACCTCTCCATTATTCTACAATTATGAGCCAAAGAGTGTGTGTTGGGCTTGTGGTAACTTCTTGGACAGTGGGCTTTCTGCATACAATAAGCCAGTTAGCTTTTACTCTCTATTTACCCTTCTGTGGTCCCAATGTTGTAGACAGTTTCTTCTGTGACCTTCCTGTGGTCATCCAGCTGGCTTGTATAGATATATATGTTCTTGGAATCTTCATGATCTCAACCAGTGGTGTGATCGCTCTTATAAGTTTTCTACTTTTGCTCACCTCCTACATCATTGTTCTTGTTGCTATCAAGGACCACTCCTCCACAGGATCATCTAAGGCTTTTTCTACCTGCACCGCACATTTTATTGTCGTGTTAATGTTCTTTGGGCCCTGCATATTCATCTATGTGTGGCCTTTCACAAACTTCCTGGTGGACAAAGTTCTTTCTGTTTTCTATACCATCTTCACCCCCTTTCTGAATCCAATTATCTATACTTTGAGAAACCAAGAAATGAAGATAGCTGTGATGAAGAAACTAAGTAACCAATATCCAAATCTTGGGAAAACTACTCCAAGATATTCAGTGCAATGAATAGAGATTTCCTATCGGAGATTTAGTATCAGATAGGAATATCTGCTCTTAGAGCAATAGAAAATTAAACTTAGAATCTGCCTTTCAAGTCATTTAGTCTAAATTCATGGGAAAAAAAAACAACCCAGGGTTGGGAACTATGAAAAATGTTGCCGAAAAGTTAGTGCAGTGTTTGCAATCCTTTTGAGATTATGAATCCATTTGAAAATCTTTTGAAATCTATAGCTTATTTTCACAGAAAAATGCACGTATCATCAAAATTGCAAACATAAACTCAGAGTTTCATAGACTCCGGAATCCTATAAACATAGATTAAGACTACTTACAGAAGCCTGAGATAAAATATTGTTCACTTGTCTTCTGATCCAAAACATTCCCACTCAGCTGCACAGTTTTGTGGTACTCTGATGGTATATACTTTTAGAACTTTAATTAAGAGTGTTGGGCATAACAGGTTTTTGTGCATAGCAGTAGAACATTTTTATGGATAAGTTGATACTGTGAAGAAATTCTTACAAATATTTTCAACAATCTTGATTCAGTGGTCCAATGAGTTCTGAGTCAACTTTTAATGAAGAACAGTTTAGATGATCTGAAATTTAACAATAATAGTTACCTAATAGGTGTGCAGATTGTTATCACACTTGATAACTGATATAGCAAATAATTAATCAAATGAAAAATTTTAAAGTTTAAACCATAGAAAGTAAACTACTCAAATCTGATTGACTTTAAAAACATGGCTGAATATTATAGATATGATAAATTCTTTTAATACTAAAACTAAATATTTGGAAAATTATTAACTATTAAATTTATGACAAGTTTTTCATTTCCAAATAAAATACTCTGAAATATTATTAGTCTTAGTATAAGTTTTTGGGTCTCATTTTCAAAATAGTAGAACCTGTGGGAAGAAAAAATGAAAATAATTTAAGAAATACATATCATAATTCTCCCTAATTTGGTTTATTACTGATTATGTTAAATACATTTTTTATTACACGACAGTCTTTGGATAATGTTGTAAAAACTATGTATGGTGTCAGATGGGTACTAGGCCTACTGGGGGGACCACTTCATAAATTATATAAATGCCTAACCACTACACTTAACACCTGAAACTAATATAAAATAATATTAAATGTCAACTATAATTTAAAAATATATATGTATATATATGTAATCTATACTATATATAATATAAAATATTATATATACATATATATATATATTTAGCTATAGGATGTAAAATACACATTGGGAATATAGTCTATGATATTGTAATAATTATGTATGGTATAAGATGGGTAGTAGTCCTGTTGGGGATATCACTTTGTGAAGGGTGTAAATGTCTAATCATTATGCTTTTTGTACACCTAAAACTAAATAATAATAATAATAATAACAATAGTCTTTGGAAATCAGTAGATTGTTTGTTGTGACTATTTTATGTAAAGTGCACAGAATGGATTCTGAAAGTGTCATTTCCTTTTTTCTTCCTACCATGTAGACTTTCATCCAAAATGCATGTGATTTTTAAGTAGTATGCCTTTGAAGAATAATTTCATTCAAGTCAAACCACTAGCACACAAGCTTTGATACTCTAGTTTAGGATGCCTTTAAGACTGTGATTTGTTAAGACGTGGCAGAAAAACAAACAGAACACTTTCTAGTTTTCCTTTGAAACATGGGAAGTGTTTCAAGTGTTTCAAACATGGGAAAACTACATTGGATTGCCTCATACTTTGATTTCTATGAATAACAATACTGGTAGGCTGAATTAACTGAAGTACACGAAAAGAGTTCAGGGAACAATCTGTCATCATGGATTCAGTTTGTGAGTACTTTAAGGAAAAACATAAGCCCCTGCCTTGCAAAGACAGAAATGGCATTAATACATTCTAATACAAATACATTCTAATAAAAATACAATTCTAATATTTATATTGGGCTTTATGGTCTCAACATGCTTCAGTACAAACAACCTCAGAATCAAATATATAATATCTGAAGTTAAATAAGGTGCAGAAGTTTATGAAGAAATGTAGTGTTGTAGCTAGTTATAAAACCGTATTTTTAATTTGAAATATTAGTTCATTTTCAGTTCTTTTTAAAATGTTAAATGTATGTTTTTTATTTAAGTATAGTTGGTAGTACAATCTTATATTGGTTATATTAGTTTCAGGTGTACTATATAGTGATTTGACTTTTTTTTTTGCATTTCTTATTTATTTATTTATTTATTTTTTAATTTATTGGGGTGACAATTGTTAGTAAAATTACATAATTTCAGGTGTACAATTCTGTATTACATCATCTGTAAATCCCATTGTGTGTTCACCACCCAGAGTCTGATTTGACATTTTTGTACCTTGCAAGATAATCACCTCACTAATTCTAGTAATCATCGGTCACCATGTAAACTTATTACAATACTATTGACTATATTCCCCTTCCCCTTTAGATCCATCCCCTACTCCTTCTCTTCTGGTAACCATACCTTGGTCTCCATTTCTATGAGTCTGTTTTTTGTTTGTTTTTAGATTCCACATATAAGTGAACCATATAGGGTTTGTCGTTCGCTGCCAGATATTTTCACTTAACATAATATCCTTTAGATCCATGCATGTTATCCAAATGGCCAGATTTCATTTTCATTTTTTTCATTGCTACAAAATATTCATATATATATCACATGAAAAATAATTTTTATTGGGGAACAATGTGTTTTTCCAGGACCCATTAGTTCCAAGTCAAGTCATTGTCTTCAATCTAGTCATGGAGGGCGCAGCTTCCTGGCCCATGTGGGAATCAAACTGGCGATCTGAGTGTCATGAGCACTGTGCTCTAACCAACTGAGCCAACTGACTGCACATACATCACATTTTTATCCATTCATCTATCGATAGACACCTAGGTTTCTTCCATATTGTAAAGAATGCTGCAATGAACATAGGGATGCATATATCTTTTGCAATTAGGGTTTTCATTTTCTTTGGATAAATACCCAGAAGTGTTATTGTATCTATTTTTAGTTTTTTGAGGACTCTCCATACTGTTTTCTTCAAGGGCTGCACCAGTTTGCAGTCCCACTAACAGTGCACAAGTGTTCCCTTTTCTTCTCATCCTCACCAACACGTTATTTGTTGACTTTTTGATAATAGCCATTCTGATTGTTGTGAGGTGGTATCTTGTTATGATTTTGATTTGCATTTCCCTGATGATTGGTGATGTTGTGCATCTTTTTGTATGTCTGTTGGCATTCTGTATGTCTTCTTTGGAGAAATGTGTTTTCATATTCTCTGCCCATTTTTCGATTGGATTGTTTATTATTTTTGTTATTAAGTTATAAGAGTTTCTTACTGTGTTTCCCCAAAAATAAGACTAGGTCTTATGTTAATTTTTGCTCCAAAAGATACATTGGGGCTTATGTTGAGGGGATGTCATCCTGAAAAATCATGCTAGGGCTTATTTTCTGGTTAGATCTTATTTTGGGGGAAACACGGTATATATTTTGTATATTAACTCTCTATTGGATATATCATTTGTGAATATATTCTTCTCTTCAACGGGTTGTATTTTTGTTTTGTTGAAGAAGCTTTTTAGTTTGATATAGTCCCATTTGCTTATTTTTGCTTTCGTTTCCCTTGCTCAAGGGGACATATCAAAAAATACAGATGATGTGATACAGAATTGTACACCTGAAATTATGTAATTTCACTAACAATTGTCACCCCAATAAATTAAAAAAATAAAAATTAAAAGGACCTGTCTCTTACGGATGACAACAAAAAAAAAATACATATTACTCAGACTAATGTCAAATAGTTTACTTCCTTTCTTTTCTTCTAGGATTTTTAGGGTTTCAGGTCTTGCATTTAAGTTTTTAACCCATTTTGAGTTTATTTTTGTATATGCTATTAGCGAGTGGTCCAGTTTCATTTTTTTGCCTGTATCTGTCCAGTTTTCCCAATACCACTTGTAGAAGAGACTTTCATTACTCCAGTGTATATTTTCACCTCCTTTATCATAGATTAGTTGACATTATAAGTGAAGATTTATTTCTGGGTTCTCTATTTTGTTTTGTTGGTCTATGTGCCTGTTTTGATTATTACAGCCTTGTAGTATAACTTGAGCTCAGGGAGAGTGATACTTCCAATTTTGTTCTTCTTTCTCAAGATTGCTTTGGTTATTTGGGGTATTTTGTCATATATAAATTTTAGGATTATTCGTTCATTTTTAATCAAATCATAAACTCTTCCTTCTTGCTTCAAAGTTAGTCAGACAAAAAAAATGTTAAGATGGAACTGTACTTTTGCCTTGCTCCCTTTCTTCAACAAATATTATAATTTTTGTTTTTAAATATAAACTAAGTTTCTAAAATTTCAATCTTTACATCAATAATTTATTGAGCACCTACTCTGTTTAAAGTCCTGGCTGGGTGCGGGAGATCCATTAAAGCACAAGATCTGTTTTTCTGTCTTTGAGGGACATATATTTAGCAATTATATAGGATCAGTCTGTTGCAGGTTAAATTACAGTCCCACCACTTTCTCATGCAACCTTGAGCAAGTATTTTTAGTGTTTCTAAGTTGCAGTGTCTTAACCTATAAAATGTGCACATAGTATTTAACCGCTAGGGATGTTGTGAAAATTAAGCCAAAAAACATGTAACACAACTTGCAGTACTTGGCACTCATTAAAAGTTAATGAATAGTAATAATATTATTGTTATTGTTGCTGTTGTGTTAAATATGTATAAAAGCATCGGGTTACTGAAATGGAAAATGGGGTGCTTACTTGAACTTAAAGGACATGATCTTAAGATTGTAATGGGATCTGTTAATTTACCTAATATTAACTTAATATTGAAGTGTTGTATTTGTGCCACTTATTAATCTTTTGTGCATTTCTGTAGTTAATGCTGTCCTTTGTATGTATGCCTGTATTTTTCAAAAGAAGTATTACATTTTGGAGGTTTCTTACTCATTTTAAGTTAAAATATATTCTAAGATTGTATGAAAGGGGGAAAATAATAAATACACAATGTTCAATAGGTCAGTGTCTTGTTTTATCACAATAATGTTTTAAAGTTGCATAATTAAAAAGTGATAAAGTATTATTTGTGTGTTTTGTCTCTCTTATCCATTCAAAATATAGTAGTGAAATGCTTTAAACTCTTATATAATTGGATTTATTAAAATATTAACTGGGAAATGAATGGTGACAATTATGTATTCACTTTTTATTTGTTTATTTATATTAAATTTATTGGGGTGACACTGGTTAATAAAATTATATAGGTTTCAAGTGTACAATTCTATAATACATCTTCTATATATTATGCTGTGTGTTCACCACCCAGAATCAGTTCTCCTTCCATCATCATGTATTTCACCCTCTTTTACCTCCCTGCCTTACGCTCTGGTAACCACTAAACTGTTGTCTGTGTCTATGAGTTTTTGCTTGTTCGTTTGTCTTGTTTGTTTGTTGCTTTCAGTTTTATATCCCACATATGAGTGAAATCATGTGGTTCTCGACTTTTTCTGTCTGACTAATTTCACTTAGCATGATAGTTTCATGATCCATCCATGTTGTTGCAAATGGCTGAAATCTATTCACTTTATATAAACACGTTAATAAAAAGTTTCAGCTGTAGGCAGAAAAACTTCATTCAAATTTATGAAAATATAAGAATTATTTATTTGGAGACATGGTAAAACTCCTGTTCAGGAAATTATTAAAATTGGAACCATAAAAATAGCTTCAAGTCAGACATGTCATCTGGCTATGATATTCCTGAATCTCTAGGATAAAGACCTAATCTCTACGTGGGCATTTCTGGTGGTAGAGCCTATTCCTGGGGAACCAGTTAAACCCCAAACTGTGTCCTTATAACACACACTGACAACTAAACTCCCAAAGGGGTCTGTGGTACGTGTGTGTGTGTGTATGCATGTGCACGCACGCACACACACACAACTGAGAACTCCTGGCCTAAGGATTGTGACTATCACCATTGAAGCCAGATTGCCTGATCTGAATTCAGCTCTGCATCCCTTATTATGCTTATGCTTTTGAGCAAGTTAATTAACCCCTCTATCCTACTTTTCACATCATTCTTTTTTTTAACTTTTCTTTTTTATTTGAATTTATTTTGAAAACTTTACCAAATCAGGGTCATATTCAATTTTTATTTTCGTTTTACATACTCTGGATTTTTTAAAAAACTAAGTTTATCGGGGTGACATTGGTTAGTAAAACTATATAGCTTTCAAATGTATGTTTCTATACTATATCATCTATATGTTGCACTATCTTCATTCTTTAAGCAGTTTGCAAGTCAACAGGTTGCAATCTGCAAGTGTCTGCAGTCCGAACATGTTTGTCTTTCCCTTAAAAATAAAGGTTTATAAAGAAATCAAACTAATTAATAAAATTAGATAGTGGGGGATTTCACACAAAAAAAATAAAGCTTGATGGATTTTCTTAAAAGATGAAACAAACACAAACTTCCCAACATTGAGCCAGAATTCCAAGCTGTAGCTGAGTGTTTAGATTGGGCTAGTACCAGAGATCTCATCTCTGTTTTCTCTTGCACCAGACAACTCCATTCACGTGTATTACCCCAGTAGTTTGTGATCCTGAATAAAAAAAACTTAAAATGTGTAGTATGCCTTTTCCATCTCTATACCTATGACTGTCTTCCAGCTCTAACTCTCACTTTGATGTAATCCACTCTTGCTTCCAACTATTGAAGGCTCGCTCTTAACAAACAGCTCTTATTGAATCATCAGGGAACATTGGTATTCCTATAAATTATTCCTGGATGAAGATTTAAGCCAAATTAGGGTATAAAAATATGACATACTTCTGTCTTCTTTTCTTTAAAGCCTCTCTCCTGTGTCCTGGTTCTCTTTCCTTGACTACATGCCAGTAGAAACCTGCTTTTAATCATTTGCATTTCACTAAACATTGAAAAATTATGTTAGCTCTTCCAAATGCATCTTTTAAAGTTACATTTATTAGGGTGACATTGGTTAATAAAATTATATAGGTTTTAAGGGTACAGTTCTATAATGCAGCCTCTGTATATTGCACCAAGTGTATCTTTAATGTAGGAGGATAGGATCAGCCTCTTGTTGGATTTGTTCAACGTTAGTTAGTAGAGAAGAGATGACATTATTTTAAATAGGATTTTTCTGCCTTTGTCAAATAGATGGCAACTTATTCTCCTCTCTCAGTAAAGATAATCCAAGAAACGGATTTTTGCTTCTTCTTCTTACTTATCAGGAACTTGTCTGACCTTTAGAAACAGAAATAATAAGACATTATCTTTACCCTTAAAGAAGTTATACAAGATTATATATAATAAAAAAAGGTAATTACAGTGCAGTGTCATAAACTTCATGATGTAATTTTGCACACTAATATGGAGACTTAGGAAAAAGCATGTCCTAATGTGGCTGCCGAGTCTGGGGAAGCATCTCAGAGGCAGTGCTGAATCTAAGACTTGAAAAGCCCAGTTGGGGGAAAGTACACTAGAGAGAAGGAACAGCATGGGCAAAAGCAGAGAATGATACAAATGCTTAGTGAACTCAGGAGTTTCATGTGGTTTACTATTTCTAGAGAACAAGGTGTTAAATCAGTAGTAGTGGTGCACAAAAAAAATCTGAAAACAGTTGTCCATAAAGATGTATGTGCTCCAATGTTCATTGCAGCTTTATTTACAGAGGCCAAGACATGGAAACAACCAAAATGTCCGTTGACAGATGATTGGATAAAGAAGATATGGTATATATACACAATGGAATACTATTCTGCCATAAGAAAAGATGAAATAGTGCCATTTGTGACAACATGGGTGGATCTTGAGATTAGTATGCTAAGCAAAATAAGTCAGACAGAAAAAGTTGAGAACCATATGATTTCACTGATATGTGGTATATAAAACTGAAAACAACAAAAGAACAGGACAAATGAAGGAAAAAACTCATAGACACAGACGATAGTTTAGTGGTTACCAGAGGGTAAGTGGGGAGGAGGTGGTAGATGAGGGTAAAGGGGATCAAATATATGCTGATAGAAAGAGAACTGACTCTGGATGGTGAACACACAATGTGATATATAGATGATGTATTATAGAATTGTACACCAGAAATCTATGTGTTTTTACTAACAATTGTCACCCCAATAAACTTTAATTTAAAAAATCAGTAGTAGTGGAAACAGTGTCCTGAAAGAAAGTTGCCAGATCATTGGATGCTAGATATAAATTGCAGAGAGTAGCGAATCACTGAGGTCGAGTAACTGAGGGCAGACTGTAAGCAACAGGCCAGCTTTTATCCAGCTCCTGTTTTGAGAACTTTCTACAGCTTTCTCAAGTGATTTGATGGAAGTTTTATCGGATTTATTTTTTCTGTGGTGGATACAAGTGTGCTAAGCATACAATTTGCACTTTAAGACTATATAGGAGCTACAAGAGAACAATTATTTCTTTTTGTCTCTTTCCATTCTCTCTTGTATAACCTTGAATATATATACTTAACCAGCATACTAAATCTTGGTGAGCTGATTTGCAACTGTTAGCCCAGCAGTTTCTGGAAATAGGGCTGCTTTTTGTTGCTTCTCTTCTTCTGCCAACATCTTGCACATTGAAACTATTTCCCAGAATCCTTTCTCCTCCCATACCCTAAAATGACCTTGTTGGCTTATGCCAACAAGGCATAATGACTGCTCCCCTGACGGCATGTGGATGAATTTTTATTGGAGGATAACATAGAAGTTGGTGGAAGCCTTTATGCTAAGGTACCAAAGGTGACAGAGAATACCTGAGGGTGTGGGGAGGAGAAGGAAGGTTTACAGAAGAGACCTGGACCATCCTTGGTGAGGCATGTACTGCTCAGCACTTGTCTCTCCAAGGGTGGAGTATTCTGATTTGATGCTGGTTTGTAATTTGCACATTCCCCTGTTCATGAAGATCATATATGTATTTATTCTCAAAAATTTATTACTAAAACCTTGTAATGAGACAAGCTCCATTTCTATGGATCACAGAAAAAAGTACCAATGTACTCATGGAATATACAAAAACAAATTATTACAATGTAACGTAGGACAGGAAACATCTGGATCCTGCGTACCACCTCAGCCCCACTTTGCATCCCTCTCCCCCTTGAACAAGAATTTTCCTTTTCCTCCAGTGTGCCAGGCTCAGTTCTGTTGGGGACTTTGCACACGCTATTTTGCCTGCTTAAATTCTGATAGCGATACTCTGCAATGTGTGTCGTGGTGAGTAAAAGTGGTGTTTTTGTGTGCAACTGAAGTGGTTATCAGCTCAAAATAGACTGTTATAACAAAATAGACTATTGTGGTTTTTTTTGCAAGCTTCGTTGTAACCTCAAAGAAAAAAACCTATGGCAGATACAAGAAAAGATAAAGAGAAAGGAATCAAAGCATAGCTCTGCAAAGACTCATCAATCAAAAAGGAGGATGGCAAGCGAGGAAGAGAGTAACAAAACGACTCTACAGAACCACACGACTGACAGTTTCAGTTAGGCTAATAACTTGGAGGTGAAGGCATAGTATCATGAAATCAGGTTCAGTATCCTGAAATAGTTAGGTTTATCTTTCACAGTGAAGTGTTGGACTCAGTGTTAGGCTTCTCTATGGCAATGAGAATGAAAGATAGGAGGCAGGAAGGGAGAAGACCCCATCAATGGAGGGCTTAGACTGGAGACAGCAATAGTCTTTTACTCAAGTTTCCTTAGGTTGGTGCTTATGCCAACTAGATTTTGTCTTTGGGGTGATTTCCCCATGTTGCTTTCCTAATACTTGGAGCTTTATTTTGGAGCACATGCTAATTTTCGTATAATGGAACCCATGGCATTTATTTGGCTGTATGCTAGCAGTGTATGTGTTAGGATGCTAAACTGGAGCACAGAATTCATAGCCTGACATAAAAAATATGCAACATTTCCTACCCTGGTCAGCCAACCATATGCTATTGATCAGAATGAAATACAAAAACCCAACTTTGAAACTTAGTCTAATGAGGTTGAGAAGGTAGGAGGACAGATTTAGAATATTCAGAGTCATAAATAAAGGGTTTTTAAATTATTTTTTCACTAACATTATTTCATTAGTAGATCTCCCCTGTTACTATTAAACACATTAGTAAATTAAACTGATTGCACTTCATCACAAGAAATATATTTACTTATTTATTTATTTTTAATTTTAATTTAGTAGTTTCAGGTGTACAAGACAAGGTAATACTTAGACGTTCATCATTTATATCCCTCACACTGTGAACCCCCCTCCCCCCATCCACTATCCCTCCGACCTCACACCGAGCCATCATATTATATATATAAAATTATAGTGGGCATTCATTAATGTTTAGCTTCTGGTGTATAGTGCCATGATCAGGCATCCACATTATCTCTGAGGTCGTCTCCCAAATGGGACAGGTGTCCATCGGATACCCTACAAATTCTTTACAACATTATTGATTACGTTCCCCAAATTAATTTTCAAAAACCCTGAGGCCATCTTGTGGTTACCAGCTGCTTCCTAATCCCTTCACCTTTCCCCTCATCCCCCACCCTGCCCATCTAACAACTCTCGGTTTTTTCCTTTTTATCCCCAAAACTGTTTCTGATTAGTTCACTCACTTATTCTTTTCTTTGGATTCCGCATATAAGTGAGATCATATGGTACTTGTCTTACTCTTTCTGACTTATTTCACTTAACATTTATACAACGGAGTATTACGCAGCCATAAAGAAGAAATCTTATCATTTGCAACAACATGGATGAATCTAGAGAACATTATGACAAGAAATATATTTAATAGTATACCTTTTCAACCCTACCAAAATCCAAGAATTTTTCAAACAATTTTAAACAAATAACAGTTGCAATTTACAGTTGTACAGAGTCAATATACAGACATAGAGACTACTGAGTCAATATATTAAGCTGCAATGAACTTTAATTTAAAAATAAATAAAAATATATATTAAGCTGTATATTTATTCCTTTAGATTTTAAGAAATATTTCCTCTTTCTTTCTCTCTCTCTCTCATATATATATACATACATACATATATATGTATGTGTACATATATATGTATTAAGAAATATTAAGAAATATAAAAAAATGTATTAAGAAATATTAAGAAATATAAAAATTAAGAAATATTTCCTCTCTCTTTCTCTCTCTCTCATATATATATACATACATACATATATATGTATATATACCTATATGTATGTATGTATATATATGTGTGTGTGTGTGTGTGTGTTTGTGTGTAACTTCTCAAAACCCAAGATCTAGTAAATGTCAAGGCTATGACTCAAACTAAAGTCTATTTGGCTCCAAACTGCATTCACTTTTCCCTTTGCCCTTCTGCAAAATGCTATAGTCCATGGCTTCTCAGCTGAAAGAATGTGCATATACACAGATTCAATTTAGAGAACCGTCTCTATTGTTGTAATGGTTGAGATACTATACCTCTATCTTGCCATCCATCCATCCACTCATCCACTTATTCATCTATCTGCCCATCCATTTACCTAATGATTAATTTATCTTTCTATTCAACTCTTTACAATATATTTATTCATTACATATGTACATCTATATATAATATATATAATATATATATATGTATATATATATATATATATATATATATATATATATATATATATATATATATATATAATCTGTCTTTATATAAACCCAGGCTAGCACAATGTTATATAAACTTTGATAATGACAGACAATTGGATAATTATTTGTGCTTACAGGAGTTCACTGTTATGCTGTAAACATTTCTCCTATGTGTAGCTCTCAAAATGACAATGACCAAAATGCTCTTGAAGATAATCTAGACTTTGTTCAAGGGGGAGAGAGAGAGGGAGGGAGAGAGAGAGAGAGAGAGAGAGAGAGAGAGAGAGAGAGAGAGAGAGAGAACACTTTCTAGGCAGTCTAGACTCTGTCATTATATAGGTATGTGAACTTGGGAAAGTCACTTTATTCCCTAGTTCTCAATTTTATCATCTGTAAAATAAATAGATATTGTTAGATGATTTTTGTGTTCTAAAAACTCCAGTTATTAGTTATATCAAATATGTTGAAGGATCACACTTACATGGGTTCCTTAAGTCAAATACTGTGTTTAACCAGGGGGATGATGGCTCAGATCCCTTAGGACTTACTATATATAATATGGCTTTCCATTATAAAAATGATTCTCTAAACGTCATAGCACCAAAATAACTTGCTACTGTTTAGAAATAAACATATACCCATATTTGTAGGTGAATGACCTAGATTCTTCCTCTCATTGGCATGACCTTGAAAAAGTTGCTGTGTCCTTGGTCTTAGTTTCATCTTCTATAGAATGGGACTATGGATGAGAAGTATTGTACACAACTCTAGGATCCTTAGAATCTTTAACATAGATTACAAGAATATTTAATATAAGCTACAATAATGTTTCTGGAGTTTATTGTACTGCTTTAAAATTGTGAAATCTACTCTAGGGGACTTAAGGATTAAAGATAAATAAGGTGCATTCTTAATTTTATCAAAGATGGGTTGTAAAATTTTTTTCACATCATATTTATTTCATTTTTTAAATATTTATTGAATTTATTTGGGTGACACTGTTTAGTAAAATTATATAGGTTTTAAGTGTATAATTCTATAATACATCATCTGTATATTGCATTCTGTGTTCACCACCCAGAGTCAGTTCTCTTTCCATCACCATACAGTGATCCCTTTTACCCTCTTCTACCTCCCCCCATCCCCACTTGCCCTCTGGTAACCACCAAACTGTTGTCTCTGTCTATGAGTTTTTGTTTCTTTGTTTGTCTTGTTCATTTGCTGCTTTCAGTTTTATATTTCACATATAAGTGTAGTCATATGGTTTTCAACTTTTTCTGTCTGACTTATTTTGTTTAGCATGATAATCTCAAGATCCATCCATGTTGTCACAAATGGCTGTATTTCATCTTTTCTTATGGCCGTGTAATAATCTGTTGTATATACGCACCACATCTTTTTATCCAGTCATCTGTTGAAGGATACTTTGGTTGTTTCCAGAAGGCCAGTTTTTTCAAATTTTGTTTTATGACTCACATTTTATGTGTCCTAGCTAAAAATCAATCAATCAATCAATCAACCCATCAATCAATCAATCATTGCCTAATCCAAGACCACAGAGATTTTTCATTATACTTTCTTCTAGAAGTATTCAGCTTTAGGTCTTAGATTTTGAATCTATACACATTTTAAGTTGAATTGGTGTGAATTTGGACATTTTCCTTCATTTTATATTCTCTGGAACAATTTTTGTACCATTAGGGCTATTTGGTTTTTGAAGCTTTGTTAGAATTTCCTCGTGAGACCATCTGTGCATGAAGAATTTATAGATTTATTCCTTGGTAACATCCTCTATTTCTTCTATGGTTTTTTTGAGTTTTATATCTCTATTGGAGCAATTTTGGTAAACTGTGATTTTCTTAAGAACATAGTTATTTCATCTAGATTTTCAAAATTAATTGCATAAAGTACTAAAGATCAGCTATTTATAATTTTTAACGTTTCCTTTGTTTCACTAGTTGTTTCTCCTTTGTCAATTCTTATTTTGTGTTTTTGGTGTTTTTTTTCTCCCGTGACTAAGTTAGTTAGTGGAATAAAATTGGGCCCACTTCAAGGGGCAGTGGTGAATTTTTGGAGCTGGGGCAGGGGTAGGAAGAGCAGTTCATGAACGACACTACTTTCTGAAATATACTTTATAAAGTTAAAATTCATTCCAAAATTATATCTGGAATAATTTAACTCCAATTATGAAAGTGGTTGTGTGTTTTTATTACCACTAATTATAAATACAGTGGTCAAAAATAAACTAATTAAGAATCTAGTTTCAACCAATAGAGATCTATCCAAGAAAAATTGTATTTCTTTCATCTCAATTCAATTATTTCATATCTCTCATCTTTCTTTCTTTTTTCTTTCCTTCCTTCCTTCCTTCCTTTCTTTCTTTTTCAGGAATTTTTCTGTCTTTGCTTTCATATAGTTTAAGGATGTAAAGCCCCGGTATAGTTATTTTGGTCATTTATTTTGCTTGGTGTTCTGTGAGCTCTTTGGATTTGTAGTTTGGTATTTGGCATTAGGAAAAATAAGACATACCTAACGTTTTTTATTTAGAATGTTTTCAAGGCGAGTGTCTGATTAATAGATATAGTCTTTCCTTTTGGGGTGAAATGTTCTGGAATTAGATGGTGGTAATAGTTGCACAATGTTCTGAATGTACTAAATATCATTAATGGTAAATTTCACGTTATGTGTATTTTACCACAATAAAAAACAGTAAAAAGTGAAAAATATACAAATATACATAAAAAAGAAAATGTGCCATCTTCTTCTCTGTTCTCACTCTCTGAGGTAAGACAGTGAGATGTTTAACAGCATAGTCTGCTTTGTTATTGTTAGATATTACAAAATTAAGAACATATAATACACATTACTTATTAATTTTCTTTTGTTTGACAATACAATATGGACATATTTTTAGGGCAATATATTCAAATCAAACTATTTTTTATTACAGTTGCACTTTTTATTAATGTGTGGATATTCTGTAATTTATATTACTTCTTTACTGATAGGTCATCATAAATTTTTCCTTATTATTCCCACTGCTTGCTCTGCTAAAATAAGTAACTTTGTAGATAGTTTCATGAAACAGTGTTTTTTATTTCTATGAATTGATTCTTAAAAGAAAGATTTATTGGTCAAAGGACATTGAGGAAAAGTATATTTTTAATTTTAGTAGTTAGTTTTAGGTTTTAGGGTTTGTTTTTCACAGCAATCCATATATTCATCAACAACAGAGGAGAATATCCCTTATTATTCTTTTATATTTTGATCAATCTGATGGGCAAAAGTGGCATTGATTTTTATTATAATAAGCAGTTCCTTGTCCATTAATGAAGTTAAATGTTTCTCATAGGTTACTAGGTATAATTTATTCTAGGAATTTTCTCTTTAGGTTCTCTGGCTGGGTTTTGTGCTATTGAACCTTTTTTGTATCAATTTACAGGGATTCTTTGCACATTAGAGATAGAAAACATTTTTGTCACATGTATTGCAATATTTCCTCACCTATTATTTCCTTTTGATTTTGTGTATGATTTTTTTCCCTGCCAGGTCATCTTCATGACATTTCTCTTGCAAGAACACTTTCTTGATTAATTAAGCACATTATAAATTTTTCCTTATCTAAAATCCAGTTCACTCATTATCTCTGAGAATTGGTTGAACACTTGATTTATTTGGCTGAATTTTTTTAAGCAATTGTTTTGTTTATGTGTTCAATATCTCCAAAGAAACTATAAATTATTTGAAGCAGAAGTGGATGTTTTTGGATTTCACAAGTGTTCTCCACTGCCTGCAGAACAAGAGTGCTTATTAAAATTTATTGAGTTGATAGTTCATGCTACCTCTTAAATGATAGCTTTCCCAACTTTTGTTCCCTGAATCCCTCAGGTCCAGGTAAAAACAATCATTGTAAGTTCCCGTAAGTCTCTTGAAATATGTATCTTCCTGTTGTAAACCAAATAATACCATCTTTGTTGTTTAATAAATCCCACTGCAAGACTACTTCTTGGTCAATTCCCAAGTCCCTCCCACATTCATTTTATCTACAGCTGCTAAACAACTAATGATTCAACTAGGTCATTTATTTATATTTGAAATTACCTCCTATGTGCTCTCTGTCAGAGTCTACTTAACACTCTGAATTATCCAAAGGATTGATTCTGCTATAGATCTGGTAAGAAAAAGTGTTTTACCAATAATTTCTATTGAAAGATTTTAAATGTCTGCCCTTCCTATTTCCATCTTCTCACCCCTATTCCACAGGGCTAAGATCAATAAAATGACTTACACATGTTGGTATATATGAAGGGAGAATTCAAAGAGGGGTGGGACTAAAGAGATTGATCTTTGAGCTCTTTCCCATAAAAATGATGTGCTATATCCTTTCAGCGAGAAGGTTAATTTTTAAGTAATAGAATTATAAATATTTATAGGAAAAACAGACTGCTATTTTAACAAAAAACAAATTGAGAAGAAAAGAAGCTAAATGCCATTCCCTAGGCTGTATGTCTGGCTATATTGTAGTAAACATGATAATAAATCATTTTTCTTCTGCTGGATAAATATCAGCAAAACTAATTTTCTCTTTGTTTCTGATGGGTTTCAACTAGATAACTTTTATTGTGAATATGTTAATAAATCTTCTCTGAAAATTTATAAGAGTTCTGCAACTGTTCATTGAAATCTTGCTATAATATTGCTTAATAGCTCATGTCACTTATATGTGATATCATTTGTATATATTCTTTCAGTAGGGTTATCCATATGGATGAATTCTAAATGACTAAAGTGTGCAACACATTGTCAGCCCAGAGTAAGTGCTTACTTAATGTCAGCTATTATCTTTAGGATTATATAGATGGATGGATGGACAAATTTGTGGGTAAGTAGATTTGTTCAGGATGACATAATTTCAGTTTGATTGCCTATTAATACCAGAAGGAAAGTGTTATTTTCAATATGTATGACTTACGTGGATTGCACTATGATCTCTAATATCCTATAATTATCTTTCACACCAATATACCAAATGAGGTTGGAAAGAATAGCAAAGATAAGTTTTCATAGATGAAACAAAGTCTATGAAAGTGAATTCTTAAAAAATGGTGTTTTTTCTTCAATAGAATTATTCTTTCACTTGTTTTTTTCCTCCCTTGATACAGGATCCCATCTATCACTCAGGACAATGGATGTGGCCAATAAATCTACTGTTTCTGAATTTGTTTTGATGGGACTCTCTAATTCCTGGGAACTGGAGATGTTTTTCTTCATAGTGTTTTCGTTGTTTTATGTAGCAACAATTGTGGGTAATAGCCTCATACTCATCACAGTTGTAGCTGACTCTCACCTGCACTCACCTATGTATTTCTTGTTGACCAACCTTTCCATCATTGATATGTCTCTTGCTTCCTTTGCCACCCCCAAGATGATTACAGACTACCTCACTGGAAACAAAACCATCTCCTTTGATGGTTGCATTACTCAGATATTTTTCCTACACCTTTTTACTGGCACGGAGATAATTTTACTTATGGTTATGTCCTTTGATAGGTATATTGCAATATGTAAGCCTCTCCGCTATGCTTCAATTATAAGTCCCCAGGTGTGCATTGCCTTCGTGGTTGCTTCCTGGGTTGTGGGAATCATGCATTCAATGAGTCAGGTCATATTTGCTCTCACGTTACCATTCTGTGGTCCCAATGACATAGACAGCTTTTTCTGTGACCTTCCTGTGGTATTCCAGTTGGCTTGTGTGGAAACCTATGTCCTAGGCTTCTTTATGATCTCAACAAGTGGCATAATTGCTTTGTCCTGCTTTATTCTTTTATTCAATTCTTATGTTGTCATCCTGGTTACTATCAAGAATTATTCTTCGAAAGGGTCATCTAAGGCCCTTTCTACCTGTACAGCTCATTTCATTGTTGTTTTCATGTTTTTTGGGCCCTGCATCTTTGTCTATATGTGGCCACTAAGCAGTTTTCTAGTAGACAAGATCCTGTCTGTGTTTTACATGATCTTTACTCCCATTATGAATCCAATAATCTATACTTTGAGGAATCAAGAAGTGAAGAAAGCCATGAGGAAACTGAAAAATAGGCTCCTAAATTCCAAGAAGGCAACTCCTTTGCATTATTTTTAGTTTTAACTTCCAGTTTTGACATTCTAAGCATTTAAGTACCACCATTTTTGAGTGCACAGCATTTGCTAGGCTCTCATTTCTGGAGTTCTTATAGCAAGTTGCAATGGTCAAAATTTCTAAAAATACAAGGTATGCTCATGTGAAAACAATTGTCATGCAGATGTTTATATTTGAAATTTCAGAAGTTGACAGAAGCAATTTCTTCCAGAAGCAAAGAATATCTATAAAAATGCCAAGAGTGACCATTCTAGTTAGGAAACTTTATATTAATATTCTATGTATTAGACAAAGGAACAAAAATGAGAAGAGGAAGTACAGATTAAAGGAGAATTAGGAGATAGCATTAATACAACTTGCAACAGAGTTACTCAGAGATTTGTCCCTAAAGTATGACAAATTAGTAAGATTTCTATATCTATAAACCTTAGAAAGTCAATACAGCTATCAGAGAAACCTATGACAGCTAGGCAATGATTTCTACATACAACCCTGGATCATTCATACTTAACATTTAAACCAATTTGTGATCTCTTCTATTAAAAAAACCTTGGATATACCGGAGGTACCAAAAAAATGTATACAAGTGGACACTTTGGTTAATGTTGCTCAAGCAGTATTTCACCATAATCAGAAGTGTCTGGATGCTGATGGTAACCACTTTGAGCACCTCTTGTAATTGCAGAAGTCAAACGTGACTTGTATTCATCTTTTGTTATCGGTATATATTGAGTATTACAATTTTAATAGTTGTTTTTTCTTAAAACGTGTATACATTCTTTTGGCATTTTCTATATTTCATTATAAATGTTGATGAGTTCCAAAGAAAATGCTGAAGTACCTGGAGAAATCGCCACCACTCACTTTTAGCTGGTAAGGGGAAAGAAATAAAGCTATAACTCCTTCTGATAAGGCAGAATGAGTAAAGAGCCTGGAGAATTCAACAAATCAGACAATATTATGAACCAAGTTTTAAAGCAGTACAATTTGCTTCATACAGAAACTATGGCAGCTTAATGCCTGGGAAGTTAAAACTAGAATTAAACTAAGAGATACAGTTTATGATAATATGTGAATTTACAGAAAGTCTATGCTTTCATTTAAAAGTATTATATTGCTTTACAATTTGCTTAAATTACTTTTTCCTTTTAGTATTTGGATGAAAAAATAAGAATTTTTTATTTATTGAATTTATTGGGGGTAACGTTTGTTAGTAAAATTATATAGGTTTCAAGTGTACATTTCTATAATACACTACCATATATTTGTTCCCGTTTTCCCTCTTCTACCCCCGCTTACCCTCTGGTACTCACTAAACTGTTGTCTGTGTCTACAGGTTTTTGTTTCGTTTGTTTGTCTTGTTCCTTTGTTGCTTTCAGTTTTATATCCCACATATCAGTAAAATCACACGGTTCTTGACTTTTTCTGTCTGACTTATTTCACTTAGCATAATAATCTCAAGATCCAATTTTATGCTTAGTAATACATTGTGAATGTCCTAAGGATGTTTCTGTATACAAACAGGTGTCTTTTTTCACGGTTTTAAATAATACTGGGTTCAAGATTAGTTTTAAGGTACACAAGGTATTACTACCACCTGCTGGTCTGTTCTGCAATTGTAAGCATTGAAGTTCATGAGGCATAATTCTCCTGAATCATCTTCCTTAAATGATGGTAAAGAATTAACTGTTATTTGGAATTTACTAACTGATACTTATGAAATATGGGGTCCAGTATATTATCCACCTTGTATCCACAAAAGGAAAGATCTGTTTGCAACCATAGTATTTGATAAATATCAAATTGTTATTCTTTACTCACATTATTGAGTAAATAGAGAAAACCAACAATTATATATGCATTAATTATCATTGATAAGGAAGAAGTTGAGAAAAGGAAATTCCTAACTTTTAATTTGAAGCCAAATGATAAGAAGAATGTGTTTTTTCTTCATCAGTGTGTGTGTTTTCTTCATTCATGTATTAAGCAAACAAGGGAACAATTTTACAGTTTAAAAGTTTGTGATACTGTATTTCAAAGCTAGTCATATTTGAAATTGTTGGATAAAATGTCTACAGTATCAACACACAAACTAAAGCTGTTTATATTTTCAAAATGAGAGCATAATTCTGTTTGAAATAGTGATACAAATGGATCAATTTAGGTTGTGGTGTGAACTTTCTCTCCATTTCAGTTACATGTGCAACTATGTTCAGGATGAAGAAACTCATTTATGTAGAAAATGTTTAGCTGGTGTATTAGAAATGCCCCCAAGTAATTTTTTCAACTAACATATTTATTTGAATAGGAAATATTTTTTAAATGAATTGTTTTTTGTAATATAAAACTGCAATCTTTTAAAAGGTGTATCAGCAATCTTCAGTACTTGTATAGAGAATTCTAAAACTCAAGGACATTTATATGCCAAAGCTCTCAAAGGTATAATTGATCAGCAGACAACTCTGTTAAGCAAGTCAATAATGAGATGAGTAGTGAGACTGACAGTAAGGCCCTGTAGCTGAGGATGAAAAGGCCCATAGACAGCATCTGGATGACTTCCATTTATAAAGGAAACTACCCACCAGCTTCTCTGTTGGCTCATAATGGACAGTCAATATACAAGATATCTCTACATATTAAATAAACACGCAAATCTCAATTAGGAACTATTGTATCACCATGTCATCTCAACACGCTGTTTATACTCTTTTACCAAGCATAATACAGTGACATGGCCATAGGCTCCTTAAACAGTGTAGTAAAGACCATGCCATTTGCCACCAGAGCATCCAAAGACAGAATAATGTTTTGCAAAGCATGCTAGATGAACGGAAACCAGCTAATATAAACATGCCATGTCCAGGAAATCTTTAAATGGTCTAAATTTCCAATTACACCATTGAAGGAGTATTGAGATATTGAGAATTTATGAGAAGACTATGTTGACAACCTTCCTTTAGGTGTTTGAGGAACAATGAAGTTTGGCAATGCCAAACCTATGAGCTTCTAAAAGTTGTAAAAAACTGTCTTGTAAAATTAAGCAGAATAATTGATGTAGATGAAAAAAGCTATTAAAAATCAGGTGTAGATAAAAACAGATTAGAATATAAATTGTAACACATAATGAAGGAATTGGGTAAATGTAATGGCAATAAAAAATATAAATGATGTATACTTCCAAAAATGTTTGAGAATTTCAAAATACTATACAGTGTAATGATAATAGATTTACATTGAAGCCTAAGTTTCATACCTGCTCTTTTGCATGGGTTTTCTCCAAGGCTGTGGAATGGGCCCTAACAACCTTTTATTTATCTTTTTTTTTTAAATAAGTACCCTCAGAATCTATAAATTTTATGTTCTGCAGAATTTCAACCCACCCTGAGTATAGGAGTAAAAGTCTTAGATTCAGGTATCTTTTTACTTGTGTTTAATTCCAATTCTATTGTTCGTCCATGGTGTAAACTTGGGAAAATATTTAAAATCTTAGCCTCAGTTTCTATGTCTCTAAAAGGAGATTATAATGATACGTACACCACAGAGTTCTTTAAGCATAAAGTCATCCATATAAAGTGTGTAATATATGTTCAGTAAATTTTAGTTGTTTTAATACTATTCTGACCAATCCTCTGGATATCTTTGTTGAAGGGGTTTAATAAGCTCCTGAGCTAACAATTGACTCATTTCATTTGAAAGGCAAATTTTTATTTTATAAATTTTAAATATTTGTGTCTGGATATATTTGCATAAAATTAGTGCATATCAGGATTAATTAGGAAAATTATAAAAGTAACTTCTACTAGAAAACTACACTGACTCTTATTAATTCAAGCTTCTAGAAACTTGTTTTTCTCATTTCTCCTAGTTTTTATGAATCAAGAGAAATTCTAAATTATTGTTTTAATCAGTATGTGATCACTTCTTTACAAGTAATTATTAAATTGCTTTATTAATTTTAGATTGGATTTTCACTACAGTTTTGTCAGAATAAAGATGATGGTATTTGACCCTCCATATTTTAAGGAGAAGACATAGGTAGATGCACAGATAAGTTAATAGTTAAGTTTCTTAGATACCTAAGTACAATTTTATATGATATGAACATCGATAAGGGCCTGGACTAACGTGATTACTGGGCTCTGCTGCCAAACAAAGACATTCTTGGTAGATGCTATCTTTTGAACATATTCAGACTTTTTATAAAAAGGTTTTCAAACTTTAAAAATTGTCAATGAAAACTGCTTTTCAAATGAGATTTCAGACAAAATAGTTGAAGCAAAGTTGACAAGAGAGCTGACATATTCATCTTCTCTCTCTGTGTATTCTCTGTTACAATTTTGCATGGTGGTTTTTGGATGAATATATCCAGATTGAAAATCAGAAAGAAAAACAGCCATGAAAATCTAATTCATGTGAAATTCTTGCATGCACTCTGATTCCAGTGAAATCCACTGAATAATGAGAGTCTTGCAGTTTATATACTTCTGTCATGATGACTAATTTTATAAAGATCAGGGTACTTTTTGATGTAAATTATTTTTAATACTATTGGTTATGTACCTGTAAGGTAAATATGTACAACTTATGCTGGAGTTAGAAGGACCAATATCCAAGTAAGATTGGAATTGTGACTTGGTTCATGGGTTGATGTATTCTGTCTGTGAGGTTTCTGGTGTGACTCAATTAACATTTTATCTGTTTTATTTCTGATTTGCTTTGTTGCTGTTAAACAAACAAATCCCAGCATCTAGCATGTACTAAAATATCAGATTTGCATTTTAATTTTTCACTCTGGTAATTTACACTGCCAATATAGGGAGAAGATGTATACTTATTTACTTCTAACTAGTCCTGCATTCTGCAGCAGAGAACTACCTGCCAGTTGAAAAGCAAATCTAAGCAAATCTTAAGATGCTATGGGGGTTTATCAAAAGCTGAGTTCCTGTTTTGATTACTGTAGCCTTGTAGTATAATTTGATGTCAGGTATCGTTATACATCCCACTTTGTTCTTATTTCTCAAGATTGCTGAGGCTATCTGGGGTCTTTTATGGTTCCATATAAATTTTAGGATTATATGTTCTATTTCTGTGAAAAACATCGTTGGTAGTTTGATAGGAATTGCGTTGAATATGTATATTGCCTTAGGCAGTATGGATATTTTAACTATATTAATTCTTCCTATCCATGAGCATGGTATGTGTTTCCATCTATTTGTATCTTCTTTAATTTCCCTCTTCAGTGTCTTATAATTTTCTGAGTACAGATCTTTTACTTCTTTGGTTAAATTTACTACCAGGTATTTTATAGTATTTGAAGCAATTCTAAATGGGATTGTTTTTTAATTTCTCCTTCTGATGTTTTATTATTGGTATATACAAATGCAACTGAGGCTACAGTAATCAAAACAGCATGGTACTGGCATAAAAACAGACACATAGATCAATGGAACAGAATAGAGAGTCCAGAAATAAATCCATGCCTATATGGCCATTTAATCTACGATAATGGAAGCAAGAATTTACGGTGGGGTAAAGACAGTCTATTCAATAAATGGTGCTGGGAAACCTGGACAGACATATGCAAAAAAATGAAGCTGGACCACCTCTTGACACCATATACAAAAATAAATTCAAAATGGCTTAAAGACTTAAATGTAAGATCTGAAATCATAAAATTCCTACAAGAAAATATAGGAAGAAACTTTACAGACATTACCTGGAGTAAGATTTTTACTGATATATCCCCTTGCACAAAGGAAGTAAGAGAAAAAATAAACATGTGGGATTACATCAAACTAAAAAGTTTTTTTTCACAGCAAAGGAAACCATCAATAAAACAAAAAAGGATCCTACTAAATGGGAGAAGATATTTGCCAATGACATATCCGATAAGGTGTTAATATCACAAATTTATAAAAACACTCACTCAATTCAACTCCAAAAAAACAAACACCCAATTAAAAAATGGGCAGAGGACATGAAGAGACATTTTTCTAAAAAGGACATACAGATGGCAAACAGACATATGAAAAAATGCTCAACCTCACTAACCATCAGAGAAATGCAAATAAAAAACACAATGAGATACCACCTCACCCCAGTCAAAATGGCTATCATCAATAAATCAACAAACAACAAGTGTTGGCGAGAATGTAGAGAAAAGGGAACCCTTGTGCACTGTTGATGAGATTGCAGATTGGTGCAGCCACTATGGAAAACAATACAGAGGTATCTCAAAAATCTGAAAATGGAACTGCCTTATGATCCAGCAATTCCACTCCTAGGTATCTATCCAGAGAAATCCAAAACTCCAATTCAAAAAGATTTATGCACTCCTTTGCTTATTGCAGCACTGTACACAATAGCAAAGACATGGAAACAATTGAAATGCCCATCGGTAGACGACTGGATAAAGAAACATTTATACAATGGAGTATTATGCAACCATAAAGAAGAAAGAAATCTTACCATTTGCAACAATATGGATGGACCTAGAGAACATTATGTTAAGTGAGATAAGTCAGACAGAGAAAGACAAATACGATATGATCTCACTTATATGTGGAATCTAAAGAAAAGAATAAATGAATGAACTAATCAGAAACAGTCTCAAAGATATAGAGGGAAAACTGAAGGTTGTTAGATCTGAGGGGGATGGTGATAAGGGGGAAGGTGAGGGGATTAGAAAGCACAATCAGTAACTACAAGATTGCCATGGGGATACGAAAGTCAATTTGGGAAATGTAATCAATGATGTTGTAAAGATTTTGTAGGGTGTCCGATGGACACTTGTTTCATTAGGGAGACCATCTCAGGGATGATGTAGATGCCTGATCACTGCACTGTACACCTGACGCTGAAGCTGAACAATAATGAATGCCAACTACAAGTTTATATGTATATACATACACACACACACATATATATATATATATATATATATATATATATAATGTATATACTTACAAGAAGCGGAGTACAGCATTAGGAATAGAGACAGTGGAAATGTAATCGCTGTGTGTTATGTCAGAGGGATAGTGGATGGGGGGAGGGGGGTTGGCACAGTGTGAGAGATATAAATGATAAATGTCTAAGTATTACTTTGTTTTGTGCACCTAAAACAAATAATAAAAAAAAAAAAAGAAAAAAAAAGACTGAGTTCCTGGCCTTGGGTTATCAAGTAACTATGTAACTAGCACTGCTTATCATGAACTAAGTATTATCAAATTTAACAAGTGATGATTTCTAGCTGTCATTACAATATGCCATCATGTACTGGAAGTGGTACATCTGGACCAGGCTGAAGCAGGTATAAAGGCGCAGGTAAGCAGTACAAACAGATAGTCCATATCCCCATATCACCTACGATTGTTGCATCAATACCTTTACTTCAGCTTAATGTTATGGCCACATGGGAGGCTTTCTATGGATAGCTTGATTCAATGTCATGGTGGAAGCCAAATAAATGGGACTCCTGCTGCATTACAGCCCATGCAGATGACACTAATGGACACTGGTGAGAGAAAATTTTATTATTGGAAAGAGCCACAAACATTTCACTTAGTTATCAAATTTGGATGGAATATTGGTCATAAGTAAAAATAAATATGAATTTCTGGAAAGTGAAAAATGACTTTGCTTGTTTATTAGTGGTCTTGAAAGATCAAAATTGGAAAATCAGAGAAGAATGAGGATGGTCACAAAAGTGTTTGGATTTTTGTATCTCATATCAACGCCCAACTTAGATCAAAAGCATGGACTCCCTCTTATCAGGGTTGATCTCGTAATTGCTACTTCTGCTCCTGAAGACTTGATAACCAGAAGGGACTGATGCTGAGAACTTGATATGGTGCCATTCCCCAGAGAGACATTATCCATTCAGCAGCAAGTCAATTACATCACACCCCTTCCTCTGTGCAATGGGTAGTGATTAGTGATTGTCCTTATTGGGATTGATGCCTACTCCAGATATGGGTTTTCCTTCTCTGCCTGCAGTCCCTCTGCCAGGACTTTATGCTAGGGCTTACAGAGTGTTGGATTTATAGATATGGGATTCCATGAAGATTGCCTCTGGATTTACAGATCAAAATATTTATAGTGAGGAAGGTATAACTAATGGATTTATAGTGAAGAGATGTGACAATATGAACACCATCATGGCATCCACTTTTCTGGGAAGCTTCCAGACACAAAGAACTATGGAATGTCCTATTAAAGACTCAGCTAAGATGCTAGCATTGGGATTACACCCAAATTGGTTGAAATGGAGAACTCCAAGATGTAAAATACGCATTGAACCATGTAATTCTGTGTTACCAATAGCTAAAATACACACATCGAGGAAATAGAAGATTGAGCCCTCTGTCCACAATTCTCATTGACGCACTTGTGGAATTTGTACTTCCTGTCCCAGCAATTAGAGACTGTACTATGATTTTGTATGTATTCTACTTATGTGTATAGAACTTCTTGATTCTATGGCTTGATATGTACTCCAATTTTCGAAAACGTTCAGCCAGGATCTCTTCAATTATTTCTTTAGCTTTGCTCTCTCTTCTTCTTCTTCCATGACTTCAATTATACATATATTAGTCTTTTTCATGGTGTTCCATATGTCTTTAATGCATGACTTTTCTTTCCCATTTTGCCAATTTAACTAACAATAAAAAGCTTTATTTTTCAAATTTCTCTTTTTTGTTTGTTTTGTACTTCTTTAAATAAAATGGAAAATGCTTTATTAATTGAGCGTTTTTTATCTTTTTTGAATTAACAATACTGTACTTTTTCTGCTTTAAATGTATTCAAACACATATGAAATGTGTGTATATTTCTAATAAGACTCTGATTAGCAATGAATTTTTAAAAATATGTTTCCCCTAAATCCACCCTAATTATTTTTTAAAGTTTATTTATTTTTATTTTTTAATTACTTTTCACATACAATATTATATTAGTTTCAGGTATAAAACATAGTGATTAGACATTTAAATAACTTACAAGTGATGAACCTGATAAATTAAGTATCTACCTGACATTATATGTAGTTATGACAATATTATCGACTACATTCCCTATGTTGTACTTTACATCCCTGTGACTATTTTGTAAATTGCTAATTGGTACTTCTTCATCTTTTCTCACCCATTCCCCCAACCCGCCTTCCATCTGGCAATCATCAATTTGTTCTCTTTACCTATGAGTTTGTTTCTGCTTTGTTTGTTCATTTATTTTGTTTTTCAGATTCCACATACAAATGAAACCATATGGCATCTGTCTTTCTCTGTCTGACTTACTTCACTTAGCATAATATACTCTAGGTCCATCCATGTTGTTGCAGATGGCAAGATTTCATTCTTTTTTATGGCCAAATAATATTCCATTGTATATACTTTTTTTAAAAAATCACTTTGTCTATCAATGGACACTTAGGATGCTTCCATATCTTGGCTATTGTAAATAATGTTGCAATGAACATAGCAGTGCATATGTCTTTTCAAATTAGTGTTTTGGGTTTCTTTGGATAAATACCCAGAAGTGGAATTGCTGGATCAAATGATAGTTCTATTTTCTATTTTTTGAGGAACCTCCATATTGTTTTCCATGATGGCTGCACCAACTTGAAATCCTAACAGTGCACGAGGATTCCCTTTTCTCCACATCCTCACCAACACTTGTTGTTTGTTGATATATTGGTGATAGTCATTCTGACAGGAGTGAGGTGAAATCTTGTTGTGGTTTTAATTTGTATTTCCCTGATGATTAGTGATGTTGAACATCTTTTCATACGTCTATTGGCCATCTGTATGTCCTCTTTGGAGAGATGTGTATTCAAGTCCACTGCCTATTTTTTAAATTGGATTGTTTGTTTTTTCGGTGTTAAGTTGTATGAGTTTTTTCTATATTTTGGATATTAACCCCTTATCATTTGGTGGCAAATATCTTCTTCCATTCAGTACATTACCTTTCCATTTCGTTGATGGTTTCCTTTACTGTGCAACTTTTTAGTTTGGTGTAGTCCCATTTGTTTATTTTTGCTTTTGTTTTCCTTGCAGAAGACATGTCCAAAAAAAAATATTACTAAGAGTAATTCAAAAAGTTTACTGCCTATCTTTTCTTGTAGGAGTTTTATGGTTTGTGTCTTTTATTTAAGTCTTTAACTTATTTTCAGTTTATTCTTGCATATGGTGTAAGAAAGTGGTCTAGTTTCTTTGTTTTTGCATGTATCTGTCCAGTTTTTCCAACACCATTTATTGAAGAGACTGTCTTTACCCCCATTGTACATTCTTGCTTCCTTTGTCATAGATTAATTGACCACCTAGGTGTTGGTTATTTTGGGGCTCTCCATTCTGTTCTATTGATAAGTGTATGTTTTTATGCCAGTACCACGTTTTTTTGTTTTGGGGGTTTTTTTAGTTTCATGTGTCAAAGCAATGCAATAGACAGTTCATTCCTCACAAAGTGATAATGCCCTCTTCCCCAATCTATTGCCCCTCTGACATTGTATATTTCTATTACAATTCCATTGACTCATTCTGTATACGATACTCCATAACCCATGACTATATACATATTAAAATATAGTTGACATATAATATTCAGCTTCAGCGTCAGGTGTGCAGTGCAGTGGTCAAGCATCTACACCGTCCATGAAGTGGTCTCCCTAATAAGACATGTGCCCATTTGACACCCAACAAAATCTTTACAACATTATTGATTATATTCCCCAAACTGTCTTTCATATCCCCATGGCAATATTGTAGTTACCGATTTACCATTCTCTTTTGATTACTATAGCCTTGTAGTATAGCTTGATATCAGGTAGCACGATACCTGCAATTCTATTCTTTTTTCTCAAGATTCCTTTGGCTATTTGGGGTCCATATAAAGTTTAGGATTAGTTGTTCTAGTTCTATGAAAAATGCCATTGGTGTTTTAATGGGGATTGCATTGAATCTGTGAATTACTTAGGGTAGTATGCACATTTTAACAATGTTAATTCTTCCTATCCATGAGCGAGGTATATCCTTGCATTTATTTGTGTTTTCTTCAATTTCTTTCTTCAGTATCTCATAATTTTTTGAATATAGGTTCTTTTACCTCCTTGGTTAAATTTATTCCTAGGTATTTTATTTTTTTGATGCAATTGTAAATGGAAGTTTTCTTAATGTCTCTTGCTGATAGTTATCATTGGTGTAGAAAAATGTAACTGATTTCTGAATATTAATTTTGTCTCCTTTCATCTTACTAACTTTGTTTATTAGTTCTAATAGTTTTTTGGTGGAATCTTTGTGGTTCTCTCTATAGAGTAACATGTCATCTGCCACTCTAATTATTTTGAAGCTTTTTTAATCTGTAAAGTGATGTGGTCTCATTTTTGTTGTATAGTATATCTGTTCCTTTGGACTACTTGTGTATGCCTTTGCTTATTTTTCTACTTCATTATTGATATATCTTCATTTTCATTTCTAACAGAAGTTTGATTTATAAGGTATTAGATTTTTATGGGTCAGAGGTTTGCACATATTTTCTGGTTTGGCATTTTTATTTAATGTTTAATGTGGTTTTTTCTTTGATATACCAAATCTAAAAATACTATGCAGTAAATCAATCCTTAATGGCTTCAATGCCATGCTTTAAAAGAACTCTCTAACTCCAGGATCATAAAAAGTATTTCACCCATTTTTTTCTAATACTCTTACAAATTTTTTAAATTAAATGTATTGATCCAACTGAAACATATTATGCTATCAGAAGCAGCATAAAGATAGAAATTCATATTTTCCAACCAATTCTACTTATTTGATAACCTGTATTTCCTTAAAATAAACAAGTCTATCATTACAAACTATATTATATATATATATGTATATATATATATATATATGTATATATATTTGGTTTTACTACTGAATGCTTTCTACCTCATTTACTGTTCTTTCTCTATATGTTTTTAAATACCAAAATATTTTAATTTTCAAGTTTTCCAATATATTTTATTTGACAGAGCTACTTCTGATTATTTTTCTCTTGCAAATATTTCCTGTCTATTTTCACACAATTGCTTTACCTAATAACCTTTATAGATGACTTTAATAATGATTCTTTTCTTGCAAGCAAAAGAAATAATTCTGACCAACCTAAGCCTAAAGTAACATTAGAAGCATTTTACATTGCCTACATATTTGATGGTAAGTTTGGAGAAGCAGCCTCAAAAATGAACAAATGAACAAATATCATTAGAAGTTAGGCAGCATGAAACAAAACAGAACATGTTTGTCTGGTAAAAACCACTGTTTATTGACACTGGGTCTTCCCTGAACCACTACTACTGAAATCCAACATTATGTTACTACTGTAATAGTTCTTTTAAACTGTCCCTTACTCATTTTATGTCTCCCTTAAGATTCAAAGTCCTGAGTAACATCATCCAATCATATACATATAATATATGCCCACACTGTCTTCCAGGACTGGGGGGGGAGTGTTACAGGTACCTTTGCTTCAACAAAAAAGGCTTACCACATCTCACGACGCAAACTGAGACTGTGGAGATGGAGATTCCCCGTAAATAAAAATAAATGATGAACGTCTAAGTATTACCTTGTCTTGTACACCTGAAACTAATGAATTAAAAAAAATTCTATCAATGAAAACTGCTAAAGAAAAAAAAAAGGATTTAAAATACTACAGTTATCAAACAGCTAACCCTCTAGATATAAATACACACCAAAGCATAATTTTGTCAACGTCTAATAATAATTCTGCTATTTTCTGAAGGAAGTTACATTATATTTATATTATATTTAGAGAGTTTTATTTTTTGCAAAACTGAATCTAATTAATAAAAAATACATATCTCACTATATTTTCAGTCCTCTTTAATATGTTCATTATTTTAAAATTTTCATCCATAAGACTTCTATATTTATGATTAACTTATCCCAGATACTTTATATTTTATCTTATTTTGTTTCTATTGTGAATGGAAATTGTTCTTCCATTATATTTTCTTTGTAATTTATAAAGTTTTGCTTTTTAAAATGTATTATTTCTAATTTTTTGAAGATCACTTTTAATTGCAAATATTCATGATATAAAAGAATAGGGAATAAAAATTTTACATAACTTTTTCTAAATTTAACATTATGTCTATAATAAAGATTAATATTTTCCATTGATTAATTAGACATTTAAAAAGTATATACAATATTATTGATTCAGCTTAAGTTCTTTTTATACAACTTTTGACCCTTTCCTTTATACTATGCCTTCCTACACTGTTCAGAGTTTGTACTACTCCTCTGTATATTTTAAAACTTTTTTTTCATAAATGTGTCTATGTTTTTTTGGTTATAAAAATGTGCACATAATGTTAATAATTTTACCAATCTTTATTTTACCCCTTGACTTTATGTTTTCAATGTTAAACATATTCACATACAAAATATAATTTAATTATTTTAATCATGGAATGTATTCTATCACACTAAAATATTATATTTCTTAACTTTCAAATTTATAGATACTGAGTTTTCCCCCACCCCTCCAGTATCTATCTCTTTCAATCAATGCTGCAATATGTGCCGTTGGTATGTGACTATTTTACTAGGGGATATACATACACATAAGTGGTAAGGAGTCTTGTTTTCAATTTACTTCTTTAAAGACTACCATTTGAAAATTACATCTACATCACAACACTTTAAAATCTAGAAAACTTATTCTATAAAATACAATTGATATATTTTTGGGGGGGATAGAAGATTTGTTACAGAGAAGAAATGAGAGCACCTTTAAATATTTGAGGAATGATTATGCCTAAGTGGGAATAAATTTGTTCTATTAAACTACAGGTGACAGAACCAGTTGAGCACCCTAACAATAGATTTATCTGTTATGTGAAGTAGTGAGGTCCTTATGATTGGAGGTAAGCACCCCGAGGCTTTGATCATTTGTAAGCTTGTGTGATTGTGTGTGTGTGATTGTTTTATTGACAGGAAGTTAGAGGTCAAAAAATTACTTTGCTGACTGGGAATGAATGAAAATGAAATAATTTTTTGCTTTCATATGTACCAACTAGTTGGTTAAAAAACTTTTTATTTTCTATTTCTATTTGTAAAATGTAATTACTCTCGCCGCAGGAGGACCTCAGATCTCTAAAGGGTGATTTCTCGCTTCCCCAATGAAATCTTTTTCCTGGAATCAGGATGGAAGGCTTTATATTGCCTGACCTTAGGATACTGTATTTGTATGGTCACAGGCAAGAAGAGCAGAGTCCTTACTACCTTGAGCAGAAATTGAGGGCTTTGCACAGCTTAGTGCAGGGCCCAGGTAAAAATGCATCAAGAGTATATTGCAAATATTTTTGGTATGAAGGCACATAGCCGTAAGTGGGAAGCTTAGAAACAGAAGGATATCAAATTTGGAGCAAACAAGGAAGAACTGAAGGACAGGGAGAAAGTATTAAAAGTGTAAGTATTATATATGCATTTGAACACATTGTTTGGACTAAACAAATAATTGGTAAATCGCCTTCTAGATGCAAAATTAGAAACCAGAAGATAGTAAAGGGAAAGTTATTCTTTTCTCAGTCAAATAGGCAATGCCATCTGGAAGAGATAAACAGCTGTTCTCTTCTCTGTCTGTATGACTCCCACTGCATTGGCTTTGCAAAACCCTGATGATAATAGGATCAGTATCTGATAAACAAAAGGAAGTATGCTATAGCCATTACCTGTTCCTTCCCCGACCCTTTTATGCTTTCTGTTCAGAGACTACTTAGCCATTTCTTAAACAAATATTTACAATTAAAATTTGCCTGGAATGAAGAAGGAATAACTACACAAAGTAGAGTAATGTGCTGCTAGGTTTATTATAAGACAAAATAATGACAAGAAAAATCATGGCTGTTTATGGTTTGGGTGTTCTATTGACATACTTTAGAGATGGATATTAACGAAACATCAATTTCTAAGTATCAAACTTTGTCTTATACCAGGAATAGAGAAATTCTCTTATGATGTATTTTGTGATTTGAAAACATGTCTATCTCTGAGATACACTGATAATGTAAAAGTGATTCATTAATAAAGAAGCTTCCGGATGCTCTGTGTATAGTCCAAAGATTTCTGAGTGACTTTTATAAATTACCTATGTTTCTGTAACATAACTGCCTCTGTACTTAGAATTTTAGAGCTGAAAATAGCCTTGGAGATTATCTAGCTGTCTTCTAAGGTCAGTCACATGGCTAGTAAATGGCAAATGTTATTTATCTTTACTAATGGGTACCTACCTTAATTATTAAGAATAAGATGCAATAGGGATGTAAAAATAAAATAAAATAAAATAAAACTAAAAAAAAAATAATAATAAGATGCAATATAACGTTGAACCCGGTCTGTTCAACTTAGATTAAGAAATCATTGAAAATTAGTGGGGAGAGAATTTTCTAGCTGTTTCCTATATTTTGAAAAATGAAGACTGACAAACCTTATCATTTATTACATATTGGAAAGATGGGATTGGTAGACAATTTGGATATTTTTAGAAAATCATTTTTTCAAAGATAAGATAATCTTTAAAGAATGTATAATACCATTAACTTTATCTAATGTGTTAAGCATTATCTTTCCTTCTTCTCCTCCTCGTCTTCCTTTTCTCTCTCTCTCTTTACCTTGCTCTGTTGCTCTCTCACTCTCTCTCTCACTTTCTCCCTGCTCCTCTCTTTAATGTTATCCTACTAAGTTACCATAATATTTAGCAAGCTTTACACATGGATTCAATGCTATATGAAATCCCTCATAGAGTAAATTTTTTTTTTAATTAATAGCTGTAGCTGTTTAGGATCTTTTTTAGTCTTAGAAATGGGAATCTCTTTCCTTCCCAATGTTCATTTGCTTCCTCTACTCTGTCCATGTAAATACATGATCAGACATGCCAGGATTGGCCCGTCCTCCACATGGAGATGAGAGTCCTATGACAGACATTTGTCCTGAGGTCACTTCATGCCTCATTGATCTGTTTATATTCTTGAGAAACTTAACTCTTGCATTCTTCTTAAAACTAAATATCATAACTCAAATGCAAAGATGGAAGCTCCTGAAAGGGTAGCATTTAGTGCTTCAACAATCAAGTTAAAATAAAATAATAAAATCTTGTAAATAGTTTAAATATTTTTAATTGGTTAAATTATGGTTAACTGTAAATGTTTTGCTTTTAAATTTTGAAATATTTATTATATTAGTTATATCTAAATAACTGGGTCCTAATAAAACCCTGAAGAATACAGGGTGTGTAACTTTAATCAGTATAAGGACAAGTAAATACCTATCGTATATTGCTGAGTACACAAGGCTAAAGCCAATAATGTTTCCAGAACCACTGGAGGTTGTAGGGTTTGTGTGTTTTTTTTCTGGAACCAAGTGGCCACATTGTACCCGATGTGTTAAGCAAAATGTCAAAAACCACTTAAGAGGCAATTTATACATTACTCAACTTTTTTCATTTGAAAATCTATTATGTGTTCAAAATGCACCGTGTAAGAACTGTTTCTAAAAGGTATTACAGATTTTGATAAATCCAGGCATGTTAGGCATGTTTAGAAAGAGACAAAAGACAGTTAAAAGAGACCAAACTCACATTGGTGATTCATTCAAAATTGGTCTTTATGTGACGCAAGGTAAACTCTGATTAACTGATTATCTGTTTAAAGGATTTAAGAAATGCTCTCAATCTTCAAATAAATTTTCAGAGTATCACCATTGCCTCTTCAATCCATAAAATGACAAATTGCTTCTATTAAGCTTCTAAAAACACTATCGAGCACTCTATTATTCTCAATTTCAAGAATATTAACCGAGTCCACTTGGCCTTAAGTTCAAGGCTAATCGTATCCACCACTCCTAATCTACCATTCTCAACCTCATTTTTATTGCTCTTTAGCACACCCTCTCCTCTAGACAGGCCACTCAACTCACAGCTTCGTGAGTACATCTTTCATATTTTTTTCTTTGTATCTTTATCCTTATTCTCCCTTCCCGGAATAGCCATTTCCTTCAGTTTTGGTTAGCAAGTTCCAAACATTTTTTATTTATTTTTTTTAGTTCCAAACTTTTAAAAAGTTTTAGTTTAAAATAATATCTATTCCATGACATCTTACTTTATCACTTTGGAATAATTTTTTTCATCTTGGTAATATTTACCGTATTAATATATCACTTATATTTGCTTGTTTCTGATTTTATATTTTTATTTTTAATATGTGTATCTTATGTTTCTAACTATGATAGGATCCATATCTAATCTTGTTTTTTTTACATTTCTACCAGTTTCTACAGAGACATAGTGTTAAATATTATTAAATTGAATATTTATATAGTTTTATTAAATTAAATTGACTTTTAATTGAAAGCTTGTCATATTTCTTTTGTATGTATTTTAGATATAAGTGCCAATCATTGTGAGTGATATTTTCCTGACTTCTCTTATTTAGGTAACTGTACGTTGGATACATGGCTCACACAAATGAATCAGTGGTGTCTGAGTTTGTGCTTCTGGGACTTTCTAATTCTTGGGAACTTCAGCTTTTCTTTTTTGCCATCTTCTCTATAGTGTATATGACATCAGTGCTGGGCAACCTCATGATTATTTTCATCATTTCCTCTGACTCCCATTTGAACTCTCCTATGTACTTCCTGCTCAGTAACCTTTCTTTCATTGATATCTGCCAATCTAACTTTGCCACACCCAAGATGCTTGTGGACTTCTTTGTTGAGCACAAGACTATCTCCTTTGAGGGTTGCATGGCCCAGATATTCCTTCTTCATAGTTTTGTTGGGAGTGAGATGATGTTGCTTGTAGCAATGGCATATGACAGATTTATAGCCATCTGTAAGCCCCTACACTATAGCACAATTATGACTCAGAGACTGTGTATAATCTTTGTGTTTATTTCCTGGGCTGTGGGTATTCTTCATTCTGTCAGCCACTTGGTTTTTACAGTGGATTTGCCATTCTGCGGCCCCAATGAGATAGACAGCTTCTTTTGTGACCTTCCCATGGTGATAGAGTTGGCTTGCATGGATACTTATGAAATGGAAATTGTGACACTAACTAACAGTGGCCTGATATCACTGAGTTGTTTTCTGGCTTTAATTATTTCCTACACCATCATTTTGATCACTGTCCGGCGCCGGTCCTCTAATGGGTCATCCAAAGCACTTTCCACATTAACTGCCCACATCACAGTGGTAATTCTTTTCTTCGGGCCTTGCATTTATTTTTATATATGGCCTTTTAGCAGACTTCCTGTGGATAAGTTCCTTTCTGTGTTCTACACTGTTTGCACACCCCTTTTGAACCCCATCATCTACTCTCTGAGGAATGAAGATTTTAAATCAGCCATACAAAAGTTGAGAAACCATCATATGAACTCCTGGAAAAACTAGGGATCACCACAATGGAACGTAGTCCTGAATGAGAATAAAGAGCCTCCACTGAATCACAGCGTCATGACAATTATTTTTGCTAATGGTATGGTTTATTGAGTTATAGAATTGGGTTTTTGTCCTAAGTGCAAGGGAATTATATAAAATCATGTCCTGGTTAATATTTAAATACAATTTTAACCAATTTTTCATGGCTTATAATTCAAAAGCACAATTTCTCTTTAAAATTTTAATAATTTAAAAAATATTTTATAAAGAATAGAGATTCTAATCTTCATAAAATGCTATTTATGTTATTAAACTTGTGGTTCTCTTCAACTGAAGTGATATTTTTATACCTTGCAATCAAAATGTATAAGCAAATTGAATGTCTGATATCTTCATTCAACTTATTCATAACAAGATTTTCATATACTGACATTGTAGAAAAAATGTTGTGTTTTACAACATGGATTTTGCCTCATTAGTGTGCATTTATTTTATCTTTTCCTTATGTATTGGATATTGGGATATTCAATTGTACATTTGGTTTTATATAATTTTATCTTTCTACTAGTATGTTCCAATAAAATTTTTCTGTCTTCTTCTATGTTATTCGATATACATTTGTATTCATTAAAAAAATTTTCTAGATACTTTGTGATATCAGCAGTATATTTTTCAAGTCTACTTATTTTTAAATAGGACAAATTGGTTATAATAAATTCTACATTATTCATAGAAAATTGCAAATATTTTTTAAATTGTTTGCAAATATGGCCAGTGTTGAATATTTAAGTTCAGAGAAAAAGTTAATGCCATATATACCTAAAACATGCAAATGCACAAAGTGACAAAAAATTATTTGCAACTGAAGATCAAATCTGAAATCTATTTTTTCATATTTGTTGGAAAACAGAAGAGGGAAAGTAAAATTCATCTAACTCTAACAATAAAAATAAAAAAAAAACTATTAATTCTTGTTTCATTTGCTAGTCAAAAGTTTTATTATGTACTTATTTCTCAGACTGGCATTATGAAAAAGGCCTCATAACAGAGAGACTGAATGTATTCTAACAATGAAAAAAAATTGCTTAATAGAAAATAGAAAGCCTGCAATCTACTATGAAAACCTAAATGTTTATCAATGTAGACTCCTAAAATATTGTCATCTCTCAGGATTCAGTATTTTAAGTAAATTTTAAGATATAAGTTAGTGGCTATATGCATAGATATTAACTCTAAGTCCTGGTACAAGCTGAGTTTCAGCTACAGACAGTCTTCTTGAACCATGCATGATACTACTTAGCTAAGGTTTCTTGGAACTTAGACTTTTGGTTAACTTTATTTGTATAATGTCAAACATGACAATGACCTTTTATACTTGACTACCTTTTATATATTTTTATACAGTGCCAAAAACATTTCAAATATACAATAAACATTAAAGCAGTCATGATATCATTGCTAGCATTTTTTTCCCTTGTAACTCTGCTCTGCTGGTGAAAACAGAAGTGTTGATAGTACTCTTGAAAAATCAAGTCATTTCAGTGCTCTGATGCTCAGTATTCTCATTCTGAGGGAGAGGAGGGGTCGGTGTGTAAGGGGGAAATGAAGGGGAGGGAGGGAGAGAAGAGGAGAAGAAGGAGGAAGGAAATGAGAATTTATGAAAGACTATTTAATTTTGTCAGTTCTTCAAAGTGCTAGCAATACATTCTTCAACTTTCTAATTCTTCCTTTACTGTTGGTCCATTTGGGTTTTAGTGACCAGGCATAGCCATAACCTGTCATATTAAGTTTGACCAAAAAAATCCAAAAGTCATAAAGGTAAAAAAAGTTAATAAATCTGACTACGTAGTTTTCCACATAGGTTTTGTTTTGTTTTAAAGCTTGTCACAAATAAAGTCAAAAGAAAAACTAGGTGAAAAGCAGTATTATTATTTGGGTAATATATTTCATTTGGAAAGAGCTCTTTCAAATCAATAAATAAATGCACAACAAGACAGTAGAAAAATCAGCAAAGTATATAAATGGGCATATAGGTGTTATTAATGTAAAGCAAGTGACTCTTGAACACATGAATTAATGTTAAAATTAACATATAAGAAAATACAAGTACAGTGAGATTCCCTTGTTCACCTATATGATTAGCAAAGTTCCAAAAGTCTGATAGTTTACTGTATCGATGAGGTTTTGATAAAACCTCAGATATTGTTATTAAATCTCTAAATTGATACAATATATGAAGGAAATTTTTCAATATCATTAACATTTTAAAACCCTGAGTTGGTAATTATACTTCTAGTGTTTTATCTTGCAGATATATTGACACATGTAAAACAAAATATATGCATAGTATTTACTGCAAACATTGCTTTTAAGAACAAACTATGAAAAAAATCTAAATATAAAAACCGAAATGTTTATCAATGTAGACTCTCAAAATATATTATTGGTATACCCATAAAATAGAATGCTGTGCAGGCACGAAAAATGATTAGGAATCATCTGATGTTTTGATCAATTTACAAAGAAAAGAATTGCCCCAGATTAAGGGAGGGCTAGAGAACACTTAGTCATGGACTTTCAGGGTAGAAAGTGTTGTTAGAGATAATTTAACCCAGACTCCTCACTTTTCACTGAGGAAATTCAAGCCCAAAGAATATAATCTGTCAAAACATTTCAATGAATTAGTGACATAGGCAAGATTCATTTATACATTTTCCTTCTACAAAGTTGCAGGGTTATAGAATTATAGACCTGTGTGGAGGTTGCTGCTTTAGTAGGTATTTCATGAATATAGAGACTTTGATAGAAATGTTCGAGGTGAGGAGGTATTACTCGTATAATTATTAGCCCCCAGTGATTTTTCTAACTATAGTTAAAAAAAAAAAGTTAAGCTTTTCTGGAGAATAAATGTATTGTAATTTAATGATAGATTACCTTAGATATGGATGCTTTTGTATCTGCGCAATAATTATTTAAATATTTTTTTCTTTCATAACACAATAAATTGATTTTTGATTTCATAGTCCAAACAAATACACTCTCAATCACATCCTCTATATTGATCAAAACAATGCTTTCTTTCTGATAACAGATTTAGAAAGAACCTAAACTAATAATGGTCACTTTCTGAGTGTCGAATAAATGCCAACGACTTTCAGTGTCAAATTTGACATTGATCATAGTAGCATTTATGGTAGGTAACCTATCTTATCCCCATTTTATAGACAATGAAACTGAGAGGCTAAGAGAGAGCCAGTATTTTCATGACTGTTTGTCTAATAGCCATTTCCTATTCATTACAACACCACAAGTGAAAACAGGCTCAAAAGCTGAGACTTTGGTCTTTTCTCTTAATTTACTAACGACTTACTCTGAGATCAACAAAATTGTAGAAGCAACTAGAAATCCATAAGCCAGAAAAGGCCTCTAAAAAGCTAAGATAAATATCATAAAGTTTAACCATTAAATCCCATATTCTTTACTCCAGAGAGTTAGGGATGACTAGAATTTTCAGGTCAAAATGCTGGGAAAAAAAGGATCAAATATATGGTGATGGAAGGAGAACGGACTCTGGTTGGTGAACACACAATGTGATATATAGATGATGTTCTACAAATTAATTTTTAAAAAGCAAACTAATAAGAAAAATGGGCAAAAATTCAGTAAGGTACTTTACAAAAGAAGATATTCAAGTGCTCAATAGCTTATGAAAGTTGGCTTAATTTCATTAGTAATGAGGGATATGAACCTTGAAATTACAATGTGATACAAAATATTACTGTCCTTTACTGTCCTATACTGTATACTAATACAATATTACTGTATTAGTAAGAATGTGGAGCAACAAGAACTCTCATGCACTACTGCTGAGAGCATACATTTGGACAACTATTGGCCATATCTATAATAGTTGAATCTACGCATACTCTATCACTCACTAATTCTACTAATTCTCTTCTAGTTGTATACCAACACATAAAACACAGATACTCACTAAAAAGCATGTACAGAAATGTTTATAGCAGTCCCATTTTAGTAGTGCCATACTATACACAAGCCATATATCCACTAACAATAGAACGAACAAATAAATTGTAGTATATTAATAAAATCAAATGCCGTATACCAAAGAAAATAAAAAAACTATAACTGTACACAAAAAATGTGTCAATATTGAGTAAAAATCAGATAAAATTAATGCTTTATTATTCCATTTAAATAAATTTGAAAAATGGACAAACTTAATCAATTGTGTTAGAGGTCAGCATACTTGTTACTTTTCAGCCAATGCAGTTACTGGTAGAAAGATAAAAAGGAAGATGTGTCTGGTGTGCTGGTAATATTTTTATCTTTTAAAAAGTATTTTTTTATTAAATTTATTGGGGTGACATTGGTTAGTAAAATTATATAGGTTTCAAGTGCACATTTCTATCATACATCATCTATGTATGACATTGTGTGTTCACCACCCAGTCAGTTTCCTTCATCCACCATATATTTGACCCTTTTTCCCCTCTTTTACTACCCTCCTTCCCTCCTTAGCCTCTAGTAACCACTAAACTGTGGTCTGTGTCTGTAAGTTTTTGTTTGTCTTGTTCATGCTTTCAGTTTTATAACCCACATATGAATGAAGTCATAGGGTTCTTGATGTTTTTCTGTCTTACTTATTTTGCTTAGCAATATAATCTCAAAATCCACCCATGTCGCTGCCAATGGCAGTATTTCATCTTTCTTATGGTTAAGTAATATTCCATTGTGTATATATACCACATCTTCTTTATCCAATCATCTATCGAAGGGCACTTTGGTTGTTTCCATGTCTTGGCCACCATGAATAATACGGCAATAAACATCAGGGTACATATATCTTTATGGATAAATGTTTTCAGATTTTTTTGGATAGATACCCTGGAGAGGGATTGCTGGGTCATATGGTAATTCTATTCTTAATTTTTTGAGGAACCTCCATACTGTTTTCCATAGTGGTTATACCAATTTACATTCCCACCAGCAGTGTATGAGTGTCTCTGCCCATTTTTTAATTACGTAGATTGTTTTTTGTTGTTGTTGAATTGTACAAATTCTTTATATATTTTGGATATTAGCCCTTTATCAAAGATGTTGTTTGCAAATATCTTCTCCCATTTGTCATGTTGCCTCTTTGTTTTGTTGATGCTTTCTTTTGCTCTGCAGAAGATTTTCAGTTTGATATAGTTCCATTTATTTATTTATTTACTTATTTATTTATTTTAAGGCTAGCTTCTTTTTCTTTTTTTAAAGTTTATTGGGGTGACAACGGTTAGTAAAGTTACATAGGTTTCAAATATACAATTCCGTAATACATCATCTAATATATCACATTGTGTGTTCACCACCCAGAGTCAGTTCTTTTGCTTTTTCTTCTCTTGTCTTTGAAATAAAATTCATAAAACCCTCTCTGAATCCAAATCCACAAGCCTAGTACCTCTCCTTTCTTCTATGCAATTTATTATTTCAGGTCTTGTGTTTAGGTCTTTGATTCATTTTGAGTTAATTTGGATATATGGTGATAGATAACAGTCTAGTTTCATTCTTTTACATTTGTCTTTCCAATTCTCCCAGCACCATTTATTAAAGAGGCTTTCTTTTCTCCATTGTATGTATTTGGCTCCTTTGTTGAAAATTATCTCCTTAGATATGTGGGTTTATTTTTGAGTTTTTAGTTCTATTCCATTGGTCTGTGTGTCTGTTTTTCTGCCAATCCCATACCGTTTTGATTATTGTTGCTTTGTAGTATAAATTGAAGTCAGAGAATGTGATACCTCCAGCCTTGTTCTTTTTTCCCCCTAGGATTGCTTTGGCTATTTGCGGTCTTTTGTGATTCCATACAAATCTGATGATTTTTTGTTCTACTTCCTTAAAAAATACCATTGGAATTTTTATCTTGTTTATAATTATCTATTTAGGATCCAAAGGCATTTAAAAACGAATTATAAGATCTGTGATATTCAAACATACTTCCTGATAGATGATTTCCCCAAGGGACAGAATCAACTCAGTAAAATGTAGTGTTTGTTTAAAATGTACTCTGGGTGAAAATTTATTAATTTATTAATCCACTGTGTATGAAATAGTAACACTATAGCTTATGCTTCTACCATGAAATATTTAGCTATAAAATATTGATTTTTCCCATGTTAAAATTAACTTCTGTAATTTAATATCACTGGCATGCTTTCGTTTTTTAAATAAAAAAGATTTAGTATAATGTACATTCACAAGAAAAAGCATACTTTTTAAATCAATAAGATCTTGAAAGAGTGTTTTTGTTTGTTTTTACTCCTTTCAAAATCAAGACAAAAATTTACAGGGCATTAGTTATGCTCAGGTTAGCTCCCCTGTGCCAAATGTCTCACATCTAAATGCTTACGAACTGACAACCTTTACTGTGTTGGACTTAAAAAACGGAAATTCATTTTTGATCAATTTTTAGATAAAATAAACTAGTAAGAGAAATCTGTTTTTTTAAAGAAGTTCTTCCCAAAATGTATGAGTGGGTTTGAATATATATAATAAAATTATGTATATACATATATATACAAACATTATATATATGTACGTATATATAATTTTAGTTGAAATAAATTATTTCTCTATAATATAACACAATATAAATTATACCAATATAGTGATCGAATGAAATCTTTGAGCAGAGTCATATTAAATAAATGATACCTTCTGACTGAATAAGGACGTGTAGCACTATGGAAAGCTGGAATTCAATGAAAAGTCACACGTTGGTTCCACAGTTTCTTCATAGATGTTTTCATCTCTTTATTTCTCAATGTGTAGATAAGGGGGTTCAAGAACGGAGTAAAAATGGTGTAAAACACAGAGAGGATCTTGTCTATGGAGAATCGACTGAAAGGCCACACATAGATGAAAATGCAGGGCCCAAAGAAGAGCGTGACAACCATGATATGTGCAGAGCAAGTAGAGAGTGCTTTGGCTCCCCCACCAGCAGCATGCTGTCGGACAGTGATGAGGATAAGAGTGTAGGAGACCAAGAGGAGCAGAAAACAGCTCATGGAAAGCAACCCGCTGTCTGAGATCATAAGTATACCCAAGACATAGGTATCCATGCAGGCAAGCTTGATCACAAGAGGAAGGTCACAGAAGAAGCTCTCCACCTCATTGGGGCCACAATAAGGTAAATTCACAGTAAAGGCTACTTGACTGATAGAGTGAACAAAGCCAATGACCCATGAAACCAACACTAGCCTGATGCAAGTTTGCCAGTTCATCATAGTCATATAATGCAAGGGTTTACATATCGCCACATATCTGTCATAAGCCATGGAAACCAGAAGTACCATCTCAGCCCCACCAATAAAGTGCAAGAAGAAGATTTGAGCCATACATCCTCCAAAGGAGATGAGCTTTCGATCACTAAGGAAGTCCCTGATCATCTTGGGGGTGGCAAATGAGGCCAGCCATATGTCCAGGAAAGATAGATTCCCCAGCAGGAAGCACATGGGGGAAGAGTTCAAGCAAGGGTCAGAAATTACAGTGACAACAATGATGACATTACCCAGCACAGTGGCCACATAGATCCCAGAAAAGAATATAAAGAAAAAATTTTGGAGATGCCTTGAAGTACAGAGTCCAAGCAACACAAATTCTGACACCAAGGAATAATTCTGCAGGTCCATTATCTCAGGTTTCAAATTTTGTTCCAAATCTACATAAAGAAATGTAAGTGTCAATTGTCAGGTACAAGAAAGTCATCAACTAAGTGTTATCTGAATATACTTTTTAATTTGTAAGAGATAATCTAAAATACAGTATATGGAAGGTTAAAACCAAGTCCATACCAACATGAATATTTACTTTTTTCAGACTTCAGTGTTTCGTTAGAAGTAGTTGGATATCTGGGGAGACTCCAGGATAGGTGAGAGTTATGGAAACACTTTTTTTTCTCTCACTTCTCTAGTCTTTGTCCATGGGAAAATGTGTAATCAATCAAGTACAGAATGTGAACCAAAAATCCTTAGGAGTGTTGAGAATATAAAGATTTTCTAAATAGTGTTGTGTTCTCTCTATTTGTGCCAATATCATTGACCAATGAGAGATTGTTTTTAAGTATCAGACCTAAAAATTTAAATTAAAGCTCAATTTAAAAAACGTCATCATGTAAAACAGTCAACTGCATATACATTATCAGTCTCTCTCCTCTTTTCTCTCCATTTGCCCACACAAAAACATGGCAAAATCTAGCAAAGGTATTTTGGTGTGTGGCTGTGTCTGCATATCTAAACACCAATCAATATAGCTCCTTCCTGATGCCAAGAGAAGTAGTAAATTTCATTCCTTCATGACAAAGTTAAAAGGAGAAAGATTGTTTTAAGCTAAAAAAAAAAAGCATGTTCTGAGTATAAAACATATTTGGGATCATATATAAATATGAGATAGCTTCCTAATAGTGAACTTAAGTTATGTATGTTGTTTAATAATCTGGTGGGAGTGGCATTACTGTGTTGTATGTGATCTATAGAATGCCATTAGTCATATTTTTGATTTCTACCAGGACTTCTCCAGGCAGTAGTCAGGCTATCTTCTTCCTTACTCACTTGCTTATTCACACATTCACTCATTCAGACCATATTTATATAACACCAAGGCAGTTTTCCATCTCACTTAATTCAGTATAAAAACCAATCAGTATAAAGGGAAATAAATCAATTAAACAAGGGTTTATATAATTTCCCTGATCTCACAATTTTTTATTATTGCTCTTGTCATTTATTTAATCAGTTGGTTTGAGATTAAAAAGCCAATGATCTACTCATTTGTAGATTTGTTGTTTATAAACTCACTACTTCTGAGAGGATTTTAGGGTGGCTTTCAATGAAAGAGATATTTTTCAGGACCTCTCAATAGGGAAAGAACATAAAAGCTATGCAATAATTTTGGGGGGAGTGTTTTCACAATTATTCGTGAGTGACTGATATATCCAGCATTTAATTTAAAAATGTAGCTCTGAGCCTCCAGAAAAAGTAGGATGAGATGTATAGGTTTCATTATTAGCTTATCATGAGAAATAAACTAGTACCTCACTCTCCTCACTAAGAGGAAGATATTGTATAAACCTTTTTATAAGGGCATTGAGAAATATTCTTCATGAACAATTTCACAAAAGATGCAGTACTGTCCTCCATGTGAGTTTTTATTGTGTTGAGTCTTTATAAAACTGGGGAATATAACATGAAATAATGGTTTTGTAAGATTTTTATAGGGAACTAAATTAACCTACTTTAGATTTGAAATATTCTAATGATGTGAATACAATATGGTGATAGATTTTTTAAATCAATAGGAATAAATGTTTATTATATCTGTTTCAGTCCATTCAAAAAGCACCCACCCAGGCTTTTGTCAGAATAGGACTCAAAATTCCTTTTGTTCATCTTGAGCGTTTATAAAAGCTTTGTATTAAAAGATATAATTGTAACACTTTTTTGGTAATAGATGCTACCCCTCTTTGGACCAGGATTATGAATCTAAAGTTAAACACCTCTCTGGATACAATGGATATAATCACAATCCAGGAACCTTTTGCAAGTTTAGTTATTATCCTGACACCCATCCTAGCTTACATATTACAGACTATAATGGCTGTACTTATATTGGTTTTCTTTCTCTCTATGACTATAAAAATTTCAAATGTAAATGTAGAACATAACTGTGTTTAATTTAGTGTTTTATACAGATTAAGTGAATGGAAATTTGAAATAATCAAATGAAAACCTCAGGAAACAAAAATAATAAAAAACATATAACTCGCTATTGAGTAAAAGATGTTCTAAGTTTAGATATTGGTGATTGTACAATTCCATAAATATACTAAAAAACATTGAATTGTACATTTAAAATGAGTGAACTTTAAGATATGTAAATTATATATCAATAAATCGTTTTTAAAATGTATTTTAATGAAATAGAATAAAATTGACTTACATGAGTTGTAATTTCAAAGAACTCTTTGATTTGCAAAGGTGTTTTAAAGATTATTAAACAAATGTTGAATTTGTAATAAAAAAAGAGGTTAATTTTGTACCTACAAATAGTACTTAAACAAATACAATAAAGATAAATTTAATTTTAACTGACAAGTTAATATGATTTACTTCAATGACTTATTGCACAAATCATAGAATAAATTAGTCTCTATTTGACTTGTATTTTCAGACACATTTCACTAACTACATAGCAAAACCTCTTTACTAACCTGGAGTTAAGATGCTCAGTACTGACACTGCAGATCATTCAATTTGTATTCAAATCTAATGTCCTTGAATAAAACCAGTGGACACATGCATATTTTTATTCTAGGGAAGATTTAATCATCTCTTGCTCCTGCTTTTTAAAAAATAATTCAGGAAAAGCACCACTTTAACAAGCTAGAGAACTTCAAATTTGAGTCTTCCTTGGACTTTCAGATATAAATATCTATATCCTTTCTCCTCTCAAAGTAAAATGGGCCCTTAAAGATAGGCCATTCATGGCCAATTACCATAATTAAGGCTGGGGAGTAAACTGTATTTTAGTGGAAATTTTGGGTAATGAATCATGTTCATTTCCCTAAGTGACAAAGGAAGAAAAATTTTAAAGACCTGTCAGATTATGTAAACATATTTGAAATTATTTTAATAATTCAAGCAGAATATGTGTCATTATCCAGTTAGTAGAGTATAAAATGTGCTTTTTTTTTCACATAATAAATTATTTGTTAAATTCATTGGAGTGACAATTGAGGTTAGCAAAATTATATGGATTTCACATGTACGTTTCTATAATACATCATCTATATATCACATTGTGTGTTTGCTTTTTCTTTAAATAATCAAATTAACAAGTTACATTCTGAAAATATACCAACACCGCACATTGTTTAATGTAACTTTGATCAAGCATAACACTTTGCAGAAAGCTTATTTCTACCAGGAGCATCAGGTTTATATGTGCCAAAATATTTGCTTTTTTGATTCATATGGTCATGTATAATGAAATCTCCTGGTGTCTGGGTTACTTTGCACATCATTTATAATTTTCTACTTATTACCCAAGATTATTTGAAGTTAATTCAGCCCTTTTCTGCTAGTGGTCGTACGCTGATTAAAAATATCCTGGAATGTTCTGATGAATGATAATCACATTTCAATCCCACATTGGATGTATAAGCACAACCCAATTTATCAGGGATTTTAATGCCAAGACATCATCTGAGAGTAGTACAAAATCTCAAGTTTTACTTGGCATTAGATAATTGTGTTTCACTTAAAAGGAATCACAGAAGCTTTCTAAGTTTCTGCTTCTCTATATAAAACACACAGAATAATTGCTAAAGAAAGATTGCATAAGTATGCTGTATGCATCAGTGTCATTTGTTTTTGATACAAAGTCATTATGTGGGTACAGATATATTTGTAAAGCCAAGAATTATAGAGAAGCTTGTGACAACCAACAGAAGTGAATACTTGATTTGGAGATAGGGAAGGATTTACTAAATGTGATGATTAATTTTATGTGTCAGCCTGGAGCTGTTTTTGAATGAGATTAACATTTAAATTGCTGAACTTTGACTAAAGCTGATTGCCCTTTATATTGTAGGTGGGCCTTATCCGATCAGGGTACTGTTTGAATAGAACAAAAAGACCAACGTTCCCAAGCAAGAAAAAATTCTCCAGTAGACTCCTTTGACTTCATCTGCACCCTAAACTCTCCTGGGACTCCAGCCTGTCAGTCTACACTGCAGATTCTGGACTTGTCAGCCTCCGAATCACATGAGACATTCCTTATAATCTCTCTCTCTCTCTCTCTCTCTCTCTCTCTCTCTCTCTCTCTCTCTCTCTCTCTCTCTCTCTCTCTCTCTCTCTCCAGCTCTAATCAATACACTAAAGTCAACGATAGAAGAATTCAGAAAGTGAAAAAATATATAGACAAAAATATTTTTAAAAAATATTTTAGAAAGCATCACATTAAAATTTAAATCCAACTACAAACTGGTTAACTGTATTGCCAATGTTGTGACATGCAAAGTCACTACACAGAGTTCTGTAGACTGTAACTGCTAAAAGCCTACTGGCCCAAGGGTCTGTGGGGACTGACATCCAGCCTATGCCCCAACCATCCAACAAACAATACATCCTGGGCAGGCCTGGATCTGCTAAAATGGAAGCACTTTTTTCCTAATCCATACAAAGTTCTATTATAACCCTCTGCTGATAAAGGCCTAAGATCCTCAATGCACAAAAAGTATTTACAAATCAATAAGAGAAGAAAGCCTGAAGAGAAAAATGAGCAGATATAATAAAATTATTTTTAAAAATAATTTTAATAGAAATAATAGACCCATAAATATTTAAAAATTTACCTTAATAAACATCAAACAAATAAAAATTTACAAGATATAATGCTATTCACATATCAAATTTAGAAAAAATATATCAAACTCTTGGTCAGATAGAATGAAAATGGATAATTTAATAATAAAAATAGCAATATAAATTTAAATAACTGACATATCTTGAGTGTTTCCTCTATGTTAACACTATTCTAAGTTGATTCTTTCAATTAATCATCACAAAAGCCTAATGAGAGAGACACATCATTCTTACTTTACAAATGAGGGGACTGAGGCTTAAAGGATTTAGTTAAGCACATGAATTTTCAGTAGCAGAGAAGAATTCAGGGTGTTTTGTAATTCATGGTGACACCAAACTATACACGTAGTATACATTCTCAGGATGCACTGGTGAATAAAATAAATAAGAATTTCTTTCCTCATGGTACTTACATTCACACAGAAAACACAGACACATAAATACAAATGAATAATTTATGATAAGGGCTAAGGAAAAAAATCTAGCAGGGTAAGGGACATAGGGAATGCCTGAGATGGGGTTTTAGGTTGGGTTTTTTTAAATAAGATGTTAAGAATAGGTCTCATTGAGGTGACTTTTAGTCAAAGACTTAAAGAAGGAGATGGATTAGCCATGTGTATATCTGGCGAAAAAAAAAACATAGGAAGAACAGTCAGTGGAAAGGCAGTTAGGTGGGTGCTGCCTGATGTGGTCAAATAACGCCTGTGACTAAAGTGGCATAAAGTGGAAAGTAGTTGATGAGGTCAGATAAGTACTTGTGGGTGGTGTGTAGATTATGTAGGTTTCTGTAAAATATGATCAGCACATTACATTATCTTCTGAGTGAAATGGGGAGTAATTGGTGAGTTTTGAGTAGAGGAGTGGTAATATCTGACGTGTTTTAGAAAAGCTCTAACTGCTCTGTTGAAAAAGGCAAGAATGGAAACTAGGAGACCAGATAAGTAGGAAGTTCACAATTTCAGGCCAATTGTGATGATGGCTCACACCAGGACCGTATACTACAAGTGAGTAGTAGTCAGATTCTAGATGTATTTTGAAATTAGGACCAAGAGGATTTCCTGAAAATTGTCATGGATTGTGAGTGTCATAGAGAAGTCAAGCATGATTCCAAGTAGTGTAGCCTAAGAAACTAGAAGGATAAAGTTGCCATGAAATAAATCATAAACGCTATACTTGTAGATACTTGGGAGAAAAATCAAGACGGTAATTTTGAACAGGTTAACTCTGAAATGCTAATTTTGAATCAAAATGGGGAAGCCATATGGTCTCTTGGATATGTAAGTCTGGAGTTCAGGAGAGAAATCTGGACAGTATATATAAATCTGGGACTTGCCCTAGTATCGCAGATTTTGTAAGTATCTTGCCCTTAATTTCACAGCATATAACATTTATTTACAACTGTTCATTGAGTACAAATGCCAGCACTTTCCATTCTTTATCAATTGGTTGAATCTGTTCTATCTTCATGTTAGGTAGGTAGAAAAAAAAAGTCAGGGAATTAATGCCGCTGAAAGCAATCTTGAACCAATGCCAATCAATACCCCAGCTCCCTTTCTCCATAGGCTAGATAATTCTTAAACATATGTTTTATACTGTTTTCCAGAATTCCACAGTGGGATTGTTTCAGTTGCCTACAGTGGCAGATTGCTCGATGATGCACTGTTTATTGGCTTCTATTCCTTCTTTGTCTCACTTCTTCACTCTAACAGGAAACTACCAGATTTTCACAGACTCACGTCCCCCAGTAAAACTGTTTGTATTCAAATCCTGATCTCACAGACTTCTGGATAAAGGCAAACTAGCACAGTTATTATTAGAAGTGGTCCTATGGAACAAATGCTGAGATTGGGATTTTGAAACTGATCACTCACAAAGCCCATGGCAACAGGCCCCATTGCTGGTGGTAAGTGACAACCTGTGGCATACAGTAATATCACAATTACCAGGACTTTCACCCGTGATGATTTAAGCTGATCTAGAGGTAGAGATTGTGCAATGATCTAGTCGGAATAAGAAAAATAAGACATTTTTTCTCATTAGATTAGATGATGTAATACAGAATTGTACACCTGAAATCTATGTAACTTTACTAACAATTGACACCCCCATAAACTTTAATTTAAAAAAAAAGAAATGAAAAATAAGACATTGTTGCAACCCTCAATGAATAGCTTGATGACTATTCATCTAGTGACTATATCTAGTGACTATATAGATGACTATAACATCAAGTGAAGTTAGTGGCACTTCACAAAATGTAAACAAATATATGAACAAAAAATTAGACTTGCAATAATGGTGCCCTGTACTATGGATAATGGGTAAACAAAAAGGAGGTTATTAATTCTAACCAAGGGGATCAGGTTTAGGCAAAAGATAACATAGATAATTCTAATTATTAAGACTCGTGTAAACGATTATGGCAGAGTTGATAATTCTACACATAACATGAACTCTTTGTCAGGTAAATCACAAAGTAAAAGAACAATGAGTTATCAGAACTGACAATAAGCTGGCTAAAAACATTCTAAATTATTAAGAAACATTATAATATAGATTTACTTCCGTTATTAACAATGAACTTACCAATTTATAATGTACCTTGGTATATTAGCTAATGACTATGATTAGCACAACATTTAAAAAGTGAATACAAAAAACAAAATAAATCTCTATAATTTTCTTTGCAATAGTAATAGTCACATGATAATCAATGGAAGGCTTCGAATTTTTCACTAAATGCAATAAAAAGTGTTTTTGAATGTTTTTTACTAACAGAAAAAGGACAAAAGTCATATTCCATTGAGAAAATACTTGTTTTCTGCCACTGTAAATATAGCTAAAATGAGCAATATGATGATAAATAAAACACATTCCATATCAACAAATTACATTGAAAAGTATGTAGAAATCATTTCTGATTTGCAAGTCAAGTGATAGAATAAATCATGCCTTGTGGGAAGAAGTTTTGCTTTATAGAGAGTATGGATGAGTTTAATATTTGTATATCAAGAACTTTCATCAACTGTAATGACTCTTACAATAAAAGCAATGTCTATGACAAAAATGAACATTAAGACATGGGTTAAGTGGTAAATTTGACTGGAATTAAATAAGGACTTGGTTATAAGTGACAGTGATGTCAACCAATTTCAAATTGATTCATGAAATCTTTGTTGGCAAGTTATTAAAATAGACTTGAAGCCTGTGGTGCAAAGTACTATGTTTCCCCAAAAATAAGACCTAACCAGACAATCAGCTCTAATGCGTCTTTTGGCGCAAAAATTAATATAAGACCTGGTCTTATATTACATTATATAAGACCTGGTATTATATTATATACATTATATCATATCATACCATATTATATTATATTAAAGAGCTGGTATTATATTTTATACTATATTATATTATATATTCTTATATATATATATATTATAGACAAGGTCTTATGTTAATTTTTGCTTCAAAAGTATCATTAGAGTTGATTGTCTGGCTAGGTCTTATTTTCAGGAAAACATGGATCATCCATATGATTAATTTTGTAAAAGCCACACTTTGTAAAATAAGAATTTATTTTAATATTTTACAGTAAAAGTGATAATAATTATGAAACTATTTTTTGCCATATAGATATTCTCTGAAAATCTCATACAGGGTACCTAAATCAAAAGAATAATTATTACCCTTTTCATGAGCATAAAAGTGTTAGCTGTTTCATTAATGTATAATATCACATTTTAAATTATTTAATAAAATTTATTTTAACTTTATATTAAAAATTTCTACTTTCTGAATATGTTTATATTGTATATAATATATGCTTTTAGTAGTAAATTTATTGACATATATAGATCAATTTTTATATCGTAGATGTTGTCTTCAGAAAAGTTAGGAGATTATTAATTATATATAGAGAGATTATTAGTTAAATATAAAAGTTTAAATTACTAATCTAAAAAATTACCCACAAATTGTTAGATGGAAGGTGAGAGGATAACTTTGGAATAATGTGAGGGAAAGTAGAAGTCCATTAAATCAGATGTCTACACTTATGATATCACTACCAATCAACCACACTCTCATGCTTGTTTTAATCATGCCAGTGCTCAGGGACAACAATAGAATATCCTAGGGCCACATACAAGTGTCATCATCTCTCCTGGTCATGCTAGGGAAGCATCCTCAGTGTTTTAACAACTCCCACTGAAATTTGGATTCCCAGAGCTCCAACAATCTGCCTCCAAAGTAGTTCATATCTTTATAAAAGATGCAAAAAATAGCCTGCAGAATCACAGAAAGTGAAAGGTAGATATTCAGTATTAAACAATCCTGTGAACATATTGCTCCTCACACTGAGCCTGTAGAATAGGTAAGTGAAAATATAGAGAACTAATTTTTTAGAAGTTTTATATATACTGAAGATGATGTTTTAATTAATTTTGTGTTGGCTGGAAGGGAAAGGGTATGGTTTTCAGACATCAGATCCTCTCTCACTGGGAGATCACATAAGTTTTTTGGGTTTTTTTATTAAAGTTTAGTGGGGTAAAAAAAAAAGTTTAGTGGGGTGACAATTGTTAGTAAAGTTACATAGGTTTCAGGTGTACAATTCTGCAATACATCATCTATATATCATATTGTGTGTTCACCCCCCAGAGTTAGTTCTCTTTCTATCACCATACATTTGATCCTTTTTACCCTCATCAACTGCCCCACCGCCCTTAGCCTCTGGTTACTGCTAAACTATTTCTATGTCTATGAGTTTTTGTTTCTTCATTTGTTTATCTCGTTCCTTTGTTGTTTTCAGTTTTATATACCACATATCATTGAAATCACATGGTTCTCGACTTTTTCGGTCTGACTTATTTCGCTTAACATAATAATCTCAAGATTTATCCATGTTGTTGCAAATGGCACTATTTTATCTTTTCTTATGGCAGAATATTCCATTGTGTATATATGCCACATCTTCTTTATCCAGTCATCTATTGAAGGACACTTTGGTTGTTTCCATATTTTGGCCACCATAAATAAAGCTGCAATGAACATCGGAGTACATATATCTTCACAGATAAATGTTTTCAGATTTTTTCGGTAGATACCCAGGAGAGGGATTGCTGGGTCATATGGTTAAAAAAAAAAAAATAGTATAAGGCATGTGGAGCACCATACAAGTCCCTGGCTACCAACACACACTTCAAGATGAGAAATAAAATTCTATCTTGTTTTAAAAAAATGAAATTTTAAAACTAGATTAGATTGGATTTGCAGTATGTCATTAATTGTCTCGTAGTGAAATATATTTGAGTACAAGCAGTTGGATAGTACTAGAAAACTACATTTAAAAACACAATAAATGTAATTTTGACTTAAGAATAAAAGCAAAATATATACAATGGTTTAAGCTTTACTGAATATAATTCACATACTATAAAATTCACTCATTTATAAGTACACCTTTTAATGATTATTATTATATTTCTATAGTTATGCAACTATCAACACAATCTCCTTTTTAGTAAATTTATTGGGGTGAAATTGGTTAATAAAATTATATAGGTTTCAAGTGTACAATTCTGTAATACATCATCTATATATCACATTGTGTGTTCACCATTCAGAATCAATTCTCCTTTCACCACCATATATTTGACTCCCTTTTTCCTCTTCTACCATTCACTCTCCTTCCTTACCTTCTGGTAACTACTAAACTGTTGTCTATGAGTTTTTGCTTGTTTGTTTGTCTCATTCGTTTGTTACTTTTTAAATCATTTTCATTGTCACAAAATGAAAACTCATGTCCAGTGGAACAGAGTCCCCAGCTCAGGGTGACCACAGATGTACTTTTTGTCTCTGAATTTGTGTTTCTAGATGTTTCATATAAATGAAATTATCACCACGTGATCTTTGTGTCAGGCTTCTTTTACTTAGCATAATGCTTTTGAGGTCCATCTGTACTTCAGCATAAGTATTTATAATTTTTGAAAAACATAAAATTGGTCAATTGAAATTGTTTTTCTTAAAATGCCTATAGTAAATACTTATTTTCATCAATTATTTTTATATTTAATAATATGTATTGTACAGACATGAGCAAGAGCAGAAATGTTCATATCCACCTATTTAATAAAACTAGTCTTGGCACATTCCTTTACTAATAGGAATTTATATGGAGAATTCTCAGGATTGTAATCTTACAGGAATGACTCCAGTTCCACGCACACCTTCTCAGTGCTCATTCTGTGTCTGGCTAGGAGCTTATACATGTCCCAACTCACCTAATACCACATCGCATTGGGGTGGTCCTGCCTCCAAGACTTGGGAAGATTTACTTAATTATTTGGGTCTTGAGTTTTAATTTACTAAATAAAATGTGGAGAATAAATTATTACAAAGTTCCTTCCTGGCTCTACTATTATTATTACCCAAAATGCATCATAAATTAAGTAATTATAACACAATATGCAATTATTCAAGAGGAAGAAAATTTTCTTGACTACTAGAATTTTTGCTTAAGCTGTATGATAATTTCTTTCATTTATATTGCCTTTGTACACTCATGATATAAGAACAGGTATATTAAGTGTAGAACTAAAGAAATATTTTTAGAAAGCTTGCTTGGGAAAGAAAAGAGAAGAATAAGAGAAACAAACTCCAAGAAGGTCATCAACATAAATGAATGCCAGGATTCCCTCTAAAATAAAATAAAAAGGCAAAATAAAACTTTCTTAATCAATTTATACTTAATTGTAATAATTTCATATCCAAGTTTTTCTCTTGTTGTATTATGGAGCATAAAATTCCATGTAGCAAAGGTATTTATTCCCAAATTACAGCTGGTATATTCATTCCATCTAATAATTATCAAACTTTGTCATTTTTCCAAAGTACGTCTAATTATTGCAATCACTGTCACAAAATTCTCAACAGCAAATTTCCTGCTCACTCACATGATAATCATATAATACCACCCTTCAAGGCATGCGTGTTGTGACGGCCGGCCTGTGCGTGCTGCTGCAGTTCCACAGCCAGTCATTCCACATCCATTCTGCCTACTCCTGAGGCTGACCCTACAGGAACCACCTCATCTTCATCTTTATTTCCCCTAATTCATAGACATTGTCTAGTTCTTAAGAATAGCTAAGATAGGAAAGCAATTGAGAGAACTAAGGTTGGACAGTAGTGATAGAATATTTGCCAAGAGCCTGAGTAGAAATGAAAACAAGGAGAAAATCACAGGTCATTGGAGAAAAGAGAACAGACACTCTCTATGCATCTTCGTATCTTAACGCAGTCCCTTTTCTAAATACACCACTCTTCTTATTCACTGCTCTGAATTCTTTTCTTCCTATAAATCTTCACACATTCTTTGAACCTGTCATTTTTGCTTACCGACTATGAGGATTGTTTTTACTTTTCCAGTGTTTTGAAGACAATAACAAGCAAGCCTAAAGCCATGTATGAAAGAGTCACTTGTAGTTGGTCTACATTCTTCTAAAATACTTACATGCTGTATACATCCTGTACTAAAGTTAATATTGTCTTACATGGTTTATTGTTGTTTTTTGTTTGATCATTATGTCGCTCTAGATCGTAAACTTTCTACACATAGGACATTGATTAATTCTGTAGAAAAACAGTGCAGTTAATTACAACCTAAAGGGATTCCAACATACTTGTTAAATCAGATCTCCTAAGGAATTCACATTGAACATATGAATTCAATTAACACTTAATAAATTGGCCATAAATATACATTCCTTTAATTTTGGAGGCAATATGTATGGTGCATTTGTATGAGCCCAGATTCTCGTGTCAGACTGACTGGGCTTGATACCAGCTTTGATCCTTTTTAGCTGTGTAACCATGAGTAAATCATTAAATACTTCTATGCCATAGTTTCTTATAGGCAAAATTAGGATAATAATAATACTTGGGATTATGAGCATTAAATGTGTTAATGTGAAACATTTAGAACAGAGCTTAGCACATAGTAATTGTTACTGATGATTTTTGATCACACCAGATCCTATGAACAATGTCTAAAAAGCCAAGATGATTTAGTATGATATATTACAACCAAAGCAAAATCTACATATTAGGATTGAATCATTTCCTTATTTATTTCTAAACCACCACATACATACATTTACACACAACATACATACACCTCACTGTGAGCAATGGTAATACAAGGATTAGAGAAAGCAAGCTCAAAAAGATCTGAGATTGAGCCCATATTTTTTGAAATTCTCAATATACTACACAACAGAAACTTAAAAGCAAAATTATTTTAAAGATGTTTATTAAAAAATAGCTAACATACAATATTATATTAGTTTCAGGTGTACACCATAGTTATTCAACATCTATATACCTGAAGAAGTGATCACCCTGATAAGTCCATTAACCATTTGACACCACACCGTGCCATCACAATATTATTGACTATATTCCCCATGCTGCATGTGCATTACCTCCTCATGACTTATTTATTTTATACCTGGAATTCTGAACTTTATTCCCCTTCACCTTTTTCCTCCTTTTTAAAATTTTTCAATTACAGTTGACATTCAATATTATTTTATATGAATTTCAGGTGTACAGCATAGTGGTTAGACAATTATATAATTTACAAAATGATCCTTCTGATTAGTCTAGTACCCACCTGGCACTACACATAGTTATTACCATAGATTGACTCTATTCACTATGCTTAATTTTACATCCCCATGACTATTTTATAACTATCAATTTCTACTTCTAAATCCCTTCACCATTTTCACCCCAACTCCTAACTCCCTCTCAACTGGCAACCATCAGCTTGTTCCCTGCATCTGTAAGCATCTTTATGTTTTGTTTGAAAAGCAAAATTATTTTCAATGAATTTAAAACTCTCTTCAATGTATAAATTAGCCTCTAATCTTGTGTGAGTGCACTTGTTTGTTTATGTGTTTCAGAACCATAAAATGACCTTTGTAAATTCCTCAGAGATGTAGGACAGTTTAATTCCCTCATTTTCCAAATCCTATTTTTCTTAGATATTGTGATAACATAATCTCCAAGGGTACAGAAAATAATAACAAAATAATAAAAAGTGAAACAAATACTACTTTAACTACTTACCTAATTTTTCTACATGAGCAAATTAGTGACAAAGTTAAGATCAATTGACAAAAGAGTATCGTGATAGACTAAACCAAAAGAAAATGAAACTTCCACTCCTTCAAATGCTCTTTAATTACTGTATGAGTATAATTATAAGAATATTGTTTCAAAGTGACGTGACCCATAAAATAATCTCAAATTATAAACAATGATGTGCTGATATAGTTAAGATTATATGTTCTCATATCAACAACTATTATTCATTAAATAGAACTACATTGGTGTTAACTGTGTTTTTTTTTATTCTCTTTGTATAAAAGAAGTTTTGGGATTTTTCTGACTTGAGTAAATGGATCTTAAGAATGGATCTGTAGTGACTGAGTTTATTTTACTAGGATTTTCTGTACAATGGAAACTTCAGATTTTCTTCTTTGTGACATTCTCCTTGGTCTACGGTGCTACTGTGTTGGGAAATATTCTCATTCTGGTCACAGTAACATTTAGCTCCATGCTTCATTCTCCCATGTACTTCCTCCTTGGAAACCTCTCGTTTTTAGACATGTGTCTCTCCAGTGTCACCACACCGAAGATGATCACAGACTTGCTCACTGAACACAAAACCATCTCCATAGGAGGCTGCATGGCCCAGATGTTCTTCATACACTTCTTTGGGGGTGCTGAGATGACTCTTTTGATCGCCATGGCCTTTGACAGATACGTAGCCATATGTAAGCCCCTGCACTACAGGACAATCATGAGCCGCAGGTTGCTGAATGGGCTTGTGATACTTTCATGGACAATTGGTGTTATACACACCATGAGCCAAATGGTATTAACGGTGGACCTGCCCTTCTGTGGTCCCAATGTCATAGACCACATATTTTGTGACCTTCCCCTTGTGATTAAGCTTGCTTGTATCGAAACATACACCTTGGAATTATTCATCATTTCTGACAGTGGGCTGCTCTCACTCATCTGTTTCATCTTCGTGCTTGTCTCCTACACTGTCATCCTGGTCACTGTACGGCAAAGATCACCTGGAGGGCTATCCAAGGCTCTGTCCACACTGTCCGCACATATCACTGTAGTCACCCTGTTCTTTGCACCTTGTATCTTTATCTATGCCTGGCCATTCAGTAGTTTTTCAGGCAATAAAATCTTTTCTGTATTTTATGCTATGATTACACCCTTACTGAATCCTATTGTTTACACACTGAGAAATCAGAAAATGCAAGGGGCCATGAGACAATTATGGTTCGTACATGTTGGCTCCACACAGAACTTCTAGATTTTAGCACTATATAATCAATACAACTCTCAAATACTAAGCTAACAGAATTTGAATAGATTATATGTAATACATGGTTTCACTCTTTTTATGTTAAAATCATAACCAGTGCAGAAAAAAATTAATAAAGTATTTTTAATTCACGTAATGCTGTTATAGCACATAATGAAAATTAGTGGCCTATAGCCAAATTGGCATATGAAGTCATTGAGTACTTTTACATAGACAATCAATATATATTTACTAGTGAAGAAATAAATATGAAAAATATGTGGTGAATACTATTAGAGATGATGTTAATAGATTTGGACTGTTAATGACATTTAGAAACTTATGTTATCATTAAGTGAGGTACATCATGATTGAAATAATGTTAACAACAATAGGAAAAATATGATTGTAATCTTTTGAACCAATGAGACAAAAAATAAGAATAAATAATTAAATTTGACAGTATAGTGAATGTAAGATGCCAGAGTTAATGCATGATATCAGAGGGGGAAATACACTGGAAGGACAACTTCAATAGAACTATAAAGAACAGCCTCGAAACCATATGCTGCCAGAAATATTATAAGTATGCAGAGTTGACTTTCAAACCTCCATAAATAAAAGTAGAAGCATACTTTTTGATTTTATGCAATATACCACGTAACTTTTTCTTTCCAAGTGCTTAATGTAAAACTACAGTTAAATTTGCCTTTTTTAGGCTTGTAATCCTTACTTATAGATAAGGGTATATATATAATTTATATATAATTTATATATATATTATATATATATATATATATATATATATATATATATATATATATATATATATATGATTTAGCAGTTATAAGCTAAATCTGATTAGCTTATGAGTATTGAGGAGGGGAATAGTGTATGCTAAACTGGGAATCCCATATTCATTGTTGGTTAATTAATCTTAAATATTGTCTCCCAATTCAAGGCAAAATATTTCTTGCATGCTCTAGGCAATAGCTTTGTAATTGATCCTAAACCACCACACAAATTCTTTCCTCCATTCAATGTATTCTCTACAAGCATCCAAGTGATGTCATTAAAACGCAATTTAGTAACACAGAATTAACTGTTTGTCATAGGTAACAACTAAAAAGCTTAACCTCTTTATTTTAGCTCTTCTTCAGAAAAAATAAATATTATTGTTACCATTTCTTGAGCACCTACTATGTCTTGACAAGACTGCCAGTTTTGTAATGGAAATTATTATGCTGCTTTGAATTCTGTTGACAGAGAGATAAGATTTAGTATGGTATGAGTGTACAGATGAATTTCTGGACTTAATCATTACGGTGTGCGCTGGAATTCAGGCAGTCTAGCTTTGTCCATAAGTCAAAACCATAACATCTGGCACTGATACGTAGAAATTTTTGTATAAACTTTTTCTTTTAACATCCTGCACTGATATGTAGAAATGTTTGTATAAACTTTTGATATCTAAGAGTACATTCCTTGGATATCACAGTTATTTTGAATACTATCTAATTCTTATCAAGTAATAGATATACCAGTGCAAGGTGATTTAGACTCCACAGCTCAAAAAAGGGTATTTTATAGCTATACTAAATAAAGTATAGACAAATATGAAAAAAGTACAGTTCTCAATGATTCTTTCTTGAATAAAACTATTTTGTGGCATTAAGACTTAGGTTTGTATCCTTAACTGGTCTTCCAAAGCCTTCATAAGATGGCCTGCCCTTGGAATGTTGCTCCAATCTACCCTTTCTCATTTGTTAGAAACACATTGACTTTCTTTCAAGTTCTCCAAAGTATCAGTATATTTTTAAATTAGGACTATTTCCAGGCTGTTCCCTTCATCAGGAGTGATTTTCTATCACCTCTTCATCCAGCTAACTCTCTTTCAGAGTATAGGACCTAGATAAAATACTACATTTTACAACACCTTTCTTATAGTCCTTGGCCAGTTTAGGTTTCTTTATTTTACTCATTTCCATCTTTTGCATGAATTATGGTAGTTATTATGTACTTGTGTAATTATAGGTTAATATCAACTTTGTCTTTAGGCTATAAATTCCATATATCTTTATTATCTAGCACACATATTGGTACACAGTAGTTTCCATATACTTATTGAATGAATTTAATAAGATGAAATAACTATATTCTAGCAGAATACTACTCACCTGGACCTACAACTAACAAATATGTACCTCTATTGTGAGATATTATCTGTTAAAAAGATAAGAGTACACAAGAGCATAAGGTGCTCATATATTTCAACAATTGAATTACAGAGATTAGAGTCTTTTAATTAATTCAAGAGAATAAATACATGAAAAATTTAAGGCAAATGGAAGAGAAGAAAAAAGTTCAGAATATTTGCTGAAAGAAGTTATATTAAACTTTATGTAGTAAACAAAAAAGTCTCAGTCTTACATTACAGCACATCCTATATTAAAGGAATCATAATCATTTATAAGGTGAAATATGTATCCAGTGGTGGATGAAATTATACTCCATTTGATAAAGCACTGTGTAAGATTTTTGTGTCTAGTAATATAGCATACTCAAGAGATTGAACCCCTCTGTTTACAAAACATCTTAAATTACTAGAATCACTTAAAATGACTTTTTAAGTCTATTAAAGATGTTAAAAGAAAGTAAAACATCATGACTGAGGCCCGGTATGAAGTTTGAACTTCATTCCAGGAAGGTAAACCAGCACTGAACCATTGCCTACTCTGAGAACATCTACAGAATACCATTACCTAGAGATCCTACAAACCTGGGAGAGGAGTGTGGACTGGGCTTTGGGCCTGAACAGAGATGGAGATTCATGGGAGGCCATGCTGAAGGATCCAATTATGAATAAAAGACAAAATCTAAATAAAGGCTGCCTAGCAGAAGCAAATAGAAAACAAAAATCTATCTCAAATTGGATTCTTCGTGAAGATGAAAATAAATGCTTTCCTAACAGGTTTTGGCTTGTCATCAGATTCTTTGTACATTCCATCACATCAAGGTGAGAATTTACTTTTTTAACTTGCTACTTAAGGGTATGGGTTCAGGCATTTGGCAGAAGAAAACACAAATATTCATTGAAAAAATGCTCCTTGAAAACACACTATTCTGAACTCTCACAGAAAGGTTTTAAAAATAAAAGCTTACAATAAAAAAAAAAATCACAAGATAAACAAATAATAACCCAGCATAAATGAATCAGGAGAAAGTGAAATGACAATGCACAGAATGGAAGAGAATATTTAGAAATCATTTATCTGACAAGGGACTTAACTCATAAATAACTCTTACAATTCTAGAATAAAAAGGCAAATAACTCAATTAAAAATGGGCAAAGGTTCTACATAGACGTTTCCAAAAAAGATGTACAAATGGCCAATAAACACATAAAAAGATGCTCAACAGCATTAGTCACTAGAGAAATACAAATCAAAATAACAGTAAGATGTCACTTCACACCCACTAGAATGAGTATAATAAAAAGACAGACAATAACAAGGAGCAACTGGAACCCTCATATATTACTGGTGGAAGGTAAATTGGTGCAGCCATTTTGGAAACAATTTTGGCAGTTCCTCAAAATGTTAACTGTAGAATTACCAGGTGACCTACCAATTTCACTCCAAATATATACACAAAAGAAATGAAAACACATGTCCACACAAGAATGGTTATAGCAGCTTTACTCATAATAATCAAATAATTAAAACAACCCAAATGTTCATTAAGTAAGTTGTTTTCAGAGAATTTACATTTGCTACAGATGGGTGGGAGCAGTTCTATGATAGGAGCACCATCTGTAAGGGAGAAATATTTACTACTTTTGATTGGTTACAGGCAACAATTGTGAAAGTTCATGCATATGCAGAATGCAGTGCAATCCTGTGGTGGGCTACTAGACACTTGGGTGTTGATTCAAAGCTCCAACCCATATTCAGGAATGTGAGCATTCTTTTGTCATCTGGCCCCCCCAGCTGTTAACAGACTAACTGTTCTCTCTCTCTTATTCTCCAGTGGCTGAAATTTAATTTAGAACATCTCAGAATCTGTTTCTTGTCAGTATGCTTCAAATATATGTTCAAAAGGGAAAAAAGAATGTACATAAACATTTACTTACATAGTCACAGTTTTGAAATTTACACAAGAAATTAAGTTTCCTCACTTGTCGCATGGGTTATGGATTTCTCTATGATGGGTAGATTTCTCACTGAATATAATATTTTACTTTTAAAAAGAATGTTTAACTATGAACATATTTCCTATGCAAAAACTAGATGTATGTTTAAAAAAGTATGGTTTTTTTCCTATCACTGATCTCATCTTGTCTGAGTCATTTCTATGTCATTAAATTGCAATACTATTCATAGCTACTCCATCTAAAATCTTGAGTTATTCCTGATTCCTCTTTTCAGACATATCTATTAGCAAGTCCAAATGTCTCTACCATCAAAATACATGTCAAGTTCTCTTTATTCGTTCTACTAGCACCTCCTTCTCCCAGTCTCCCCCAGGCTAAGTTCCCAACACCACTTGTGCATGTTACCACAAAATCTCCAAACTGTTCTCCTTGTTTACACTTGCCTCCCTCAGATCCATTCTCCACACAGTAGCCAGAGTGACCTTCAGATTACAAAAGTCCCCATTATAATTACACCCTTAGAACAATGACCAAATGTCATCTCCTGTGCAACATCTGCCTACCTACCTCTCTGATGTTGCTGGTACTTTTCCTCCATTTGCCCACCACCCTCTCCCCACCATGGTCTCCTTTCTGTTCCTTAACACACCAGGTCATTCCACCTCCATGGTCTTTGTTTTTGCTCTTCTTGTTGCCAGGAATGCCCTTCCCACAGGTCTTCCCATGGCTACATTTTTGTAGTTATTCAGATCTCAGCTTAAATGTCACCTCCCCAGAAAGCACTTTTCTAACACTCAATCTAAAAGAATACCTTACTTGTCTCCATTCATTCTCCAGCATATCACTGTTACAGTCTTTCATTCTCTGACTTTTTTTTTTCCTATTTTCATTGCTCTTGGTCTGGCTCCCTCCACTAGAATGTCAAATCCCTCAGACCAAGAATCTTGGATATCATAATCAGTGCCGAATTGCTCACACACCTACACAACAAGCCTTCCAAATGAGACACTCAAAATGTTTTGTGAAATAAAAAAAAAAAAAACATTTCCAACTTTCCAAATTGAGAATTGAGAAAATTTGTAACATAATCCCAAGAAACAACCATCATGGGTGGAGCCAGGACTACATTCCTGTCTTTTGAGTTCCATTCTTATGTCATTTTCACCATTACTAGATGCCTTGTTTAGTACACTAGTACAGGTCAATCTGAAATACACTCATTAACACACACACACACACACACTTTTTTTTTAATGCTATAATGTTGCCAAGGATAAAAAAGATTTCTCAGCAGAGAGGAGAGGTCTACCGTGGACTAGTAGTTAAGATTTCAGTGTTACTTTTAGTCAGTTCTAAAGCATTGTAAATTCTGAGAAGTGAGATCCCTGGGAAGTCCATAATTATCAACAGGCCAAATGATTCTCCAGATAATCCACCAAAAGAAAACAGTTTATTTGGAAAAAGAAAAAGAAACAGAACCAAGGAGTGTGTGCACACTCACTGGCCAGTCTTGGCCACCAGCCACCCACGTGGGAAGAAAAAAGGAGCCCAGCATGGCCCCCCCCTTTATTTGCATCCCGCCTCGCCCCCCTGCCCCCCTGCCCCCGCCCCGGAAGTTACCATAGAGTTCAACAGGAAGTCAAGACTAGAGAGTTAACAAAGGGCCCAGCTTCACCCATAGTTCTCCCAGCTCTATCCTTAAGCATCTTAAGATGCCAATTCACTTTTAACATTATATAAAAAACAAACACAAAATACAGAAGACTACATTTCCAAAGGTCTCTCATATTTCCTCCCCCGCTCCTCTCTCTCTTCCCATTCCCCTTTTCTCCTTTCTCTGTATCTGTATGTGTGGTTTTGAGGTATGTGCATCTCTGTGGTTGTGGTCTCTTCATCTTTTCTCTTATTTTTTTCCATGTGTGTCTTTCCATTTTCCCCCCTTTGTTCTCTCTTTTCCAATTATTTTATGTTTCTTGCTTTCTGTCTTTCTGGGAATATATCTTACAGATACACTTTCACACAAGCAAAATGACATATATTCAAAGTTATTTACTTGCAGCACAGATTTGTAGGAAAAAACTACAAATCACATTTTCTCCATCTCTTGATCTCTTTCTTCCACTTTTCAACATCTCCCATGCCTCTCCATCTGAACTGGACACACACTTTAATAAAAGTATACTTGTTGTATATTGTGTTTCTTTTATAAGTGTTGTTATTTTCATTTTAATGTGACTCAGATTTATCCCATCTTTTTTTTAATGTACAACAAAAAACTAAGTTAAATGGATTTCTTGTATGATTAAATATTTTTCAATTAAAAATATAAAGGTCTTCATTTTGCTGTAGCAGAACATAGGAAATACATGTTCAAAAAAAGTGAGTCGCTATGAAGATCACAACAGAGTAATTCTTTTTTTATTTGAGAGGGCACAGCACTAGAGGAACTAGTCTATAAAACACCAAGAAGTTCTCTTACTTAAGGAGAATTATTCCTAAAAAATCTTTTTTGAGCATAATATATTCTCTCTCCACCCAGGTCTTCTGCCCAGAAATATGCAGATACTAATATACTTACCATTGACCTAATCTTACTACTTAACTATTTATTAACATCAATGCCTTTTCATCACTTACATGAATTGTTTAATAAGATGTAAAATAACCTCCCCAGGCTTAACTACTTTTGTTATGCTTACCAAATATATGTGCCATTCCATAATCACTATTACTAATAAAATGTCAAATTCAAAATCTAACATGACCCAGTTGGTTCACATGTTTTGAATATTTAATCCTTAAAATGTTTTTGTATTTTTCCTTTTCTAATTCTGGCTGACATTCTAATAATTAGCACTGGAAGTATTCTCTGCAGTCTTAAGGTTGCTGTAAAACCCCAAGGCATATTCCCTATTGCATCACAAATTAGTAGAGTAAGTTTCAGAATTATCAATATTCCACCACAAGAATATATAATTAAGGAAAAAATCTGGATTAACCCATAATCTCCTTTTCATCAGAAGAAAGAGGATAGCCAATTGTTTGAGAGTAGCATTGGACATCTGACAAGGTGAAATGTTGGCTCATTCTTTGTATTTAAAGAAATTAAGAGGAAGAAGAAATTTTAAAAGAATCATACTATTTCTCTGGGACATCTGATGCCTTAAAATGAATGAGAATAGGACAATGCTGCAGAAACAGAGAAAGGGTAAGATCTAAACTCAGATATGTAAGATATATAGCATTTTCTACTCGGTCCCTCAAATATTCCTCTTATCACATCCTCCTGATGCTTACTATTATTTTAAAGAGGCTAAAACCTTAAATGGCATAATATAAAAAATGAAAATGCCAATAGCTTTGGAAGATTCATCATCTGGATTTAAATTTGGATATTATACATATAACTGATTTTTCCCCAAGATAAGTCAGAAATAAAAAGGAGGAAGAAATCAGAAATCACAAGTCAGAAAGGGTAGGCTGAATCTCAGAGAAAAACTTCACTGACTTCACAATATTGCAAATCTTTTGGTTCACATACTCAGCTGGCATGAGTTTTTTCTCTTGCATATGGTCCTAGCATACACCAATATAAGGCTTAAAGTTAGGGATCTTAAAACAAGACTTACTTCACAAACCATAGATGAGTTAAATCAGAAAAATTTGTGTGGACCCTTCCTTGTACCTCCACACACTTTCACCCAGAAGTGACTCAGATTTAATGGTCACCACCATCCCCTGGGATTACTTACAGGGCAATGACAAAAGATCTACTGACATAGTGTCTATGTATCGTTTCTATTAGAATTTGTCCAATCATTGAACGTACTCTTAGTTCAGTTTAAGTAGATATGAATTGACTGCTAATCATCTCATTTGAACTTTATATCAACCTGCAGAGTAGAAAGAGTGGATATATTATTTCTCTTTTATAGATTAAAAAAATCATATTTTAAAAGACTAAATAACTTGCTCAAGGTTATACAATTACTAAATTGCAGAAATAGTAACTTAAATAAGATAGAATAATTCCCAAACCAGGGCTCTTTCTATAACATTCATGATATTGTTTAAAACCTTAGAATATTAATGGATAATAGAGATCTCCATCATATAATTTAACTGTCTCATTTATTTGATAAGTAATTGGATGAAGATTTGTGCTTGAATGAAGTTTTATATAATCCTCAACTTTAGTATCAATTAAATATTTCTGATGTTCTTCAGCCTTATACACATTTTTCAAAATTTATAGAACTATGTAACAGTATACTTAATAACTTAAAATGGAGAATCAAAACAGCACCAGAAACCACACTGTTATTTTCAGACTTTCATTAAGTATATTCATCTTGGCAGGGGTGGTATTAAGGAGATTTATTTTAAAACAGAAAGATAAGTCACTTCAGTTTATCAGAATGAGTTATAAAGGACAAAATATGTGAGAGAATGTGAAATAACTAATGTGTGGATGAGACTGAGCAAATTTCAAAGAGGATAATATTCAGGAGGAAGGCTTAGCACTGAAGAGCAAGTTAAGCAATATCTCTCTGTAGAAAACTTCATTGGAATGGAACACCTAGGAAGCACCTACAGTGTTCACTCCACTGGAATGAGAAAAACAGTCTATTGTCTCAGAATTAATGGAAAGACAGGCATTGAATATAATGAAGTAGAATACATGTAGATAACAAAGTGAAAAATATTTAAGACTTAAAGAATGTGGGCAAATGAGAGAAAGAAGAAAAAGAATGATAAGGAAGAGAGCAATGGGGAAGGAAAAGCAAGGGACATGATAAGGGAGAGAAATTGGAATTAAAATAAATGAACAAAAGAAGCTAAGTCAAAAGAACACATAAGGTGATATTTAGATGATGTATTATAGAAATGTACACTTGAAACCTATATAATTTTATGAACCATTGTCACCCCAACAAATTTAATTTAAAAAAAAAAAGCCAGATACTTACCCTTACATCAGTTGCACATATTTGAAATTTACTGGCTTGTGAAAAAAAAAATAAGAAGAATAATTGAGAAAACGTTTCTGAAAATAGAATTAGTAGGAAGAGAATGGGAAAATATGAAAAATAAAAAAGCAAGGGGACACGAATGGGGAGAGATGAAATAATGAGATGCTGGGATGGTGATCAGGTCCCCAAACACCTGGCGTTAGGAGCTGGGTTGATAGGCATGCTCAGTGTTGCCAAATAGAACAAATGTTACTAACCAAATATGTGTGTGTGTCTGCACTCTGCGAAAGGGGAGGGATATGGGCACCTTCTCTACCTGTGCAACTTTAGTGCCACATGTGTCTTCCTATCAATTTAAGTAACAAGGAAGGTTAGAAATGAAAGCATTCAGATCTCTACCTTAGCCTACACTGACAATACTTCTTTGCCTTATCTTACTACATAGGACAAAAAGTTTGTCCCTTTGAGAACCGTTGTTTTGGACTTTTCTTTTCCAAAACGTAGTTTGGTACAGAATAATGTCCATCTGAGGCATATCTTTCTTCAGTCTCTGTGATGAGCACAATTTGAGAATCACCAAAACAGAAGATATGTAAATGTGAACAGGAGAAAAAAAGTGAATTAAAGACGTTAGTGGTATGGTATTCCATCCGTTAGTGACACGACAGGGAATAGACATGGATGATAGAAAATAAAAGCAAAAGGAAAATGGAAGAAACAGTAACTCTCAAGAGTGCTGCCTGTGTCTGGAATTGTCAACCCAAAGAAGTATGAAATCACTGAGGACCTGAAATGCACCGAACATAATAATAGGTAATGGGAACTATTGATTTACTTCACTAAGAGCAGGTTTCTATAGAAACAGTGAGGAATGAATGTGGAGGTCAATAGGTAGGTGAGTGGGTAAAAGGCAGAAGGAAACTCAGCTCCTAAACTAATTTGAAGATCACCAAAGACATTTTTTTCTTATTTCAATTTGCTTCAACTCACTATGTGTGTGTTTACACATTGAATATGTATTTATATGCACAAATATGTGCCCATGTGTTATAAATTCCTGTTCCATAGTATTTGGCTGCTAGTTACAAATGTTACTTACCAAATAGAATAAATGTTTTAATGTTTCCTATTAGTGTGCCCTAAGACACCAGCGTATTGCTTAAATTTCCTATGAGTTCAGTATGGACTTTCTAAGTTTGATTTTTCTTTATTCTTTCCTTCTTTTCTCTCTTCCTAACTCCTCTTTCTAGAGATACTACCAATAATTTCTGTCTAATTTCAGTATGGAATTTTTCCTTCTCCAGTCTTCCCCGCCACATTCAATAGCACTTAAAATTTTTTTTATTTAGATATAATCAACATATGATAAAACTTACCATTTAAAGTGTGTAATTCAATGGTTTAAATAAGAAATCTCATATTCATTAGCAGTCACTCCCAATCCTACCTCTAGTCCTAGGCAACCACTCTTCTATTTTCTGTCTCTATGGATTTGCCCTGTCTGGATATTATGCACACATTGAATTATACAATACGTGGTCCTTTGCTACTGGCTTCATTCACATAGCATGTTTTTGAGGTTCATCCATGTTGTAGCATGTCTCAGTACTTCATTCCTTTTTTATTGCTAAATTGTATTACATTGTATCAATAACACTTTTGGAAAATAAATATTGCATATAATTAAAAATCAAGGAAAATATTGTTATATGTTACATTATAGTATTTTGTTATAATTAGCAATCTTTTAAGTTTTTAAATTACTCATTCCAACAGTCAAACATACATAGATATGACAATACCATATATGTGTGTTTATTTATAAAATGTTTCCACATTATAGTAATATAAAAATTTGAAAAAAATCACAAATATAAAAAGATTTTAATTTATAATAATACAGAGAGAAGGTCCACTAGTTTTATGCACCCTAATGAATTATCTTGTGCGTCCTCTGGGGTGAACACACTCCCACTGAAGACCATTGTATAGCCTACGCCTTAATTCTTGATGTCTCCAACATGAACAAAATTCATATTTAGACCAGATTATTGCCCAAAAGGGGAAATATTTACATAAGCAATATCATGATTAATTATTTAAGTACCTAAAAAATAAATTAACACCAATTGATGAGACATTAATTAACAATTTCCTAATCAGTTTACACATTTTTTCCTGCCAGTCACAAATGAGAACAAAGAAAACCTATTGGAAATTTAAGAATCTTGACTGCAGTTGTTTTCTTTTTCTCATCTGTCAGATGAGTATATTAGACTATATGTTTTATATGGCCAATTCCAGCCCTAGTATGCTTTGATTTTATTAGTTGAGATAGTCCAAATATTGTATATATTCTCACAAATTCTATATCACATAAAAGCATTTGTGGGAAGAATATCATTGGCTATCATTACGAGATCTGAAGAAGAAGCAGATTATAAATATATGGTGAGTAAATAAGAATGGATTAGTAGTAATAAAGATTTCAGATGTAGGAATGGGACCCAACTAGGGGTATAACCAGGGTAATACCTATGAGTTAGGAGAAATGTAGGTCTCTTGAGATCCTGGTGGCCAGTTTGGATGAAGGGTACACAAAGGAGCCAAAGCAGGACAAGGTGATGAGAACTGGTAGGCACAAATTGAGAAAACAAGGCACGTAGCTACAAGCCAGGAACTGGGTATTCTACAGGAACTGAAGGAAAGGAACACCTGCCAAACACTTTGCTCTGTGGGAATGAAGAGAAGGGACTAAAACTCAGCAACTAATTTAAACATCAGAGACAGTGCCCCACCACTAACAATAACAACAATGAAAATCAAATGAAACAAAAACTGACAATTTTGATAATGGTTTTGTTTTAATCAGGAAATTTCTAATATACCATGTTTCCCTGAAAATAAGACCTAGCTGGACAATCAGCTCTAATATGTCTTTTGGAGCAAAAATTAACATAAGACCCAGTATTATATTATATTAATTATATTGTATTGTATTATATTATATTATATTATATTATATTATATTATATGATTTATATTATATTATATTATAGACTGGGTCTTATATCAATTTTTTGCTCCAAAAGACACATTAGAGCTGATTGTCCGGCTAGGTCTTATTTTCGGTACCTCTAGCAAAGTAGCCCAGAGTCCTACAGGAGCACTTAAATGGGAAAAATAGTGCGGCTGTAAGAACAGTGTCTTAGGGGAATTGGAAAATGAAGTGTAGAAAGATTAATTCAAAACATAGGATAGTTACGATGTGTAAGTTGTTTTTAGCTAGAGAATGTGGCAAATGTTTTCATCCAGAGAAGAGCTATGGAACAGATAAAAAGGTGGTTATACAGATAATATTTTGCTCATTGTGATTCTGCAGACTGAGGAGTGATGGAAAGAGAAAACAACACAGTTGTGACAGAATTCATCCTCCTTGGTCTGACCCAGTCTCAAGATGCTCAGCTCCTGGTCTTCGTGCTAGTCTTAATTTTCTACCTCATCATCCTCCCTGGAAATTTCCTCATCATTGTCACCATTAGATCAGATCCTGGCCTCACAGCCCCCCTCTACTTCTTCCTGGGCAATCTGGCCTTCCTGGATGCATCCTACTCCTTCATTGTGGCTCCCAGGATGCTGGTGGACTTCCTCTCTGAGAAGAAGGTGATCTCCTATAGAGACTGCATCACTCAGCTCTTTTTCTTGCACTTCCTTGGAGGAGGGGAGGTGTTTCTCCTTGTTGTGATGGCCTTTGACCGCTACATCGCCATATGTCGTCCTTTACACTATACAACTGTCATGAACCCTAGAGCCTGCTATGCCCTGCTGTTGGCTCTGTGGCTTGGGGGTTTTATCCACTCCATTATCCAGGTGGCCCTCATCCTCCGCTTGCCTTTTTGTGGCCCAAACCAGCTGGAAAACTTCTTCTGCGATGTGCCGCAGGTCATCAAGCTGGCCTGCACAGACACCTTTGTGGTGGAGCTTCTGATGGTCTTCAACAGTGGCCTGCTCACCCTCCTGTGCTTCCTGGGGCTTCTGGCTTCCTATTCAGTCATCGTCTGCCGTGTACGTGGGTCCTCCTCTGAGGGGAAGAACAAAGCTCTCTCCACATGCACCACTCATGTCATTATTATACTTCTCATGTTTGGACCTGCCATCTTCATCTATACTCGCCCCTTCAAGACCTTCCCAGCTGACAAAGTGGTTTCCCTTTTTCACACAGTGATCTTTCCATTGATGAACCCTGTGATTTACACACTTCGCAACCAGGAGGTAAAAGCTTCCATGAGGAGATTATTGAGTCGGCACATGGTTTGCTGAATGGAATAGGAAAATGACAAAAGCAAGAAAGGAAAAGGGCCAGGTGGAATTAATTAAATTATTTATTCATTAATGCACTGAATCAGTCATTTAGCAAATACTATATTTACTAACCCCTTCCAATTTTTAGGCACCATTCTTTTAGATGTATAAATGAGACAGGTAAGATTCCAGGCCTCCTGGAGTTACATTTAAATAGATAGACAGGTTAAATTAAATTACTAAATTGAATTATTTAATTGAATAATTAAATTGAAAAAGAAAATACCATAATATCTGGAAAAGATATTGCCCTGAGGCAAATAAAAAATAATGTTATGGTAGAGTTTGACCAGGAGATAACAGTTACTTTATTTTTGATTGTTAGGCCAGATTTTGTTGAGTGGTGTTTAGCTGTTATCCAGGTGACTTGAAAGAATTAACTACACAATTTTCTGGGGATAGAAAATTTTAGGCAGAGAGGACGAATAACACAAGGACACAAGATCTTATGGGCTTGGTATACTTGAAGACTATACAGCATAACGGAGTATCTGTAACATAGGTAATGAGTGGGAAAGTGGCAGGAATTGAAGTTGGATAGGTCGGTAGAGTCAAAATCTTGTATTTTAAGTGATGGCAAGTAGTTCAATTATTCAAATTTCAAAAAGAGGCCATTAAACTTCATTAAGCAAGAATAACTATCTAACATTTCCTTTGACTTAAGGCATGATACTAAAGATTCTGAATAAAGGACTATGTTAAAATATTATTAAATAGAAAGTATCATGCTGTTAAGTATTTGTTATGGGCACTTAGAGACCTAGTTACGTTTTCCTAATTTGGTGGACGGAAAAAAAGAAAGCTGTTATATTCCATAGGAAACTGTCATGACACTATTTAACTTCATATTTTAAACTTTTTGAGAGCTTTGTGGTTATTCAAAGTTGTTATTTTTTAAATCTTAGAGAAGAATTTTAATTCACTCAAAAATCTTTCTACACGAAATGTAATAATGACAGGTATTTGATGTGTCAGTAATTATTTGGCTATAGATAACTAAACCACTCTGGTTATTTTTTTTTAATAGGGGTAAGATAAGGCATTAGGTGTTTACAAAGTCATGGAAAGGGGTGTAAGAGTAGCCTTTGATGTGGCAACTAGTAATAAATCTCAGAAAATTACCAACAAATTGGTGTATATATAGGGAGTTACTGTCTTCGTGGCATTTATGGAGCTAGGAAACACACAAGTCATTTATTGACTGCTGGTTCCAGGATCATAGCACTTGAAACATGGCTTATCATCAGGAAAATTCCAGAGCCACTCTAGTACTACTAGATATCCCCACACAAAATGGCAGCCTTATATTCAGTTGTCTCTATGCTCACTGCCATCATCTCTAAATTTAAATCTTACATAAGTAAATCAGAAGTCCTGAGAATACATCTGGGTTCAGTTTTAATCTTGGACGTCTATGGATGAACCATAGAAATAGAATTAGTCTTATGAAGGCTGCACATCAGCTTAAAGTCAACAAAATACCTGTTTGGATTAAAGCATGTTTCTCAACGTTGGCATTATTGATATTTGGGGCCATACAATTCATTGTTGTGGGGGGTTTTCCTGTGTACTATATGTAGATTGTTCAGCAGCATTCCCAACTTCTATGTACTAGGTGCCAGTAGAATCTCCTCAGTGGTAACAACCAAAAGTATCCCTACATTTTGCCTAATATACTCTAGAGGGCAAATTTGCCCCAGCTGAGACACACTGGATTAAGGGACCTACACTATATTGATCTAGTAGTGAGATGGCTGAACCTCCTTTTGGGGAAAGCTACATAACTTAAAATTTTAATTAGATACCCATAATTTAACAGAAAATTACCAGAAATACCAAAAGATAGAAATATGTTATCCAAAAATAAGAGCAAAAAGATAACTAAAGTATAAGCAGAGATTATTCAGACTATGAAAGTAAATAAAAATAACATTAAATTATAATGGCTAGTATGTTCAAAACAATAGAAGAACAGTAGTAAACAGGTTAAAAAATAGAAAATTTGAACAGAGAATTGGAATCTATAAAAAGAATTAAAATGAAAATTCTAGAATTGAAAAAAATCTAAAATCAAAATTCATTAGATGAGTTTAAAATCCAAATAAATGTAGAAGACTAAAGAGTGAACTAGAATTTAAGTGAACATAAAATACTCAAATTGAAATGCAAAGAGGCATAATGGAAAAGGACATTAGAGATATATGAGATAACAATGAAAATGTCTCAGATTTGCAATTGAAGTCCATGTAGGATAGGGAAAAGGGAGAATGGGAGAGATGCAATATTTGAAGAGATAATCACCAAGAACATTTACAAACTGATAAAAGACATCACTTCACATATAAAAAAAACTCTGTGTACCACAAGAAGAATAAAGACCAATAAAAGACCCAAATCCATCAACGTAAGAAAGATAAAAATAAAAGATAAAGAGAAAATCTTAGAAGCATCTGGGGTGGGGAAACACATGTTGACTTGAAAGGAACAACAGCAGGACGACAGCATTTTTTAACACAGAAGTGTGGGAGCCAGAGGACAATGGCATGACATTTAATGTGCTGACAGAAAATAATACCAACCTAAAGCTCTATAGGAGATTAAAACATATACTTTAAATGAAGGTAAAATAAAGACACTTTCAGAAAAAACAAAAATGGTGAATGTGTTGCCTAAGAAGTTGCACTAAATAGATATTAATAGCTGTTTTCCAGGTAAGAGAAAATAATCCTGGAGAGAAAGATTAATTTGAAAGAAAGAAAGAATAAAAAATAAGAACAAGTGGATTGTTAAATATGTTGATATATGTAAATAACTATACACTTAATATTGACTGTGCAAAAAATAGTAAGCCTTGTGGGGTTTGTCATATACATATACATATATGCATGATAATAGTAAAAAATAAAATATCATTTACATTTAATAAGATTACTATTGAGATGGCTGGATTAAAATTTGCTTTGTTGTGAAATATTTTATATTTATTTATTTTTCACCATTTTTGCTTCTCTCTTTGGTTTAAGTGAAAAGGCAAGGCAATGGATTCTCTCTTAGAGCCTCTCCAGAGAGAAATGCAACTCAGCCAACACCGTGAGTTTAGCCCAGTGAGACTTGCATCAGACTTCTGACCTAACCAATTATAAAATGATAAATGTTTGCTATTTTAAGTCACTAGGTTTGTGGTAATTTTTCACAGCAATAGTAAATTAATATACCACTCTTTTGTTAAATAGGAACGTTATTAACATAGTTTTTCTTTTTCTATCCTTTTGCTTTTAATCTATATGAGTTGTTATTTTTAATGGTGGGTTGTTGTCTGTAACATATATTTTATCTAATACAACAATCTCTGTGTTTAATTAGGTTATTAGGCCTTTTACATATATCATGATTATAGATACGGTTTGGAGAAAACTGACAATCTTTCTATTTATATATGTTTTATCTGTTTTTATCAATTTTGTCATTTTTTACCTTTTTTGGATACTTTAGTGTTATTTTATATTATTATTTATGTTTATTATTTATTTAAACTTATTCATATTAATAACATTAGCTTGTTAGCTATATATTTTTCTTTTGTGATTGTTCTAGAGTTTTAAATACATACTTTATATTTTAACTTATCACAGTCTAACTTCTATATTATATCTTTCCATATATCATATAAGAAAGTTACAACAGTAAACTTCCATTGTATCAAATGATCTTGAAAATGTTCACACCTAGAAATCAACATATCAGACTAAGAAGTATTGATATGACACACCAAAGGGCACCACATATATTTGGTGACATGTATTTGCCCAAGACATATTGCATAATCATTCTATTTATTAATTTCACAGATGTTGACTACATATTACACATAACCATTTACCGTTCAAATTACTAGAGATAAATTAGAGAGCAAAATAAATATTCGTGCCTTTGAGGATCTAGTAGGGAAAGACAGAAAATACTCAATATACAGTAATCAATAAACATAATAAATAAGCACATTAATTCTTCAAAGCTAATGATTGCAGTGGGAGAAAAAAAGAAAAAGTAGAGCAAACTAAGAGTTATGATGAGTACAGAGGGTTGGGCTGGTTGCAGTATTAAATTGAATGGTTGGTATAGGGAAAGCATCTTTAAGAATGTCATATTAAACAAAGACTTGAAGGAAATGAGGGAATTACACATAAGGACAACTAGGAGAATTAAATCCCAGTTAGAAGGACAACTGCTGCAACGGTCATAAGGTAAGCGCATGACTCGTACGTTCAAGGAATATAAGATAAACAGAATAAAGTAAATGAAGCATAGAACAGTAGTAAATTGGTCAAAAAAATAAAGGACCAGGTCATGTAGGGCCTTATAGATATATGAGGACTTTGACTTTAAATGGATCTGTTATAGGTATTCTCAAGCATTTTTAAATTTTCACTGTACTTGGCACTTGTGTGTGAGATACACACACACACACACACAGACACACACACACACACACTGTTTTCTTGGTATTCATTGAATGAGTGGAACAAAGGCCAATAAGGCAACTGTCAATGGATCTCTTAGCACAATCCCACATAATATTCTTTGGTACACTGGTGTTTCCTACCTTATTTTTTTCTCCATCTTTCACAATATAGTGTCTAGGAGCACAGGTTCTCTGATTCAGGTTTGAATTCTACTTCTATCACATAACAATTTGTGATCTTAAGCAAGTTATTTGCACTCAACTAAAAGTAAAAATAAAATTAGTTTATATGATAAATCACATGTGAATACAATAAGATTATGTATATTTGCTACTATTCTAAAATTCCACTTGTTTTCCATTTGTATGTATTTGAAGATCTTAGATCTCATTTGTTATGAGGCTTCTCTGAGTTGCAAATCCAAATTGTTCCCTCTTTAACTCTCTCACAGCACTGTATCCATTTTCTTCCACAGAAGTTATTTATAGCTTTCAATTATTTGTTTATTTACTTAAATATTTGTTTGATATCTTGTTCTCCCTCACATTAAGTTCTAGTCTACGGTTTAGTCAATCTAGTATTCCATTAGTAGACCACTGTCTTACATATTGCAGGCAAATGACATAAACATTTGCTCTCCTCGGTAACCTCAAAAATGTACATTTATGTTGATTTTTTTCTCCTTCCCTCTCTCATCTCCTTTTGTCCCTCTCTACTCCTTCCAGAGATCTCCTTCTCACATAAACTATTTACACACAGATTCTTAACTCAAGCTCCTCTTTGGAAGAAGGAAACTTAAATTAGACAGGAGCCCAGAGGTGGGAAACCCAAGGTGAAGTGCTGGTGGGAGAAAAAGCAATGTTTTCTCATGCCTGCAAGAGAATGAGGGACCCATAGAAGCAACGACATTGGTCCCTTGGCCACGTAGCAGAGGCAAAGACTGTCATTATTATGGATACTCCACCTAGAAAAAAGCCAAGAGTGTATATCTGGTGTGATGAATAAACTAAATCTGGTACACTATTATCACTATTTTACAGATTATACATTCCTTTGTTTATCTGGGCTGCTTTGCTTGGATACTGCCCAGAAATATACAAAAACAAGCATTGAATAAACAAACCAACATACTATCATAATACAAGGAATCCGTTTTAGATACTAAAATATATGAGGCTCAGAGTTTGTAACTTGACTGAGTTCCCATAATTCATAACTAATAGAGCCAAGTTTCAGACTCTATCTGCCTAGGCTCTTTGGTTCACACCACTCACTATCCTCTTTCATGCGCTGTGCTAAAAGGGTTTTGCTATTCGAAATTACATTCCTTTACCCCAAAATCTTTGCAGAATCTACCTATCGTTCAATCAAATTTGGTATATTCCATGGCACTTTCACCAATCTGTCCTGTCCATGTTGATCCTTTAATGCTCTGAAGTTTGTAACCTTCAATTGTATACTAAATTTTGCTGTTCAATGTTCTATTTATTAATCTTGACTTACCAACCTAATAGTACATTCTTTAAAGTAAAGGATCTGTGCTATATGTGTTTATATCTAGCAGTTCTTCTAAGACATAGTACTATATCAGTTTCTTCTTTGAGCAGACTGCCAGAAGAAAGATGAGGAGCACCAAGCATCAAAGAAAACTTAGCTTTGAAAATAGCAGATTGAGGAAATCATAACTGTATACATCCCAAGGTTCCATAACTTCCTGGAAAGAAGTTGAAGGTAGTGATAAAAGAGTCTTTAGTGACACAGAAATTATCTTTTAAGAGTCTTAAGATCATCAAAATAGTACTGTTGAAAATGTGGGAAGAGGAGTACATCCAATATTCCATCACTTAATTTTTCCCTCCTGATTTCCTTACTCAACAATTTTTAGCTTATAGATGTCTTGACTTTGTTTAAAATTATATCAATCAGGCTTAGGTTTTCTATCTTTTCTTCTCATGGTAATTGATTAGGAGCCTCATTGCCTAGAAGTTGCAGAAGTATATGAGTACAAATTTAAAGCCATTGAGATTCTTAATTTCCTTGACCATGAGAACATGGTATGACCAAAAAACAAAAACAAACAAACAACAAATATGGTCTTTTTCAAATACTGGTGAAGAAAACAACTTAGACCCAGTTTAAGTTGCCTTAATAATGTCTAGTTTTTTTTCAAACAAGCAGTTGATATAAAAGAGAATGAAGCAAAAGAAAAGAATAAAGCTTTTAATTGCCTCCCTATTACCTTATGGAAACCATCTGTAGTTAGGTGATCAACACTAACTGAGAATTACGAGCAGTCTGCTGACCAGAAGTCTTCAGTGCCACTAGCCTATTTACTATACACACTGTAAGTCTGGAAGAAGAGCCAAGCCAACCTATTCTCACAAAGGAAATTTCTCTTTGTGCAATAATTAATTAACTCCAAATTATAATTCTTATTTCGTCAGTGGTCTTAGAGTAGCCCTTTCTAACATAAACACTATCCTTGTTTGAGCCATAGGTATTTACCGCTCTTTTTCAACCAATTACTAACAACACGTATGAGATGTATATACTTTTTAAGTTGGCAACAACTCATTTCCATACGTAATTACTTAAACTTTGCCTCTTTCCTCCACTTTGAACATTAATGAATAATATAAATCCCAGTAGGATTGTTCAAGTTTTGATCTCATTGGATTGTGTGCATGTGTTTTACCTCTCCTATCTCAGCTTATGCTTTTGTGATTACTTGGCTTGGAAGTTACTCAAATTTTCATCATCATCTTCATGCATTGTAGCTGGCCTACTGGCCAGGAAGCAATTCAGTACCTCCCCAGTCAGTTGTGAATATTGACACATGTCTCAGGATGATGATGTACGATTACAGCAGTGTACCAGGAGTAACAGGCTCACATCAAGGATGATTCTTAAGTTCCAATAAGAATAAATCTTTTGCTACTGTCTCTGGTGGTGGTTGATGAGTGATTACAATCCCTGTTAAGTGAGTTTATCAGTATGACCATGAGATACTGCTCTCATTCTCTATCGTGAAAATGGCAGTAACTATTAAATTTAGGTAAATGCTTGGAACATGTCCAGAGTCTCCCATCACTCAAGTCTAGTCAAATGTCTGCTTAGCAAAAGTTCTCTAACAATTAGAAGAGAAGGAAATGAACAACAAAAAGTCATCCTGCAGATATGCTGCATCATAGATACCCTTCCTTGATGGGGTTATGTGGACCCAGGGAATTGGATAGCTTTTTCTGTGATACTCCATTGATGAAAAGCTAGCCTGCATGGACACCTATATTCTAGAAATGTTGATAAAATGCTAACAGTGGAGTACTGGCAACCATCTGCTTCATTATGTTGCTGACCTCTTATTCTTACATTCTGTTTATTGTCAGCTTTCACTCTAAGGATGGGGCATCCAAGGCGCTCTCCACTTGTACTACCCACATCGCAGTGGTGGTGTTATTCTTTGGACCTTGCATCATTATCTATCTGTGGCAAAATATTTCACATAGATCTTCTCTCAATTTTTGTCAATATGTCAGTACATTGAATATTGCTATCTTTATTTTTACAAACGGATAAATTAGTCTCTCAATTAACATTCTAGCTACCTACCTAACTGAAGAAGCAGTATAAAAAGTAATCATTAAGCATTTCCCATCCCATCAGAAAAAAAATTGAATCATAATTATAATCTGCAGAGAGTGTCATTTCCTCACCTTCATGTTTTAGCCATTTCTGAAATAGTGTAATTGTCTTTAGAAGATATACATTAACTATAAAGATGGATGTATTAACAACTTTTGGAGATTTTGCTGCTTCTTTTTCTAATTATAAATGGGCTGGGGAGGTTATTATCTATACCAATAAAAGCAGGGGGAAAGTGTTACGAAAGTGAGGCCAAAAGGTCTAATTTTAAAGTAAACTATCCATTTAATTCACTGCAGTGTTCAGATGGCTTGCAAGCAACTAGATTATGTACAAAATTTGTGAATTATTCATTATTACATATAACAAAACTTTTAAGAATTCTTCCTTTGCTATACCTCGAAAAGATATACAAGTTTACATCTCTTATCTGAAATCCATGGAGCCACATATACTTTAAATTTCATATTGCTTTCTAGAGATAACATGGTCCGGTGAACTTTGCAACATTCCCAATAGAGTCTGAGGTATAAACCCTCAAATAAAATAATTACTATTTCCCTCTCTCTCTCTCTCTCTCTCTCTCTCTCTCTCTCTCTCTCTGTCAAGCCTGTTTTTAAGCCTACTGAAATTCATAATTTCATATGTTTCAATTCTAAAATACCACTTGGTCTTTTCTTCACTATTCAGTTTCTCTATTGAAAATCTTCATTGTTTTTACCATGTTTCAACATTTTAATGTCCTTTTTAAATATGAGTTATCTTACACTCTTGTTAATTTCAACAATTAAGCCATCTGTGGTTGGCTTCGATTAACTATTTTCCTCTTAATTATGAATCACATATCCCTGCTTCTTGGCAGGTTTCATAATTATTTTATGTATTTTTGACATTGTGCACAAAAGATCATATAGCCCTGACATGATACATTCCTCCAGAAAATATTTACTCTTTCTTCTATGAGGCATAAAAGGTTAAGGCGTAATCACCCCGATGCAATCAAATACTGAGCCTATTTGAATTTAGATTGTAATTTTGATAAGACTCAGTACACTTCTCGTTTGTACCTGCTCTTTGGACATATTTCTTCCAGGTTTCAATTATGATTCTAATGGATCTCTTTCTCCTCAATCTGAAAGATTTCAGGTAATTAATTTTTGCCCTTCAGAATTTTTGAATTTAGAACTTTAGTCTTCTTCTCCCTTTTGCTAGCTTCAGAAGTATGGCAAATTGCTCAAACATAAATCTGGCTTTATATTTGTCCTTTTAATTTAATGTACCTAACGAGAATCCATTACAAATACAAATATTAGGCAACAAAATAATCATGAGAAAGAAAAATATAAAATATTACTGATTACATAATACAGAAAGAATTTTTTAATCACAAATACTGAAAATATGGAGTCCTTTCATAATTTAGCAGTGATTTGGCTGAGTCTTCTAATTATCACAGTAAAATATAAGTTAAATTAGTTTCACAATTTCTACATATTGCATGTGCGCGTGCACACACACACACACACACACACACACACACACTTGGACCCATGTCTTGAGCAAGAAAAGAGTCAAACAAGTTACTAGAGAAAAATTGTCAGTAAACAATTTGGACAGAGTAGTCGTTGGATAATAATAGTAAAATCAGCTATGAAATGATCAGATCAACATTTATTTGATGTTTAAAGAATTGATTGATTGAGGCATAGACATTGAGTGACAGTTTCAAAAATTATAAAATAAACAACAATATAAATTTCCCTGCCCTAGACCAACTGGAGATGACTTGAGTCATTGGCATTGAGACAGGCAAGGGTAAGTATAGTAGCCACAGGCTAAATACATGAAACAGGCTATCTCTGAAGCTCTCCCTCGTTTCCCTTTTACCTTATGACAATCTCCCTTTATTACACTACCTTATCTATCTTCTGCTTACTCCACTTATCCCACTCTGTTCCTTTTCCTTAAGGTTTTAAATCTTCTCTCACACATTTTTTGTCTTTCAGAAAAAAATATAAATTTGATTATTCATATCCTGAATTTAAATCAGAGGAGAGTTGTATATTTCATAGTTCCCTCAAAAGTTTGAGTATATTAGCTCTAAGTTAATTAATTAATTAATTAATTAATTTTAAAGACTTTATTGGAGAAGGGGAATAGGACTTTATTGGGATACAGTGTGTACTTCCAGGACTTTTTTCCAAGTCAAGTTGTTGTCCTTTCAATCTTAGTTGTGGAGGGTGCCATTCAGCTTCAAGTTGTTGTCCTTTCAGTCTTACTTGTGGAGGGCGCAGCTCAGCTCCAGGTCCAGTTGCCATTTCTAGTTGCAGAGGGCACAGCCCACCATCCCTTGTGGAGTCGAACTGGCAACCTTGTGGTTGAGAGAACGCATTCCAACCAACTGAGCCATCCAGGAGCTCAGCAGCAGCTCAGCTCAAGGTGCCGTGTTCAATCTTAGTTGCAGGGGGCGCTGCCCACCATCCCTTGCGGGACTCGAGGAATTGAACTGGCAACCTTGTGATTGAGAGCCCACTGGCCCATGTGGGAATCAAACCGGCAGCCTTCGGAGTTAGGAGCATGGAGCTCTAACCGCCTGAGCCACCAGGCCGGCCCTATGTCAATTTATTTGAATCCAGGCGGTCTTATGTCTGAGGTCATACTTTCAACAGATACTAAGTCTATAATCTATGTTTTTTCAGCAACTTCCCATAAATATTTTCTGGGACTTTAATTCAGTTGCCGAACAACTTATTAAAATGAGTTAATGTGATTATTCAATATAATTTCATAATCAATGACCTATTCTGATTACAAAATTGTGACTTTAGAAAAAACAGCCCCAAATTTTTGTAATTATTTAAGCATTTGAATTACTTAAAGTTGTTTGAAATTTTGTGAGTTATTTAGCTCTTTCTCAAATTCAGGAGTTGACTACTCAATCTCCTCATTGCCATCTTCATATCCTTGTTCCTCAGTGTGTAGATAATGGGATTCAGAATGGGTGTAATCATAACATCCAAAAAGGCTAGAAACTTATCCACTGGCACTGTGGGAAATGGCCACATGTAAATGAAGATGCATGGTCCAAAAAACAAAACCACCACAGTGATGTGAGCTGACAGAGTAGAAAGGGCCTTAGCCAAACCACCTGAAGAGCGTTTCCATACAGTGGCCAGGATGAAGACATAGGAGATAATCAACAAGAATAAAGTGACCATGGAAATGAACCCACTGTTGGCAGTAACCAGAAATTCCATTCTGTAGGTGTCTGTGCAAGCAAGTTTGATAAACCAAGGGAGGTCACAATAAAAGCTATCTATCTCATTAGGACCACAAAAAGGCAAATGGACAACAAAAGCTAACTGGACCACTGAGTGAATGAGGCCTACACTCCAAGCACCAGAAAGAAACAAAATGCACACTTGTGGGCTCATTACAGTAAGGTAATGGAGGGGCTTACATATGGCCACATATCGGTCTAAGGCCATGGCAATGAGCAGCACCATCTCAGATCCACCCAGGATGTGAAGGATGAATATCTGGGTGACACAGCCCTTAAAGGATATAGTTTTGTGCCCAGAGTACAAGTCAGAAATCATCTTAGGAACCGTTAAGGTAGAAAGACACAAATCAATAAATGAGAGGTTGGCTAAAAGGAAGTACATGGGGGAATGTAAATGAGGGTCAAAGGTCACTGTAAACATAACAAGGAAGTTTCCTAGAATAATTGTTACATAAAGCATTGTAGAGAAGGCAAGGAGAAAATGCTGCACTGGTCCATTGGTAGAAAGTCCCAGGAACACAAACTGAGACACTTCAGAGTAATTTGCTTTATTCATTGACTTAGTGTTACCTGAAAGGAACAAATAAAAATAATTATAAAGGAATACACCAGAGCTATTGAAAATAGCAAATGTTATTGTGTTTCAAATTCTGATATTAAAGAATATTCTTCACTCTCAGTCACAAAAGTTCTTTAAAAACTCATACAATAGTTTATCCATTTAACAAATATTCATTGAGCAGCTACTATGAAGCCTCCTATATACCAGCACTGTGCCACATTCTGGGATAAAACATACACCCTGTCTTTATGTAGTTTGTAGTCTAGTTGTGAAGCTAGACATTAAATAACTAATTATCTAACTAGGTGATTATAATGGTAGTAAGTTATTTGAAGAAAAGAACAAAGAGCTATGTGAACTATAAAAGCTCGTAGGAGCTCCATCTGCCCTGATCTGAAAGAAGATATTTGTGCTAAGATCTAAATGATGAATAGGAGTTAAGTAAGTGTGAAAAGATAGGAAGAGTGATCTACCAAGGAGAAATGTATGGGAAATATTCTAAAACATGAAGAAACAGAACAATTTGGAATAAACAAAAGAAGACCAGTAAGGGTCCGATCAGGGTTGAATCATACATGGTATATAAAGAATTTGGTCTATATCTTAGAAGTAATAGAAAGCCATCGAGACATACCAATGAAATAATCATGTTGGTGCTTAAAAGTAGTTGCAAAGTGAAGCATGTAATTGAGGGATTCAGAGGAAAGGGAGAGAGAGCAATTGGGAATCTATCAAAGGATCATATCAAATCAGTACAGAACGAATGAAATTTGTCAATAAATGGTATTGACACAACTGACCTTGCAAAACTTGGCAAAAATAAATTGAATTCCTTACCTTGTATAAGTAACTGAATTTTTAATGAATATTTAACTAAAAATAAAATAAACAAAATAGAAGAAAATATGGACTTATTTTAGATAATCCTTTGTATGAGAAGAATCTTTCTAAGCATATTCTAACATGTGCAAATCATGCAGAAGAAAACTGATACTTTCAGATTCAACGTTTAAATCTTCTATATAAAATTTTTAAAAGAAAAAAATAAATGTTGGGAAAACAGTAGTTAAATACAATGATAAACCAAATTTAAAATGAACAAACACATAAAGACCTAGACAAATAAAAAATCTAAATAGTCATATAAAAAATAGTCAAACTCACTACTGGTCAAAGAAATGTAAATAAAACAATATGGAATTGCTATATTTGTAGAAAACTATCAGAATTAAAAGTAAATAAATAATATGAATGAGGCTGTGAGGAAACAGACTCTTTCATACTCTGTAATTCAGACTGCAAATTCATACAACTCACGATTTAAATGGTACAAGTCAATGGTTTTTAGTATATTTATACCGTTATGCAACCATCATCATGATTTTAGAACATTTCATCACTCCAAAAAGAAAATGTACACATTTACATTCACTCCTGTTTTCCCCACCCCTAGGCAACCACTGATCTACTTCCTATCTCTATGAGATTACCTACTCTGGACATTTTATATAAATCGAATCATAAAATATATGGTCTTTTGTGTCTGGCTTCTTTCACTTAGCATAATGTTTTCAAGGTTTATCCATGTTTTAACAGTTTGAATACTTGATGCCTTTTCTGGCTGTATAGTGTTCCATTGTATGGATACACCACATTTTGTTTATCTATTCATCAGTTGATGGACATTTGGGTTGTTGCCATTTTTTGGCTACTATGATTCATGCTATGAATATTCATGTACAAGTCTTTTGTGGAATATGTTTTATATCTCTCATTAAATACATTTTTATATTTTAACATAAAAAAAATTCATAGAATTTCTTCAGAACACAATTTCAAAATATATATCAAATATTTAAAAATTGCCATATAACTATAGACTCCCATTACAATAAATTTTTCTTAAGGTATTACAAGTTAGCTAAAATATTAGCTATTGGGGCAAATGTTATATAATTATTTACAAAAAGAAAAAAATTTAAAATAACCTAAATTAAAATAATGAGGAATTAAGATAACATAATAGTATATCCAACTGGGAAAGGCACTTAACCTTATATGTAAAAATTATCATGACTATGTTTATAATAAACCTTTAAAAAAAGCAGCTTATGAAAGAAAATGTATGCAAAAGACATTTTTGAAATTAATCCTAGAAAATAGAAATTAAGGATAAGCAACAGATTGCTCTTTGAGTGCATATATTTATTAGTTTGCACAATATGAAATTGGTATTTCAGTAGGTCAAAAATAGTCAAATATCAATTTCATGAGTTCCAATAATATATTAATTTATTTTTTCTAAACTACTATACTTTTTCACAACCAAACATTATTGATGCTTATTCCACACCTATATTGAATATATGGGTTCCACACTGCTCCCCACTTGCACTGCCACCGCCAAGTTTTCTTCCAGGTCCCACACCACTGACAACCATTCTTTCTCATGTCATCACTTCTCCCTATGCCAAATCATGCCCAGGCTCCAGTTTGGGTGCCGCCTGCACCACCTTGGCAGGAAAATAACATATGCAAGAAGGAGCACCACAGACACTATATGTAGCCAAGAATACAAGAATGGGGGTATCCAGGCCATGCAGGAACAGGCATCTTGAGGGTTATGGACATGGAGCGGGTATTGTAGCCAGAAGGAAACTCTACAGGGGAGATGCTAGGAGCCCCCACCATATGGGCACTGGATAGAGAATGTTATAGGCAATAAATGGAAAAAATAGAGCAGGATTTAATCAGAGAATGGGACAATCACTGAGATGAATGACAATGGCTGTGACTTGCAAGGAGCTGCCAGGTGTTTTTATATCTTGACCACAAAGTGTGTGGCTATTAAAAGATGCATATTCTGAAATGTAAAATGTACATTCAGAATAATCACAATTGTGAAAGATAAAGAATTATTTTTTTTTTAAAAAAAGTTCCTCCACACAACTTTAATTTATTTGTCAGTGATAATAAAAGGAAATTACCAATCATTTTCTCTAAGTAATGAAAATAAATGAGTGCTTTTGTTGCTTCTTCTCCTTTATTTTCCAAAATCCAGGATTTCTTAGTTTAGTATCAGTTGATTTCAGTCAATAGAGTTCAATAGGAGAAAAAAAAAGTAATATTGTCATCAAGTAAGAGTATGCCAAAATATTAACATACTAACTCCAAAATGGGGAGTTTAATTAAAAAGGAAAACACACAAATATGTCACTGACAATTGAAAAAATGCAAATGACAAACTCATCTAAAGACGCAATTATAAAGAAAAGGCAATTTAAAAAAAACAGCTTTGTTTTATTTTAGTGTTCTTTTCCCTAGACAAAAAAAAATTTGATTGGCAAGACAAAAAAAAGAGAGAGATTAATTCCATTCTGTTCAAAAGAATCTTTTTGCAGAAGCAAGTTAGAAAATAGAGACCTACTAAGTGTGTAGCACTGTTCAAACCCACGGTGCTAAGGAAACTGCCTTCAGGGTCTACGTCTAAATCCATGTCTTTGAGAGGCTGGGTTCATGCTGTTTCCTGAACATTGATGTTGACATTCCCTCCAGGAACCACACTGTCCAGGTGAGTTTATTATTTATTTATTGGCTAAATATTTGTCTGACTAAATATTTATATCCTAATTTTATCTTAGGAAGCACACTACATTATGTTTCAGATTCCTCCACACAAGTTTAATTTATTTGTCCATTCATCTCTGAACCCTATCAGTTCAGGGAACTTCCCATACCTCGTATCCTAAAGCACTCCTCACTGCAGCTCACAGCTGCATTACTTGCTTCTAATCAGTCTTCTGATTCTCATTAAAGGAAGCAGGAGTTAGAAGAGGCAGCAGCAGCAGAAGCTCTGAATGTTGTTGGCCATGTACCAGCCATGTCATGGTGATATTTCTCAGTCATCATCAACATACTAAGGACTTTCGTTTACCTTTTCAACTATCTCTAACCTGAACTGTGGATTTATCTTCCACGTTCTTCTATTGATACCTACAATTATCGCAGTGTATACCTCCTTGTAAATTATTTTTATTGTCAGCCATTTCTACCTGTGAAAAATTGCCTTTTTCCAATAAAAAATGAAATAGTCAAAAAGTAAACAGAATATTGTCACTGTCCAGCTATTTTATACTATTCATTAATTTCCTTCTAGTACTTTTGACTAGTTCAAAGTGATCAAAATGTTTATGAACACATACACAACTTTTTGTCTTTCTCTAACTCCTTAGATGAGTCTTCCCTTCTTTATTATTCCTTATCTTTTTAATACAGGTTAGAAATAATTGAAATGAATATGACATTTTTCAACCTGCACTCCCCCTAAATTTCTAAAACTAATGTTGGCATGCTTATATTAATTGGTATTCATGCATCTGACCAATGGAAACGGTCTCTTAGAAAAACTAAAACAAAAAAAGTTTTTTAAAACCACTTCCACAGAAAAAAAGCTTTGAAGTTATTGACAAATACATTCCTAGGGATTTTTATCTGGTTATTTGAATATTTGTAGAAGTATTTGTAAAGAGATTCCTTTTGAATAAATTCCCTACACTAAAAACTCTGATCTACCCAATAATATACAAATGTATTGTTCATGACTTTGAAGAAATGTTACAAGCATGAAATAATTACTTATCAACATTTCTAATGCCAGTCCAATGCAAAAAAAAATCAAACTCTGAAAATTCTACAGTAAATATGCATGTTGAATTTATATTTTGACCAGAAGAACCAGAGTTTCTCTTCACTCCTCTGATTAAGTCTATCTAAAGAACGCTTTCACAAAGGAACACAGTATGATCCTGGCACTGAGGAAGCAGAATGACAGAAAGCCTCTCTCATTTTTGTTTTCTTCGCATTCCCCTACTGACTCCATTCTCAGTGGCCCTGATTGAATCCAGCAAGATTCTGTGACCCACCAAACAAGTTTTATGGTTTCTATAAACCAATCCCTCTGTGAAATCTGTGAAAGTATAGATATTCCTCTAATAATTTTGAATGCACTGATTTGTTAACTTCAAATGACTTTCTCTATGCCTGAATAATGAAGCTTTTAAAGCACTGAAGTATAATTAACTAATCTAAAAAGTATATTTTATCAAGTGAGACTCATGTCCATAACATATTTTTATTTCCAGAGGAGTATTCACTAAACTTGAAATGGCTGGTAGAATATTACCCCTCTTCATTCCATCCCATTCCTCTATTTTCTCATCCAACAGCATGAACACTGGAATATCTCTATCATCACACTTACATTTTCCTTCAAGCATAATGTAACATATGAAGTCTGGAGTAGAAAATTCGGTACTCTGTGAAGTGCCCTTGAATAAATATCAATGACCAACAGAATTCATCCCAAAAGTATGGGATATGGAAGGAAAAATACAGCTCTGATCTTAATGAGTTTTCAAAAACCAGCTAGGCATAGTCCAAAGCAGTGCACATAATAATCAACTATCCATGTTATTCTAGTTCCTCCTGGAATACGCTATGATCCAGACACACACACAAAAATCTTCCCATAAATCAGAGCATAAACTGGACATACAGAACATCCCATGCAGCCTGAAACAAGTTTTAATTCTCCCCTGCTAAAAGTTAGCACCTAGGAGGTACTCAATAAATGTTTATTGAATTGATAGAGAGAAAAGCCATATAATTCTGAAATTTCAGCAGACTACCAATTTTAATTTTATTTTATTCACTTACCTGATCCCTCCCCCAAAAAACTAGAAGAAGAAAGGATATCAGCAAGCAATATCTTCCGATAAGCCTGCATCATTTTAAAAATCTTTCCATTTTGATTCCCTGTTAGTATTATTGAGACATAACTGGAGTAAGAGCTGCTCCAACACAAATGTTAGCTCTTAGTAACCACCAGATACTTTGGTGACTTAACAGTCCTCAATCCATTCATCTTGGGAATTCTACCTTTGAATCCCCATGGCCTGAAGAAAGATGGAATATTAGCAGTTCGGCACAAAGCAAAATTAAATTAAAGGAAAACAAAGAAATATTTGTATAACCAAGCACACCTGAGGAATCCTTTAAAAAAGAATCAGTATTTCCAGGCAGTAGAATGCCTGTAAATTAAGTTTAAAACTAATACCAACGAACAGGGAATAACTATTAACAAATTAAATAAGCATAGTTTAAAATTCTATGGTGGAGCATATTCACAATAAAAAGGCTTATGTGAGAAACTCCATGCTTGCATTCCCATTTTCATGAAGTTAAGTCTCAGGTAAAATAAGTAACTTGACCAATGCTGCCCGGAATTGTGGAGTCAAGACTCAAATCCAAATCTGTCTAACTTCAGAGACCATAGAATTAACCACTATACCCTACTATCTCCTTTTCATGTCATTGCTATAGTATATTAACAAGGTTTATGTAGTTTTTAAATTTCATAATCAACATGACAAATATTTCACATCACAGTTATAACAAGGCAATGAGGTAAAAACATGAATATATACATTTTACTTAATAGATTAAAAATGATAATTTACAGCACGTGATTCATTTAACATTGATAGCAGGACAGAGACAAGAACTTACATAACCCTGGGGTTCTGCCTCAATGCCACACATACTATATGCTTGGAATGCTGCTCAGAAAAGAAATCTAAACAAATACAAAACTCAGTCTCAGAGTTAAACTCAGATTAAACTGATTAAAGACTCAGATTAAAACATGTCTTAATCATGGGCATTCAAAGCTATAATAAGAATTCCTTTTAAACACGTAGTTTCAACTGAAATAAATATGCAAACTTAAGTGTTGTTATTGAAGTTGCTATTAATCATTTCCTGTTTACTAAATATTATGCCAAGTTCTTCATGAGCCTAATCTGGGGAGCTCAAAAATAGCTGAGAAATGCTGTGAGTTAATTGTTTAAAAATCTCACAGGTACAGAGAGGATACAAATTAAATGTGATTTTTAAAAAATCATGCTTATACAAAGCAAATGACCAACTGAGTAATTAATAATAGAAATTAGTCCCTCAAAAAATAATTGAAATCTGTGTAAAAACATAATTAATTAAATTGTGATGAATAAAAGAACAGAGTATACATATATCAACTTTCGAGAAATTATTATTGTGGTTAGGGAATGAGCTTTCTGTTACTGGAAGAATTAAAGCAAAAATAAATAATCAATATGACAGAATCACCATAGGATAAAATTATATTAGATCATTTCTGAAGTCTTTTCATTTAGAGCAGTTCATGAGTCATTATTATAACTTCCCCTTTTGAAGTCTAATTTGGAATACACATTAAACACTAAAGCAGTGGTTGAAAAGTAAAATAATATACTCATCTTTGAGTATTATTGTTGAGTATGTACAACACACATGTCAACAATCACTGATTTAAATATTATTTGTCAAATTAACTGAATTGGCAGAGCCTTATAATCTGCGCGTTCAACACTACAAGAAAAAAAGAAGTGGAAAACTTGGTTGATAAACAAATTACTTGGTTTCCATGATATTAAACAGATTTTTTGGCTGAATGAATTAGTTGGTATCAGATTGTGAAAGAATCCCTAAACATAATACATAATGCATGCCTATGCCTTTTAGAGTGAGAAATGTTAAAGGGATGATTACTACCAAATATCACTGTGGGAGTGGGAAACATGGGTTCATTCTTTTAATCATTGTTTATTGACTACCTTCTGCTTGTTAACAAAAACAAAACGTTTCTGAATGTTAAAATCTCATACCTGACTGTAGAAAAAAACTCTTTATGTGCCTTTATGATTTGAGGTCTTGACAATGTTGTCTGCTCAAAATTCTATTGCCTATTAAAACTGAAAAGATGCCTGAAATTTCAATTGTAAAAGTAGCTTCTTTACATTATGATGTGAAGAATCCCAAGTTAAAATACAAAATAAAAGGCAAAGTGTTTATTCATGTTTGTTGTACAAGTGGAAGGACCACAGAATCAGGATTAACTTCTGTTAACAATAACTAACAAGATAGAAAAGGGTCGCATATTACAGTTTTTAAATTGACCATTGGACCATTTACACAATAAATGAAGAAAACTGACAATAGAACAGGCCAGTGGTCAGTCAACACACAATCTGTGTTAACAAATGTGGCCAAAGGATTGACATATGTATGTATTAGTTTACACTTGCTTCTGAAATATCTGAATGGCACATGTATTAGAAGCTCATGCAAAACTACTTTCCTAAATCACCAGGTGGCCCCTCAGAATTAGTTAGGTATTAGCACCAGAAGTAACTGCATTGAACAATATATACTCAATTACAATCTGAAAGATAAGACTGGGTAATTATTTGAAAGTATAAACTACAGGTATAATCTAAACAGACAAATATATTACTTTAATGTATTTTTTATATATCTATCTAGTTTATTCAAAATTAACACATGTATGGTAAAAGAATTTCAAGAAGTATGAGTATTAAATTCCCCTCTCCTTTTCCAACTTCCCAGAAGTATCACTGTTAAACATTTTCTTTTGTGTCTTTTGAAAAGTTTTCTGTGCATATATAGCTCTTTTTTAAATACAAAAAGAAACACACTATATAAACTGTAGAATTTATTTTAAGCAATTTTTCTAAAATCTAAGTTTTGTCAAGTTGGAAAACCAGGGAAATGAGACACTAATCTCTAGAATTGCTATAAAACACGATGTGAAACACTGCATGTTTGAACAGGCCTTCAAATCAGACTGGGAACTGGGCACAGGTATGAACAATTGTTAAATGTAACGACTGAATGATCCAAGATGGCAGAGTATATAAACACTGTGCCTGCTTCTTTTCATGAACACATTAAAATTACAATTATAGAAAAATCAACTTGAAGAACCATCTGAAGTCTAGCCAAATAGAAGTCCTATAACTAAAAATATAAAGAAACCACATCAAAACTGGTAGGAGGTGCAGAGATGCAGAACAGGCCCCAAACCGCACTGTGGCAGATGAGAATCAGGAAGGTTATCTCAGCCATGGAGTTTCCCCCTGGAGGAGCAAGGGACCCCAGCCTCCCACACCAGGCTCTCCATCCCAGAGTACTGATGCCAGGAAGAGAAGCCCCACAATATCTGGCTGTGAAAAACAGTGGGGATTCCAACTGTTTGGGTGGGACGGAAAGCTGCAAGAAACCTAGACGTCCTCTTAAACAGCCCATGCACAGACTCACTCACTCACAGGCACTCACCTTGGGTTCCAGCGGAGGGACGGTGACTTGAGGGGACTTGGAGACATACAGGGGCAGCCTGGTTTTCCCGGTGAAGAGTCCTTCTCCTGTGCAGCCAGCAGGCAGGCTCCATCTTTCCCATATATGTTGAGCCCGCCCCCACAGGCCAAATCTGAATCTGATTGGCGTGGTGAGCTCCGATGCTCCGCCCTGCTGACTCAGGTGGGACCCCACTCCATCTAACTAACACACCACCAGAGGCACTTTCTTCATAAGCAAACAGCCTCTCTCACATGGCACCCTTTCTTGGGAAACTATTGGAGTCACTGGGCCCCAGGCAGTGGCAACTAGCCTCGGTGTGTTCTAAGAATTTTGCTGAGTTGCTCCAGGTTCAGCACTAGCACCAAAGCAGAGTCTACATTGACCACAACTCTTCCCACTCTAGTGACTGGAAAAATCTTTTTTTCCCACACAAGCCTTTATCAGTAGCTAACCATAAAGGAGCTGGCAGTTGGCCTCAGGCCTCTGGGTATTCTGGTGTTTTGCAGAGTTACCCCAGTCCTGGTACTGGAGGCAGCCATCCTTGGTTAGTAGGGTGGCCTCCCCCATGCAGCTCCAAGTTTAGCGCAGGCAGTGAACAACCTCAGATCATTTTGTAGCTCCTACCAGGTATCCCCTGGCCAGTCACAGGCAGTGGCTGACCTGGGCCTGCACTGCAGCCCCTCCCAAGAGGCCCCAGAACCAACACACTTGGAAGTTGGCTTCAGACCACGGCAGAACACAGCCCAATTTGCCCCACAAGTGGCCTACACAAAGGGTTGTCTCAACAGGCACCAGAGCCTACTGGGGTAAATTCTACCCAGTGGCATAAGCCTCCCACACAGCAGCCCATAAGCTGTGGACATGGCCGAACCCCACAGCCAGTCAGCCTGAGGGTCAATCCCACCCACTGATGGGCCAATAGCAATCAAGGTTCAACTATAACAGAAGAGCACACACAAGGAGCACCTAGCTCAGGTGACCAGGGAGACTCTGCCACTGGGCCCCATAGGACACTTCCTATGTAAGGCTGAATAAAATCATATTGACACTTTTACAATATCTTAATTTCTAATTTACTCCTATGAACAGAAGAAGAAAGTCTTGATTTCTTGGATGGGACCATACACCAATATCTAAAAATTAATGATGACATATCAATCTTTGTCTCTATGTCAATAAATTAAAAGGCTCCTGATGACAACATAACTGATGTAATAAAGATATATAAATTATTGTAGTTATAGTTTTCAATTTCCTAAAGTATTGTAAAATAAGAAGTACAAACTATCAAGAGATATTGCCCCACATCAGAGGATCATGGCAGAATCACTCAGACAGGCATGGAGACGTATGATGGCTTCTTGGAATATTTTAAGAAAAAATTATCTCAGCTATGTTCACTGATATAAATCCTTAGTTTTAGGAGCCACCATTTATTCATAAGTGATTTGAAACCTGCATATAACTTCATTTCATACCTCTCTATGGAAGGAGGATAACAAAACTGCACCCTGATTGAGTTCTTGCTAGACTATATAATTTGTACTGATAGACTACAAAATGAGATCCTACTGTCCATTTGGTTTCTAAACACATGAATTTCATTTAACTCATCTCAATTCAAAACAGTTCACTTCTAAGTGATCCATGTTTTAAAAAGAATCACAATAAAAAATCTTTAAAAAGCATTTTGAACTGAATAATAATAAAAAAAACAATACATACATAAGAACAAAAGAAATACGGGATACTTGCAGGGATTTTATCATATATGCATATATTTTTTAAAAAGAAATATGCATGCCAATGATCCAACTATCCATCTCAAGAAAATTAATCTAAAGAAAGTAGAGGAAGAAAACAATAAGAGCAAAAATTAGTAAAAATTTTAAAATGTTAAAATCCAAAGTATCAACAAAACTAAAGTTGATTATTTCACAAAATCAACAAAATTGACAATGCATTAGCAAGACTGATCAGGAAAAGAAAAGGCACAAATAACCAGTGTCAGGGAAAAAAAGGAGGCATCTCTACAGATGCTGCAGTCTAAAAATATTATAAGATGATATTATGTACAACTTTATACAAATAAATTTTTAAATTACATGAAATGTGAAAATTCCTGTTAGAAAATAGCTACAGTAAAGCAAGAATATTTTTTTCAGTTTTTTAACATTGTTTTAGGTGTACAGTGTAGTGGTTAGACATTTATATAATTTATGCAGTGATCTCTCAATTAGTCTAGTACCCACTGGGCACTATAAATAGTTGTTTCAACATTATTGACTATATTCTCTGTGCTATACTTTACATCCCCATGATGATTTTGTAACTACCAATTTGAATTTCTTAACCCCTTCACTTTTTTCACCCAGTTCCCAACCTTCCTCCCTGGCAACCATCAGCTTGTTCTCTGTATCTATGAGTCTATTTCTATTTTGTTTGTTCATTTATTTTGTTCTTTAGATTCCACATATAAGTGAGATCATGACATTTGTCTTTCTCAGTCTGACTTACTTCACTTAGCATAATATCCTCTAGGTCCATCCATGTTGTCACAAATGGCAATATTTCATTATTTTTTATTGCTGCATAATATTGCTATATATATTTCCATTATATATATTTAAAAGATGTGAGAAACACACTCACGTGGGTGCGGGAGGTCTGACAATTAAGTTCGCGAACTTCGTTGCAAAGATGTTGCTAACATTTTTATATCAGAGGGATTATTCATTATGAATTTGTACCAACTAGACAGTTAACCAAGTGTACTATTTGTAAGTGCTAAAAAAAGGCTGCATGCAAAAGTTAGATGACCTGAACTTTTTGCCAACGATTCGTGGCTATTGCATCACGACAATGCATCAGCTCACACGGCACTGTCTGTGAGGGAGTTTTTAGCCAGTAAACAAATACTGTATTGGAACACCCTCCCTATTTACCTGATCTGGCCCCCAGTGACTACTTTCTTTACCTGAAAACAAAGAAAATATTGAAAGGAAGACTTTTTGATGACATCCAGGACATCACGGGTAATATGACGACAGCTTTGATGGCCATTCCAGAAAGAGTTCCAAAATTGCTTTGAAGGATGGACTAGGTGCTGGCATTGGTGCATAGCTTCCCAAGGGGAATACTTTGAAGGTGGCTATAACGATATTCAGCAATGAGGTATATAGCACTTTTTCCAGGATGAGTTCGTGAATTTAATTGTCAGACCTTCATATATTAAGCCCTGAACTTAGGCTTGACCTTATGTTGAGCTTTCTCAGTTTAGGATGCTGTTTCAGTTTTGTGTTTAGATTTGAGTGATTGTAGGTATAAAAGAGAATTTCTTTAACACTATCAATACTTTAGATAAATACAGACCAGAGATTTTTGCACTTTTCTCTGCTTCTCCATTATTCTAAAAAGGAAGACCTTTCGATATTCAATCATCATTGTATATTCTCAAAGGAGGAAAAAGGGCTTAGAAATAATAGCTGTTTCATAGGAGAATAATTACCCAAGTCCCATTTTCCTTGAGTATGGTTTCCTGGTCAGGCAAAAGATCTCCCTAACAATTTATGTATCTTTTTTGATCGTTTTAGAGAAAGATAAAGCCAAAAATGATGAGGCATATCCAATTTCATTGAAAATTTCTACACTTGAAATTAAAAGCTTTATTGAACTTACACATAACTTTTTCATGTATTTGTTTCTACTGCTCTGTAAATAAAATCTGCTCAAATAAAAGAAAACTAATGCTTGTGTTATTGTGTCCTGTGGTTTCCAGGAACCTTTCCAATATAAATATAAATATATTTATATTCTGTATAAATAAATCAATAATACTTCTTTCTAATGCTTTGCTATTCACCTGGAAGGGAATTTCTTTTTTACTTAATCATTGCTAACCATACCCTCCATCAAATACTCTATGGCTTCTGCAACACCACAGTATCCTGGTTTTCCTCCTACCTCTTGGGGAATTCCTTCCCAGTATCAATTTCCTGAATTTCCATCATCTGCTCAACCACCAGACTGTGTTCCTCAGAATTCCATCTTTGCTCTGGTCTCGCTCTATATTCTGTCCCTAGGTGGCATCCATTCCTATGGCCTTAATTACCACCTAAGAGTTAGGTGCTCTCAAAGCTAAGGTATTATTTTCTGAGTTCCTAATCCACAAATTGAACTGCCCACTTACTTGGATGTTTCACAGCCACCTCCCTCTCAGCAAGCCTAAAACTCAACTAATCATCTCCTCAAAACCTGCTCTTTCAGAGTCCCCAGTCATAAAAAATGGCACAAATATTTACTCAGTTGCTCAACCCAGACCCTTGGAATAATAATGGACTCATCCTTTGCCCTGATCCCCAATATTCAATTAATCAGCAAGTCTTATTAATTTCACATTCTAAACACCCCTATTTTCTTCTATAATATCACCATTCTTGTCTAAGTCTTCACACATCATTTTACAAATAGAATATTAAGTTACATATTCTTCCAACTTCAAATCTTGTTTGCCTTAATTCCTACTATCTACACTTCAGTAACAGAGAGTTTTAAAATATATAAATCTAAGCATGTGATTATTTTGCTTAAGACTCTTCACATACTACTTGCCACTGCCCTTAAATTAAAATACTAACTCCTAAACTTCCAGAAAACAAACAACAACAACAACAACAAAAAAAAATACTAACTCCTTTTCAAGGCTTATCATGCCATCATGACCTGGTTTTCATACCCCTCTCCAGCCTCACAGACAATTTGCTCTCTCCTTGCAATTCCAGAGCCAAATTTGTTTTCTTTTACTTGCCTGAAAACTCAAATTCTCTCATCTCTGAGGTTTTGCACTGGGTAATCATTCTGCCTGAAACATCTGAACTTCATGCTTTGCCTATTACCATGTATTCATTCTTCAAATCTGTTTCAACGTCGTTTTACCAGAAAAGACTTCCTAGAGCCTGGGTCCAGGAAAGTTCTTTCCATTGTATATTATTATAGCACTCCCTATTACCACTTTGCAACATTAATCACGCTCACAATTTTTTCTTCAATGTATGTCTTCCTCATTACATTCTAAGTTCCAAGTGAGGAGGGACTGTGTCCTTCCTGTTTACAGCTATAGGATCAGTAACAACAGTGTAGAAAATGCTCAATAAATATTTATCAGTAAAAATGATGGATCTTGAGATTATTATGCAAAGTGAAAGAAGTCAGACAGAAAAAGTCAAGGACCATATGACTTCACTGATATGTGGGATATAAAACTGAAGGCAACAAAGGAACAAGACAAAGAAACAAAAACTCAGACACAGACAATAGTTTAGTCGACACCAGAGGGTAAGGGGGGAAGGGAGATGATAGAAGAGGGTAAAAGGGGTCAAATATATGGTAATGGAAAAAGAACTAACTCTGGGTGGTGAACATATAATGTAATATATAGATGATGTATTATAGAATTGTACACTTGAAACCTATGTAGTTTTGTTGGCCATTGTCACCCCCAAAAATGTTAATAATAAATAAATTAATAAACCCAACAAAAAGTAAGAAATTAGCAATGGGTATAATTTATTGAACAGAATCTGAGCATTCTTTTTACATCCACTCAAAGGTCATAGGATTAAAGAACTTCCTCCCCTTTTCTTTGTCCTTTTCTCTTCTCAATTAATTTTCTCCGCCTTTATCTCATTAATTCTCTACAATGAAATCTACTGCTGGGTTCCTTTTGCAGGCCTGTGCCAATTCAAATCTTGAGTCAATCTCAGTTGAGGCAGCCTGAACATCCCTGGTCTCAGCCCTCTCCGATATTCCTGGTCGCATGAATCCTACATTACAACTCCTGCTCCTCTGTTGGCCCAGGAACCTTCTCCTCTGCCAAACAAAACCATGATCCATGCCCCAGGACATAGGCCTCAAATCACAGCATGCTCTGTGCCTACACTTGCCAACTCCCTGAGACTTTATTTCTGCCTCAATTCTCCTTCATTCATCTTAATATGCTGTTCTGCCTGGTACCCCAGTCTCCCAGTTAGAACAAAGGAACATCAAGACAGGGGCATACTGGCGTGGTAGAATGACTTACAGGCTCCAAACTGTTCATTGTGTGGCAGAACAGCCCGCTGGTGGGGGGGAGTGGAGTTAAAGGAGAAATTTTCCTCTAATCTCAGAGCAGTTGTGCTTCTTCCAAGCAATAAGCAATTGTTTTATGTCATCGTATGTAAACCACATTTCATGTAACTGACCATGAATCCCTATTTGATTTTTTTAAATGTTTCTGCCTGCATTATTCTCCAGTATTTATCCTTACTTGTACATTTTTGGAATGTCACTATTTTTGAAAAATTAATTGGAGGCCAAACATCATTCTGCTGCTATTCTAGAAAATATGATTTTCCCTTGTTTCTGAACAAGAGATAAGGAAATACAGCTCTGAACAAATACAACTCTAAACAAAAACAGAGCCTTGAAACTTTAAGGCCTCTATGATATCCTGGAGATCAGATTGTTTGTATTGCCACATCAAAGATAAATCCAGTCTTCTCCAGAGAGATCTACTAGGCTTGTCTCATTAATTTGTTATAGGTCCTTTAAATGATTGTCTCCCTCTTAGATAAACAAGTTCCTGTTACAGACAACTCCAAATAACTTCCTACAGTTTTTTCTTTCATATTTGTACCTGTTTTTCCATGATTTCTTAAGAATTTGATTCAATAAAATATAAATTTGTCTTGTATCTAGGAAACTCACGAAGGATAAAGATCAAATATATTCATCCCCAACATTCCAAAGTTTGAGAGCACAGGTGGACATTCCCAGGTAAACATTTGCTATAATTGATAACAGGAAACAATTTCTTCTCCTGTTATCAGTGATAAGAATCATCTTAACATATGTGGGAGTTTAGATTTATTTCTTCAATTTTCATTCATGGTACTGTAGGTGAAGGTATGTCTGTCTACTCAGGAAGTATTTTCACACCCTGGTCTCAGTCATTCCATGTAATTCCTATATCAAGATCACCCACCTCAAATAGGAATTCTTTTATACTAACCAGCACATTACCTCAAAACCTTCCCTCTCTCCCTCTGTTTTATCACCAGGCAATTCTTTCAATATTTTTCTCTGGGGAAGTCAATGTGATTCAAAGATTTGGTCCTCAAGAGAAATTAATAATGGTCCGGGTATTGGTTGTCTCTATAGCAGCAGTGGGTCACTCTTTTGTGTAACTAATTAGTTTCTTTCCCATTATGAAGAATCTTATATATAGCTTTGTCGTTTGGGGAGTGTGATTTTTTTTTTTTACAGAAATGAAGACTAAGCTCTCTGAATTTCTCTTCTAAAAATGCACATCCTATGACAGAACAGGCAGGTAGGAAAGATACTTTTAAATTATACAACTGTCCCATGTCATGGGATGGTACAGAGAAGCTGGTGGCTAAAAGTCCTGAAACAGAACTGTTCAATGACTTGCCAGGGTGTTTGAAGAAATAGGAAAGGGATTGGGAAAAGTGGAATGGAAGACCAATTTTGTTTTAATCGAATAAAGAACTCAAGGATGAATAGGGACCTTCCAATGAGGTTAGAGAGAGCCTCTCAAATATAAATAATTCTTGCTTTTTTCATGACTTTCTCTATTAAACAGGTGTAGAAAACTATTGAGGAAGACCATTGGACTGAAAGCTAGGCTGACTTCTAGTTTTGGTTCTGTGAATATATTGCTGTGAACACACTGGCTAGCCATTTCACCTCACTGGTTGTCTCTCTACCTGTAGATAGAATTAACTTTGATGTAATCTCAAAATTCTTTCCCTCTTCTGTACAAACCTAAATTCTGATCACCTTTTTTATTTAATATGTATCTACATTTTCTGTTTAAAAATATGTCTCCCCAGGCCTTGAATGACTGTTGAAATCTCTAATAAGAGAGATGGCAAACTCTATAGGGACCTGGCTTTTGAAGAACTCTTGGGGGCTTCACAATGTCACCAGTGTTTCCTAAGAAGGCAGAGAAACCAAGTGTGTGGTCTTTCTCCAAACAAGCTCCTAAATCCAGATGTTTGTGACAGAAAGAGTGGGTGGGACTTCTTCACTTACCTAAGTGTGTGTGTGTGTGTGTGTGTGTGTGTGTGTGTGTGTGTACTGGGTTATCAGAAAATACAAGCTTGTGGAGAAGATATTATTAAATATTACTAAATTCATTTTCTCTCTATATTTGGGAGGGCTACTATTTTGTTTCTTATATAAATAAGTACTTATTTCTAGAAAATTCACTCACCAAATGTTTCTTGAGCTTTTTCTAGGTGCTAGGTAGGTGAGACAGGGTTGGACAAAGCAGAAAGAGTCTCCAAATCATGAATGTTTAAAATTTTACATTTATGTGATAAAATTGTTACAGTGGAGGACACATTGCTATTAAGACCCCTCAAAATACTCCCTCTCGCTTCGAACACACCCCATCGTTCTTGCCACTTGCTGAAGCTGTTGTGGAAGTCCTCTTTCGTGAGTGTCTTTAGTTGGGCTGTTGCGCCTGCCTCGGTACCTGAATCATTCTGACTGGGGAAGAGCCAGAAGTTGCACAGTACCAGATCTGGTGAATAAGGTGGATGAGGACACCATAATGTTTTTATTTGACAGAAATCGCTGTACCAGAAGTGGTGTGACACAGCCTTTCAATTGTGATTGCTATGGTGAATGCTGCTGCCGAGTATCCAATGGAAAAGCAGAAATCTTGAATACAAGACTTGGAACACATGTCAAACTTTAGTAACTGACCAATTTCAGCTTGTTCGGTTCAGTCAGTCGGGTATGAGCTATGGTTGAGATGTTTTTTAAAGTGTGCTGTAAATCATCTTCTGCTGTGTCAGACTTCGCTTCTGGTATGCAGTCATTTCTGTCAAAAACATTACGGTGTGTCCTTATTCACCAGATCTGACACCGTTCTGTTTCTGGCTCTTCCCAAAGTCAGAATGATTCAGGACATCAAGGCAGCCACGGCAGTGCAACTGAAGACACAAAAGAGGACTTCCAGAACTGCTTCGGAGAGTGGCAAGAACGATGGGATAAATGTTAGAAGCGAGAGGGCTTAATGGCAATGTGTATTTTACTGTAATAAATTATTTTTTATGTAAACATTATTGGAGCACACCTTGTTATACTCCAGCCACATTGGACTTGTTAGTGTGTCTTGAATATCCTAGATGTCCCTACCTCAAAGCCTTGTATTTTTCTTCCCCCAGACATTCATAAGGTTAGGTTCTCCAGTTTGTTTAGGTGTTTACTCAAAAGCCACTGCCTCAGTGATATTTTCCCTCATAGCTCTTCCAGTGCTTCCCCCCCTTAGTACTCTAGCTCTTTCACTAGCTCATCTGTTATAGAACTTTATTTTCTACTATGTAAAAGCAGAGAAATATTTGGAAAGAACATACAAAATTGATCACCTCTGGGCAAGGGAGAGGGATTTAGGAAGGTGGAAGGAAACTTGTTCTATGTGCTTAAAGACAATATTATAAAGTGCAACACAATATTATTTGGCTTCTAATTTAATAAAACTCCTTATTGTAGATGTATTTCAACTCTTCTAATACTGTCTGGGTATGAATAGTATGACTATAGCCTGTGGAGTAGTTTATTTAATAAGAGTTTTGATAAGTTGAAAAATCAGCCTTGAAATGGGTTTGGCTGTGATGAAATGCGTCAAATTAGCATTTGAGGGTGTAGGCGTCCGTGTTGCCTGTGATAGAGCTGTAATCAAAATTTGGAAAACCTATCATTTCTAAACAGTTTTATTCTCCAGTAAGAATATGAAGCTATTTTTAAGAGGTAGCCATTCACAGATTAGAGGACATCTGACTTTTCTTCCTACCTAATCTGATTCCAGTTTTACCAGTCTGAAATATTCCAGTTTCCCATTTAGATTAACCTATGGCTTTTGAGTTGATTTTAGAATTAATATAACTCTGGAAGTTAATCAGACTGGTCTAGGCTTTTCTGGCTAGGGCAGAATAACATTAGGAATAGTTTAGTGGAATACATGTTAAAGAATTTTCCTCTAGTCCTTTTAACTAAAATTCTGTTTTCTGAAAGTAACATTCGTTGCACACTATCATTCCTTATATTAATCCTTTAAATGTGATTTTGGTGTTAACTTAAACTTTATGGCTAAAATTGAGTTAGGAAAGCGTGCTTCCCAAAGAAATGTTTTCTGCCAGATCCTGCCAAAGACATACTTCGACCAGTCAAAATGAAAGTTTGGTGTGTCCAGTTTTTTTTTGCATAAATAGGCTTTTCAAGAAGTAATATTGTAACATACATCACATACGTTTAAGTAGTAATTTTTTTTTTACTTGAACATAAGATGTTAGTAAATAAAGATCTAAAAATTTTAATAGCCTCATGGTGTTACTTGCATATGTATAAAATACTTTACTTAAAATTTTACATTTATGAAAAGCTGTAAATATTAGAAGTAGGGTAAGTAAAATACTGTCTGGAAGCTAAAGGGATTTTTTAATCAATTACTTCCCAATATTTTAGAGATGACTCACCTATCAGTTAGATGAACCACCGTGTCCAACTACCCACTCCATTCTACCAAACCCCACTGCCACATCCATTATTTATATGCTTAAAGTCTCAACTTTTCTTTATATCAGTGACTATTTTCCCTACAACTTTACCGTTACTTTTCATCCTTCCAGTCAAAATATACCTACAGCAGTGAATGAAAACTCAAGTTCAAGCTCATATAGTGCACCAATGTGTGTTGGTTTAAACCACAACAGGCAACTTAAGCAAAGATGCCCAGTGTTCCATCAATGCCTCTTTCAATCATCATTTTATCCTTCTCATTTCTCCTTTAGGATTCTTCTTATTCTTTCTCCTGTTCCTCCTTTTATTCTCCTACTGTCTTTCTAAGTCATCTTCATCTCTCCTCTGCCCTTAGGGCTTCTTTCCTGCCTATTCCTTAGATATGCTACTGAGTGACTGTATCACACTGATAACACTCTTAGTTCCACATTTTGTACTGTGATTGTCCCATTTTAGAATGATTAAAGATTATAAATAGATTAAATTACATGTTATAAATAGAATTTTTGAGACTTTAGGCTAATAAGTTCATGTATTGTGGGATTTTCGTCTTTAAAAACACTCAATTATCACTCTAATTCCAATATATGCACCATTTCAGCAGTACTAACTTAATAGCAATAGGAATTCTCAAATCTGACAAATTAACTCAGCTTCTTTAATTGCTTTTATAAAAGGAAATACCCACTTTCATGATGAGAGTCCAAAAGTATTGGGTTTATATGTTTTATCTTCGTTTAATAGGTTAAAACAATTGATCTTACACAGTCAACATGATTATTCAGCTTCAACTTTATTTCTCCAAAGACACTGAATTGGACATTGAGTTTAGGAAGTCAACAAACACTTTCTGCTTAGTAGACAGCATTGCTATAAATCTTCAAAGGATGGCCTTATTAACTCTATAGTGCTCACCAGATTAATTTCTCCTCCCAAATCCTTTGTCCTTATGGCCCTGTGACATGCATGATTTCAATATGGATGAGAAGTCCAGTGATAGTAGTATGAATGAAATGAAAATGGTAAAACACAGTTTTCAGAGAAAATGCTGGAAAGAGTATTCAGGAGAACATCTAGGTGACAGAAGATAGAAGACGATGTAAAAATCTAGAGGCAACAAAAATAACTATATATTGTGAAATAAAAAGGGAATCAAATCTACTCATCTCCAGCTGCTATATTCTTCCCAAAGTATTATCTCTTCTGTTCTATTGCAATGTATTGCCTTTATTTATTTGACCATTTATTGTCTCTCAATATTTCCTTATAATTATTTCATGGTTATCATAATTAATTCCAAATGATCAACCCTGACCAAAATGAAGCAGGGGAAATGTTTTGTCAGTTACCTGGATGAAATGCCCTACGAAGTTTCAACTTCATAGTAGTTTAATACAAAATCCAAGAAGTTTAATCAGGACTCTTTACTTATTTTGCTATGTCCCCGCTCCCTTAATAATTTCATATATGAATCAGTTTCTGGCAGTTTGTGAAAGTGGCTAATTGGATCAGAAAAGTACGCATCCCTTACTTCCTTAGTTTGCTTTTCTTCTAATAATTATGAGTCAGTCCTTGTTTTCAAACATTCTTAATAAACCATTCCTTCAACTCTCTGTACTCTTTTTTTAACTAAAAAAATCTAATATAAATATAATATGTGTATCAAAATGTATTTCAAAATCTAAAAGGAACCCAAAATACCTGAAAACATTTATACATAAAGACACGTGTGCTCCAGTGTTCATTGCGGCTTTACTTACGGTGGCCAAGACACGGAAACAACCAAAATGTCCTTCAATAGATGAATGGATAAAGAAGTTGTGGTATATATACACAATGGAATACTATTCAGCAGTAAGAAAAGATGAAATAGGACCATTTGTGACAACATGGATGGATCTTGAGATTATAATGCTAAGTGAAATAAGTCAGACAGAAAAAGCAGAGAACCCTATGATTTCACTGATATGTGGTATATAAACCAAAAACAACAAAAGAACAATATAAACAAATGAGAAACAAAAACTCACAGACACAGACAATAGTTTAGTGGTTACCAGAGGGTAAGAGGGTGGGTGATGAGGGTAAGGGGGATCAAATGTATGGTGATGGAAGGAGAACTGACTCTGGGTGGTGAACACACAATGGGATTTATGGATGATGTACAGAATTGTACACCTGGAAAAAAAATCTAAAAGGAGATTTTTTTAATGCTCTAAAATATCAAAGTCAACTATTTAATGGTAATTTTAAATAATTTTAAAATTTTGGACAATGCAATTGATTAACTTTTATTGCACTTAATATTATAAATGCTATTCCTAATGCTATTATAAATCCTTCTATTAAAATTTATTTTAATAACTGTATTACATTCCCTTGTGTACATATATTATAATAGACTTCAACCTAATGCTTGGCATTTAAATTGTTCAAAGTTTTACCACTATAAAGTATGATGAACATTTTTTCTGTACAAATAGAATTTCATAAGGAGTATTATTGAACTAAATGGTGTGGATTCAAGATTCCTGATAAATGATTTCAAAATTTTAAAAAATATTTCAATCAGTCTATATTTCCTCCTATAATATATGATGGTGCCTAGTTCACTGAGACTTTGCCAGTGTTGATAATAATAATTGTAAAAGTATTTTCTAATTTAATAGGAAAATTATATTTTATTTTATTTCTTAGATTTCTAAGGAAAAAATACACACACACACACACGCACGCACACACACATACACATATAGATTACATTTCTGAATTCTCTCTTCATATAATTTGTCCATATATCTATTAGGTCTTGGAGGTTTTATTGAATGGTTTGAACTCCTTTTGTATATATATATTATGAAGATATCAATCTTTAGTCTCTTTCAGCATTTCAAATTCAAGTACGATTAATGTGTTGGTTTGGGGTAGACTGTTTTTAAGCACATATAGTAATCAGCCTTCAAAGGTGTTTTAACTGTTATTAGGCATTTTATACTCGTTTCTAATTGTTATTTAACCTTATATTCGTGATTATACTTTTAAAAGATTGTCTATTTTTTATTTTAAAAAACCATTTTTATATGCTCATACACATTCTCCCAATTTTCTGGGATTCAATATTTATTTATTTTTGGTATTAATATTTATTATTTTCTTTCACCTGAATTCTGAGTTTATTTTTTGCATTCTTTTCTAACTTTTTAAGTTGCCTGCTTCATTCATGTATTTGAAAAATGAGAGCATTTACAACAATAGATTGCCTCTGAGTGCAGCTTTGGTCATACTACAGGAATGTTTTTATACCCTGGGTTCCCATATTTTGTAAATAGTTTACTATCAATTAAATAAAATATTTGTTAATAACCAATTTTAAATTATCAACATTTAATACATTATTTTCAATACCTCAAAGTTGATTCCTTCTTTCTTTTCTTTTAGGTCACTTCAGAGTCTTCCCTTCTTTATGACTCAATGGACCAAATAAATGGCTCTGTGGTAACTGAGTTTGTGTTACTGGGACTTGCACGATCCTTGGGAATGCAGTTTTTTCTTTTTCTTTTCTTCTCTTTATTCTATGTGGGAATTATCCTGGGAAACCTCTTCATTGTGTTCACAGTAATTTTTGATTGTCACTTACACTTCCCCATGTATATTCTGTTGGCCAACCTATCACTCATTGACTTGGGCCTTTCATCTACCACAGTTCCTAGGATGATATCTGATCTTTTCAGTGACTGTAAAATCATTTCCTTCCACAATTGCATGATACAAATGTTCTTTATTCATGTCATGGGAGGGGTTGAAATGGTGCTGCTCATAGCCATGGCATATGACAGGTACACTGCAATCTGCAAGCCTCTCCACTATCTAACTATCATGAATCCCAAAGTGTGCATGCTTTTGGTAGTGGTTGCTTGGATCATTGGGGTGATTCATGCTGTGTCTCAGTTTCTTTTTGTCATCAATTTACCTTTCTGTGGCCCTAATAACATGGGGAGCTTTTATTGTGATTTTCCTAGGGTTATGAAACTTGCATGCATGGACACTTACAGACTAGAATTTGTGGTCACTGCCAACAGTGGCTTCATATCTGTGGGCACCTTCTTTTTCTTAATTGTGTCATACATCTTTATTCTGGTCACTGTCAGAAAACGTTCTTCAAACGATTTGTCCAAAGCCTTCTTCACTTTGTCAGCTCACATCATGGTAGTGATTTTGTTTTTTGTTCCATGCATGTTTCTCTATGTGTGGCCTTTCCCTACCAAGTCATTGGATAATTTTTTTTCTATTGTGGACTTTGTTGTTACTCCTACCTTAAACCCTGTCATCTACACTTTAAGGAACAGAGATATGAAAGCTGCAATGAGAAGACTGATTAGACAAGTTGTAAGTTCTAGGGAGATGGCATAACAGACTTCCTTGAAAGGAGCATAAGATTAATGTGTTGGACCAAAAGGGCCCTCATGATCACCATGAACACTATAGAATGTGTACAATTTCATTATTGCTTTGGAAAACTTAGAAGTCCACAGGAAAAGAGGTATTGCATCAAAGAATTTCATTTTCAGATAGAGTTGCAACAATTTTTGTTAGTTATAAAAAACAGTGTTTTCTGTCCAACTTACAAACCTAAATTGCAGTTACCATCAATGACTACATTCAATTTTCATGTGGTTATTTTGTACCTATATATAAATAAACATATGTACATATATATATGATTTCCCTTTATCAGTATGTTCTTACTGATCAAATGCATCACTGGAAATCAGTTAATATTTCTTATGGAAATTATTTCTTATGGAAATTATATGGATCCAATGGATAAAATATGAGTTTATGTAAAGCAGCAGACATTAAAGTCAAGGAAGAAACAATTCTCATCCTAATTGTTCTTTAAGTTAGATAAATAGGAAGGCAACTCTGTATTAAAACTCTTAAGAATTATTTTCAGTCTTCGGTTATTAATGGATTTCAAACAATGTTATTTTACAAATAGATTCTAGTACTTTGCATTATGCAATATTTGTTCGTGTTCCATTTGTCTCAACAGCAAGTTTCTGTTGCCTGTGCAACCTTCCTTAATACTCCAAAAAGAGTATCTACAATTCTAAACATATTTGAAGGGACTTATTACCGAAAGAAAGGTACCACTCAGATCTCAGCTTATTTAATGTGGCTCTTCTTAAGCTAGGGTGCTTAGGACAAAGAAGATGATTGACATGTTTCAGGTAAAACCTGGAAAGTCTGGTGATCAAGGAACACAACTGAGAGATCACTTGGATGTATTTCAATGACTGATTGAAGTAACACTAATTGTGGTGACTCAGCTCATTTTAAACTTCTGCATAGTAATTAAACATGCCCAATAAAATGATAAATGATAAGAAGTGAGACTTACTTATTATTGATCAAAATATTTTTCCTATATTTTCCCCAAAATTGGTCATCAATGTTAAAAGCTAGCATTTTTTATAATCTAAAGCATTATTATTCACTGTCTTGTTAACCCATCTGTATTTTAATTTTACAATTTTATCTTATTTAATTGTTTTACTATGATTCTTAAAAATTTCACCTTTAGACTCAGTGAAAGAATAAAAATACCTAAGTGAGCCAAGAGATTGTGACAATATCTCTTAACTCAAGAAGATTCTTTTGAGAATCTTCTTTTGAGACTATAAGAGTTAGTCTCGGTACTCAAGGTTCAGGCTAGTTATTTCCAGATCTCTTCACTCGCCTCTGGTCACTTTCATAAATGGCTGTTAATTAACCAAGTGATTTACTAAGGAGGACAATTGTCATACACTTTATTCTTTTAAAATTTTTATGTTTCAAGAGAATGTGCAAGTAAAAGAAAAATCTTCACTCTTATTTGTTCTGAAATTGCTGTAGTATATTCTAGTTATGAAAGAGGTTGATGGAATAATGAAAGTTAAATATATTAGCAGAACTAACCAATTTGTAGCATTTTATTGACAATGAGATGCTCCTTTTAGTAAAAATCCATTTGGCTGTATCCAATTGTTTGTTTCTTCGGGAAAAATGGAAGGATCCTATAAAGTCAGCATAAATACTTTAAAAAGTTACATGAATAATATTAGCAAGGATAACCCTTGTTGTGTTATACAGCTTAGTAAGTGTTATAACTCTCAAGTCTTTCTCCTGAATCTTCCAAGCTAATCTATTCTTTCCTATTAAAGGCTCCTATTCCCCATATTCCCCAGAGCCAGACTTCTTACCCACCACTTTCCTTGCTTTGTGCAACCCCAGTGAAACCTGGTTTGGGACATTTCTTTAACATAAAGATACAAATCATACTCAGAGTTGTGGGAATATTTTTGGAGAGCTTTTGATCCAGTGAACTCATTTTAAAAACAGGAAAACTAAATCCCAGAGATTTTTAATGACATGCCCAAAATTACACAATGAATTTGTGCTAGAATCAAAGTCTCCTGATTTTGCTCTTTGAAACTTATAAAGAATTCAAGTGTTTTTCTTTAACAAAAGAGTAAAAGATGCGTAAGACACGTTAACAGTCTAATGATTGGTTCAATTGTAGCTGGCTCTTCATGGTTGTTACAACCAATGTGTAAGATTATGGAAAACTTCTTCAATAAACCTAAACTTAATATTTAACTTAGAATTAATACAATTTTTCTAAAACTTCTTGAATCATTTTTGAAGAGTCAGAGATGAGCGTTACAAAAACTATGGTGGTGAAGGGACCTCTATAACTGAGAATCCCATATTATCCCTTTCTCCTCAGCAGCATATACTCAGAAAATGAGATTCCTTAACCAAGTGAGGGAGAAATTCCTTTTGCTGAAGAACAGCATGTCTGAATTCTTACTTGTTACTATGGTAGAAAACCTTTTTGCTGCAAATAAGAACCCTTTGGTCAACCATGATCCTTAGTACATTTCCTAAGGAGATATAACTGTCAAGTCAATTCTTCTATCTCAGCTAAATGAAATGGTTTCACATCAGTAAACACCTACGGTCAACTCTAAATTGCATATGTTGATTCTAAAGAAACATCTCAACCAATCACTCATGTCAGAAATAATCTTACAATAGAAATCTCATTCTCTTTATTGTCAATGATTATATGACTATAGGTATTACTATGACAAGCAAAAGGGAACTAAAATGAGTGTTCATGACTTATTCTACTGTTAGACTTCTCTTTATACTTGGAAAAATTCAAATTGCTAAATTTTTATAAGACTGAAAAGAGTAATATGGAGCTTTAGTGTACAGTGCTAAGGAATAAGATTCAGGGTAATGAAAAGTATAATATCCAAGGGTTATGGAATAACTGTGATTAAGGAAGTAGTGAAAACAATTACTATTTATCATACCAAATCTTAAAGTCAACTTTTAAGAGGTTTAAAAAAGAAACTTCTCTCATTATAGTTCACCTCCTATCACTATAACAACTCATAATTCATGAGCGCATTACCAGGAGTTACAGGAAGAATTATTCTGCCAACATAAAATTTGCCTTGTAGGCATTTGACACCCTTGGTATATAAAAAAGCTCATAAGTGGTAAAAAGTACTTAGAGAGATTCAAGCCTCTCAACATATTGGCACAAAGTGTATCATTTGGATCCATCCATGTCATTTTCCATGGCTAGAACACACAGGCTTTGAAATAAAAAAGAGATGGGTTCAACTCTACCCCTTACTAACCATGACTACGGGCACATTGTTAATTTTCCTAAGTTTCAGTTTTTACATGTGCTAAAGGAAGATAATAACACTTACGCATATGGTTATTTATGAGGGTTAATGAGATGATAGATGTAAATCAGATAAATATTAGGTACTATTATCATTGTTCTATAAATTCTATATATTAACAAACCAAAAGAGCTCAACCTTTATTTTATCCCAACATACCTGAGGGATATGACACTGCAATCTTAACAGATGCTCCTTTGGGGCAAATTGTAGTTGTAAGTGGAAGTGTGTATACTTATGTGCAAGTGTGTACTCAATGTACACTCAACTATCATAAGACATGCAAAAAATTTAAGATAGAAATAGAGGAAAATAAAGGTTGAAAAGAAGCTTGACAAGTGATTCTGATAAATAGCTCCTTTCTCCAGCAAGAATTACTGAACCAAGCTAAAATTGCAGATTAAATATTCTTAGTAGGAAAAGAAATGTTGTTTTTCAAAGTGTGGCTTGAATTAACAGATAAGGAGAGTCATATGATAAGAGGGTTAAAATTATGTTTACTACCCCTCCACATAAAGAGAATAGAAACTCCATAAGTAGGTTAAGAACATATAAGAAAATTAGTATATAACATGACTGTGTCTCAAATCCATGAAAAGAGAAGGAACTATTAATATAATGGTGGAATAACTGGATAGCAATATGAGAAAAGTATTGGAGCTACACCTCATGCCATATTCCCGGATAATTTCTAAATTAATTTAAGCATAAATAATGTTTTTATTATACAAATATTAAAGAACACATGAGTTAATGTTTTTATAATCCATGAATATGATAAAGATTGATAATATTGACTATATGAAATTAATTTTTTAAATGCATGATAAAATTATGAGAAATGTAAAAATGATAAATGAGACACTAGGGGAAAGTATTTGCAATTCACATCACAAAGAATAATTGCTATAATATATAAAGAAGTTTTTTAAAAAACCAACAAACAGAAAAATGGGCAAAATATATGATTTTACAGTTGACATGTAAGGATATATAAATGATCCTTAAATACATGAAGATGTATTTAAGCTCTCTCATATTAAGACATATGCAGAGTAAAACTAAGCTGAAATATCAGTTTTGACCTATAAGATATCAAATATCTGACTTTCATAATACAACCTGTTGGTAAAGCTATACAGAAAGGAGCACTCATATGCATTACTGATGAGAATACAAAATGGTATGACCCCTTGGCAATATCTACAAAAAGTACCACACTACTAACTTTTGACTCAGCAGTCCTAATTCTAACCTAAGAATTCATTTGCAAAATTACAAAATAACTGCACAAGTTTATTTTTTGCACCATTGTTTTTAATAACAAAAGAATGGAAAACACTCAATGACAGTAAGAATTGTGTAAATTATGTACATAAATTATACATAAAAGAACATTAAGCAACTATAAAAATAATGAAGACTATCTCCAAATTCTACTCTAAAGGAATCTACTGGGTATAAGTTAAGTGAAAACAGTAAGGTGCAGATGAATGTCTCTAGGATGTTAGTTTTTGTATTAAAATGGTGATACATATATTAAATTTATATGTGTATGTATTTTATTAATATATATTTTATAAATACTTATATAAATATGTTTTAAATGGCAAACAAAGTTAAAAGATGTTTTCTTGTGGAGAGAGGAGGAAACAGGTCAAAGGACAGGGATAAACCCTAGACCGACTCTGGGTGTTGAACACACAATGTGATATATAGATGATGTATTATAGAATTGTACACTTGAAACTTATGTGGTTTTGTTGATCACTGTCACTCCAATAAATTTTAATAAAAAACACTAGACTTTTCTGAATAAGTCTTATTTTATAGTCTTGACTTTGAAGTCATGTAAATGTTTTTACCTAATTCAAAATAAAATTAAATTAAAAGAAAAGTAGCAATCTCTAAAAATCAAGTTCAAACCAAAACAAGTGGTTTAATGGTATCTCTGTCTGTGTGTGTGTTAATTGTTTATAATATGGAAATAAGGAGGCCCTTTCTAACTAATTCAGATTTTGCTTTTTGACTCAGGTGATTGTGATGGTTAATTTTATGTGACAACTTGCCTATGCCACGGTACCCAGGTACTTGGTCAAACATCAGTCTAGATGTTGCTCGGAAGGTATTTTATAGCTGAGAATAACATTTAAAAAATAAATGAATTTAAATCAACACTTAAATACATTTTGAGTAAAGCAGACTATCATCTATAATGTCAGTTGTCTTATCCAATCAATTGAAGGTCTTAAGACTGACTGACATCTCCCAAGGACAAGGAAATTCTGCCTGCAGTCTGCCTTTGGACTCAAGTTGCGACATCAACCCTTCCCTGGGTCTCCAGCCTGCCAGATTTTGTACTTGCCAAGCTCCTCAATTGTGAGAGCCAAGTCCCTAAAATAAACACACACAGACACAAAAACACAGACATCCTATCAGTCTTTTACTCTGAAGAATCCTGACTAATAGATAAATTTACCATATTTTGTCTATTTTCTATTCCATTGATTTCTTCTCTTAACTAACATTTCTTTCCTTCTGTATATTTGATTTTAATTTGCTTGACTTTTTCTAGCTTCTTAAGTGAGAAACTTGGATAATTCATTTAAAATTATTTCTTTTCTAAGATCAAAGCAATAAATTTCTAAGTTATGCTTTAGTTGCATAACAAATTGTGATATAATTTAGTTCAAAATACTTTCCAATCTCCCTTGCAAGCTCTTCCTTAGAAGTATTTAAAAATGTGACACTTAGTTTTAATATTCTTGGGCTTTTCTACATATGTTATGGTGATGATTTCTAATTTAATTGCATTATGATCATTTAAGAAATACTTTGTTAAGGTTCAAATCTTGAAGATTTTTGAGATTAACTTTATAATCTATTTTAGTAAACATTACATGTGCTCTTAAAAGGAATATGTAGTCTGCTGTTGTTGGGTATAGTATAATTGCCAGCTAGATCAAGTTGATAGATATTATTGCTCAAATCATCTTTGTTTTTCTGAATTTTGTTTAGTTCTATCAATTACTAAACAGAATTGTTAAACTATCTAATTATGATTGTGGTTCTGTCACATACGAAGGTCTGACAATTAAGTTTGTGAATTTGTTGCAACAATATTGCTAACCTTTTTTTGATATCAGAGGGATTATTCATTATGAATTTGTACCAACTGGACAAACAGTTAACAAAGGTTACTATTTGGAAGTGCTGAAAAGGCTGCATGAAAAAGTTAGACGACCTGAACTTTTCACCAACAATTTATGATTCTTGCATCACGACAATGCACCAGCTCACACAGCACTGTCTGTGAGGGAGTTTTTAGCCAGTAAACAAATAACTGTATTGGAACACCTTCCCTACTACCTGATTTGGACCCCAATGACTTCTTTCTTTATCCAAAGATAAAGAAAATATTGAAAAGAAGACATTTTGATGACATTCAAGACATCAAAGGTAATACAACGACAGCTCTGATGGCCATTCCAGAAAAAGAGTTTCAAAATTGTTTTGAAGGATGGACTAGGTGCTGGCGTTGGTGTATAGCTTCCCAAGGGGAGTACTTCGAAGGTGACCACAGTGATTTTCAGCAATGAGGTATGTAGCACTTTTTCTAGGATGAGTTCACAAACTTAATTGTCCGACCTCATACACAAAAGAATTGATAACAGGTACCACAACAAAATGTACGAGGTGTAAATTGGCGTAGCCACTATGGAAAACAGAACAGATGTTCCTCAAAAAGTTAAGAATAGAAATACCATATGACCCAGCAATAACTCTTCTGGGTATCTACCAAAAAAATCTGAAAACATTTATCCATAAAGATATAAGTACCCCTCTGTTCGTTGCAGCATTATTCATGGTAGCCAAGACATGAAAACAACCAGTGTCCTTTCACAAATGATTGGATAAAGAAGATGTGGTACATATATACAATGGAATATTACTTGGCCATAAGAAAGAATGAAATACTGCCGTTTGTAACAACATGAATGGATCTTGAGATTATTATGCTAAGCAAAATAAGCCAGACAAAAAAAAGTGAAACCATATGATTTCACTCATATGTGGGATATAAAATGGAAAGCAATAAACAAACAAGACAAACAAAAACTCATAGACACAAACAACAGTTTAGTGTTTACAGGGTAAGGGAGAGGAGGTACAGTAGTAAAGGGCAAAGAGAGCCGTATATGTAGTGATAGAAGAACTGACTCTGGGTGGTGAAAACACAATGCAATATATAGATGATGTATTGTAGAATTGTACAGTTGAAACCTGTATAATTTTACTAACCAATGTCACCCCCACAAATTGAATTTAAAATCAATTCAGCTATAAATTTGTTTTGTGTCCATTTCTGTATCATGTTTAATTTTGCAATTAAAAATAATAAATAAATAAAATTAAAGTCAAAGCATGGTGAACAAATGGCAGTACAAAACCTGCAACCTATAACCACTTTTGTCACTCTTCTCTGGAGGCCTACATTCAATTACCATTGATGGAAAGCAATCTCATCAGTGCATGAATATTTTTAATACTGAAAGGCTCTGAACAGAGGAAAATGTGCTCCTCTGCCTCAGGGCATAAGGCAACTTCATCTTTAGGGAGTCAGAACAACTGAGAAAATTTCTGTGTGTTGCATAAATTCTCCCCTATGCAAAGAGGTACACAAAATACTGCCATCATAAAGGCAGTTAATTAGCATCACTAATTGTGCTTGGGTAGTGACCAAGTGAAACTTCAGAGACTTGGTATTGCTAGCCAGAAATCAGTCTGTTATGGGAATTGTCTCCTAGAATCATTTTGGTTTTCCCAGGATAACAAAGGGGAAGAGGCTAATGGGTCACTTGGGGGTAGCATTTCTTTCTGTAAATTACCATTTATTTCCCCTACTAAGATTTTTTTTGACCATGAAGCCAAAAGACAGTCCTTGAATAACAAAGAAAGTAGATAATAATTTGAATAACAGAGAGGGAAAATTGCATCAACAATTGAAGTATTACAATCTCCCTCAGCCTTCTTCTACAGTAAATTAAGAGGTTCTGGCAGATCAACCTTATTATATGTACACTAGCTTTGGGTCTAAGTTTGTAGTCACCCAAATAAAGCAAACTGTCACAGGCACTGTCAGACATCTGAGCTAACATATTAAACACAGAATCATTGCTGAATGCCATAACATCATAAAATGTGGCCCAATCTAAAATTCTACTCCTTCGATCTGGTCCAACACTCTTAGGTACCATTCTCATACACATGATCTAGATTTCTGTTAATATAAATATGTAAAATCTTGCAATTCTTTTGGTATGTATTGCATCTTCTAATGAATCTCATTTGGTCCCTGACACATTGGAGCTTTCTGGGACGTGAGTCTAGTTATAGGACTAAAAGTAATGTGAAAAACTGGTACCAGAAACTCAGGATTATCAGCAGTCCCCTGTACGGCGACCAGCTCAAGAGAGGTCATTACAGTTTCTTCAGATAATCAGAGACAAATCTCTTCAGATAGAGTAAAGATGTTTCCAGCAGTAAAAAGGATCAGAAAAATTTAGGTATTCAAGTTTCCTAGTTGTATTGGAATCTGCCAATATTCCCATTTTGATTTTCTTTCTTTTTTTTTTTTTTGAAGTTAGGACATTTTATTTACTGACAAATTAAAAACCATAACTCCAGGTAATGCAAAACGCACCAATGAACCCAATTATAAAGAACTGGTGTTAACACACAATGTTTAAGCAATGCTACACTTATTTTTGGCAAAGTACTGTATTGTTTAGTCTGTGTATAAAACTGACCAGCTATGAACTAATCAGTATAAAAATTTCTATAAAAACAGAAAAAAATTTAGACAGTGGCTCAAGAAAACAAGCTGCCATTTATGCATAGATTGATGTATAGTATATAACCTAACCAAATGTCCCTTTTTAGTTTTCAAGTTGTTGGAAAAAAATTGTGTCCAGAAGCACATCATGAAGGCACATAGTACAATCTATAATACTCTTCAGTCTCTAGAACTGATGTTCTGTCCTTGAAAAGCAAATGTGTTCACAATTTTACTTGAGGAAAAACCAAAGCCACTTTTTTCTTTAAATAACACACGCAATTATTGATTAAAGTTCCAAACTTCTGGAGGAAAATAAAACCAAAAAGTAAGTAAAATTACTCACACACACCAAGCCTGGAAACATATACATCTAACCTCCCCAAGTACTGGTTTGGTTTTTAGAAGTCCACCTAGAAAACAAATACTAAAACTTCAGCCAAATACAGAGCAAAACTGGGCATTTAACAATTACACAATTAAAAAAAGCATTGTTAAGGAAAATTCTCAACAATATACAAAACATTATCCACTTAACCTGCCTTCCTTGGAATAGTAACTTCTCCTCCCACATAAAGGATACTGTTGCAAATAGAAAAAGATATCCTTATCCATATGCTTTCTAGTACCTCTTTCTCCACGGCAAACCACTGTAATTGGCGTCAAATTTCAAGTGCGATTGGTACATGGCAAGGGTGACACCATTGCATTATGTTGGTTTTCTAATAAAGGATTTTAAATAAAATTTTAAGCACTAAAATAAGTAGATAAGGATGCCATTTATAATGCATCAACATAGCTGATGGCAGTAAAATGATCCATGATAGTAGCCCAGCTTTGAAAAGGATTTAATCAGCATGTATGGGCTTTATAAAATAAAAAGATATTTTTAAGGTAACATTACAAACATATGCAGAGTCTCCAGTACAAGGAGCAGTCTCTTAACTGATTCTAAAAACAAAAACGAATACTTGGAAACTCTTCAACTTTCTCCACTAATCTATTTAAATTTAAATGTCTATCTTCAGTTGGAGTCCTTCATTTTATTTATTTATTGTTTTGTTTCCAACTCAAAGAAAATGAGGACAATTCCCATTTTGATTTTCAAGGTTTTACCTCTTCCCAGTCAATCTCATAACTTTAACAGACAGTATGAGGCTGTGAACTCAATTTGCCTTGTAATTCAGCCATCCACATATTAGGATATTTACCCCCAGAAGACATAATCCAGCAGTTAAAAAAGTTAAAAGTTTATTTTAAGACAGTCATAGAGTCTTTCTGGTTTTTTACTTTATCTTGACATGGGAATTTGTACTGTCATGGTCTAGCTTTCGTATCAGGGTAATGTTGTCCTTGTAAAATGAGTTTGGGAGTATTCACTTCCCTTCAATATTTTTGGAAGAGTTTGAGAAGGATTGACATTAATTCTTCTTTAAATATTTTGTAGAAATTCCAGTGAAGCCATCTAATGCTGGGCGTTTCTTTGTTGGGAAGTTTTTATTTTATTTATTTATTTATTTATTTTTGATTACTAACTTAATCTTCTTACTCATTAGTGGTCTGTTCAGATTTTACATTTCTTTACAATTTAATCTTTGTAGGTCATATGTTTCTAAGACTTTGTCAATTTCTTCTAAATTATCCAATCTGTTGGCATATAATTTTTCATAGCAATCATTATGATACTTTGTTTTCTGTTTTTACCATTTGTAATGTTTTCTTTTCATTTATAATTTTATTTATTTCTGTCTTCTCTATTTATTAGTCCAGCAAAAGTTTTGTCCATTTTGTTTATTTTTTCAGTATACCAGCTCTTAAATTTTGTTAATCTTTTCTGTTGTTTTCTACTCTATATTTCATTTATTTTTACTCTAATTTTTGTTATTTCCTTTCTTCTATTAACTTTGGTCTTAGTTTGTTTGTCTTTTTCTAGTTTCTTGAGGTGTAAAGTTAGGTTGCTAATTTGAGATCTTTTTTAAAGTGTATTGGGATGACAATTGTTAGTAAAGTTATATAGATTTCAGGTGTACAATTCTGTAATACATCGTCTGTTCAGCACCCCGAATCAGTTCTCTTTCCGTCACCATATATTTGATCCTCTTTACCCTCACCTATCATCTCCCTGCCCCCTTGCCCTCTGGTAATCACTAAACTATTGTCTGTGTTTATGAGTTTTTGTTTCTTCATTTGTTTGTCTTGTTCTTTTGTTGTTTTCAGTTTTATATACCACATATCAGTGAAATCATATAGTTCTCAACTTATTTTGCTCAGCATAATAATCTCAAGATCCATCCATGTTGTATCTTATTTTTTCATAATGCAGGCATTTATTACTATAAACTTCCCTCCTAGAATTGCTTGTGTTGCATTCCATAAGTACTGGTATATTGTGTTTCCTTTTTCCATTTGCATTTTTGTAATTTATTATTTCCCTTTTGATTCATTGGTTGTTCCATATGGTGTTTAATTTTCACATATTTGTGAATTTTCCAATTTTCCTTCAGTTATTTATTTCTAGTTTCATACTATTGTGCTCAGAAAATATTCTTGAAGTGATTTCAATCTTATCAAGTTTGTTAAGACTTGTTTTGGGGCTTTACATGTGATCTACACTGTCTGCCCTTGAGAAGAAAGTGTATTGTGCTACAGTTGGATGAAAATTTCTATATACGTCTTTTAGGTCCATTTAATCTACACTGTTGTTCAAATCCACTGTTTCTTTATTGGTTTACATCTAATGATTTATCTATTGTTGAGAGTAAGGTATTGGAGTCCCCTACTACTATTGTATTGCTGTCTACTTATTCCTTCTATACTGTCAATACATGCTTTGTACATTTGTGCTCTGATGTTGGGTGCATACATATTTACAATTGTTATATCTTCTTAATTAATTGACCCCTTTATCATGATACAATGACCTTTTTGTCTTTTGTGACTATTTATTTTAAGTCTCTTTTGTCTAAGTTCCTGTGCTCTTTGGGTTACCATTTGCATGGAATATCATTTTCCATCCCTTTACTTTCAGTCTACATGTATTTTTAAAGCTAAAGTGAGTCTCTTATAGGTGGCATATAATTGGATCATATTTTTTTATCCATTCAGTAATTAATTCTATATCTTTTAATTGGAAAATTTAATCCTTTTATATTTAAAATAATTATAGATAAGTGCAGATATTGCTTTTTTGCTCATTGTTTTCTAACTGCTTTGTATTTCCTTCATGCCTTTTATTCTCCCCCTGCTGTCTTCCTTTGTAATTTTTTTTGTAGTGATATGTTTTAATTCCTTTCTCTTTATATGTTGTATATCTACTACAGGTTTTTTATTTGTGTTTACTATGAGGCTTTACTATAACACTTCTTATAATTATAACTGCCTGTTTTAAGCTGATAACTTTGATCACAAACAAAAATTTTACACTTTTTCTTTTAGCTCCCCCTCCACACATCACTTTTTTTTTTTTTTTTTTTTTTGCTTCTACATTTACTTTTTATTATCATCAATAGTTTCAGGTATACAAAACAATGTAATAGTTAGACATTTATACATTTACTTTTTTAAAAATTAAATTTATGGGGGTGACAATTGTTAGTAAATTTACATAGATTTCAGGTGTACAATTCTGTATTACATCGTCTATAAATCCCATTGTCTGTTCACCACCCAGAGTCAGTTCTCCTTCCATCACCATATATTTGATCCCCTTTACCCTCATCTCCCACCCCCCACCCCCTTACCCTCTGGTAACCACTAAATTATTGTCTGTGTCTATGAGTTTTGTTTCTCATTTGTTTGCCTTGTTCTTTTTGGTTTATATACCACATATCAGTGAAATCATAGGGTTCTCTGCTTTTTCTGTCTGACTTATTTCACTTAGCATTATACTCTCAAGATCCATCCATGTTGTCACAAATGCTCCTATATCATCTTTCCTTAACGCCAAATAGTATTCCATTGTGTATATGTACCACAACTTCTTTATCCATTCATCTATCGAAGGACATTTTGGTTGTTTCCATGTCTTGGCCACCGTAAACAAAGCTGCAATGAACATTGGAGTACACGTGTCTCTATAGAGAAATGCTTTTATATTTTTGGGGTAAATACCCAGGAGAGCGATTGCTGGGTCATATGGTAATTCTATTCGTAATTTCTTGAGGAACCTCCACACTGCCTTCCATAGCGGCTGCACCAGTCTGCATTCCCACCAACAGTGTATGAGAGTTCCTTTTTCTCCACAGCCTCTCCAACACTTGTTACTATTTGTTTTGTTGATGAAATCCATTCTGACTGGGGTGAGGTGATATCTCATTGTGGTTTTCATTTGCATTTCTCTGATGATTAGCGATAGTACATCCCTTCTATATCCAATTTGGTGAGAATATCATGAAAGGATGTTAAACTTTGTCAAATGTTTTTTCTGCATCTATTGAGATGATCATATGATTTTTATCTTTTATTTTATTAATGTGGTATATCACACTTATTGATTTACCTATGGGTATCAAATCATCACATTGTACCTTAAACTTACATATGTTACATATCAATACTATCTCAATAAAACTGGAAAATACATATATAATCTGTTTTCTTAATTTTAAGTTCTATTTTACTGATGATTTTGAAAAGACTTATAAATGTAATCATTTAATGAGTTAACATGACAACTATATTTTCAACAGAGAATTGCAGTTGTTCAATGAAGTTATAGCAAAATATATTTGTTATTAGAAGTACAATTTGCTCACTAAAGTTATAAAACTATTTACCACTACTCCTGTGATAAGTAAGCCCATTGCCATTAAGTTTTATAGATTTTCTTACTAGTCATAAAACTTTGGACTCTGAGTCCACTATTCTCTTTGCAACTCAACAAACTGCAATTCAATTCAATTCAAACACCAGAAAGCCTTTTTATTTCAGAATATGGTGTCTGCAACTCAGATAGCAGCTTTCAAAAGAGGACAATAGGACAGACTACTTTACCAGTGAATCACAGGTACACCAAAAACTTAAAGGTAGAATTTGTTCTTTGGGGTTTTCAGTGAGAGCTGCCAATTTCTAATTTGAGAGAGAGCCAATTTGTTTTGTTTTGTTTTTTTCTTTCCTGTAAATTTGCTGGAAATATTAATGAGATAAGGAAAAGGAAATTCATGTAATTACTGAGTAAGGACCCAAGGTCATATAATGCTGTGTAAAGCTGTACTTTTCCACTCATGAACTTTTATACAATCCTCAGTATCTAAAAGCAGTTTTAGGAACTGAGAAAAGGAAATAAGAGCAATAAATTCTGAGATGTAATAAATTCTTAGAAGCAAAACCAAATCACAACCAATGATCACACTGAACTATGTTGGTCAGTCATGAAAAAAAATCACAGAAATGGTGAAATGGACAAGCTGTATCATCACCGCACTCTAATTTAACAAATGTTCTCTAAGCCATGCCTTAATAAAAACCTCCACTAAAATTTGTTCAGAGAGTCACTACTGTAATAGTCTTAAATAAAGCACTTGCTTTTGCTTCTAACTAGTCTCAATTTACATTCATTGGTGTGGTAAAATAAAAATTAAGAGACTGTAAAGGTGTTGAATGGAAACATTTTATTAACTCCAATCTAGCAACAGACTGAAAAATCAAAGATTGGTAGTTGGGAGAAAAAGTGGAGAAAAGGAATAGTCTTGTTAATGCCAAAAGTCCACGATCTAACTCTGTCCATCTGAGGGAAACAAAGTCTCTGACTTTTTGATCGGTTGGCAGTGTCCAGATAGATGGGATAAGTAAGCACTAACCCTCTGTGCTAGCTGTTGATGGTACACTGCAGATGAGGTGCCAGAGTCTAGATTGTGTCACTCGTTCAGGTCTAAACAAGTGCCTGCAAGGCTAGTTTGTCAGGATAGAGAAGTTAAAAAATAATTTTCAAAAAGCTAAACTCATGATGCTCATATAAAATCATTAATTCATGAGGGAAATATAGTGAGATGTTAAAACCAGTTCAAATTGGGATTTGACTTACAGAGATGTATATTCTCTTCTGGACCAAATGTATTGGCATTGAACAGAAATCATTTTCATTGCTCAAAAACATGTGCATTATCAGTTTTCTGCAAGTTAATTCTATCTATAGGGTTTTAAATAGCCTAATCAAAGAATGTTCTACATTCCTGTAGAACATAATCCCAGAGGATACCCTAACCTATTCCCAACATTTCATTGAATGGGCACCCAATAATCTCTGCCAATTTCCAAATCATACTCAGTTTTTCCTAACAGAAAATATTTCCCTGTTGCCTTGAGTAAGACCTGCTTAGACTGAGGTAGCAAAGCCAGTCTTTCCTCTAGTGTAGTCAAATGATGTTGAAAGGAGAGGAATAATTCTTCTCCGGGGCTTCCATTGACCAACTCTAGCTGCCTCAAGGCGAAGAAATTGGTCTGCAAGAATACTGAAAGTACTGTCCCAAGGCGATTGGATTTGAGTGTGTCCTTCATGAAATAAAGTTGTAAATACTCAGTTGAATCCTAAGGCTGACACAGTGTGAAACAAGTTTCTCTATCTGACTCTAATATAAGAGATAAACAAAAGCATTGTCAACATGTTTTCTAGTGCTTTCACCTCAAACACTTCTTATACAAGCAGAAGTTGATTTTGAAGGGGAGGAAAAAGGTGGTCTCAGAAGACAAATGTTATAAAGCATTTGTCAAGTCACAAATTCTTGAAAGGTGGACTTCTTTTGCTCCAAACATGGATACAATTATTCATAAAACAATCACATAAAATTGTCAGATTATCAAGAAAAAATAATCAAATCAAATTAAAAGTCATTTAAAAACTGTACATACAGAGAGTACAAGAATCTTATCAAAAAACTGCAGAACAAATTATAAAAATGTATGTGGGAAAACAAGTTCCTGTATTTTTTTTTTCTCTTGCACTTTCTCTTACTAGAAGAAATAACTGACTTCTCTGTCTTTGAAGCTTGGTGTAGCTGTAGGAATAATTGTTTATAATCGCAATTTTCTCCCCTCTTCCTTTCCCACTAGTGCGGCAAATCACAGATAATAAATATCTTGCTTGAAGGTTATTACCTCCCATTTGTAACTACTGACCTATAGGCAATTAAAACCCAGTAAGGGTACAGCTCAGTATACATGGCTGATACGGATAAAACACAAAAACGTGCTAAAAAGCCAGATAATGTAGACAAACTTGTATTTAAATATTTTGAAAATTTAGAAATACCTCACACGAGAGAGGACAAAAAGGGTAAAACTAAATTAGCAAATAAGTCATCATTTGGCTTCAAACCAGACAAGACTGATATACAACATAAACTAACTTTCTCATTTTAGCTTTAAAATCAACAAAAATCCTCTTCTGGCAAAGGAAATTGGGTAAATTCCAAGGCTATTGATGGGAAGTGGTAAGAATGGAGCTGAAAAAGCTCTTTTAGGATTATATTTTTTCCTTTTTAGATGAGGACTATACCTTCAGGGAAAATATTAACTTATCTTTGAAAGATATTTATATGAATGCAACATAACTAAATAGAATGTTTACATGAATTTGCGAGGTTTATTTGTTTTTTTAAAAAAGGCTGGATGACTTTTGCCATTCTAGGATAATTGATTTTTAGTATACTAGATATTAAAGGCTTTAAAACTAATTGACTTGCATTATCACAAATTGAGTTATTAATTTAAAATAGTTAACTTGAGGGTTTTCACTTTGTTGTATTAAAAGAAATAAAAATGTATTGAGTGGTAACTAATTTCAATGAAAGATAGAAGGACTCTTTTATCTCAAAAATGGACTCAAGATTTTTTCGTGTTAAGAAATCAAATAAAAATAAGAAACAAAGACTAATGTGCAGACACACACTAGAAGAAAGTGTTTCGCCTCCTTTCAATCTTTCTTTGAGTCTACTACCACTATGGTTTCTGATCTGAGAGAATGAAGTAAATAGACACCCACTGGCCTGCTATTTCTGCAGTAAAGATGAATTTTAAAATTCACATTACACGTGTTAAAAATCTTCACATTGTAGAACTTTTTATAGTATTTTTGCTTATGACCAGAAAAGAACAGCATAATTTTTTTACATTCTCAGTTTAGGAATTTCCTAAATAAAATGTTCTAAAGCATTTATTAGTAAACTTAAGGATTTTTATGCAGAAATATCCTCCTCAAATAAAGCAATCTGCTATGATAAGTAAACCATATTGTTGACTTACTGCAGAAAGGAAGAACACCATTCCAAATTAGGGGAAGGGAGGTAATGCAGGCAAAGTGAGGTTTTGGTGCAGAAAAAAGTGTTATGTGAATGACAAGATATTCCCTGGCTGTAGTTACACAATTGATGGAAATGGTTTCTCTGGTTCTCAGTCTTGCATAACTGATGACTCTGGCCAAACCAAAGGGTCAGAAAAAAAAGTAGTCTCATTCCTGATCTACATCATTGTCAGGATCTCTGATGGCATTGTGTCACAGAAACAATAGTTTGGACTACAATTAGGGAATCATCTCCATGCTCCTTTTGTCAAACGATGAGTTAGTGAATCATGTTGTGTGATAGTGGTTGTATAACAGCATTTAAAACTTTGGAAATTACTTGCAGTTTCAATGCACAGAAATTCAGGAACATAATGATTAAGTATTACAGAATGTTTCAGTGACATAATTTAAAATTACTAACCTCAGGCTAAGGTAATGTGTCCCTGAATCTATTTACCTACTTTAGTGAGCCAGGTAAACCATCTTCTTCAATTTAGAGATTAATTGTTCCATCTGGCGGATATATTTACCCAAGTGTAGCAAAAAGTGCTGCAATAATACAAGCATAATTTACCTGGCTAGCTAATAGAAAATATAAAGCTATTTGTTTGTCTATTATCACATACCTAAAATGTTAATACTTGATTATTGAGTCTCAAGAGCTGGCAGAGTTATATATAACTTTGGCTAAGGTTAATACAAATTTCTGATCACATTTTCCAATTTATAATCCCCCTATAGGAATCTCCATTTGGATAGTGCCCAAAAAAGTGAGATTGGGAAATTTCCAGGTTTTAGGTCATGCAAGGTTTTCTCGGGGGAATGAGGAAAAGATGGTCACACCTGTTGATGATAATACTGAGTGTAGTATTTGGCTACATCTGTTTGCATCAGAGTGGAGTCTTAACATCAGGTGATATTCTTAGATGCACAGATTGGCCTGTTCCTAACTCATAAGGAGAGAAACTGTGAGCAAGGGAAGTTCAAATATTTCTGAAAGTTTGGATAATTTCAGCTTGAGAATTCCATTTGTCTTTTCTGCTAGGCCAGAATGTTGAAGATGGTATGAATAGTGGAGCTTTTGTGTAAGTGATAATACTTTGCAGAGGTCTTTAATGAGAGTTTCGTGATTCCCCATGTGGGAAACATAAAACTGAGTAAAGTTTTTCCAGTGTCAGAGCCGTAGATCTGTAACAGAGTAAGACTTTGATCATTCTGAAAACAAGCATACAAAAACAAAAATATATTCATATCCCATTGCAAGAACTAATAATAGGAAGTCAATTTGGAAGTATTCAAATGGGCTATGAAATTTTAGCTCCCACACTTGCCCAATTTTCAGCGGTTTACCAGGATTATATTGTTGGAAGATGGGCATATATTAGAGGTATTCTATGTGATTTTTCTAAAATTTTCCTGGCAGTATTGACTTAGAATTACAGCCAATCTGTTCTCACAATGGTGGTTGAGTTCATGTAAAATTGTAACAAGACTCTACTTAAAATCATCTTGGGCTACAAGACACGGAATGCCAGAGATTATCTTTGTGTAATTTATATCTATGTCATTTCCAATATTTTTTCTTTGATGTTGGAAACTAATTTTGGCATTCTATAATGACTCCATCTTACTCCCAAGTTCTATTTGGGGACAGTAGCAGGAGGAAGCACCTTTGTAAGGGCCTTATAGTATTACACCCTGCAATGGGACATTCTCATTTATACAAAAACTCCATTGTCCACACCATCTCCAGTCTTCTGGCTCAGTGGAAAAGAGAAATGTAATTCTCAAATTAAAATTAAATCACACTTTCAGAAACATTTGAACTTCCTTGGCTCATAGTCTCTCTCCTTATAAGGTAATTAATTGCAATGTTTTTTAATTTAACATGCTCCTTTAAATTTTACCTGGTGTGGAAACAATAAGGGAATTTGCAAATCCTTGATCAGAATGGATGAGGCTGGGCTCTAAAAATGTTAGTTCATACCATCTTAAAGCATAATAATAATAAATACCATACATCAGAGACTCATACGTCCAGGTTACAAATAGTAATTTTAATTAAATGACTACTAAGAGATAAAAATATAGGTGCCTAAACTACATCCACATCTAGGGATTTTCACAACATTCTTCTGTGACTTCTCCTTAATTTTCTTTTCCCCTTGACTATATCTCTGACTTTGGAAGCCTATTAATCTAATCAATCAGTACCATGTAGATTTGTTCAGAACATAAGCTCAATTTGCCCTTTATTCCAAACTGTTGTTAAATCCACATCGAGGAGGTCTTTTTCTTATTTCATTATTTGTCTCCCTTCCACTAACTTATGATGAAAATAGACTATCTTTCTTTCTCCAAAGACCCAATTCCCTTGGACTGCAAATTTCCAAAGTCAAGGGCAGCTTATAATATTTATATAGCATCTATCCAGAAGGCCTGGAACACTATTGTGCATACAGTACACAGTTATCATTAAGAGGCACATAAACCAATTACATGAACTCTGCTATATTTTCCCATGTAAATATTATCATATTTGTCTACTTCATGAAAATGCTAAGAGAATTTTAACTTTCTTCTGCATGATTGGTTTTCAGTGCAATGCAGGACATTGTTGGTGACAACTCCAGTTGGTCTCACTCGTATTTTCAACAATAACGACACACGGTTAAAACTGGAATCAACCAGTCCAAAGTGTATTTTCTCATGAATTATGCAGAGAATTAGCGATTCCCTTCGTAACCTCCATTTGTAAAGTGTACAGCAGTAGCATATGAAAGCATCCTAGTATCTCCAATGGTACCAAACTCAGAGGTTGACCCAAACTCATTCAATGAATGAAGGATCTACAGATCACTAAGAAGATATACTTTCCTATCACAGAGGATGATAAAATGTATAATGATCTATAGGTTCACCAAAGACATACTAGGAAAAAGGCAATTATTGAGACTAAAACTCATGGCTTAAAATTCTTTTAGAGGCCAAGTATGAGGACAAATAATAACCACCAGGGATTACGATTTACGTAACCTAGCAAAATGCCTTTGTCAAGGTTCAACATCAACAGTCTGTGAAATATACCAAAGTTTAAAATACTTTTTAAATGTATTTGACTATTTTAGTAGCTTCTTTCATTATTACATTATAACATTTATTATTAAAAATATTAAGATTACAGATAAATGCAAGAAGATAAAAGATCACTTATATCCCTCCAGGGAGAAATATCACTATTAACATGTTGGCTTGTGTACATACGTTATTTTAAAAACAGGTCAAATTTTAAATCTTGTTTTGTTACCTCTTTTTTCACTTAGTAATCTGTCTTGAGCAACTTTCCATGTTAATTAATATTTAGTATATAATGGCTGAGCTCTATGCACATAATATAATTCTACTGTGTTCATAACATAATTTATTTCATTAGCAATTATTTTATCATCAATGAGGAATCAACATATTTATCATCAACATGGGGGGCAGAGAATATAGACACATTGGCTCTAAATGAAGAAAGGTAAGCTAGGCCTGTCCAGTGACAAATATTAAACAAATATTGTAGGAAGAAAAATAATACAATGATTAAAAATCCAGCCTCTGAAACCAGACTGCCTAGATCTAAACTCAAATCTACCATTTACAAATATTAGACAAGTTATTTAACATCTCTGTTCCTCCATCTCCCAACTTGTAAAATGGGGTGATAATAATATCTGCCTCAAGGATTGCTATGAGGGGCCGGCCCGGTGGCTCAGGCGGTTAGAGCTTCATGCTCCTAACTCCGAAGGCTGCCAGTTTGATTCCCACATGGGCCAGTGGGCTCTCAACCACTAGGTTGCCGGTTCAATTCCTCGAACACAGCACCTTGAGTTGAGCTGCCGCTGAGCTCCCAGAAGGCTCAGTTGGTTGGAGCGCGTCCTCTCAACCACAAGGTTGCCGGTTCAACTCCCGTGAGGCATGGTGGGCTGCGCCCCCTGCAACTAGAAAACAGCAACTGGACCTGGAGCTGAGCTGTGCCCTCCGCAACTAAGACTGAAAGGACAGCAACTTGAAGCTGAACAGCACCCTCCACAACTAATATTGAAAGGACAACAACTTGATTTGGAAAAAAGGCCTGGAAGTACACACTGTTCCCCAATAAAGTCCTGTTTCTCATAAAGTCCTGTTTCTCCTTCCCCAATAAAATCTTTAAAAAAAAAAAAAAAAAAAAAGGATTGCTATGAGGATTAAATGAGTTAATACAGGTAAAAAGCTAAGAGTAGTGTCTGGCACATAGTATGTACTTTGTAAATATTTACCATTATTATTTTTATCAATGACTGCAAAAGGAAGTAAACAATTAAATCTTCAGCTTGACAGGTGACACAAGGCAATGAAGGTACATACCACAATACTATGAAAAGATAAGATAATGGAGATACATCACAAGATATTTGTGTGGGGGTGGGGGAGTACAAAGTAGAAGGTAAGTTTAAAGTGCATTAGAAGATAAAACAAATTTTATTTTTAAGCTGATAGACTCCAAGCAAATGGTTACAATCCAGGAAAGGAACCCAGGCTAATTTTTCAATTGATAAAGCCTTTCAAATATCATCTCACTTAATCATACCATAAATCTGTGAGTTCTATTGCAGCCTTTGAAGAAACTGAAATTCAGAGAGGTTAAGTGACTTAGGTAAGATAACACAGTATGTGAATTGGTGCTGTTAGAACCAGAATTTCTGAATTTTAACTGCAAACTGTGTGATGCTGTACTGCACTTTATTTTAGACTCTTGTTTTAAAACAAAGATGTGTATTTGGGGGACTAGGCAGATCTGTACTTTATGCACCCTAAATCTGGCCTGCCTCCTGTTTTTGTAAATAAAGTTTTATTGGAACTCAGCAATGTATATTCATTTATGTGTTATCTATGGCTATTTCAATACTACTAGAGCAGAACTGAATGTTTGCAACAGAGATTATATAACCCACAAATCCAAAACTATTTACTATCTGGCCCATTATAAAAAAGTTTGTCAACACCTCATCTACTTGATTGAAAAAGAAGTCGAGAACATTCTTCAACACATGGAACAAAGCATGAAAGCAAGATTTGTGAATTAGAATGTGTACGTAACCACAGATCCTAAAGATGATTGCTACATTTTACTCAACCAAAAGGTGAAATAACAAAGCAGAACTGGAGAAAAGGGAGATGTGGGATACAAACAGATAATGAATTTTAACAAATGTACCAATTACAGGGGAGTATAGCTTGAAAACAGTAATATGGTTCTCCTGAGAAACAAACTTATTTACATCATTATTTAATATGTGTGAAAGATATTATTGGCACGATTATTTGGGAACTGAAAAGTAAGGGTTAATATTATCTTGATTTTTATGCCTTTAATGTAAAAGTCCCTCTTTCTTTTCAGGGAAGAACGTCGCCCATTCTTCAGTGAGAACAAAATAGACCCAGCATATGGTGGTGACGGTCCATGAACACTCAGTGATGTACAGCACAAAGACAATCCCAGTTCCAGTCTCAGATGATGATGTAAGAGGATCCTAAACTCACCCTCTCCCACAAACATACAACAACTTCCTCTGAGAAAAACCTGAAACCTGCCTGAGCAACTCATACAGGTGGAGCCAAGGAGAGAAGGCCCACATCTAAGCAGGTAGGGAAGGCTGTGTCACAATGTCACCATACACCCCACAGCTGGCTCAGAGAACCACAGTCAGGAGGGAAATCAAAACAGGAGCTTCTCCCTGAGGTGCAAAGGGTTCAAACCCCACATCAGGCACCCCCAATTTTTAAGACCCGCACCTGAGAGACAAGCCCCTAAAACATCTAGCTTGAAAACCTGCGGGGCTCATGTCCACAAGACCCTCAAGGCTATTATGACCTTAGAAACGGCTTTTCAAGGGCATGTGCACTCGAACTCACCTGCCCTTAGGCCAAGCGTGGCAGCAGTGCTCAAGGGCTGTCCCGACTTGGTGTGAGAGAGGCTCCTTTGCTTTTTTGCTTGTCATGGAGCATTAGCCTGAGAGGCAGCCTTCAGGAATGGCCACATGTCACACGGACGTGCTCTCAGAACACAGGCAGTTGCCTGCCATCTTTGCTATCTCTCAGCCTCCCACAGCTCACAGTTATCTCCCAGACAGGCACTTATATACTCGTCTGGAACCCCAATTTTTGCAACTGCCGTACAAGAGATGGCCTGGCACTGGTGGTCAGCGAGGCTTACGCTCATGGTCCTACAGGACTGTATATATTTGCCTACTTTTAAAGCTGCTACCTGAGGGTCTGAATCCCAATCATGGTGAATAAAGGTGCTTACTGAGATCTTTCCCTTTGGGACACTGACAGCTCTGGACACACCCTCAACTACTGGGAGCCATTAAAAATAAAACAAGCTGCTTGGAAATTACACAGGTTTGAGAGAAAACCCAGAGCTAGGGTAGGGTGTAACAGTAAGGTTTATCTCTAAAATGAAGAGACTCCTTTAAGACTGGAGAGGTGGCTGTTTTATCTAATGCACGGAAGCCAACACAGAGTCAGCAAAATGAAGAAACAAAGGAATGTGTTTCAAACAAAAGAACAAGATAAGACCTCAGAGAAATGGTGCATTCTTCATGAGAACTGGCTATGAGGGACAAAAAAATTGTAAATAGTCACTTGGAAATTTTGTGTTTCAATAAAGCCATTTATTGATTTTTTCTAAAACCTGTAAGCTTACTGAACACTCTCCTCATCGCCACTTTCATCTCTCTGTTCCTGAGCGTGTAAATGACTGGATTTAGAAACGGAGTTAAAACTGCATCAAATACGGCTAGAAATTTATCCAGATGTGTTGAAGAAGAGGGCCACATATAAAAAAAAATCAGTGGACCAAAGAATAAAACCACGACAATAATATGAGCTGACAGTGTGGAAACAGCCTTGGATGAACCACCTGAGGAGTGTTTCTGTAGAGTAGCCATGATGAAGATGTAAGAGAGAATGAGCAAGAAGAAAGCACCCACGGAAATGAACCCACTATTAGCAGTGACCATGAACTCCAGTTTATAGGTATCTGTGCAAGCAAGTTTGATGAGCCGAGGTATGTCACAATAAAAGCTGTCTATTACATTAGGGCCACAGAAAGGCAAGTTTACCACAAATGCCAATTGGGCCAAAGAATGAATGAGACCAATGGTCCAGGCAACCACTAAAATCAAAATGCACATTCGTGGGCTCATGATAGTCAAGTAGTGGAGAGGCTTACATATGGCCACATATCTGTCAAAGGCCATGGCAATGAGCAGCACCATCTCAGTGCCCCCAACAGCATGACTAAAGAAGATCTGAGCTATACAACCCCCAAAGGAGATGACCTTCCGCTTCCTGAAAAGATCACAAATCATCTTGGGTGCTGCAATGGAGCAAAATATCAGGTCAATTATGGAGAGATTGGCTAACAGAAAATACATGGGGGAATGTAAATAAGGATCAGAAGTCACAGTGACCACTATGAGGAGGTTTCCCATAATACTAAATACATAGAAGACACAAGACAAGCAAAAAATAAGAAGCTGGATCTCCCAGGAACTGGAGAGTCCCAGGAACACAAACTCAGACACCACAGAGTAGTTGGCTCCATACATTGGTTCATTTGGTAGGTGCATTCGCCTGTTACCTAAAGAAAGAAAACGACACTACTCAAATTAATACTATTATATTAATACCCTCTATGAAAAAGTATGTAAATTTTGGAAGTCGAATATTACCTTAGCATTTCACAAAAATCAAATAACATCCTGTTGGCCACTATTGCTGTCATTACATATGAGAGTAACTAAGTAGTCAGGTGGTCTTGCTAGCACGAGGAACGGTGAGTGATCTAGTGTACTGGTAGCCATGGGTGCACCTGACGAAACCATAAACAAAAGGCATTCAATGTTAACTTGCTTTATCTGTACGATCAATGTTAGCTATCTTCTCCCTGGAGGAGTAATAATCAATCTCATATACTAGATAGGCCACAAAGGGCTATTCTTTGACAAAGAGACTTATAAGATCCTGTGACTCTGATTTTTTATTCCGGAAGCCAGAAATTACCCTTCCTATTCTCTACTCCCCAAAATATGATTAATTCATTAATATCCAAGTCAAATGGTAACTCATCTGCCTAACCTTCCTCATGACCCACCTATACACCCACATTTACTATTTAGAGTTGGTCTCATGTCTTTTTCCTCCATATGATTGTAAACTGCTCAAGGTTATAAATCATCATGACTTTACATTTTTGTCCCCATATAGTACCTTGCAAATATTGGGTAGTAAAAAAAAGATTTTGAATAAATGAATGATTGGACTGAATTAGGTCCTATCTATTAATATTAACTCATTTCCTTCAAAAAACATTTATCAAGCGCCTACTACGTACCAGGAAGTAGTCTAAGCACTAGGAATATAGCCAAGAACAAAATAGACAAAAAGTCTCTATCCTCAGGCATTTACATTTTGGCAGAAAAAAAAGACAATTAAAAAATAAATATGCAAAAAGATATATAGGGTTTCTGTCGATGATTTCACTATGGAGAAAAACTAAGCAAGAAAGGTAAATACGGTAGTATGGGTACTATTTTTATAAAATAGAATTGATACGAAACTTCTTGCTGATAAGTTGACTGATCAGAAAGCTAAAGAAGGTGAATGAGCAAACCATTAATGTTTTTGGGGGGGAATAATATTCCAGGCAGAGATGACAGCAAGAGTAAAAGCTCTGAGGTGTGAGCTGACTTGGTATGTTCAAAGAACTACAAGGAGACCAGAGAGGTCAACCATGAGTGCTTGGGGGATGGAGCAGGGAGAGTAGTGTGTGTAGTAGGGCCTTATAAGCCGTAGGACTTTGGTTAGTATTCGAATGAGATAAGCAACTGGAGTTTAAACAGAGAAAGAACAAAATCTGGCCTACATTGTTAAAGGATCACTTCGACTGCTGCATCATTGAATACACGTTAGAGTCTCAAGGATAGAACCAGGGAGATTATTAGAAGCTATGGCAACAATCCAAGCAAGACATGATGGGTCTTAGATCAGATTGATAAAGATAGAGGTAATGAGAGGTGGTTATATCCTAGATATACTGACATGACGCCTGGTGAAATTTCCCGGGCTATAAATAACCCTGGCCATGTAGAGATTATGAAATAGCGCATCTCATTACAGAGTTTTCATATGAAAATAAAAATTATTAAAAGTACTAATAGAGTAAATATACATGTAGTCAACAAGTTTAATAAGCCCTCTAGAATAAGGAGGTATTTGAAGCTTTAAGAAGGGAGTCTGTGGGAAATAAAAAGGAGTGATCCCTTACACCTCAAGTAGAAAGACATGGAATTCACTAGCAAAATGATAGTACAGACTACAATGTTGCTATAACCCAGTAGGAATTTTTGAGTGAAGAGAACAAACGATTCTCTATTTAATTTTTTTAAAGCTAAGTCATGGACCTCTCGACACAATGTGACAAAGTTTTCAACCCAAAACACATCCAAAAATATAAATAAAGAGCAAAATACTAGAGCTACAGAAAGGTCAGCTTCTACTTCCAGCCAGAGTAATCTCAACTCAGTTACTGTCAGTCCTGCATGTATCCAAAAGACAAAACGTGTCTCTGCTCTGGTTGGCTACACAGACCAATTTACCAAGGGCAGACCAGACTGCATTTGAACAAAGATTCAGATATAGCTCTTAGAGAATATATTAGCCACTTATACTACAACAGATGACCAATGGTACAGGGAAGTCATTCTTTTTCTGTGTTATGTGCATTTATTCTGCCAAGACATCTAGAACTGTGACAAAAGTCTGTGTGTACTCGACTGCACACCCCCAAAGATGAATATTACAGCTAAGAGTCAGTCGTATCTCTATTTAAGAAGTTTTTTCTGCATCTCTAAAAAAAAAGTGAGGCAGAGATAAAGTTAATCCTTCACAACATCTCTTTTATAGGTATATAGCCAGGGTAAATTAAAAGTGAGAAATATTTATCACTGAAAATAAAGAGCTAATAATTGTGAACACTATAATAAAACTCTGCTGCGGTTGAAATCTACTGATTATCAGAAATCTCAACAAAAAGGAAATTACAAATTCCTTCCACTTCCACCCATGGTCAATAGGTAAAGAATTCCTATAATCAAAGTTTTATAGGACTGAATGAAGAGGAGGAAAGCATTTGAAGCAATATTCTAATGATTCCTCGAATTTTAGAATTAAAAATACATAAAGAACAATGACATTCCATCACCACTCTCCAAAACCTAAAGTAAGACATGTGTCAATCTAGAATTTAAGAAAAAACAGTACTGGAGCATTAATAAATGAAATTATGTAAGCAAAGAAAGTATAACAATAAGAGGCCTATATTATGAGCAAATCAGTACAAACATCTCATACCTAGTTAAGATTTAATGGAATATTATTTATTTTAACTATTGCCAACCTCTGTTTGTTATATAAACTACTAAAGGTCTGTGCTTGAAAAACTACTAATATAGAAGTAATAATAACCTCAGTTAAAAGTCATCAAAATTTTTCATTAAACCCCCCCCAAAAAAACAATTTGGTGAGTTGATTACAAATTCCAGTTCTTCACACCCTGATCTATATACACTGGCTCATTTTTAATAGTTCAGTATTTAATAACTACTTTTTTAAAAAGAGCATTTATATTAAATATCTTTGCAAGTCATTTCAACAGAAACTGCATGGTAGAAAAACCAACATTAAAGTCTAATTAGCTATTTGGCTGGATAGTTTATTTGAATGAGGATCTATCCCATAGAATACCAGAAGTCACTGTAGTACAAAAGAAGTCAATCATGAGTTATGATGAATAATTTCCTGAAATATATGATCTCCTTTTGGGATTGAACTAAGAATTATTTTGCAGAAGTATATTAGCAATGATCAGAGGTGGGAGCAAAGACAGAATACATCCAAATATATACCCAATATGTGCACCTTTATTATAAGACTTATAAAATGCAGGAAATATGCCCTTTACATGTCTCTCATTAAAACAGCGTTCATATCAAGGATATTTTATTTCCCTACAGGGTATATTTGACAATGTCTGGAAACATTTTTGGTTGTTACAACCAGGACAGGGGGTGGAGGAAGGAGCAGGGTTGTTACTGGCATCTAGTAGGTGGAAGTCAGGGAAACTGCTAAACATTCTACAATGCCCAGGACAACAGTGTAGCCCCCAATGACAAAGAATTACCCAACTCCAAATGTCAACAATGCCAAGGCTGAGAAGCCCTGCAGGGAAAAGTCAGAGTGTTTTACATTATTCTATTGTCCCAGGTTCCGGCACCACCCCCATCACGTGGTATTAGTATGTGTTGGAGGGTTGAATGAGTAAGTACATCTACCTGGATGCATGGATGGATGGACGGACGGACGGATTAAGGGAGGGAAGGACGATGAACAAATAGACAGACAAAAGATGAATAAGAAAGGAGCAAAGGAAGAAAGATTTCTAAACAATTGCTAACTAGTCATTTTTAGAAACACTAGGAGCCAATAATAACCACACTTCATAAAAATGTAAATTTTGTGGAAGAATTCATTATTTCAACACACAAAAATGTTGGCTGTATACCTAATGTATTCCCTAATTTGGTAGGTAGAGTTAGAATTTTTTTAGGCACCCAAGCAATACATCTGGGAAATAATATACTAATGTCTCCCCAATGGTTAGGCAATAAGAAATGACAAGTCTTTCACATCTTTGTGTAAATTATTTTTTCTGATCACTTTTTGAAAGCAGCAACTAACCCAAATATAGGTGGTTAAGCAAATAGGAGTTTTGGTAGTATAAAAAGCCAAATAGATTTGGAACATGAGGTACTGTCCAAGTATAATAAACCTACATGAGACACTTCAGAAGAAAGTATTGGACAAGGAAACAGGAAAAATGGGGAGTCTGGAAATGGGTTGGATAATCTATTAGGTTGGTGCAGAAGTAATTGCAATTTAAAAGGTTAAAAATAATTGCAAAAACCTCAATTGCTTTTGCACCAACCTAATACAAAGGAAAACAAGCAAAGGAAAGAACTGAGTACCAGAAGATATTAACATGTATATGCTTGTGTCCTCAGAGTTTCAAAAACAAACATTGTTCCTGGTTGAATACACAAAACTAAACCAAGGCATTCCAACTGCCCTGGAACGTGTGATAGGAGCCAATTTTTGCTCTGAGAAAACTGAGTATGTTCTAAAAGAACACTGAATGTTTTGTTCTCCAGGACTTTCATCTACCACCATACTTTTCTCAATTAAAGATCATTAAAGTAACTCTTTAATATTAGCTCTAAACATCATCATTTCTTTTGTAGATTTACAAAATGGATTTAGTCAGTCTCCCAGAAGAGATTCTCATCCGTTTTAAAGTTCACATTTGAAAAAAATAGAGAGAATTAGTGTCCTACTAATAAATCCACAGAAATAAACCAGTAAGTATGCAAGTAAATTTCTGGTCCAGCACATATAATTATACATCATCAGTAGCATATCTAAATCACAACTAAGACAAACTATCTGAAAACTGTGTATGTCTCTTGGTCTCTTGTTTGGTTAGTCCTGTTTTATCAATTTCACAGTTCAACACTTTTTCACTGCTTCCCACTGAACTTTCTAGTTCTTTGTTTTAAGCCTATATCCCCTTGTCCGTTGCTCTGTGAAAGTAAAATAAAGATGTTTTCAAGAACACTTTTAAATAAATCCTTATTGTACTTGAATTAAGTAACCAAATTAAGTGGTTCCTACCTTTCACCGTTCCTCTTACCATCAATTTTCATATGCCTGGATTCTTAAATGTGTTACTTTCTCTGAACCTTATCTACATCTACTATCTGACATTGTGGTGGCCAAAATTAGAGATGAGAAAACATCTCTAATTTCTCATCTAGAGATGAGAAAACAACAACTGTAGATTATAGAACAAGGATTAATTCCCCTTTAATACCATTATAGCATTTTTTTTTTAATATCACAGTCAAAAATGATGGCAGGTGTGTAATTAGACATGCAGGTGGGGTCGGGTGCATTCTCAGGAAGACAGTTTACCAGTTAATCCTTCTCCAAATTCTGTGTGCTTCATTTGATTTTAGTCCCCAAAAAACACCATGGAGAACTAGTCAAGTAGATTTCTTCCTTTTTAAAAAATTTTCTGTAAACACAGAAATAAAATAGAGTAAGTAAGTGGTCTTGACTTCTAATTTCTGTGGGTTATTAATTCCCTTCACTCCAATCAAAATGGTTAATGAAATAAAAAGTAAATAAATCCTTTTCTAAATTATCATTTGAACCCCCAAGTCCCTTCCTATGCTAATTACACTACATTGTACTGACCCTGACTCTCCTCCAAGCTTTTGTTTTACCCTGCAAACCTATGACACATTTCCTACCACCAAATAGTCAGTCAGTTATTTGCATTTCTCCACAATCTATAGCCCCTCATATACTCCCTAAGGTAGAAGGTGCCTTTCTCCCTACATTATAACCTTTCTAACTACAACCAAAATTTAATTTGATGTTTGCAAATGGAGATTCTACTGCTGAGACTATTTATTTTTCTGGAACTGAACTGAATATACCACGTCCATTTTTCTTTCCTGTTGTTATTTTGATTTTCCATCTTTCTACCTACCTGTTTCCAGTTGGTAACTGAGCTTCTGCTTGTAGCACTGCTATTATATAAAAAGCTGAAAGAATTTAAAAAGGTAATTAATTAACAGCACTGGAGAACAGTGACTAGATGCTGCTTCAGAAACCTGGATTTGCTAACTTAGCTCATGTGGTCAGGGGAATTGTCCTTGGAACCCAGCTGGTTTGGTAAAAACAACAGAAAGAAAAATCTTGTAATAAGTCACTGGAGAGAAAACAAGACAGGGACCAGCTGTTTTAAGAGCATCAACTTTGGCAATTTTACCTAACAATGCTGACTCACTCATTGGTAGTTTAAAATGAAATGGAATGCCTGGGGAGTGTAAAGACATTTAATCAAAACCATGTGGATTTTACCATAAATTTCGAAAAGCTTAAGCACACGTAATGTTGAAGAGGCAAGGGAAGTTGTTGAACTGCTTTCACATTAAAATGAAATGCCATGAAAGAGAGTAAAAGGGTTGACTCTAGCTCATGTTGGGTGGTCAATGTAACTGAGATCTGAAGGGTGAGGAGGAGCCAGCATGGGAGACAGGGGGACATTGAGAATACTTCTAGCAGAAGGAACAGCAGACAAGGCCTGGTGCCTTTTTTACCTTTCAAAACATGCTCTCCTTTTCCAGAAGCTTCAAAGGATTAACCCCCAGTGCATATCAATTATTCCATATCTTTTTGGCACTTTCAGGAGCCCCATCCAGGCAAACCTAGCAAGAAAATATGCATAAAAATAAAATCAATAGAAGGTTTACTTTTCATTTATAAAAGAATGATTCCCTTAAATATTCCCTTTTCAAATGGGTCTCCCCCAGTACATACGAAACAATGTCCAGCAATGAGCAGACAGTTGAAAATCTCTGCTCTAAAAAACAGACACATAGACCAATGGAATAGAATTGAGAACCCAGAAATAAAACCACATAAATATGGACAGATAATTTTTGACAAAGAACCAAAAAACATACAGTGGAGAAAAGACAGCCTTTCAATAAATGATGCTGGCAGAATTGGAAAGCCACGTGCAAAAGGATGAAACTGGACAGCTATCTGTCACCAAAATTAATTCAAAATGGATCAAAGACTTAAGCATAAGACCTGAAACAATAAATCGCATAGAAGAAAACATAGATACGAAACTGTGGGGACACAGCCCCAGAAACAGTTTCCAGGCTCTCGGCCTCATGTGGAAGGGTGCTGGCTCGGGTAGTAGATAGCTGTCAGCTGTGGCTAGTTGGCCGGCCAGCTGTAGCCATTGAGCCATTGGCCACTAATATAACTGCCACAGCTACCTTGCGGAGTCGAGGAGAGTTGAGGGGAGTCAAGGAGGAGAGTCAGTCAGTTGGCAGAAAAACAGACAGTAGGTCACACGTCATGTGAATCCAGCCTCCAATGAGACTATAGTGGTGTGACTCCCCCTACCTATGATTCTGTGGGTGTTCCTTTTTGGCCTAGCCACATCCTGCGTTCTTATGTGGAGAGCGAGAGCAGAGACCCTGCAGGCTGCCCTGCACGACAGAAACTTATGGACCTTGGGTTCAAAGAGCATTTTATGAATTTGACTCCAAAGGCACAGGAAGTAAAAATAAAATAAATGAATGGGACTATATTAAACTTAAAAGTTTCTGCACAGCAAAAGAAACCATCGATAAAATAAAGAGGCAACCAACTGAATGGGAGAAGATTTTTTGCAAACAGTGCCTCGGATAAGGGGTTAATATCCAAAATATACAAGGAACTCATGAAACTCAACAACAAAAAAACAAACAACCCAATTGAAAAATGGGCAGAGGACCTGAAGAGACATTTCTCCAAAGAGGACATATAAATGGCAAATAGACATATGAAAAAATGCTCAACATCACTAATCATAAGATAAATGCAAATAAAAACCACAATGCGATATCACCTCACCCCACTTAGAATGGCTATCATCAACAAGACAAATATTCACAAGTGTTGGAGAAGCTGTGGAGAAAAAGGAACCCTCATCCACTGTTGGTGGGAATGCAGACTGGTGCAGCCACTATGGAAGGCAGTGTGGAGGTTCCTTTAAAAATTATGAATAGAATTACCATATGACCCAGCAATCCCTCTCCTGGGTATCTACCCAAAAAATCTGAAAACATTTATACATAAAGACACGTGTGCTCCAGTGTTCATTGCGGCTTTGTTTACGGTGGCCAAGACATGGAAACAACCAAAATGTCCTTCGATAGATGAATGGATAAAGAAGTTGTGATATATATACACAATGGAATACTATTCGGCAGTAAGAAAAGATGATACAGGAACATTTGTGACAACATGGATGGATCTTGAGAGTATAATGCTAAGTCAAATAAGTCAGACAGAAAAAGCAGAGAACCATATGATTTCACTGATATGTGGTATATAAACCAAAAACAACAAAAGAACAAGACAAACAAATGAGAAACAAAAACTCACAGACACAGACAATAGTTTAGTGGTTACCAGAGGGTAAGGGGGGACGGGAGTGGTTGATGAGGGTAAAGGGGATTAAATATATGGTGATGGAAGGAGAATGGACTCTGGGTGGTGAACACCCAATGGGATTTATAGACGATGTAATACAGAATTGTACACCTGAAATCTATGTAATTTCACTAACAATTGTCACCCCAATAAACTAAAAAAATAATAATAAAAATAAAGAAGGAGAACTGACTCTGGGTGGTGAACACACAATGGGATTTATAGATAACGTAATACAGAATTGTACACCTGAAATCTAAGTAACTTTACTAACAATTGTCACCCCAATAAACTTTAATTAAAAAAAAAAGAAAATCTCTGCTCTACCCTCTTCTCCTTTTTGTACTCCCATAGCACCTTGTGCATACTGTTATACTATACTTACCTCATGACACTGAAACTATTTCTCTTTCCATGTCCTATAGGATTGAAGCTCCTCACTGGCAGGAGCTTTTATATATACAGTTATATATGTGTGTAGATAACATATATATCATATATAGCTATATACATATATAGCCAAAAATATGTAAACACATTTTAAGAAAGCAAAACTATTAAAATTGTAATACTCAATATATACCAGTAACAAAAGATGAATACAAGTCATGTTTGACTTCTACAATTACAAGACGTGCCCAAAGTGGTTACCATCAGCGTCCAGACACTTCTGATTATGGCTAACTACTGCTTGAGCAACATTGACCAAAGTGTCCACTTGTATTCATTTGTTTTGGCACCCCTGAAATATATATATATATATATATATATATCTCCAGTTCCTTGTACATTTTCTGGGACATAATAGATACTCAATAAATATTTGTTGAACTGAGCAAAACTAAAACGTGAAGGATAAAATTAGACCAAAGCTAAAATATTAACCTCTCTCAGTGTCTCCCCAAAGGCCATTCGTGTCTATGACCCACAAACTTCCTTTCAAGTACCTATGAAGACAGAGAACACGAGCTTTAAGAAACAGGCCTATAATTAGTTAGCTCAGAAGTACCTTATTCTTACCACCAGAGTAGTCTGAAACAAAGCAATTTCAAACAATGTAATTATCTGTTTCATTTTAGCTGGGAAAAAAGTGTATAATCTATTAAAGTTAATAAAATCTTAATTTTTATTATGAATAAATCATTATTTATTTATTTATTTATTAAATAACAGCTTTTCTCTTTTTTTGGGTCTCATTTTTAGTTTCAGGTGTACAAAACAATGTAATAGTTAGACATTTACACTCCTCACAAAGTGATAACCCTCATCCCCCAATCTATTACCCCTCTGACATCATATATAGCTGCTACAATTCCATTAACTCTATTCCCTATTCTGTTCTTCATATCCCATGATTCTCTCTATATATGTGTATATATGTAAAATTATAGTTGACATTCAATATTATTCAGTTTCAGCTTCAGATGTATAGTGTAGTGGTCACTCATCTACACCATCTATGAAGTGGTCGCCCTAATAAGACAAGTACCCATCTGGCACTCTACAAAATCAAAGAATAGATGAGGGTAAAGGGGATCAAATATATAGTGATGGAAAAAGAACTGACTCTGAGTGGTGAATATACAATATGATAGATAGATGATGTATTACAGAATTGTACAGCTGAAATCTATGTAACTTTACTAACAATTGTCACCCCAATAAACTTAATTATGAATAGATAGATAGATAGATAGATAGATAGATAGATGATAGATAGATAGATAAAATATTGGGGAGGAAAGAATATACAAATACATGAAAACACACACCATGCTCATGGATAGGAAGAATTAAAATAGTTAAAATGTCCATACTACCTAAGGCAACATATAGATTCAACGCAATTCCCATCAAACTACCAATTACATTTTTCACAGAAATAGAATACATAATCCTAAAATATATATGGAACCATAAAAGACACTGAATGGCCACGGCAATCTTGAGAAATAAGAACAAAGTGGGAGGTATCATGCTACCTGACATCAAATCGTACTACAAAGCTACAGTAATCAAAACAGTATGACACTGGCATAAAAACAGACACACAGATCAGTGGAACAGAATAGAGAGCCTAGAAATAAATCCATTCCTATATAGTTATTTAATCTATGACAATGGAAGCAAGAACTTACATTGGGGTAAAGACAGTCTATTCGATAAATAGTGCTGGGAAAACTGGACTGGCACGTAAAAATATCAAGGGGGACCACCTCCTTACACCATATATGAGAATCAATTCAAAATGGATTAAAGACTTAAATGTAAGATCCAAAAACATAAAACTCCTAGAAGAAAATATAGGAAGTAAATTTGTAGACATTACCCTGAGTATTCTTTTTACTGATATATTCCCTCAGGCAAGGCAAGTAAAAGAAAAAATAAACATGTGGGATTACATCAAACTAAAATGTTTTTTCACAGCAAAGGAAACCATCAATAAAACAATAAGGCATCCTACAGAATGGGAGATGATATTTGTCAATGATAAATAATTTTTAGTTATACAGAAAGCACATGAATCTATTCTCATTTTAGAAATTAGAACATCACAAATTAAGCCAAAGACAGTATGATCATGACCTTAACCCAGAGCCCCTTCCCTCTTTTCTAGGAGTAAACGTATGTATTCTTCCAGACCTATTTAAAACTGTATATTTATATCTGTTTATACATGTAAATGCACATGTCTCTAGTTTATTTCTTTCCATTGTTTTACAGATATTTCTGGGTATTAATCAAAGTCCAGACAGGAAGAGATGTCACATTCAAATGGGTGATCGAAGAAAGTTGATTGGAGGAATTATGTACAAGAGTTTGGGCAGGGTTACAAGAACCAATCAGAGACTGTAAAGAAACCCAGGGCTGGCAAGAGCAGTGAGCTCTTATCATCCGTGGGGGTGACAAAGAAATAGGGTAAGAGTGATTTCTAGGGCCACAAATAAAAGCTGCATCTTTGGAAGAGGGTGACCCAACAGGAAGAGGAAAATAACACAACCTGCTTCTGTAGCTCATGACAGGCTTCTAATGCCTCCTATAGGATAGCACGTCATCATCCCAAGATGTGGTGCCCCAATTAGCACTGTAACTGGACTTCTGCAAACCATTCCGCTAATCTATCAAATCAGTCATTTGTAAGTTATGGATCACGTAGGTAGTAGACAGGTGAGTTTCATATATGCGTGAGCTCATTATTATACGTCATTTGTTGTAAAATGTATTTCCTGGTCAGATGCAATGTTGTGTAGATAGCATGATAACCAATAAGGCATTCTAGAAATCTACAAATGACTGGGCTGACAAACATGTTGAAGTGTATTGTTCAGAGTTTGATCAGAGAAGTAGAACCAAACTGGGTGATTTAGAATAAGAGATTTCTTATAGGGATTTGATTTTGCACAATGATGGAAAATGTTAAGCAGTTGTGGGGACAGAGCCAAGAGTGCAGTTTCCAGGCTCTCGGCCTCGCATGGAAAGGTGCTGGCTCAGGTAGTAAATGGCCATCAACTGTGATTGGATGGCCATCAGCTGTGGCCAGTTGGCTGTCAGCTGTAACCAGTGAGCCATTGGCCACTAATATAACTGCCGTGGCTATGCTAGCAGAAAATGGGGTCTAGCAAGAAGATGGTGGCTGAGCCTGCAAGCGGAGGAATGAGGGTTGCAGATCATGTGGCTCCTGTTTCCTGTTTCTCCAACCCAGCCACCAGCGAGACTATAGTGGTGTGACTCCCCTATCTATGGCTCCACGGGTGTTCCTTTTTGGCCTCACCATGTCCTGCATTCTTATGTGGGGAGTGGGACCAGAGACCCCACCTGACACCCTGCTTGATAGCAGTCTATGTAAGTCTATTGCTAGTGAAACTCATGCTGGGCCTGAAACCTACAGAACCAGCAGTCTGGAAAGGAAAATGGACAGGAAGTGGAGGAGACAAAGGACAAACTAGAACAGTGTCTGTCTCTCACTGCTTCCAATTTTGATGACGCAGGTTGCCTGCTGAATAAGCTGATGCCCTGAATCATAAAGATGCATTTGCACCTGGCCCAGGACTTGGAAGAATTGATGTGGAAATTCAATAGGAGCTGGAAGAGCTCCAGGCCCAAGTCATTGTCCCACACCAGCAAGGTGAGCAGTAACGTGCATGAGCTGTAGTAGTACTTACCTTATACTTGCCTTCAGACCAAAAATGACTGTTGCTTCATTTCCATCATCCAAATCTCACACAAATTTTTCTTGTGGTGAACCCTAAAATGGAGACATGCATGGAAGGGAATTCTGGAAACATAGCTCTGGTTTACCTAAGTTGACACATTATGAAGCCCTGACAGCAGAGGAGTAAGACAAATGCATTGTGAAATATATACATCTGACAATTAAGTATACAAACTCATCCTAGAAAAAGTGCTACATACCTCATTGCTGGATATCACTCTAGTCACCTTCTAAGTCCTCCCTTTGAGAAGCTATGCAGTGACACCAGCACCTAGTCCACCCTTCAAAGCAATTTTGGAACTCTTTCTAGAACGGCTATCAGAGCTGTCCTCATATTACCCTTGATGTCCTGAATGTCATCAAAATGTCTTCTTTTCAATATTTCCTTTATCTTCGGGTAAAAAAAAGAAGTCATTGGGGATTAGACCAGGTGAATAGGGAGTGTTCCAATGCAGTTGTTTACTGGCTGAAAACTCCCTCACAGACAGTGCCGTGTGAGCTGGTGCATTGTCGTGATCCAAGAGCCATGAATTGTTGGTAAAAAGTTCAGGTCATCTAACTTTATCACGCAGCCTTTTTAGCACTTCCAAGTGGTAAACTTGGTTAACTGTTTGTCCAGTCGGTACAAATGCATAATAAATAATCCTGCTGATATCAAAAAATTTTAGCAAAATCATTGCAACAAATTCACGAACTTAATTGTCCAGTCTCATATCTATTCCTGCTAGGATAAATCACAGCCTCTTCCATGATAAAAGAAGTCCAATGTAATCAATGTACCACCAAGTAGCTAGCTAATCCCCCCAAGGAATGATGCCAAATTGGTTTCAGCTGTTGGCAGGTTGGGACTCAGCAGTGGTAGTAGACAGATCAGCTTTGTTGAGAGGAAGTCCATGGTATTGAGCCCATGCATAGCTTCCATCCCTCTTACCATGGCCACTTTACACATGGGCTTATTGAGCAAGCACTGGAGTGGTTAGGGACAGAAGCTGACTGAAATCCACTGGATGGGTATCTAATCCACCTGGTAATCAAGAGGCTTTTCTAAAATGGATGTCCTCTCATGGGCGTTTACATGAAAATATCTTCAGTAAATACAAGATTTGATTAACCAATCTAGCAAACTATTAACACGACTCCAGGTTTTCACATCAATACATTAATACCTGAATATCAGGTAATTACATTCATGTCAATAAATTCTGCCAGATTTAGCCTCATATTTTCGCTTTTTCTAATAATCTTAAAATTCAATCACATACACATCCCCCAGACTTCAGCCAATATTGGCAAGATACAACAACTCTTTTAGTGTAAAACTGTGTATTATCAGAGCAATCCTTGTACTTATCTGTCTGTATTATTTGGGACCTAACTCTTGTTATGGTCGTCGAGACAACTATTCCAGGTAAAGCCAAAAAATTGTTTTTATGCAAGGAAAAGCTTATTCATTCAAACTTGAGTGAAGGTGCTGTTCCACCAGCAGAAAAAGATAAGGTGTTAGGAGATCAGGCAACTGTAACATATAATTGTATGTGGATTATAATACCTAGCCTTTCACCTGAACTTCATTCTATACAAACAGAAGTGGTCATTTGAGTAATCATAGCATACCCCCAGATGAGGAAGATATACAGGTACTGCTCAAATGTGTGAGCCAATCATTCCAAGAATCCTATTTTGAGGGACTATTTCCTAGGACTTCTCTTTGTACAAATACTTAGGGGGGAAAAATTCATGTTCAAATGGAATAAGTGAAGAAAATCTAATATACAAGGGTTTAGGCAGTATTAAAGGAAACCAACAAGGATTGGTAGAGTATCCAGGACCAGCAACCACAGGGAGACATTACTATCCCTACAACTGAGGGGAGGGAACACTACCATAAACCAGAGAAAGAGCTGGAGCTACAGAAGAAGACTTCTAACAAGAGCTGGGGACTTCGGTGGAGGAATGTAGTAATTGCCAACACGAAGTTCAGAAGGGAGGAAGCTAAGGGAATAAATACCCTGATTTCACTTACCTCCTGTCCTCTAAATCCCAGTGATAGCCTCCATTAGCTATGTGGAAGGAGAAGCCGGAGGACAGCCACCACTGGTTGTACAGTCCATAAAGTTCAGTTTTACAGGACACAGAGCAGAGCTGACACAATAAAAATTAGATATGGAAAGACAATTATAGAATAGCCATCAGAAACTTTAACATTCTCCCATTAATAGACATTTGTGTTTTCTTTTCAATTTTTTTTCCTTTTTTTATTAGTTTCAGGTGTACAAAGCAACGTAATAGTTAGACATTTAAACCCCTCATAAAGTGATAACCCACCCCCCGCAAGCTACTGACATTTTGTATGTCATTGCCATCGACTATCTTCCCTATGTTGTACTCCACATCGTGTGACTATATATACCTATATATTTAGTTATAGTTGACATTCAGTATCATTCTACTTCAGCGCTTCAGGTGTATAGCGCAGTGGTCAGGCACCTACGCAGTCTATGACGTGATCCCCCTGATAAGTCCAGTGCCCACCTCGCACCTTACATGATCTTTACAACATTGTTGATTATACTCCCCATACTGTATTAACTATCAATTTATATTTCTTAATGCCTTCACCTTTTTCACCCTGACCCCAACCCCATTCCCATCTATCACCCTGATAGATCTAGTACCTATCTGGCACTATACCTAGTTATTACAATATTGTTGACTATAGTCTTTATGCTATACCCTACATCCTCATGACTACTGTATGACTGACACCCAATTTGTTCTTCTTAATCCCTTCCCCTTTCACCCATCCTTAATCCCCCTCCCATCTTAAAGATCTCTCTCTGGGAGTTCTTGTAATACTGGTTTGCTGATGATGAACTCTTTCAGCTTTTTCTTGTCTGGGAAGCTCCTTATCTGTCCTTCCATTCTAAATGACAGCCTTGCTGGGTAGAGTAATCTTGGTTGTATGTCATTGCTTTTCATCACTTGAATATTTCCTGCCGCTCCCTTCTTGCCTGCCAAGTTTCTGTTGAGAAATCAGCTGACAGTCTTACGGGGGCTCCCTTGTAGGTAACTAATGGCTTTTCTCTTGCTGCTTTTAAGATTCTTTGTATTTAATCTTTGGCATTTTAATTATGATGTATCTTGGTGTGGGCCTCTTTGGGTTTACCTTGTTTGGGATTCTGTGCTTCCTGGGCTTGTATGTCCATTTCCTTCACCAGGTTAGGGAAGTTTTCTGTCATTATTTCTTCAAACAGGTTTTAAATTCCTTGCTCTCTCGCTTCTCCTTCTGGTATACTTATAATGTGAATGTTGGTACGCTTGATATTGTCCCAGAGGCCCCTTAAACTCTCCTCAATTTTTTTAATTCTTTTTTTCTTTTTGCTGTTATCATTGGGTGTTTTCTGCTACCTTAACTTCTACATCACTGGTTGGATCCTCTGCTTCATCTAATCTACTGTTGATTCCCTGTAATATATTCTTTGTTTCCATTATTGTATCCTTTATTTCTGACTAGTTTTTTTTCTTGGTTTCCATCTCCATTTTTATGAGATCATTGAGCATTCTTATAACCAGTGTTTGGAACTCTGCATTGACAGATTGCTTATCTCCGTTTTGCTTAGTTCTTTTTCTGGAGCTTTGTTCTGTTCTTTCATTTGGGACATGTTTCTTTGTCTGCCAATTTTGAAGCCTCCCTGTGTTTGTTTCTATGTATTAGGTAGGGCTTCTATGTCTTCTGGTCTTAGTAAAGTTGCCTTATATATTAGGTGTGTTGTGGGGTTCAGCGGTGCAGTCTTTCTGGTCACCTGAGCCATGAGCTCTAGGTGTGTCCCTTGTTTGGGTTGTGTCTGCACTCCTCTTATAGTTGAGCCTTGGTTGACAATTGCACATCAATGGGAGGGACTCACCCTTGGGATCACTGGTTATAAGAACTGACCTTGACTACAGTGGAAGGGTTGTTATGCAGGGGCTAACCGTACAGAGCAGGATCTGCCTCAGCAGGACTCTGGTGCCTGCCCAATCCGCCCCTTAAATGTGTCATACTCGGAGGCACCTAGTCACCTAGGTGATGCTTCAGCTCATTTTGAAGCTAGCCACTGGGGGCAACAGCCCCAGAACCACCTTGGAGGGGATCCAGTGTAGGTCTTCTTCAGCCACAGCCCATGCCCCACCCTGGGCCACCAAGCAGGAGCCAGAAAGAAATCCTCAAATGTCTGCCACCTGTGCTGTGCTTGGAAGCACCTTTGAAAGGCCAAACCACAAACCAGAGACAGACGCTGCTAGTGCTGGCTTAGGGCTGCTCAGCCAGAGGTACAGAACATGTTCAAGCCAGATGCTGCTTGTCTGGGTTCTGCGAACTTTTGAGAGACCCTAGGAAAGTGCAGCTTGAGCCAAAGCAAGTGGTCTGCAAGAGAAAGACCCCAAAAGCTGCTTAGGTGTGCCCAAAAGTTGGGTGGGACCAAATTGCCAGGGCGGGGCAAATGAAAAGCGGAGACTCAGAAATGGTAGCTACCTGTGTTTGCATGCTGGGAAGGGAGAGGGCTCAACAAAGAAACAATGGCCTCTGCCAGCTCCTCCATCCAGGAGAAAGCCGCCTTCCAGCCCCTGTCCCAAGCCAGACAACTCAATTCCCCACCATATGTCCCTGCCGCCTTTCAAGCTGCTGCCCCAGTGCTGGAGCTCAGAGCGAGTGATTGCTCTGGTGGGTAAGTCCACGCGTGGTGCACCTGTGAGTGCAGCTGTAATCTCACTCAGTCACAACCTCTGCTGTTTTTCACAACCAAAAATCATGGGGACTTCTCGCCCCAGCACTGGAACCCTGGGCTGGGGTGGAGCTGGTATCTCTTGCTCCACCACAGCTGAAATAGATTGTGGGGACAGAGCCCCAGAGAGCAGTTTCCAGGCTCTCGGCTTCACGTGGACAGGTGCTGGCTTGGGTAGTAGATGGCCGTCAGCTGTGGCTAGTTGGCCGGCATCTGTAAACCTTGAGCCATTGGCCACAAATATGACTGCCGCGGCTGCGTTGGGGAGTTGAGTGGAGGAGAGTCGTCGGTTGGCAGGCAGGAAAGCAGAAGCCAGTCGCACGTCGTGTGAATCCAGCCTCCAGTGAGACTATAGTGGTATGACTCCCCTACCTATGGCTCCATGGGTGTTCCTTTTTGGCCTCACCATATCCTGTGTTCTTGTGTGGGATGCGGTAGCTGAGACCCCGCTGGACGCCTTGCATGACATAGATTTTTTTTTTAATTAAGTTTATTGGGGTGACAATTGTTAGTAAATTTACATAGATTTCAGGTGTACCATTATGTATTACATCATCTATAAATCCCATTGTGTGTTCACCACCCAGATTCAGTTCTCCTTCCATCACCATATATTTGATCCCCCTTACCCTCATCACCCACCCCCCACCCCCTTACCCTCTGGTAACCACTAAATTATTGTCTATGTCTATGAGTTTTTGTTTCTCATTTGTTTGTCTTGTTCTTTTTGGTTTATATACCACATATCAGTGAAATCATAGGGTTCTCTGCTTTTTCTGTCTGACTTATTTCGCTTAGCATTATACTCTCGAGATCCATCCATGTTGTCACAAATGCTCCTATATCATCTTTCCTTAACGCCAAATAGTATTCCATTGTGTATATGTACCACAACTTCTTTATCCAATCATCTATCGAAAGACATTTTGGTTGTTTCCATGTCTTGGCCACCGTAAACAAAGCTGCAATGAACATTGGAGTACACGTGTCTCTATAGAGAAATGCTTTTATATTTTGGGGGTAGATACCCAGGAGAGCGATTGCTGGGTCATATGGTAATTCTATTCGTAATTTCTTGAGGAACCTCCACGCTGCCTTCCATAGCGGCTGCACCAGTCTGCATTCTCACCAACAGTGTATGAGAGTTCCTTTTTCTCCACAGCCTCTCCAACACTTGTTACTATTTGTTTTGTTGATGAAAGCCATTCTGACTGGGGTGAGGTGACATCTCATTGTGGTTTTCATTTGCATTTCTCTGATGATTAGCGATGTTGAGCATTTTTTCATATGTCTATTTGCCATTTGTATATCCTCTTTGGAGAAATGTCTCCTCAGGTCCTCTGTCCATTTTTCAATTGGGTTGTTTGTTTTTCTGTTGCTGAGTTTCATGAGTTTCTTGTATATTTTGGATATTAGCCCCTTATCAGAGGAACTGTTTGCAAAAATCTTCTCCCATTCAATTGGTTGCCTCATTATTTTGTCAATAGTTTCTTTTGCTGTGCAGAAGCTTTCCAGTTTCATATAATCCCATTCGTTTATTTTAGTTTGTACTTCCATTGCCTTTGGAGTCAGATTCATAAAATGCTCTTTGAACCCAAGGTCCATAAGTTTAGTACCTATGTTTTCTTCAATGCAGTTTATTGTGTCAGGTCTTATGCTTAAGTCTTTGATCCATTTTGAATTAATTTTGGTACATGGTGACAGATAGCAGTCCAGTTTCATTCTTTTGCACGTAGCTATCCAATTCTGCCAGCACCATTTATTGAAGAGGCTGTCTTTCCTCCATTGTATGTTTTTAGCTTCTTTGTCAAAAATTATCTGTCCATATTTATGTGGTTTTATTTCTGGGTTCTCAATTCTATTCCATTGGTCTATGTGTCTGTTTTTCCGCCAATACCAAGCTGTTTTGATTATTGTAGCCCTGTAGTACAAGGAAAAATCAGGGAGTGTGATACCTCCAGTATTGTGCTTTTTTTTAAATATTGCTTTGGCTATTCGGGGTCTTTTGTGGTTCCAAACAAATCTGATGATTTTTTGTTCTATTTCTTTAAAAAATGCCATTGGGATTTTAATGGGGATTGCATTAAATCTGTATAAGGCTTTGGGTAATGTGGCCATTTTAACTATGTTGATTCTTCCAATCCATGAGCACGGAATGTCTTTCCATTTCTTTGTGTCTTCTTCAATTTCTTTCAAAAATGTCTTATAGTTTTCAGCATATGAATCCTTCACATCCTTGGTTAAGTTTATTCCTAGATATTTTATTCTTTTTGCTGCAATTGCAAAAGGAATTGTTTTTTCTATCTCTTTTTCTGAGATTTTATTGTTGGTATATAGGAAAGCAATGGACTTTTGTACGTTGATTTTGTAGCCAGCAACTTTACTGTATTCATTGATTGTTTCTAATAGCTTTTTGGTGGAGTCTTTAGGGTTTTCTATATATAGCAACATGTCATCTGCAAAGAGTGACAATTTAACTACTTCATTCCCAATTTGGATGCCTTTTATTTCTTTCTCTTGCCTGATAGCTCTGGCGAGGACTTCCAACACTATGTTGAAAAGCAGAGGTGATAGGGGACAACCTTGTCGTGTTCCTGAACGTAGAGCAAAGGGCTTCAGCTTTTCACCATTAATTATGAGATTAGCTGAGGGCTTGTCGTATATGGCCTTTATTATGTTGAGGTATTTTTCTTCTACACCAACTTTAGTAAGTGTTTTAATCATAAATGGATGTTGTATCTTATCAAATGCTTTTTCTGCATCAATTGATAGAATCATATGATTTTTGTCCTTTATTTTGTTTATGTGATGTATCACATTGATGGATTTGCGAATGTTGAACCATCCTTGTGCCCCGGGGATGAACCCCACTTGGTCGTGATGAATAATCTTTTTAATGCATTGTTGTATTCGATTTGCTAGAATTTTGTTTAGGATTTTAGCATCTGTATTCCTCAGAGATATAGGTCTGTAGTTTTCTTTTTTTGTGTTGTCCTTACCAGGTTTTGGTATCAGGGTATGTTGGCCTCATAAAATGAGTTAGGGAGTACTGACTCTTCTTCAATTTTTTGGAAGAGTTTGAGCAGGATTGGTATTAGATCCTCTTTGAAGGTTTGGTAGAATTCACTGGTGAAGCCATCTGGTCCAGGACTTTTGATTTTGGGAAGGTTTTTGATGACTGATTCAATTTCGTTACTGGTGATCGCCTGTTAAGATTTTCCAGTTCTTCATGATTCAGCCTTGGAAGGCTATATATTTCTAAGAACTTGTCCATTTCTTCTAAGTTATTAAATTTGGTGGCATATAGTTCTTCATAATATTCTTGGATAATCCTTTGTATTTCTGTGGTGTCCGTGATAACTTCCCCTTTTTCATTTCTGATTTTGTTAATTAGTGTCTTCTCTCTTTTTATCTTAGTGAGTCTAGCCAAGGGTTTGTCGATTTTGTTAATCTTTTCAAAGAACCAGCTTTTTGTCACATTAATTTTTTCTATTGTCTTTTTGTTCTCTATTTCATTTAGTTCTGCTCTGATTTTTGTTATTTCCTTTCTTCTGCTGACCTTGGGTTTCGCTTGTTCTTCTTTTTCTAGTTTTTTAAGGTGTAACATGAGGTTATTTATTTGGGATTTTTCTTGTTTCTTGAGATAGGCCTGTAATGATATAAATTTCCCTCTTAAAACTGCTTTCGCGGCATCCCAAAAATTTTGGTAGGATGTATTTTCATTGTCATTTGTTTCTATGTATCTTTTGAGCTCTCCTCTAATTTCTTCTTTGACCCAGTCGTTCTTTAAAAGTATGTTGTTTAATCTCCATGTATTTGTGTTTTTTCCTGCTTTCTTTTTGCAGTTGATATCCAATTTCAAAGCTTTGTGATCAGAGAATATGCTTGGTATAATTTCAATCTTCTTAAATTTGCTGAGGGTGATTTTGTGTCCCAATATATGGTCTATCCTTGAGAATGTTCCATGTACACTAGAAAAGAATGTATAGTCTGATGTTTTAGGATGAAGTGCTCTATATATGTCAATTATGTCCAATTCATCTAATGTGTCATTTAGGGCTGCGATTTCGTTATTTATCTTCTGTTTGGATGATCTATCCATAGCTGTCAATGATGTATTTAAGTCCCCTAGTATAATTGTGTTTTGGTCAATTTCTCCCTTTAGTTCTGTTAGTAGTTGCTTGGTATATTTCGGTGCTCCCTGATTGGGGGCATAAATATTGATGACTGTTATGACATAGATTTTTAATGGTCACACACGGGTGTGGGATGAGCCGGTTTTGCATCTCTGAACTTCCTCCCAGTCTGGAGGTGGCTTCTTCTACACATCCTTAGTTTAAAGGCTTCAGTTCAGCTTGGTTTTAGGCAATTATCAGTAATGGTTGTGTGGGGACTGAGTCCCAGAGAGCAGGTTCCAGGCTCTCAACCTCACATGGAACGGTGCTGGCTCGGGTAGTAGATGGCTATCAGTTGTGATCAGATTGCCTTCAGCTGTAACCAGTTAGCCATTAAACACTAATATAACTGCCGTGGCTACCGCTAGCAAGCATGGATTGCAGCTAGCTAGTGAAGTTGGTTGGTTGGTTGATTGGCAGAGAAGCAGACAGCAGATTGCGGCTAGCAAGTGGGGTTAGCAAGCAGATTACATTGTGGATCATGTTGATCCTACTTCCTGTGTCTCACCCAGTCACCAGCAAGACAGGAGTGTAGGACGACTCCTCATTGGGGGTCTTCATTGGGCGGATGTTTGCTTTTGTGTGTCAATCAGCCGCCATCAAGAATGTGGTGGTATGACTCCCCTATCTATGGCTCCATTGTGCATTTTTGGCCTCACCATATCCTGCATTATTGTGTGGGGAGCGAGGGATGAAACCCTGCATGACAGGTTGTTTTGTAGATTAGTTGTAATTTTGGTATGGTTGTGAGAGAAGATAAACACAGTGTTTACCCACTGTGCCATCTTGGTTGTCTCCCCCAAATCTTTGCTTTTACAAAGTAATAACAAATATTGTTACAGGTCTTCTTATACATACGTGCAAGTTCTCTCAAAGGATATGTAATAAGAAGTGGAGTTTCTAGAAAATATTATGTGCACAGTTTCATTTTTAATTTGTACTGTTAAGTACTCCTGTGACCCCATGGAAGGCCCATCATCACAATTGTTTAATTGGTCCACAGAAAGAATACTTTCAAATATTTAATCACATGAGATACTTACAAATTAGGGCAAAGCATAAGTTACATTACCAGATGGACACAGCTTATTGATGCCTTCCTTTCTGCTTGGTTGGTGGACTAATGATCAGTAAGGAATGGAAATACCTGGTCAGAGGAGCACTGAGTGTCATCATTCTAGAGCTTGTAACTCTTATGAACCCAGGAACACCGCATCAACATGTTAGCCAATAAACCTACACTCTAACTGCCTCATCACTTGAACCTTGTTTCCAGAGTCCAGGATTAGAATCTTTATGTCATAAAGCCAAGAAACTTTCCAGCCTTAGGTTTTACAAACTACATAGGATGTTCCATACAGCATCTGGGCTTTCAGCCCATTCTGCTCTTTGGCTGTAAATCCCCACTTGATCTAATTGTACTGGGAATTGAGTTCTATACTGAGGTGTCCTACACCTGTTGCAATAATTCCTAATGAAAATCAGTTTTTACCACTTATAAGTAAATGATCGTCAGGCTCTGTTTTTTCTTTGCATGTGTATATGTGGTGGGTGGGGGGAGTGGCGAGTATTGTCAATGAAGTTAAACTTAGTTACCTTGGTTAAAGTCATAAAATGGGTGATTAAGACTGTAATAGAAGTAATCATAGTCAAAAAATTATGATTGACCACACAAGATAATAGGATCTGGTTTTGTTTATCGAGAGGAAAAAAAGGATAGAATTATTCCAAGATAAAATGTGTGGTTATTCCAGCATCTGAAAGAGGATAGTGAAAGATAAAACCAGTGGATATAAAAAGCTATATAAGGTTCAAGAAGTAAATGCTGTTTACCTTGGTTTTATATATATGTAAATTATATTTGTATTTATATTTATAATACATATATATGAGTCTGAAAAGAAATAATGATACACGTTAATATCTTGGCAGTTTGCCCAACTCAGTTTTGATGGGGCTTTTGTTGAGAACTTAGAAATGCTTTACCACAAAACACTATATTGAAGCAAAACTAAAATTTTATATAGTCCCACTCATTTATTTTAGCTTTCACTTCCCTTGCATTTGAGGTCAAATTCATAAAATCATCTTTGAACCCAAGGTCCATAAGTTTAGTATCTATGGTTTCTTCTATGCATTTTATTGTTTCAGGTCTTATGTTTAGGTCTTTGATCCACTTTGAGTTAATTTGGGTACATGGTGACAGATTTCAGTCTAGTTTCATTCTTTTACACATGGCTTTCCAGTTTTCCCAGCACCATTTATTGAAGAGGCTTTCTTTTCTCCATTGTATGTGTTTGGCTTCTTTGTCGAAAATTATCTGTCCATATCTATTTCTGGGTTTTCAATTCTACTCCATTGGTCTGTATGACTGTTTTTCTGCCAATACCATGCTGTTTTGATTATTGTTGCTCTGTAGTACAAGCTGAAGTCAGGGCGTGTGATACCCAGCATTATTCTTTTTTTTAGGATTGGCTTGGCTATTTGGAGTCTTTTATAGTTCCCTACAAATCTGGTGATTTTTGTTCTATTTCTTTAAAAAATGCCATTGGAGTTTTTATGGGGATTGCATTGAATCTATATATTGCTTTGGGTAATATGGCCGTTTTAACTATGTTGATTCTTACAATCCATGAACATGAATGTCATTCCAAGAAACCATCAACGAAACAAAGAGGTAGAAAACAAAGAACCATCAACAAAACCAACCGAATGGTCGAAGATGTTTGCAAACAATGTCTCCAGTAAGGGGCTAATATCCAAAATATATAAGGAACTCATACAAATAAACAACAAAAAGACAAACAATCCAATTTAAAAAATGGACAGAGGACATGAACAGAAACTTATCCAAACAAGACATCCAAACAGCTAACAGATATATGAAAAAATGTTCAACTTCACTAGCTATTAGGGAAATGCAAATCAAAACTACAACAAGATATCACCTCATACCTGTTAGAATGGCTATCATCAACAAGACAAATAATAACAAGTGTTGGAGTGGCTGTGGAGAAAAAGGAACCCTCATCCACTGTTGGTGGGAATGTAAATTGATACAGCTGCTCTGGAAAACAGTATGGAGGTTCCTCAAAAAATTAAGAATAGAATTCCCGTATGATGCACAATCCCTCTCCTGGGTATCTACCCCAAAAATCTGAAAACATTTATCTGTAAAGATGTATGTACTCTGATGTTCATTGCAGCATTATTTATGGTGGCCAACACATGGAAACAACCAAAGTATCCTTCGATAGATGATTGAATAAAGAAAATGTGATATATATACAATAGAATACTATTCTGTGGTAAGAAAGATGAAATAGTACCATTTGTGACAACATGGATGGATCTTGAGATTATAATGCTAAGCAAAATAAGTCAGGCAGAAATAGTTGAGAACCATATGATTTCACTGATACGTGAGACTCAACAAAGGAACAAGACGAACATGCAAAACTCAGAGACACAGACAACAGTTTAGTGGTTATCAGAGAGGAAGGGGCGAGGGGGGAGTAGAAGCCGATAAGGGGGGTCACCCCAATAAATTTTGTCACCCCAATAAATTTTAATTAAAAAAAAAATACTGAACGAGGGTTTCTCTCTGTTAGAATGACATCACAAATTTATCTTGGTGTAATTATTCTCCTTTTGATTAATGGTAGTAAATATTATTCTTTACCTTCTGTGTAATCTTCTAAATTAGCAGAGATTTTTTTAGCTTACAAAAATAACCTTTTGTGTCTTATGCTGACATTATATTCTCCATTATTTTAAAAATATAGTTAATTGCCTATAAAAGAGCTAAAGAGCCTTCTGTTTATTTTAAATATATTTTCACTCCGATTAATAGGTAGCTATGCTACAACCACCCTTGTTCTCTACACTACTGTTATGGGTTGATTTGTGCCCAACAAGTAAATATGTTCAAATCCTAATGCCCAATACCTATGAATATGACCATATTTGGAAATAGGGTGTTTGCAGATATAGCCAATTTAAGATTAAGTTGTACTGAATTAGGATGGATTAGAAGACACTGATCAGCATTCTGATGGCCTTAAAAAAGCCTGCCCTTTTATGTGTTCCTAAAAATTACTTCATATAAATATTATTCCTTAGTAATTTAGGCTCAAGATTACTATAATCTCTGGTTTACAAATACTTTATATGTAACTCTCTCATTTCAAAATTGAATGTCCCTCCCTTGTGAGTGAGAGACAAAATGGATTCAGTATCAGTGTGTATAATCAAATCAGTGTGTATAATCAAATAAGAGCTTCTCTCTGAGTTTGACCATCAATAATGAACATCATTAATCAATGAGGGCTCTTCACAATACAGCCATCACTTAAGAGATCTTCCTGCAATTCACTAGCTGTCCACATACTCTCCTCATTGCCACTTTCATTTCTTGATTCCTGAATGTGTAAATGATGGCATTCAGGAAAGGAGTGAGAACTGCATCAAAGATTGTCAGAAACTTGTCCAAGTGTGTGGAGGGAGATGGCCACACATAGACAAATATCAAAGGACCAAAGAAGAGGACTACCACAGTGATGTGAGCTGACAGTGTGGACAGAGCCTTGGATGAACCATCTGAAGAGTATTTCTGAACAGTGAGAATGATGATGATATAGGAAATTATCAGTATTAAGAAGGAGCCAACAGAGATGAATCCACTGTTGGCTGTGACCATGAACTCGAGTCGGTGGGTGTCTGTGCAAGCAAGTTTGATGAACCGAGGAAGATCACAATAAAAGCTGTCCAACACATTAGGACCACAAAAGGGTAAGTTTATCACAAAAGCCAGTTGAACCATAGAGTGAATGAGGCCAGTCATCCAGGCAGCCACTAAAAAGAAGATGCACATCCTTGGGCTCATGATGGTCAGGTAGCGGAGAGGCTTACATATGGCAACATATCTATCAAAGGCCATGGCGATAAGCAGCACCATCTCCACACCACCAATGACATGGATGAAGAAGATTTGAGTGATACAACCCCTAAAGGAGATGACTTTACGTTTTCTGAAAAGGTCATAAATCATCTTGGGGGAAGTGACAGAAGAAACTCCCAGGTCAACGAAGGAGAGATTGGCCAACAAAAAGTACATGGGAGAGTGTAAGTGAGGGTCAGAAGTCACCGTAAGCATAATGAGGGAGTTTCCCATCATGCTTGCCACATAAAATGTAGAGGAGACCACAAAGAGGAGTAATTGGATCTCCCAGGAATCAGTGAGTCCCAGGAACACAAACTCTGACACTGCAGAGTGATTCGCTCCATCCATTGGCTTTGTCAACTTTGCAACCTGAGAAAGTAAATTATGATAATTATATAACAAGTTAGGAGAGAGATCAAAGTTATGGAAGTCTTTCTCTAAACTGACTTGATATGCTCAGGGCCTCTGAAATGTCACAGAAAAATTGATAACTTTCATATGGAGCTGTTCTCTACCACAAAGTTGTCTCTGCATTTAATACCCTCTGTTTCTTCCCAGAGTTAATCCCATGATATTACTCATGAGACACAAAATGTCAACATGAGTAACAGGAACTCAACTTCAAACCTTTTGATTTTTGCTGCAAAACGAATATCTGGCCCCAGTCACATAGAACTAATCACTACTGCAATCCTTGCAAACCTATAAAGCTTCATCTGACAGACAAACCCTTCTCCTCCCCAGTCCCTACCTCTGATGACATATTCATCTTAAATATTACTTAAATGTTTACCACATCTATGAAGTCTTGTTTTATTATTATGGTATTTATCGTTACTGGTATAAGCACCTGGTTTTCTCTGCATTTAATACCCATCTACTTCCTCCCAGGGTAGATACTATGATGTTTTTCATGAGATACAGGATTGGTCAACGTGGGTAATAGGAATTCAACCCCAAATTCTTTTGATTTTTGGTTCAAGACTAATATAGCCTGGCTTCAGTCACATGAAACTCTTGACCAGTTCTTAACTATTCCATCCACTTGCAAGACCACAAGCTTTATTCTGGCAAATGGAACCTTCCTTCTGACTCCCTACCTCTGGAATATATTTATCTTCAAGTTTTGTTAACTTTGAACTGTATCTGTGAGGTCTGGCTTTATATTACCAGCATTTATTTTACTATCTCTTGTATTTTAGTAAACTGAGTGCAGTTTTTTTTTCCAATTTTTTCTCTTTATTAAAATTTATTGGGGTGACACGGATTAGTAAAATTATGTAGGTTTCAAGTGTACATTTCTATAATACATCATCTATATATCACATTGTGTGTTTATCACCCAGAGTCAGTTCTCCTTCTATCACCATATATTTAACCCCCTTTACCCTCTTCTACCCCTCCCCCCTTACACTCTGGTAACCACAAAATGGTTGTCTGTGTCTATGAGTATAGGTTTAACTCACCAACCAGACTGTAAGCTTCTTGAAGGCAGACTTATTCATATTTGGGTTCCCTGAAGCAATGAAAAAGTGGCCCACACAGATGTAGGGGTCCATGAATTTTCTGTTACCAGTTTGAATCATGTTAGGTGCAGAAATTGAAAGTGTTTGGAAACTTCTCCAGCAATTTATATCACAGCAAAATCCAAGTTACGATTTTGTATTTACTAACGTATCAGTCCATGAAGGATTGGGGAGAAAAAACTGGTTTTCACAAAAGATCATTTGAGAAGCACACCCCTAACACATGATCTGAAAAGCTCAAAACTATGCAGGGCATCATGGTGTAGTGAAAAGCATTTTGTTCAAACTTCTGTGGAAGTATTTATCACATTAACTTGTAATTTTAGCTTTATTTAGAAAAGAAACCATAGCACAGAGGAAAAAATATGGTCTTTGGATTCAGAAAACCAAGATCTATATTATGATTGAACCACTAACAAGATGGCATTGGGCAAGTTACTTGACTTCTTGAACCTCAGTTATCTATAAAATTGAAATTAATAATACTAACTTTGCAGAGTAAGTAGTAGGAATAAAAAATTAAAGTTTTGTAATCATGTATTTTGTATGTCTGGATTAATATGTAAATATTCAGTAAATGTTCATTTTACTTCCCTTTCTTTCACTTGTTCATAACAGTGCTTATCACATGAGAAAAATGAATAAAAAAGAAAAGAAAATGGTATTGGTAAGCAGAGAGCATCAAAATCCCATATCTAAAAGACATTTCAATAACAGGTTATGATTAGCTCCTTCTACGTAATAATAGATTATTACATTCATAGTCTTTAAGTGATCAAAATAAAAACCATCCTGTGTAAATTATATACATTGGCTCTTAAAAAACACTATTTCTTTGTAGTACTTACTACAAATGTAATTCATTGATTTTTTTTGTTTTTCTGTTCTCGCTCCCCATGTGACTGCAATGCCCATAAAGTTAAGGAATATATCTGACTTAATATCCAGTGTATCCTAAAACTTAGAATCACACCAGGTACATAATAAGGATATGTAAATATTTCAGGAAATAAATATATGCTAAAAAATAGAAGAGGATGTATTTGTATAATTAAAAATACGTGGAAATACGCGTAATTATATAATTAAGGAAGATGGGTAAAGAGATTGCACAGTTCCTAAACAACAGAGAAAAATAGAAAATAGGGGATTATAAAAGTGGAAAAGAATTAAGGAAAAAGAAGAAATAAATGAGATTAAAAGGAAAACCTAAAAAGAATGAAGAAATTAGGAAAATATGTGTATAATGACAAAGAAAGGAAGAATAAAGTTTACCTTATTAAATAAAAGGTAGTTTTATGAGGCATGGTTTGCATTATACACTTCAGAAATTCTATAATTGTAAACAAATTATAGTTTTATATCTTCAGGAGTCTTTTAAGTGCCAACACTCTTGGGAGAGTTTCTCAATAAGCCTTTATCAGGCATGCACATACAGTTGTGAATTAATTTGCCTTTGGCTCTCTACTCCTTACCAACTAGGAAAAAACCAGGATTTTTAGGAAAAGTGAATTTAAATCAAAATGAGATATAAATATGGAACCTAGATGTACTAAAAGCATGAGAATATATCCATTCAAATATCAGGGAATACAGAAACTTGAAAAGTTTGGGTCACCACAGTTTTAAAGTCACTTGAGACAGTCAAGACCCAAATCTCAGTCCAGAGCAAAAGTCATAGAGAGGTTTCTAGGTGGAAACACAGAATATGATGTTTATTCACCTAAAAATCATCTACCCATATGGAAAAACTCTTGAATAATGGTGTTCTGAAATCATCTTCTCTTATAGATTGGCTATGCTTTTTAAATAACTTTTCTTGAACATTTAACTATATTCATAATTTTTTAACTAATTAAATATCCATGATGCAAGAGCAAGGTTTAATTTTTTGCCTTCTGTTTGATTAATCTTTTTTCCTTATCCATATAGAATTGATTATTTCTCCAAACAGATTCCCAAACATTTGATCCTTTATAAATGAAGGAGATATTGGTAACCTCAGTCAAATGATACTCATCAAGTTCAAAGGGATCTACAGACAGCTGTTAGGTTTGAACAAGGTACTAATCTAAATTATTGTCCATATAATGTCCTCCTTAACTTAAATATATTGTTGGTTTAACATCTTCCTCATCTCAAACTCTCTGTATTTTATCTTTCAAATTGTCACAAAACTTTCTCTATACCCAAGTAAAATCCTGCCTTCTCTAATTTAAGACCTCTATTTTTACTATTTCTAACTGTGGGAAAAATAAATAATTCTGTGTTCTTTTCAAAAAACCTTTTGCATACATGAATGCAACAAATTAAGTCACCCCTTAGTCTTCTGTTTGTAAAATTCAACAAACTCAATACCTTTTGCATTACCTATTAGAATCCCTTTCTCACTGACCCCCTTCCATCCAAAAAAATTCTCATTTGTCACCTTTCTTCATTCTACTTACTGCTTAGAGATAAAATTAATACAAAACACTCTTATTCTAAACTACATAAGAGACCAAGAAAAGTAGTTCAATCTCCCGTTGTTTGTGGGTTGTTGTTTTTTTAATTTTTCACATCATATTTTAAAGTGACATTACATTGGAAAATCTTTATTCAGCTTGGGATTTTTTGGTCTCCATGTCTTTTATTTCTGTTCAGATGTCTATGAACTCCTTTCCCTTTTATAAATTTGACAAGTTCCTAATAAAATTTGCTTCCCTGTTCACAGATGATCAGTTTACACCCATTTTTTTTGAAAACCAACAGAAAGAAAAATCCAATTACACTTCATATATACATGTCATCAATTTTTCTTGCCTGTTTATCAAGTGGCAAAGGGTGGAAATCATTCATTTAATCAGCATCAGGAAACAGAGTGATTAATTGCACTCTACGTTGAATCCAAAATATTACAAAACTATTTGACTTTTTCTAACATCTTTGACATTCATTATTCCAGGTATAATGTGAGTCTAACTGAAAACCATGTCAGTTAACCTTTCCCAATATGTCAATAAACTACTTCACAATTATTCTTCTGTACTATTCAATTCCTTATCCTAGAAAATATCTACTTTGCTTTAGGATAACACTCAAGCACTTGAGGATCTGGTTCATATTCATAGCAATTCCAAAGACAAAATTATATCTGGACTAAAGCCACTCTTTGCATTGTTAAATTTATTTCCATTTTTCCGTTTTACCTGTATAAAGAGAACAGCATCTTCCAGGAGTCTAAGATTTTCCTGTGTTCTCCAACACAAAGTGTCATATAAAATCCTGCCATAAGAAGAAATGAAGCTAATTGCAGTCAAGAGCACAGTGACCAAAGGATACTGCTAAAGCATGATAGTTTAGAAAGAGCTTCTGGATCAAGGGACTTTGCCCCTAGAGAACTATTTGGTTTGACCAGAGAAACGAAAGTATCTAAACACTAATAATAAGACACCAGAGAGAAAGAGGGAAGCAAGAGTGGAATACCTTTGTTTAAAAGCTTTATGCTATTTTGTGAGAAATATTATAAATATTGGTAGCTACCCATTAGAACTAATCTCTGAAAATTGGTGAGTATTAATTCAAAAAATTAACTGTAATCATCTTGATCATCTCCCAAAATGCCAATGTGCATAATTTTAATACAGTTTAAATAGTCAAAAAAATGTACACAAGACTTCATTTTTGTAAAACTGTATTTTGAGTAATTATGGATGTGCACAAAGATTTAGCTATGCAAAATTTCATTCCAGTGAATAGAGCTTAAAAATGAATTAAATGACTGAAATATATATTGATGATAAATTAAAGAAATTATGATACATCCATACAGTCAAATTCTCTGAAGCCATTGAGAAGCAAGTTCAAACTCTATATAGTTAAAGACCACCATAACACACTGTTGAATGAAATTCTGGATAGCAAAATAGCATGCAAAATAGTATGTTGCTGTGCATATAAATATATAGAGGGTGCCAAAAAATGTATACACATTTTAAGAAAGGAAAAAAACTGTATTAAAATTGTAATACTCAATATATACTGATAACAAAAGATGAATACAAGTCATACATATACATTTTTTTGGCACCCCGGTATGTATGTGTATATACATATATATGTGTATATATATATATATGTTTCTATATATATGTATATGTTTATGTATATGTTTATATATGTTTATATATATGTTTATATATGTATATATAAAATTTTTTCAATAACTACTTCAGGCAGTAGATTGTTAGGTGAAAAAAACGAGGAATTTTGGCTTTTACTTTTGTATAATTTATCAGCCAGGATCCTGCCAGGAAAAAAAAATGGCTCATTCAAATTAGATAACTGAAAAAGAGCTTACTTAGTAAAAGCACACAGTCAGCTGGAAAAGGGTTGAGTGGAACTGGAAGGGCAAATGGAAGCTATTCTTTTCTCTCTGCATCCACTTTTGTCTTTTATCCAAGAGACAAACAGGGCAGGAAAAACAATATTAGGATACAAGAAATCAAGCATTATAGAAGGATAATTAGCTATTATATCATTGCAGAGTGATTGAAACCCAAAATGTTAACTTCCACCAGTGTGCTTCATATGAATTACATAAAGAAAAAAGGCGGAAGATAATTAATATAAAACATAGCTATCATAATCAATTTGTATAGCTGATGATAAGGCCTATTTTGATAACAGAATTTCTCTCATTTCATCTTAGTTTCTATCAGTACTCAGGCTGGTCAAGGTACTCTACTAGTGGGATGAACAGAACTATTCTGATAGGTTATTAGTTTTGAGAAGACCCTTTGTTTAATGCAACGCTACTGATTTTCCATTGACGGAAACTATTGGGCATTGGAGTACTAACAGGCACTCCAATAAAGCCCAAGTTCTGGGCTTAATACTTCTTGTCCTTATTGTGGAATAGGAGCCAAATTTACCTCTGGTAATTGAGATCTGTCAACCCAACAAGCAGTATTGTCCTTAGACCCAAATAAGGGAATCCCCTGCCCTAGTCCCTACCCTACAGGAGACCCTAAATTGATCCCCTCCCAGTCATATGCCTTTCACCACTATGTGCCAATTTCAAGGAACCAAGGAGACTGTCCACCTGGAGCTTATGCCCATCCTCCTACATCCAGTTCTGATCCCCAAAACCCAGGAATTTTTTTTCATATTTCTTTGGGAACTTCCCCAAGTCTACAAACCTGGCTTTCCAGATTTGATATAGATATGTATAGTATATAATTATCAAATATATTTACCAACATAGAAGGATAGAACATACTGTACTCAAGATTTTGTTACCTTGATTTATAACTTTCAGACGTGTGTGTGTGTGTTTGTGTGTGTGTGTGTGTGTGTGTGTGTGTAAAGCTTATGAACCCTTGCCTCAGTTCCCACAATCCCACAAATGTCAGAGTCATGTCCTTTCCTCTCAGCTAGTTCAGTGATGATATGAGGAGCCCAGAGTGGTCAAAGACCACCCTCAGCTGTGTTCCCTTTGAAAACAGTTTTCACTGGGGCACTAGCCCTCTGAATCTGCTAAATCAAAATTCACAAAAATAATAGGAAGCATATATTTCTCCAGCAAATTATTTGGTCTTGTTGTTAGAGTGACTTTTTCCACATTAGGTTCATATATTCCAGCTTTAACATAGATATATAGTTGACCACTAGTTTAAGACATGCTCTTCATCAAATAGACAGCATCCTAAACTTGCAAGGTGTTCACCTCCCATTTGGTATAAAAGGTGAGCATTCTCTATACTATTCCACTACTCTATCAAGCCAGTTTTTTCTGGGTGTTGGAGCACAAGTCCAGTAAATGCCATGGGTGTAAGCTCCCGGTCACACTTCACTTCTATTAAACTATGTCAAGATGCAATGTTGAATGTAACATAACAGCAACAGATAAGACAGTAAAGATATTCCATGAATCAATAAATGGTAGTGCTGGCAACACAGTGTATGGGAAAGACAAGCCGTTCTGTAAATAAATAAATAAATAATGTACATTATATAAATATATTACATACATATTATAAACATATTTATAGCTTATTTTATATCTTTATAGTAATATATATTTCTATATATACATTTACATATAATTGGTATATATTTATAACATAATTTAAAAGTATTTATACTATATTTATATATAAAATATATATTTATAAGATGTATTTATATATATAATATTTATCTCTATGAAGGGAGATTAGAGATAGAGATCAATGTCCCTGTACAGATAAGTATCTCCCCATTCCATAAAACAAGGGTTTATCTCTAGTTCCTGTGATGAGGTAGACAGCTAGTTCTCTCAGAGCAGTGTGAGACATGGTACTGTACAGGGTGTTATCCAGGCTTGGGCACTCGGAAGGTATGGCAGGCTGCTCAGCCTTAGTGAGGGAAAATTAATGTTGTTGATTTTATGCAGAAATGTCTACTATGTTGCTATGGCCACTTTTAGTGCCAATTAAGCAGTTCTAGAACAGCTGGGAAAACAGGCTGACTGATATCCACAGGGACAGGTCATTTTGTTCCTGTACAGTGCATAACTTCTAATGGGCTTTTATGTGGGCATGAATGTTGTCATTTTCTGTGCGTTACTGAGAAGTCCAGCTACAAACCTTTCCCCAGAACCCCAATGATTTTCTGAGCTTATTCATTCTTGGCCCCTGAACAACTAAACAACCGAGAAGGCCTACCCACAAATTAGCAAGATTTGTGCCAAAAGCCATCTTTCCTTCCAAAGGAAGTATACAACTAAAGATATCCCCTGACATTCTTCCCATTAGCAGGGTTTTCCTTTACCATTATCCTTCAAGATAGTCTCTGAGTAGAGTTTAAAGTAATGACCATTTATTTACAGCTGGTAGCAGCATAACATGCATAACTATTCATAAACCAGGCTGTATTTTCTCCTCCATTTGGGGGTGATGGGGTCCCCATTGGTAGGGTAGGCCCATAAATAAGAATTGTTTTCAAGTAAATGAGTTATTCTAATATTATTTATTACCAGGGACCCACTATAGTGCAGGAGTTTAGATAACAGATTCTGGTTCCAAACTATAAGACTTTGAGTCCAAGCTTATTACTTAACAGACTTTGAGGATATTTAATATCTTTGTGCCTCAGATCCCTCCTCCATGACATGGGGATAATGAGGGTATCTGCTTCATAAAATTCAGCGTAAAACACTTAGAACAATACCTAGACTTAGGCTGCACAATTTCTGGAAAAAGAAAACCTGTACACATATTTTATAAATATTTTATTTTTTATTTGTTGAAATATTTTAAATTTTTTTGTGGAAGAAACACAACATTCTCAGTGTGACTTACTTAAGCAGAGTGCACAATTCATCAGTCATATTATTTCCCACACACAAAAAAAGGAATAACATTAATTGTAAGTATTTGGGGGAAACTTCAGACTTACAAAATAGCATTTAATCAAAGATTATTCTGAACACCACTGTAGACAAAAAAAAATACTATTATGAATATTAAACTTTTTTTCATAATTAACACAATGGCTTAAAATTCTGCTTTGATAGGATCTGAACAAGGAAATATATGGTAGTGGTGAAAATTAGGAAAGGATTTAGAAATGATAAAGAAGTGCTAAATGCTAATGACAATTTAGTAGGAAGAAGGAATACAATGAGAGGTATAAAGCTCTCTCTTTAAATAAACCTACAGGAAAAAGTTGAAAGATGAAATGTTAGTAGAAACTGAAATTCAATATTGATTTGAAAGTGAAAGGGCATAGACCTAGCAAACAGAGGCATTGTTTCTGGTGCCTGGCCCTCTCTGGTGATTTCTGGCTGTGTGCCTTTGGGCAAATTGCAGTCACCCCTCAATTCCTGGGTTTTAGCATGTGCAACGAGGGGATTAGAACAAATGGTGGTGGTTATCCATTCCAGCTTTAAATTCAAAATTCTAACATAGGATTAACAATTTCCCATACTGACAGATAGAGGAGCCTAATAAGGAGGCAAAACATGTTAAAACTGGGGGATCAAGAAGCAAACAATTAAAATCAAGATAGGTAGTAAATAGATTAAATATAATATAAATGCATATTCCATCTATCAATAGAATAATCTATCTGATATAGGAAAAAGATAAAATATTATTTTCTCAATTACATGGCACTCTCTTAGACCATGTACAAGGACAAATCAAAGGACATATGATTTGGGTTTTCACACTTTGACATGCAGAGTGTCAAAGAATAACATCATTTCTAATTTAATGATGAAACAGATAATATAATTTAATAGATATTAGGTTTCTAGGCATATAACATGGCCTAAGTCTTGAGTATTTTTCTGAAATTGCATGTTTTCTCTGCAATCAGCATGAAGGAGAATCTGTAGTTCTATGTCTTCAAAGCGAATTCATTTATGAAATCTTCCTGTAATGCAGAAGACGACTGCAGTCTCTTCGTCACCACTTTCATCTCTTTGTTCCTGAGTATATAAATGAATAGATTCAGAAACCAAGTAATAAATGCATCAAAAATAGCAAGATGTTTATCCAGGTGTGATATGGGAGAAGGCCATGTATAGAAAAACATCAGCAGCCCAAAGAACAAAATCACCAACGTGATATGAGCTGACAAAGTCGGGAGGGCCTTGAATGAACCACCTGAAGAGTGTTTCCAAACAGTGAACAGAATGAAGATGTAGGTAATGACCAGCAAGACAAAGAATCCCACAGAAATGAGCCCATTATTGACAGTAACTATGAACTCCAGTTCTTGGGTGTTTATTCAGGCAAGTCTAAGGAGCCAGGGAAGGTCACAATAAAAACTGTCCCGTACACTGGGGTCACAAAAGGCAAATCTACCAAAAATCAACTGAGCCAATGAACACATAAAGCCAATGACCCAGGAAGTGACTAAAAAGTATAGACACATTCGTGGGCTCTTATTGGTCAGGTACTGGAGAGGCTGACATATGGCCGCATATCTGTCAAAAGCCATGGCAATGAGCAGCACCATCTCAGTGCCTCCAGCATCATGACTGAAGGAGATCTGAGTACTATATCTGCAAAAGGAGATGGCTTTGTGCACCTTGAAAATACCATAAATCATTTCAGCGTCTGTAATCCAGCAAAAAAACATGTCAGTGACTTCGAGGTTAGCCAGGAAGAAATACATGGAGGAGTACACACGAGCATCCAAGGTTACAGTGAACACAATGACAAGACTTCCCATCATGCTTACCAAGTACAACAAAAAGGAGAAGACAAAATGGAGAAGCTGAATCTCCCATGAATTGGTAACTCCCAGGAACACAAACTCTGATATTGTGGAGTGATTCATTCCATCCATTGCCTCAGACATCAGGATCAGTTTTCAAAAAGGAAGAAAGAAAATGGAAAAGAATTGCCTACACAAATATTAGTGTTCAAGAAATAAAGCCTCTAGCCGCTATGGAAGGCAGTGTGGAGGTTCCTCAAAAAATTACAAACAGAATTACCATATGACCCAGCAATCCCTCCCCTGGGTATCTACCTAAAAAATTTGAAATCATTTATACATAAAAACACGTGTGCTCCAATGTTCATTGCAGCTTTGTTTACGGTGGCCAAGACATGGAAACAACCAAAATGTCCTTCAATAGATGAATGGATAAAGAAGTTGTGGTATATATACAAAATGGAATACTATTCGGCGTTAAGGAAAGATGATATAGGAACATTTGTGACAACATGGATGGATCTTGAGAGTATAATGCTAAGCGAAATAAGTCAGACAGAAAAAGCAGAGAACCCTATGGTTTCACTGATATGTGGTATATAAAGCAAAAACAACAAAAGAACAAAACAAACAAATGAGAAACAAAAACTCATAGACACAGACAATAGTTTAGTGGTTACCAGAGGGAAAGGGGGTTGGAGGGTGGGAGATGAGGATAAGGGGGATCAAATATATGGTGATGGAAGGAGAACTGACTCTAAGTGGTGAACACACAATGGGATTTATAGATGATGTAATACAGAATTGTACACCTGAAATTATGTAATTTCATTAACAATTGTCACCCCAATAAATAAATTTTAAAAAAAAAGGACAACAACTTGAAGCTGAACGGCACCCTCCACAACTAAGATTGAAAGGACAACAACTTGACTTGGAAAAAAGGCCTGGAAGTACACACTGTTCCCCAATACAGTCCTGTTTCCCTTCCCCAATAAAATCTTTAAAAAAAAAAAAAAGAAAGAAAAGGCAAAGAGAGAATCCTAAAACTAAGAGAAAGGCAACTATCAGGGAACTCCCTTATGACCTATAAGAAAACTCCCATAAGATTGTCAGCTGATTTCTCAACAGAAACTTTGCAGGCCAGAAAGGATTGACAAAAAATATTCAACGTGATTAAAACCAAGGCTACTCTACCAAGAAAAGCTATCATTTAGAATTGAAGGACAAATAAAGAGCTTCACAGGCAAGAAAAAGCTAAAGGAGTTCATCATCACCAAACCAGTATTACAAGGAATGTTAGAGGGACTTCTTTAAATGGAAAAAAAAATAAAGATCAACATTATGAATAATAAAATGGCAATAGCTACATATCTATCAACAATTACTTTCAATGTAAATAGATTAAAAGACAAAAGAGGGCAAAATGGATGAGAAAACAAAACCCTTCCATATGCTGCCTACAAGAGACTCATTGCAAATTGAAAGACACACACAGATGGAATGTAAAGGGATGGAAAAAGATATTTCATGAAAATGGAAATGAAAAATACTCAAAAACAAAAGCTGGCATGGCAATACTTATACCCCCAAAAAAATAGACTTTAAAACAAAGGCTATAACGAGAGAGGGAATGACCCAGTAATCCCCCTTCAGGGTATTTCCCTGAAGAAACCCAAACACTACTTTGAGGGGATGTGTGCATCCATACGTTCATTGCAGTATAGTTTACAATGGCCAAGATGTGGAGGCAGCCTGGGTCTCCATCGATGGATGAATGGATAAAGAGGAGGTGGTACATATGTACAATGTTGCTCAGCCAGGGAAGGGAAGGGGTTCTTGCCATCTGCAATGGCATGCATAGATCTGGAGGATATGGTGCTGAGTGGAGTGTCAGACACAGAAAGACAGATGTAATAGGATTTTGCTTATATGCATGTGGATTCTAAAGAACAAAACAAACAAAACAGAAACAAACTCATAGGTACAGATAACATTATTTTCTTTTTTATAATTTTAATTTTTATTTTTAAATTAAAGTTTATTGGGGTGACAATGGTTAGTAAAGTTACATAGGTTTCAAGTGTACAATTCTGTAATACATCATCTATATATCACATTGTGTGTTCACCACCCACAGTCAGTTCTCCTTCCATCACCACATATTTGATCCTTTTTACCCTCATCTACCACACCTCTCCCCCTTATCCTCTGGTAACCGCTAAACTATTGTCTATGTCTATGAGATTTTGTTTCTTTATTTGTTTGTCTTGTTCCTTTGTTGTTTTCAGTTTTATATCCCACATATCAGTGAAATCATATGGTTCTCAACTTTTTCTGTCTGGCTTATTTCGCTTAGCATCATACTCTCAAGATCCATCCATGTTGTCACCAATAGCATTACTTCATCTTTTCTTATGGCAGTATAGTATTCCATTGTGTATATGTACCACATCTTCTTTATCAAATCACTTATCGAAGGACACTTTGGTTGTTTCCATGTCTTGGCCACCATAAATAAAGCTGCAATGAACATCGGAGCACATATATCTTTACAGATAAATGTTTTCAGATTTTTGGGTAGATACCAGGAGAGGGATTCTGGCTCATATGGTAATTCTATTCTTAACTTTTCGAGGAACCTCCACACTACCTTCCATAAAGGCTGCACCAGTCTACATTCCCACCAACAGTGTATGAGGGTTCCTTTTTCTCCACAGCCTCTCCAACACTTGTTACTATTTGTCTTGTTGATGATAGCCATTCTGACTGGGGTGAGGTGATATCTCATTGTGGTTTTTATTTGCGTTTCTCTGATGATTAGTGATGTTGAGCATCTTTTTATATGTCTATTGGCCATCTGTATGTCCTCTTTGGAGAAATGTCTATTCAGGTCCTTTGCCCATTTTTTAATTGGAATACAGAGAACATTTTGATGGTTGCCAGATAGGAGGTGGGTTGGGGATGATTGAAAAAAGAAGAAGGGATTAAGAAATACAAATTGGTTGTTAAAAAGTAGTCATGGGAATATAGGGTACAGCATAAGAAATACAGTTATTAATACAGTCAATAATATTATTGGGTACTAGATTTGTTTGGGTGATAGATGGGAAGGGTTGGGGGCAGGATATGAAAAATGAAGGGAGTAAGAAGTACTAACTGATAGTTACAAAGTAGTCATGTGGATGTAAAGTAAAGCATAGGCAATATACTCAGTAATATGGTAATACCTATGTATAGAGCCAGGTGAGTACTAGACTAGTTATGGGTATCATTTCTTACATTATACAAATGTCTAACCACTATGCTCTACACCTCAAATTAATAAAAATAATATTGAATGTTGTGGGGACAAAACCCCAAAAAACAGTTTCCAGGCTCTCGGCCTCACATAGAAAGGTGCTGGCTCGGGTAGTAAATGGCCATCAACTGTGATCAGATGCCAGCAGCTGTGGCTAGTTGGCCGTCAGCTGTAACCCGTAAGCCATTGGCCACTAATATAACGGCTGTGGCTACGCTAGCAGGAAAGGAATGGGGGCTAGCAAGAAGATGGTGGCTGGCAAGCGCGGACTGCTGTTAGGCAGATTATGTAGATCCTGCTTCCTGTGTCTCCAGCCCAGCCGCCAGCGAGAATATATTGGTTTGACTCCCCTACTTATGGCTCCATGGGTGTTCCTGTTTGGCCTTACCGTGTCCTGCGTTCTTATGCGGGGAGTGGGAGCTGAGACCCTGCACGACAAATGTCAATTGTAATTGAAAAATTAAAAAGGGGGGAAAGGTGAGGGGGAATAAGAGGTTCATATTTCCAAGTATAAAACAAATGAGTCATGGGGATGTAATGTACAGCACAGGGAATATAGTCAATAATATTGTGATAGCACAGTATGGTGTCAGATGGTTGCTGGACTTACCATGGTGATCACTTCTTTAGGTATATAAAATGTTGAATAACTGTGGTGTACACCTAAAACTAACATAACGTATGTTAGCTACATTTTAATGAAAATCTTTAAAAAAATAAAAATGAACCAAATTAAATGGTAATGAATTCAAAGATTAAAAGATATAGGGAGAGTGTGAAAGGATCAGAGAACAGTCTCTTTTTAGTTCTTTGGAAGAAGGTGGATAAAAAGAAACTTCTTTAAAAATGGCAATGGTATCAGAATTCCTCAAGCAGGCCTGGTTTATTGACAATGAAGAGCAAGAATACATTAACACTGTGAAAGGATCCAAACGTGGTCCCGGGTCAGCAGTGAGCCCCTATCCTGGCTTCAATCCATCCTCGGATGTTGCTGCCTTGCATAAGGCAATAATGGTTAAAGGTGTGGATGAAGCAACCATCATTGACATTCTCACCAAGAGAAACAATGCACAGCGTCAGCAGATCAAAGCAGCTTATCTCCAGGAAAAAGGAAAGCCCCTGGATGAAACTCTGAGGAAAGCCCTTACAGGTCACCTTGAGGAAGTTGCTTTGGCTCTATTAAAAACTCCAGCCCAATTTGATGCTGATGAACTCCGTGCTGCCATGAAGGGCCTTGGAACTGATGAAGACACTCTGAATGAAATTTTGGCATCAAGAACTAACAGAGAAATCAGAGAAATTAACAGAGTCTATAGAGAAGAATTGAAGAGAGACCTGGCTAAAGACATCACCTCAGACACATCTGGAGATTACCAGAAGGCTTTGCTTTCTCTTATTAAGGGTGAACGATCTGAGGATTTTAGCCAAAGTGAAGATTTGGCTGACTCAGACGCCAGGGCATTATATGAAGCAGGGGAAAGGAGAAAAGGGACAGATGTGAATGTGTTCAATACCATTCTTACCACCAGAAGCTATTCCCATCTTCGCAGAGTGTTTCAGAAATACGCCAAGTACAGTAAGCACGACATGAACAAAGTTCTGGACCTGGAGATGAAAGGTGACATTGAGAAATGCTTCACAACAATTGTGAAGTGTGCCACAAACAAGCCAATGTTCTTTGCTGAGAAGCTTCATCAGGCCATGAAGGGTGCTGGAACTCGTCATAAGACATTGATCAGAATTATGGTTTCTCGTTCTGAAGTCGACATGAATGATATCAAAGCATGCTATCAGAAGTTGTATGGTATCTCTCTCTGCCAAGCTATCCTGGATGAAACCAAAGGAGATTATGAGAAAATCCTGGTGGCGCTCTGTGGAGGACAATAAACATTCCTTTGATGATCTCAAGCTTTTTTTGATCAGAAAATTTTTTAATCATATCTTTTCATTCCATATTATAGACTTAAATAGGAAAGTTTCTTCAGTAGTATTAGTCCAGCTAACTGCCTTCTGAAACTGTAGCCTATAAATCATTTTTTGTATCACAACTCTGTATAATAGAAAAAAGTTTTTGAAAAATATATTTACCCCGACTATAAAACCCCATAAATAGGTTCTAGTAACATTACCTGAGAAAGATGTCTATGTAACAGAAAATAAAATGATTTTACAGGACAAAAAAAAAAAAAGATATAGGGAAAAGATATAGATATAAAAGATTCAATATACACATAATCAAGGTCCCAAAGAGGAAAATACAATGGAAAACACATCTCTAAGGCTAACAATAAGAAGACTTTCCAGAAATAAAAGATTTGACTTTCAGATTGAAAAATAGCTCATCTAAAAAACAAAAACAGACAAAAAAACTCTGAAATAAAATGTTCTACACAAAATGTAACATTTGACAAAATGCAGCATGTTTTCTTGATGCAAACTCTTAGCAAACCAGGTTCCCTAAATTGTAAAAAGGTAGAAAGCTAGTAAACTTTAAATTATAAACAAATCAAGAAAAATTTGTATACATAATGATTTGAATGAAAATGAAAACATTTAGATTATTGTCTAAGTCTTTAAACAAAATCCTCTTCATTCGAGACAATTAGTAATATGAAACAAAAGCCTAAAAAATATGGTTACACTTTGCCCAGTAATTACATATCTAAGATTTTATTCTAAGAAAATAATCAGTAAAGTGCACAGTGATGTATCATAGCTTGCTTCCTGTCAGTAAAATTTTATGACAAACTCTATATACGCCAAAGGAAAGCTGGTTTTAAAAACTGTGGTACAAACTTGCAGTTATAAAATAGATAAGTCCTGGGGATGTTATGTACAGCATGGTGACTATAGTTAATACTGTATTTTATATTTAAAAGTTGCTAAGAGAATAGATCTTAAAAGTTCTCATAGGAAAAAAAATGTGTTACTGTGTAGTAGTGGATATTAACATGATTTTGTGGTGATCATTTCACAATGTACACAAATATTGAATCATTATTTTGTAAACCTGAAACTAATATAATATATGTCAACTATATCTCAATTTAAAAAGTAGGATGACAAGATTTTTAATACATGAAGGCAAGAACTACAAAAGAGGAGTGACAACACATCTTTCGTCAAGCTTTTGAAGGTCTGATCTTTTACCTGAGGTTCACTGGCAAATCTGGGCAAGGGAGAAGGTAAAGATTTGTCAGGAACATTCATTTCAGCTTTGAACATTATTCTTTCCATCCTTTACTAACAATCTATTGTTGCTGATGATAATTTGGATGCTCGTCGATGGCTAGCCAAGCTTCATAACAAGTTACTTAACCTACATGTGAATATAATAATGCCTTCACCCATTCATTTGGTAACTCAGAAAGAACAGTGAGACATTCTTTGAATAGTTATTTATACTATTTTTGAAAAGTATATTTATTTTTTAAAATAATTGTATACAATATAGTTTATCACATGGAAAGTTTAATACACTTCTTCATTATAGCTTTATATCTCTTCATTTATGCACAATTTTGTAATAAATTTTCTTTTGTAATGTCTGCATTTCTTGCTTTTTTAATTTGTTTATAAACCTAGTTCACATAATACAGAAATCTTTTGCATTTTTATTCATTTATTTATATACCAGTGCCACCTCTTTTTGGCTTCAAAATATTAAATCTACTTATAATATTTTAATGGTCTCATACTTTTCTTTGCCATATAAAAAAAATGACTATTGTTTATGAAATAATTGGAGTAAAACATAATTACCATAAACACTGAGTGGTGTAGGAATTTACATCTTCTGGTCTGAGGTTTATCCCAAATTTCACCTTCCAATCCTAACTAAATCTAAAAACCTTAGTACTAACTAAATGAGTGTGGATGGGCAAATCCAGTTGGTAGAAGCCTCAAATTCTTAAAACTACCTAGGCAATTGTCTTCATTGTATATATTCCTCCAGGTATATAGACACTGAGAAACTCAGAAGGCATGAATATCAGTACATATGTAGATTTAAAGAGATATGTCTTTGAGAATCATTACCAAAGAAAAGAGTATACAACATTTTGTTTTAATAGAAAATGTGCCCAGAATGTGAGATTTCTTCCTTCATGAAAGTTTTCAATAACAAACAAGAAGGACACTATATTCCAACGCTGAATTTACTCCCCTCAATATATTCAGGATCCTTAGAGCAAGGGTCGCTATGAAAAAGTGACGAGATCAAAACAGTCTTTGAGGAGAAATGTCCCAGTGGATATTGAAATCAGTTACTAAACTGAAAGATTTGTGAAATTTGACTAAAGAGATTAATTTCCAAAGATAATCAAGATCAATCTGAATTTCTTGGATTGTGCATGAAGGAATGCTTCCTGAAACTTAAAACCTTACAAAGTAGTCTCTTCATTGCTACCTTCATCTCCTTATTTCTAAATGTATAGATAACAGGATTCATAAAAGGAGTGATAAGGGCATCAAAGATGGCTAAAAATTTATCTATGGGTAAGGTAGGGAATGGCCACACATAGACAATAATGCAAGGACCAAAGAAAAAGACCACCACAGTGATGTGAGCTAAGAGGGTAGAGAGGGCTTTGGATGAACCACCTGAGGAATGTTTTCGAACCGTGACCAGGATGAAGATGTAAGATACAATCAAGATAAAGAAGGTGCCCATGGAGATGAAACCACTGTTGGCAGTGACCAGAAATTCCAATCTATATGTGTCTGTACATGCAAGTTTGATGAACCGAGGAAAATCACAGTAGAAGCTATCCATTTTGTTGGGACCACAAAAAGGTAAGTTTACAACAAAAGCCAGTTGGGCCACAGAGTGAATGAGTCCAATGGTCCAAGCAACAGCCAAAAGAGAAATGCACATTCTTAGGCTCATGATGGTCAGGTAGTAGAGGGGCTTACAGATAGCAATGTATCGGTCATAGGCCATGACTATAAGCAGCACCATCTCTGTACCCCCAACAGTGTGAATAAAGAACATCTGAGTTATGCACCCATTCAAGGAGATGACTTTATGTTTTCTGAAAAGGTCATAAACCATCTTTGGGGTTGCAATGTTGGAAACACCTGTGTCAATGAGGGAGAGATTTGCCAGCAAAAAGTACATGGGGGAATGTAAGTGATGGTCAAAGATGATTGTGAGCACAATGAGAAGGTTTCCTAGCATAGTGGCTATATAAAATATTGTGAAAAACAGAAAAAGAAGAATCTGAATCTCCCAGGAATTGGTGAGTCCCAGCAACACAAATTCAGACACCACAGAGTAATTTCCTCCATCCATTAACTTTATGTGCTAGGGTGACTCTGAAGTTACCTGAAAAGCATAAAAGAGAGGAAACAATTTTTAAGTTGAAAGGGAAGTCCTGGCTATGGAATTACACAAATGTCAAAAAGTAAAGATCACCTTGTCACTGTATACAATTACTTCGAGTTTATGCAGTACATGAATCGTAGAGAGCCAGCACCAGAAATTTTTCCACACATAGGTGTTTGGTATCGTTTAATCATATGCCTCAAATCTAGTTTGCGCTTTAGTGTATAATGAAGAAAAGAAAATGTAGGCAAAGGCACCTAAAAATGTAAGGAGGAGAACATCAGGAAATAGACTTATATTTCCTAATTTCCATATGCAAATATGCCATAAAATGGCAATATTTGCAAAAAGGCAAGGAGAACGATCTGGAGATGTGTTCTATTTTATTCTTCTTAATGACTGCCTAGAATTCAGTGTCAGGAGACCATATTTTACTTACTAATTTCCTGATTATTAAGCATTTACCTTGTTCCTAGTTTTTTGGACCCTACAGACAACACTGCAATATCCTTATAATTACATTCTTATGTATTAATGCTTTTCTTTCTGTGTCATGGATTCCCAGGAGTGGGATCAGAAGGTCAAAGTACATACATTTTTAATTTTAGTAGTTCTGCCTAATTGACTTCCCAAAAGGCTGTAAGAACATTTATTTCCACCAGACTAAATGTTAACACTTTTTAAAATTGTTGCCAGTATATTGGGTGTAAAGTGATAGATAGCTCATTGTTACTCTTATTTTCATCTCCCTGACAACCAATAAATTTGAACATGTCTGCTTTTGCAGTTTGGATTTGCTCCTCTGTGAATTGCCTATTCATGTCTTTTCTAATCTCCTACTGTGCTTTTTAAAATCAATTTGTAAGAGCTCTTTTTATATTATAGATAGAGAGCTTTTGTCATTTGTTATATATTTTCTCTAAATCAATTATCTATTAATTTTGTTTGTGGTTTCTTTTGCTATACTCAAGTTTTTAAGTGTTATATGATTAAATAGAGCTATTATTTATTTTCTAGCTACTGGGTTTAGTCTTGGTTAAGACCACCCTTGCCCCTGGATCACACATGTACACCCTTAGATTTTCTTCCAGTATTTTATTACTTTTTTGCGTTTTATTTAGAACTGTGCTCTATTATTTTTGTGTATTTTCTAAATATAAATCCACTTTTAATTTCTTCCAGGTGAATAAGATTGTAATGGCACTATGTGTTAAATGGCCCACTCTTGCCCTGCTAAATTTAACTACCATTTTTGCATTATGCTAAATTCCCAGATATTTTGGGGTCTGTTTCTGAATTCTTTATTCTGTTTCCACAGATACATTTATCTATTTCTATAGAAATAACAGGGTATTTGACAAAAGTAGCTTTATACTATGTCACTATATCTGATAAAGCAAGTCCCTCTTTCACTGTTCTTATTTTTCATACTTTCTTGGCACTTCTCAAGCATATATTATTTCATATAAACCTTAAGATCACTTTATCAAAGTCCCCCAAAAATATTCCACTAGATTTCCAATTTGGATTGCGTTAAATTTACTAACTTTGAATGAAGTAGCATTGTTATGATGTGTCTCCCCATCAAAGAACATATCTATTGTTCAAACTTTGTTTCGTGGACTTTAATAAAATTTTGCCCTTTTTTTCATATATGTCCTATGCCTCTTTGTTTAAATTACTCTATACATTTTATAGTATTTCTTGGTATTATGAAAAGAATACCTTTTCTCATCTCCATTTCTAGATTCTTCTTGCTAGAATGGGAAATACTTATTTCTTTTTGTCTATTATATGTAGTCACCTTACTGCATTCTTTCCGTGTGTAATAGTTTTGTACTAAAATGTCTTGGGTTTTCTAGGTTTGCAATAATGTCATCAGCAAAAAGAGATTAACTTTTTTCATGTTTAATTTTTGCTGGTTTGCTTTTGACAGTATTCATTTCATTACCCCGCCCCCCTATTAACACGAAGTCTTGCTATACTTTTCTGTATTTTTCATGGTTCTCCACTCTATTTTAAAATAAGATGCCAACTATTTTGTCTACCAACATGTTTTACTTCCTTCCTGCTTTCCCTACACCAAATAAAATGAGATCCTTAAAATACCTTTCTCCCCCTTTTTCTCACCTCCTCTCTCCATTTAAATTAAACCAGTTTCCTTTTATCTTTCTGGAACTTCTATTCATCGTATTATACCTCCTGAATTTGTCCTCCCTATTTTGTTTCCCTTCATGATTTCCGTCTCATTATCTTTACCCTATATATCCATTGCACCTAACCTTCAAGCCTCAAGTTTGAATTTGAAGAATAACCGTCCTCTGTTTAAACTCAGCTGAATTGATCAGTTCCAAAGAGTCTTGTTTATATTGCTCATGAATCCTTTTACATGCTATTATTATTATTATTTATTGAAATTATCATCTGCTGTATAAGTACTGATTGCACCACTGGATTAACCATTGTCACCCCAATAAATTAAAAAAACAATATTGAGTTTCCAAACTCATAAAAAGAATTATCATCTGCTTCTTCCAGCAGCCCTGTATCTAACATCTGCCCGATATCATGTGTACGTAATATGAGCTTTAAACATATAAATTATAATATCTGAGAGGAAGCTTCAGAAATCACCTACGTCAACCATCCAATTCCAAGATTCATTCAATATATCCAGTCTAATCTGATATTTTTTACTCTCTAATCTCTCCAGGGATGTAAATGCTACCTAATCTACAGTGTTAGGCTCCTTGTTGAATGTTTTTGGACTGATAACTTGACAATAGAAAAATGCCTAAAAATCTGTCAAACAGCATCATGGCATTGGGGTTTGAAGTAAACTGTAACTCTCAATAACAATGGTCTGATTTATTGCTTTGTGAGGAAGTGATTAAAGAAAAGCTGACATAAGAGTTTGATTTTTTTTAAGGCTCCAGATTTAGAATTAATCTTATCCCAAATACTTTCTTTCACAGTGAGCTGATTTTGAAGACAAGTGAAATTTTCTCTAAAAGATAACAAAAAACTAAAATTTAAAATAAAAATCCAATTAAGATGTATAAATTGCCAGTTATAAAAACAGTCACAAGGGTGTAAAGTACAGCCTTGTCAATAATATAGTCAATAATATTGTAATAACTATGTATGGTGTCAGATGGGTACTAGACTTATCCTGGGGGATCACTTCATATGGTATATAAATGTCTGATCACTGTGTTGTATACTTGAAACTAACAAAATATTGTATGTCAACAGTAATTGAAAAATAAAAAACTATCGTCAACAAGACAAATAATATCAAGTGTTGGAGAGGCTGTGCAAAAGAAGGAACCCTCACACACTGTTAGTGGGAATGCAGACTGGTGTAGCCGCTATGGAAGGCAGTGTGGAGGTTCCTCAAAAAATTAAGAATAGAATTACCATATGAGCCAGCCATCCCTCTCCTGGGTATCTACCCAAAAAATCTGAAAACATTTATCCATAAAGATGTATGTACTCTGATGTTATTGCAGCATTATGTATGGTGGCCAAAACATAGAAACAACCAAAGTGTCTTTCGATAGATGATTGGATAAAGAAGATGTGATATACATACACAATGGAATACTACTCTGCCATAAGAAAAGATGAAATAATGCGATTGGCGAAAACATGTTTGGATCTTGAGATTATTATGCTAAGTGAAATAAATCAGACAGAAAAAATTGAGAACCACATGACTTAATTCAAATGTGAGATATAAAACTGAAAACAACAAAGGAACAAGACAAACAAATGAAGAAACAAAAACTCATAGACACAGACAATAGTTTAGTGGTTACCAGAGGGTAAGGGGAGCAGGGGGTAGTAGATGAGGGTAAAAGGGATCAAATATATGGTGATGGAAGGAGATGATGACTCTGGATGGTGAACACACAACATGATACCATGTTTTCTCAAAAATAAGACCTAGCCAGACCGGGTCTTATATTAATTTTTGCTCCAAAAGACTCATTATATTTCATTATATTATATTATATTATATTATATTATATTATATTATATTATATTATATTATATTATATTATATGACCCGGTCTTATATTAATTTTTGCTCCAAAAGACGCATTAGAGCTAGTGATCTGGCTAGGTCTTATTTTCGGAGAAACACAGTATATAAATGATGTATTACAGAATTGTACACTTGAAACCTATGTAACTTTACTAACCATTGTCACCCCAATAAACTTTAATTTTTTAAAAAAAGGACTCAAACAGATTACACGAATGGCCTAATTTTGCATAGCTAAGTGTCAGTTTCAAACCCAATTCTTGCAGTAGTATTAAAGATGCAAGTGGAGTAGTCGTGAGCAGGGGTAGTGTACCGGATAGTTCTCTCCAAGAGGCCTCAAAGGAAAAAGATTAGCTATGTCATCCTTGGTCAGAAAGGTGATCAGCACCACGAAAGCCCCAGGGGCCATTGGTCCCTACAGTCAAGCTGTGTTAGTCGACAGGACCATTTACATTTCAGGCCAGATAGGCATGGACCCTTCAAGTGGACAACTTGTGCCAGGAGGGGTAACAGAGGAAGCTAAACAAGCTCTTAAAAACATGGGTGAAATTCTGAAAGCTGCAGGCTGTGACTTCACTAATGTGGTAAAAACAACTGTTTTGCTGGCTGACATAAATGACTTCGGTACTGTCAATGAAATCTACAAACTGTATTTCAAGAGTAATTTTCCTGCAAGAGCTGCTTACCAGGTTGCTGCTTTGCCTAAAGGAGGCCACGTTGAGATTGAAGCAGTAGCTGTCCAAGGCCCTCTGACAACAGCATCACTCTAAGGGAGCCTGGTGTTATTTAGTCTAGAAAATTAATAATGTTTTTAAATTAACATCTTAACTTTTATAATCAATGTTGGAAACTGTCAGACTGACGAAAATATTTGAAGTATTATGGAAATACTATATAATAAGGGGAATTGAATATGAATTAAAGATTAGATAATGGATCTAGTTACTGATATTATAAAGTACATTTATGCACACTCACATTACTGGATGTGAGAAAAGAGACACCTTTGCATTGCACAGTTACTCAAATAAATAAAAGGTAAGGGAAATAATATGCAGGAAAGATGAGTTACTATTCCGGAGAAATAATAAAGAATACACCTAATTCAGTTAAATCCTATTAATTTAATGGTGTGAATATTTAGTTCTCATGTCAGATATATGATTTTGCTTTTACTTGAATAAAATTAAAGATTTAAGTTTGAATGTTAGAGGTAAAGGAAAGAAAAATGGACCAAAATTTTTTTTAGCTAATATTTTTCTAACAGAAATAAAATAGACATGGAAATTTTCAAAAAAAAAAAAAAGATGCAAGTGAATTTTAAAAATACCTGAAGAAAATGTTGAAATTTTAACAGTTGTTATCTTTCTATAAAGAGACTATGGGTGATTTTTCTCTCTTCTTCACACTTTTATAAACATTTTATTTTGCACATGTATTTCTCTTTAAAGAAAACACATTAATTTAAAACATTAGATTAAAAAACAAGTTGACTTCAGAGTACAGGCTTTCTTCACTACACTACTCTGGAAGTCACTGACAACTTAACATCAAAACTAACTTCAAAGGCACGAGGAAGTAGGTTTTACTACTTAAGGTACTTAATAGAATTTCACAAAAGGCAAAGTGGGGTTTTCGTTGGTGTCTACCACCCCATCTCCAGCTCTTCTACTATCTCTTGTCATACTGCCTTCTACTCCTGCTCAATTATCTACTCCCCTCATACTGTCCCCTTATCCAAAGACCTCAGCTATGTCATTCTTGCTCAGATATAGTCACTTCTAAATTCCTAACCACCAGAATTATCCTTTCCAGACCCTTTTTAATTACACCATTTACATACTGAGCCACTTCTACACGAGATGTTAGGAAGAAATCAATGCAGTAACCTGTGTTTATATAAAGTCTTATATTTTAATTATAGTTATATATGTCCCTAACTATGCCATGCTTCTAAACTATTCCAGGCTGCTATAACTCTCCCACTCTCATCCTGCCCTCATTACACACCAGAAAGAGACATCAACAAATTGGCACTTAACTTCTGAAAAAGTGCCTAGACCTTACCTTTGCTTCCTATGGTGAAGTTTTCACATAAGAACTGTAGCTTACAAAATCAACGTACAAAAGTCCATTGCTTTCCTATATACCAACAATGAAATCTCAGAAAAAGAGATAGAAAAAACAATTCCTTTTGCAATTGCAGCAAAAAGAATAAAATACCTAGGAACAAACTTAACCAAGGATGTGAAGGATTTATATGCTGAAAACTATAAGACATTTTTGAAAGAAATTGAAGAAGACACAAAGAAATGGAAAGACATTCCATGCTCATGGATTGGAAGAATCAACATAGTTAAAATGGCCATATTACCCAAAGCAATATACAGATTTAATGCAATCCCCATTAAAATCCCAATGGTATTTTTTAAAGAAATAGAACAAAAATTCATCAGATTTGTTTGGAACCACAAAAGACCCCGAATAGCCAAAGCAATATTTTAAAAAAAGCACAATACTGGAGGTATCACACTCCCTGATTTTTGCCTGTACTACAGGGCTACAATAATCAAAACAGCCTGGTATTGGCGGAAAAACAGACACATAGACCAATGGAATAGAATTGAGAACCCAGAAATAAAACCACATAAATATGGACAGATAATTTTTGACAAAGAAGCTAAAAACATACAATGGAGGAAAGACAGCCTCTTCAATAAATGGTGCTAGCAGAATTGGATAGCTACGTGCAAAAGAATGAAACTGGACTGCTATCTGTCACCATGTACCAAAATTAATTCAAAATGGATCAAAGACTTAAGCATAAGACCTGACACAATAAACTGCATTGAAGAAAACATAGGTACTAAACTTATGGACCTTGGGTTCAAAGAGCATTTTATGAATTTGACTCCAAAGGCAATGGAAGTAAAAACTAAAATAAACGAATGGGATTATATGAAACTGAAAAGCTTCTGCACAGCAAAAGAAACTGTTGACAAAATAATGAGGCAACCAACTGAATGGGAGAAGATTTTTGCAAACAGTGCCTCTGATAAGGGGCTAATATCCAAAATATACAAGGAACTCATGAAACTCAACAACAAAAAACAAACAACCCAATTGAAAAATGGACAGAGGACCTGAAGAGACATTTCTCCAAAGAGGATATACAAATGGCAAATAGACATATGAAAAAATGCTCAACATCACTAATCATCAGAGAAATGCAAATGAAAACCACAATGAGATATCACCTCACCCCAGTCAGAATGGCTTTCATCAATAAGACAAATAGTAACAAGTGTTGGAGAGGCTGTGGAGAAAAAGGAACCCTCATACACTGTTGGTGGGAATGCAGACTGGTGCAGCCGTTATGGAAGGCAGTGTGGAGGTTTCTCAAGAAATTACGAATAGAATTACCATATGACCCAGCAATTGCTCTCCTGGGTATCTACCCAAAAAATCTGAAAGCATTTCTCTATAGAGACACGTGTACTCCAATGTTCATTGCAGCTTTGTTTACGGTGGCCAAGACAAGGAAACAACCAAAATGTCCTTCAATAGATGAATGGATAAAGAAGTTGTGGTATATATATACACAATGGAATACTATTCCGCGTTAAGGAAAGATGATGTAGGAGCATTTGTGACAACATGGATGGATCTTGAGAGTATAATGCTAAGTGAAATAAGTCAGACAGACAAAGCAGAGAACCCTATGATTTCACTGATATGTGGTATATAAACCAAAAAGAACAAGACAAACAAATGAGAAAGAAAAACTCATAGACACAGACAATAGTTTAGTGGTTACCAGAGGGTAAGGGGGTGGGGGGTGGGTGATGAGGGTAAAGGGGATCAAATATATGGTGATGGAAGGAGAACTGACTCTGGGTGGTGAACACACAATGGGATTTATAGACGATGTAATACAGAATTGTACACCTGAAATCTATGCAAATTTACTAACAATTGTCACCCCAATAAATTTAATAAAAAAGAAAAAAAAAAGAACTGTAGCTTACTGTAATCCACTGTCTGCTTCATCTGTGTTGAATCAAAAACAACACAGCTGAATCTTCTCTGATCCCTAGAAATAACTCACACTCAAGGATGAAAATGTTATTAATCTTATTTGCAAAGAAAAGCAGTGGGAATCAGAAGTCTCCCTTACCTGAGTTAGACCAAAAAGAATCTACTCACCTCAGATGGGGTATCAATTTCCTCCAAATTTTGTAGGAAGATAGAAAGCTACCATTGTATGAGATATATAATTTCTAAAGGAGAAAAATAAGAATTAGTTTGATGGATGCTGAGAACCAAATAGCAGAAAATGGGAGTTTATAAAACACAGAAACTAAAAACATTACTTAGAAATTTATCTACCATGAAAAACTAAAAGGAAATACAGAATAGGGGAATAGATGGGAATAAGAAATACAAAAGATGAAAATATCATGCTCTTTCCTCCTCCTGGAGAATTTGGCCCCTATTCTGGGCCAAATCCCAGCCTTCATGCACAATCCAGTTTACTGTGGTCTCCTACAGAACCACCTTCCCCAATACTCTTAACAGCCAGAGCTTACTCATCTTGACACCCCTCTTCGTGCCTTGTTCAGAATACGTATGTAACAAATATGTCAAATAACAATTAAACTGTAGAATAAGTTAAGAACGGAAATAATTACTGAGCAATTTTTGGAGAGACACTGATGGATAGGGTGGATTAATGTCCAGTCTACTAAACGGTAAAACATTTGTTTTACATATGTTTTACATGAGAGTAGTTGAAGTAGAAACATTTTCTAGGTTCAGGGAAAAACAGCTTCACATTCTGACTGAGATTGTAACTTTTTCCAAAACAAAGAGCTTAATATTGTTTTTCTAAAGTAAAAAAGATTCTAATTAGCAACTCGAATATTGGTGACCAAATGATGGGGCTGAGTCTTGGGAATAACCAGCCTTTCCTTGATTGGATTTTTTTGGGAATTATACCTCAGAGTCCACACTGATTTTCACCCAGGGAATAAAAAGGACAAAAGTACAAAAGAAAGAAAAGTATCTTCAGGGTACCAGATTTAGTGGTGGCTTAGATGAATGTACAGAAATATTTTGGCTTTAAAATGAGTCAATAGAAGTAACTGACTGAGAAAATCCAACACTTTAGAATGTTTGAGAGGCAGCTGGAAGGGGAAAGAGTATTACTCTACTCTAGTGCTAACCAGAGATTTCATGGCAAAAATACTCTCTTCAAAGAGAACAAGGAGGTAATAGCAAATGAGAAACCACAAAATATAGAGCTTCGGGCCTGCCTGGTGGCTCAGGCAGTTAGAGCTCCATGCTCTTAACTCTGAAGGCTGCCGGTTCGATTCCCCCATGGGCCAGTGGGCTCTCAACCACAAGGTTGCCAGTTCAATATCTCGACTCCCGCAAGGGATGGTGGGCTGTGCTCCCTGCAACTAGCAACAGCAACTGGACCTGGAGCTGAGCTGTGCCCTCCACAACTAAGACTGAAAGGACAACAACTTGAAGCTGAATGGCACCCTCCACAACTAAGATTGAAAGGACAACAACTTGACTTGGAAAAAAGTCCTGGAAGTACACACTGTTCCCCAATAAAGTCCTGTTCCCCTTCCCCAATTAAATATATATATATAAAGCTGTCTCTGACTTTAGCAATTTTGGCTTTCTAGATGCTTTTCAGTCCCACAAGACCCAAAACCCAGGACCTTGACTATAGAAATTTTCCATGAGAGTGCTGTCAAGTTATAAATTGTTAATTACTGCAGTATAAGAGGAATTGTTATGTCAGAAAGTTTTAAAACAAATACATGTTTTCCAGAAAAGCCTTCCTTGACCACATTTAATAAAAAAAAGTTCTTATATTTTTCTTTCATAATCCTATGATCCTTTTCTCTGCTTCTATTATTACCATCATTCTTCAGGTATTATTGCCTCATATTACTTACAAAGAATTATAATTGATCAGCTCCAAAACACTACCACACCCTGCTGTAACCTAAACTGTAAAGGCAAGCAAATAATGGTACACAATGCAGAACAAGTAGTCAATATTTAATAAATATTTGTTTTAAAATATGTTCAAATAACGTTTTCTGATATCGTTTAGAATAATTTTTACAATCAATCAGTGTATCCAAATGGTCCATCCCTCACAGACACAGCCTCTACCAATGAACAGCTGTTATAAGAATTCAATGAAGTAAAGCTCTTGTCTGAGCTCTACATATTTGTAGAGAATATCAAAATGGACTTTAAAATCCATCTATGTGGCATCTATAAGACACATACTTAAAAACATAAAGATACAGAAAAGGTGAAAGTAAAATAATAAGAAAATTTATGCCAAAAAACCACACTCACATGGCTATTTTATGTCAGACAACATAGTATGTTCAATCAAAAGACATTATTAGGAGCAGAAAGTGCTACTGCACTAAAAAAGGGTTCAATTCATCAGAAGTATTTTAAACTTGTATGAAATAATATAATAATTTTTAAATATATATAGCAAAACTTGATTAAGTACAGCATTTTTCCAACACAATAGAAAACTTTAGTACATTTCTTATACCATCTATTGGTCAAGTAGACAATAAAATAGCAATACTATGAATTTGAATAATTATGAACAATATTAACAATTGAATAAATAATTATGATCTAATTGAAATATGTGGAAGTCCATGCCGAACAATTAAAGAATACATAGTTTTTTCAAACACACTGGAGCAATTACAAAAACTGACCAAGGAAGAGAATGTAAGTCTTACTGTATTTCAAAGAATCAATATCAGGTAGACCTGAATCTCTAACTACAATACTCTCAAGTTATAAGTTTTAAAAGAGGTTTTTTCTAATTCACATACATTTTCAAATTTTAAGCTTCTAAATAATATGTGTTTCAATGAATATTTGTGGAAATTTAAAAATACTTAGAACTAAACTTGTGAGGTATCAAAATCAACATGTACACTGTTGGTGGGAATGCAGACTGGTGCAGCCGCTATGGAAGGCAGTGTGGAGGTTCCTCAAGAAATTACGAATAGAATTACCATATGACCCAGCAATCGCTCTCCTGGGTATCTACCCCAAAAATATAAAAGCATTTCTCTATAGAGACACGTGTACGCCAATGTTCATTGCAGCTTTGTTTACGGTGGCCAAGACATGGAAACAACCAAAATGTCCTTCGATAGATGAATGGATAAAGAAGTTGTGGTACATATACACAATGGAATACTATTCGGCGTTAAGGAAAGATGATATAGGAACATTTGTGACAACATGGATGGATCTCGAGAGAATAATGCTAAGTGAAACAAGTCAGACAGAAAAAGCAGAGAACCCTATGATTTCACTGATATGTGGTATATAAACCAAAAAGAACAAGACAAACAAATGAGAAACAAAAACTCATAGACACAGACAATAATTTAGTGGTTACCAGAGGGTAAGGGGGTGGGGGGTGGGTGATGAGGGTAAAGGGGATCAAATATATGGTGATGGAAGGAGAACTGACTCTGTGTGGTGAACACTCAATGGGATTTATAGACGATGTAATACAGAATTGTACACCTGAAATCTATGTAAATTTACTATCAATTGTCACCCCAATAAAATTAATTAAAAAAAAAAAAAAAAAAAAAAAAAAAAAAAAGAAAAAACATGTACTTCGGTAGAAATGCATATATGAGAAAAGAAGAAAGTAAAAAAAAAATTAAATATCTAATTTTCCAACATAAAACATTAGAAATGAATACAATAAGTTCAGAGAAAGTAGAATACAAAAGAGCAAAAATCAAAGATCCTGAAAATAAATATAAAATAAATAAGAACAACAAAATCAGAAGTTGGTTCTTTGAAAAGACTAATAACAAGACAATCCTCTTGTTAACTTGATCAAGTGAAACAAAATTGTACATTTATATGTCCTCTTTGGAGAAAAGTCTGTTCAAGTCCTTTGCCCATTTTTTAATTTGGTTATTTGGGGTTTTTTGCTATTGAATTGTTTGTGTTTCTTATATAATTTGGAAATGAACCTCTTATCAGATATGTGTTTTGTAAATATTTTTTCCCATTCCATAGGTTGCCTTTTCTGTTGATTCTTTCCTTTGCTATGCCAAAGCTTTTTAGTTTAATGTAGTCCCACTTGTTTATTTTTGCTTTTGTTATCTGTGCTTTTGGTGCTATATCCAAGAAATCATTGCCAAGACCAATGTCAAGAAGGTTTCCCCCTATGCTTTTTCCTAGAAGTTTAATAGTTTCAGATTTACATTTAAGTCTTTATCCATTTTGAGTTGATATTTGTGTGAGGTGTAAGTTAGAGATCCAACTTCAATTTTTATGGTATGTTGATATTCAGTTTTCCCAGCACCATTTGTTAAAAAGACTATCGTTTCCCCAAAGTGTGTTCTTGGCATTCTTATCAAAGACCAGTTGACCATATATGCATGGATTTATTTCTGGGCTCTCTATTCTGTTCCACTGATCTATATGTCTGTCTTTATGCCAGAACCATACTGTTTTAACCACTGTAGCTTTGTAATATAATTTGAAATCTGGAAGTGTGATGCTTACAGCTTTGTTCTTCTTTCTTATAAATGAACAATGAGTATATGAAAAGATGTTCAACTTCATTAATTATTAGGAAGTGCAAATCAAAACCATAATGAGATATAACCTCATACCTGTCAGGATGGCTGTTATTAAAAAAAAAAGATAACAAGTGTTAGTGAGGATATGGAGAAATTGGAGCACTTGTACACTATTGACAGGAACATAAATTGGTACAGCCATTATGGAAAACAGTATAGTGTTGCCTCAACAAATTAAGGCTAGAACTACTCTTTCAGTATCTCAAAAAGATACCTGCACTCTTATGTTCAATACAGCATTATTCATAACAGCCAAGATATGGAAATAACCCAAGTGTAGACAGACAGATGATGATTTAAAAAATATGGTATTTACTTTCATTAGAATATTATTCAGCCTTAAAATAGAAGGAAGTCATGCCATTTGTGACAATATGAATGAACCTGGAGGATATTATGCTAAGTGAAATAGCCATTCACAGAATGACAAATACTATATGATTTCACTTATATGAGGTATCTAAAATAGTCAAACTTATAGAAGCAGAGAATACACTAGTAGTTGCCAGGGGCCAGGAAAGAAAGAAAGGAAGGAAGGAAGAAAGAAAGAAAAGAGGGAGGGAGGGAAGGAGGGAGGAAGGGAGGGAGGGAGGAAGGAAGGAAGAAAGGAAAGAAGGAAGGAAGGAAAGAAAAAGCAAGCAAGCGAAAGAAAGAAAGAAAGAAAGAAAGAAAGAAAGAAAGAAAGAAAGAAAGAAAGAAAGAAAGAAAGAAAGAAAGAAAGAAAGAAAGAAAGAAAGAAAGAAAGAAAGAAAGAAAGAAAGAAAGAAAGAAAGAAAGAAAGAAAGAAAGAAAGAAAGAAAGAAAGAAAGAAAGAAAGAAAGAAAGAAAGAAAGAAAGAAAGAAAGAAAGAAAGATGGATATCCACATAATACTTAGAGAGAAAGAGAACAGAGACAGAGGCAGAGAAAACCATGACGGGAATATATCTAAGACAATTAAGTTCATGAACTTGCCGCTGTGTGCTTACATTGGCAGCATTGTGCAAACAGCTCAATAAGGTTTTATTACATTGGTATATCAGTGTCTCACGGCTGTGTTTGTGTCCATGTATGGCGGTGTCTTGCTGAGTGGTGTGTATTATTGTTGCGTGCTGTAGTGTTCCATTGGGAGAATGTCTGAACTTGAATTAGAGCAATGAACAAACATTAAATTTTTTGTTAAACTTGGCAAGAGTGGAAGTGAAATCAGGGACATGTTAGTCCAAGTTTATGAGCATAATGCCATGAAGAAAATGGCAGTGTACAAACGTTTTTCTGAGGGGAAAGAATGCGTCATTGATAAAGAGAGCTCAGGGCGGCCAGTAATGAGCAGAACTGACAAAAACATAGCAAAAATTGATCAAATTTGTGTGTCAAAATCCGACTGACTGTGAGAAGCATAGCAGACCAAGTAAACATCAATAGAGAAACAGGAGAATCTTAATTGAAAATCTTGGCATGAGAAAGATGTGTGCAAAAATGATCCTGAAGGAGTTCACCGATGAACAAAAGTAGAGTCGAAGTTTGCCAAGACATTTTGGAGAGGCAATGTGATGTTTGGGGACATGGTATCACTGGTCATGAACAAGTGGTCAATACAACCCTGAAACAAAGCATCAAAGTGCACAATGGAAGTCAGCCAATTCTCCACAACCAAAAAATTTCTGTCAGTCCAAATCAAGAGTCAAAATGATGTTGCTAATCTTTTTTTATATCAGAGGAATTAATCATTATGAATTTGTACCAACTGGACAAACAATTAACCAAATTTACTATTTGGAAGTGCTGAAAAGGCTGTGTGAAAAAGTTACATGACCTGAACTTTTCATCAACAATTCATGGCTATTGCATCACGACAATGCACCAGCTCACACGACACTGTCTGTGTAGGAGTTTTTAGCCAGTAAACAAATTACTGTATTGGAACACCCTCTCTACTCACCTGATCTGGCCCCTAATGACTTCTTTCTTTACCCAAAGATAAAGGAAATATTGAAAGGAAGACATTTTGATGACATTCAGGACATCAAGGGTAATACGATGACAGTGCTGAAGGCCATTCCAGATAAAGAGTTCCAAAATTGCTTTGAAAAATGGACTAGGTACTGGTGGCAGTGCATAGCTTCCCAAAAGGAGTACTTTGAAGGTGACCATAATGATATTCAGCAAATGAGGTATATAGCATTTTTTTCTAGGATAAGTTTGTGAACTTAATTGTCATATCTCATACATGACATAGATATATTATTTTTTAAATAATAACAAAACTATTATAAAAAATCTTTATGCCACTGAATTTTAAAACTGAAATGATGAAACAGATAAATTGTTTAAAAATATATATTCAAATTTTTTCTTGAATTAGTTCTGATAAATTATATATTTTTTAAAGAAGAATGTATATAAACTTTGTCACCGTAAATAAAGCTGCAATGAACATTGGAGCACACTTGTCTTTATGTATAAATGTTTCCAGATTTTTTGTGTAGCTTCCCAGGAGAGGGATTGCTGGGTCATATGGTAATTCTATTCGTAATATGAATATGAATATGAATAGCCTCCACACTGCCTTCCATAGTGGCTGCACCAGTCTGCATTCCCATCAACAATGTATAAGGGTTCCTTTGTCTCCACAGTCTCTCCAACTCTTGTTACTATTTGTCTTGTTGATGATAGCCATTCTAACTGGGGTGAGGTGATATCTCATTGTGGTTTTCATTTGCATTTCTCTGATGATTAATGATGTTGAGCAGTTTTTCATATGTCTATTTGGCATTTGTATGTCCTCTTTGGAGAAATGTCTCTTCATGTCTTCTGCCCATTTTTCAGTTGGATTGTTTGTTTTTTTGTTGTTGAGTTGCATGAATTCCTTGTATATCTTGTATATTAGTCCCTCATTGGAGGCACTGTTTGCAAAAGTCTTCTCCCATTCAGTTGGTTGCCTCTTTATTTTGTCGATGGTTTCTTTTGCTGTGCAGAAGCTTTTAAGTTTAATATAGTCGCATTCATTTATTTTATTTAGCTTTTACTTCCCTTGCCTTTGGAGTGAAATTCATAAAATGCTCTTTGAACCCAAGGTCCATAAGTTTAGTACCTATATTTTCTTCTATATAGTTTATTGTTTCAGATCTTATGCTTAAGTCTATGATCCATTTTGAATTAATTTTGGTACCTGGTGACAGATCATGAAACAACCGAAATGTCCTTCAATAGATGAATGGATAAAGAAGTTGTGATATATATACACAATGGAATACTATTCGCTGGTAAGAAAAGATGGAATAGGACCATATGTGACAACATGGATAGATCTTGAGATTATAATACTAAGCAAAATACATCAGACAGAAAAAGCAAAGAACCATATGATTTCACTGATATGTGGTATATAACCAAACACAACAAAAGAACAAGACAAACAAATGAAGAAACAAAAACTCATAGACACAGACAATAGTTTAGTGGTTACCAGAGGGTAAGGGGTGATAGCAGAAGAGCATAAAGGGGATCAAATATATGGTGATGGAAGGAGAACTGACTCTGGCTGGTGAACACACAATGGGATTTATAGATGATGTAATATAGAATTGTACACTTGAAATCTATATAACTTTACTAACAGTTGTCACCCCAATAAACTTTAAATAAAAAAAAAAAACTTTGCAAATGATCAAAGTTAAACAACGTATTATTTATGGACACATATTTCTTTAATAAAATTATTTTTCAAAAAACAAAAGAAACATAATTTAAAAATCCAGAATAGTGATTACTTCTAGGTAGAAGGCAGGGTAAACAGATAGGGAATAGGAAAGTAGATGCAATGATAGGTGGGCTCATAGGTATTCATCTTATGCTTTTTAACTCAAATACATGTTACGTATTTTGTAAATATGTAATATTTCAAAGAAAAACTAGAACATTTTTAGTTATGTTATCAGTATATAACATTTGTTATCTTTTTCCTTCTTCTCTTTTTCAAATTAATTATGTATCCATTTTTTGCAAAGGTGGAGTAGGTAGTGCTCTAATTCACTGCTATTGATGGAATTTTAAATTGACCCAACATTTTTAGATGGCCCGTTTGCAATAGTAACCATGCCTTACGAATACATTTTGGCACAGCAATTTCATTTATATTAAGTGTCATTAAAAAGTAATCAAAGATGTGTACATATAAGGAAGTATGTCAAGATCTTCCATAACAGAGCTCTTGATAACAAACTTAATTGAAAATAACTTAAATGTCAGCCATGAAGACATGACTTAAGTTATATGGCTATTCCATACAATAGATTACCACATAGCCACCAAGAACTACAGGCTAGTGGTAGATTTGTCAGCATGAAAAAACTTACATATTATATTGTTAAATGATTTACATGTAATATTGCTAAATGGATTGTATAACAATGTGATCATATTTTGTACAATTTTCAAAAGTATAAAGGAAAATCGAAAAAGAAATATAACAAAATTTTGACAGTTATATTTGAATGAACTTATTTTCAGTGATTTTTTTTTCATCGTGCTTACCTATATTTAACCTACAAACGTAGTTTACACTCCACCCATTTGTTATCCTGAATAAGTTCATTTTAACATTTGTGCTAAATATACTAGATTTTCCCATTCCTTTTCATTCCTTGTAATTTGGAAGGCAATAGTTAGTTATTTCCCCCTCTCAGCTTTTATTTACCATTACCCTTTGGACAAAAACAAATAATTAGTGACTTTCCACTGTAATCCAGCCATTCCTCTAAGTACAAAAAACAAAAAATCATGTTTTTCGCCTTATGGATCTCTTTTTTTCCCTGGGGAGAGAAAAAAATAATTGACAAAACAATCTTTCAAATAGAGATAAAATTATGAAGACGTTAAACAAAACATATGATAGAGAATGACTGGAGCAAAAAAGCAAGAGGGAACTTCTTCAGTTAGGAAGTCTTTTCTTGAAGTTAAAAAACCTGAAGCTTAAACCTGAATGATGAGAAGGAGCCAGCCATGAATATACCCAGACAAATCACTCTGCCAGTGGAAAGAAGGGCCAGTGTACAGGTCTCAGACCAAGAGCTAGGTGTATTCAAATAACAGAAAGTCCAAAATGTTTAAGAAGAACGAGAAGGGGTCAATGGAGCTGGCAGGGCCAAAGCTTTTCGGGCTTTCGGGTTAGGCAATGAAGTCGAGTAGATATCCATCCTGTCATGTGGTATTAACCTGCCCTTAGCCTCCAGAGATTTCCATGAACTTCTCTCCTTCCCAGGGCATGTACTTCCCTCAGAAGATTGGTCAGCGTGGGCTTCAGCCCCATTCTATAGCATTCACAAACTCACAAATCTCCTCTGCTCAAACCCTTTTGTTGAGCCTGCCCACTTTACCACATCCCTTATTTACCTGCAGTGATTGTTTGCCTCGTAGACCCATTGTCCCTTCTTACAATTATTCAGTGGTATAGTTCTAACACACTTTTCTAGTTTTTCCAACACAATTTTCTGGCATAGGCTTGAAAACATAGTGAGTATTCAATACTTTTTCTGATTAATAAAATTTTTATTTATATAAATTTTTATAACCTAGTCAGCTTGGTAACTTCTTCCAGTATATTAAAAAATGCCAAAGACAACCAAAACAGCCTTGATAGAACTACTGCACAGCATATAAAAAGACAATTTGAAAATAAGAGAAAGAACATGTAGAAAGTAAACTGTGGCATTTTGAAGTCTCTATATTTGAGGAATTTCATCATTTAAAATGTTCTAGTCTTGTTAGGAAAAGAGCAAGTTATTAATCAAGGTCTGATGAATGGAGTTAGAAAGGAATAATCTGCAGACAGTGTGAAAGAAGGTCATCAAAACTGAGGAGTGGTTTTTATGTTTTATTTCATTTTATTGAACAGGTGCTTATATAACACTATAGACCAAGAAAAGGTTAATGCATTTTACAAATATTAATTCAGTCCATCCTTACACCTTATGAGGAAGTACCTTTAGCTATAAGGACCTGCCATTTTTGTAAGTCAAAAACAGTCAACTATCACAAATTTCAATGGTTCAACTTATCTCCATCTTACAGATGACAGAATTTAGGTATAAAGAGGTTGAGTAATTTGTGTTTTCTAAAAAGCAAAGCTGAGATTTCAACTCAGGCTGTCTGGCTCAAGAGTCTGTGTTTATCGCTATATCACTAAAAAAAAAAAAGTTTATCTAATTGAGAAATCATTGCTGGATTCAATATAATTAAGGCAAGGATCAGCACTAGCTGGGAAAGAAGTATTGAATAGGTCATTGTCGTTGCCCATTACCTGGCCCCATTGTTCAAATCCCCTGACAGGACAGCAACACAGCTTTTGAAATAACTGGAGTAATTATAAGGCTTAATTTATAGTTACCACATGCACTAGCTGAAATGCTTAAGAATCCATAACCCAGTGATTTTTTGATTAAAAAAAATCAAAAGTAATTTAAAATAACTTGAATTCTTTGCTTTCATTTATTGAAGGGTAATATATTGAAGGGTAAAAAAGAGACTACATCTATTTAAAATCCCCTTTTTATCTCTTATCTGTTTTCTTCACACACTACAGCTACTCCCACACATCTCACTACAAATCTAAAAAAAAAAAATTGTCCCTAATAACTGCAAATTTTATCATGTTTGCAAAGCACTTTTCTTCAGATGCTACATCACAAAACCCAAAAATCAATCTGACAAAAATGTGTATTAAAACTGTAATACGCAATATATACATACCAATAACAAAAGATAAATACAAGTCATGTTTGACTTCTGCAATTACAAGAGGTGCTCAAAGTGGTTACCATCAGCGTAATTTTAATAGTTTTTTGTCACCCTCTGAACAGAGTAGGAAAAGAGATAGATATAAAAGGCCAGTCCGGAATTCTCTTTATCCAGGAGGGGCAAGAAAATGTGGAACAAATCCCATATTAATACTTTTTTATTCCATCACATTGCATAAGAAAGAAGAATACCATATCTTCCTTGGTAATGGCAGTTTTGTTTGTTCATTTATCGGTATTCTGTTCTTTAGATTTCATATATAAGTGAGATTATATAGTATTTGTCTTTCTCTATCTGACTTAATTCACTTAGCACAATATTCTCTACCAGGCACTGCTCTTGTCCTCCTTTTCTCCCGTTACTATCAAAACAGTGTAACGCTAAGGAAAGTTGTAGCTTCAAGGTTGATATCTTTATGTGTACATGACCCATTAATGTTGCATTATGAATACTTCTATTCATAAGTGTTTCCTACACTTCAAAAAACATTTAAAAAATTATCTCCAAATAAGGTTGTGAAAACTTATGATAACTTGGACTAAACTAAATAAAAGAGAAATATTCCCTTCGTGTTGGACAGATTTCTTCCTTACTTTTTAGATACTTGGCCTGAAAAAAGGGGAAGTAAGGAGGAAAGACCCGTGTTATACAAGGTAAGGAGTATTAGGTTCAGGGTCCTAGCTCTGTCACCTGTGTTCTATGTATTCATGTGTAAGTCATTTCACCTATCTGGACCTTAGCTCTCTTACATTTAAATTAAAAGGAAAAGGTAGAGAATTAGACTAGATAACTATTGACGGTCCCTTCCAGGTTTAATATTTAAAAAAAAATAAAAAATAAAAAAACAACCTTCCAAAAGGTAACAACTAACTGTTGATACCTACTACTATGTACCAACCTGGAATTCAGCAATAAAAGAAGTAACTATGCCCCTGTCTTCATCAAGTCTAATGGTACAGAGGAGAATGAACGTCAAAAATATAAACACGATTACATTCACACCATTAACTACTCAGTGAATTGATTGATTGTATGAGGTGTGAATACTTTTAATAGGCTAGCTAATCTAATCTGGGCATTAGAGGTTTCCCTGGGAAATTCATATAAGCTGAGACCTAACTCAAGGAGATTTTCAGAACGTGAGGAAGCATTTTTAAGTTTAAAAAATGTAGAGAAAAAGAGGAGAGAGGAAGAGAGAGAGAAATTATAATGAAAAGAACCCAAAGAAAGTTGAAAAGAAAAGAAAACAATAAATGATAGAAGTGGTGACCAAGGTTTTCATAGTATCTAACTCAGGATTATAAATATCAGAATTTAGCCAAATGTCAAAATTATGCTGAATACTAGTAATTACTAGATAATCTTCTATTCTGGTAGGTAAAGTTGTTAATAAACAGTTCTGGGTATAAATAACACACATTCTACTAAACCACAAAATAGCCAATTGTTTTGTCCAGAAAATTGTCACGTTGTCACCCTAGGTGTTCATTTACTTGGTAATGAAGACAACAAAGAACAAATTCCTCCTGTGTCTGAGATGATATATCTCATCTGGCTCTTGCTACCAGAAAAACGACAATGTGCAGCGTTGTCTAAGCATATCTGCTTAGAATGATGGAGACTGGAGAGAGATTAACCTTGAATCACAAACAGTTCATGCCAACCTCATATATACTCGTACTCACAGAAAATAAACAGCCTAGGAGAGACTATCTCGAAGACCTCCTATCTGACAACAGTAAACTTAACTCCTGGTTCACCTCTGTCTAGCCTGTGGCTAGAGGTGTCCTCTACCACGTTCCTGGTGTGAGGGTCCCAGGAGACTGAGTCGGCATGGTACTTAAAGCCTCCCTTTGTTTCAAAATGTCTTCCAAAAAGAACAAATATCTAGATTAGGAACTTGAAACTTATACAAAACATTATACCCTTAGGAACTTCATTGTACTCTACATTTATCTACAGATAAATAACAAACCAAAAATAAACATCAAACCAGTGGAAACCTAGGAGGTTCTACAGTCTATAGCAATTTGAATACTAGCGTCAATGGAAGCAACTTCCACTGACACAATTTTGTGGCAAAATTAGCATATGATTGGTGTGATTGTCCTAGCCTTGATTAGATAACAGAACAATTGAGATGTTTAGTGTCTGATCTTTTAGGACATTCTCTGGTGGGTAAAAAATGAATACAGGCTCAGTGCAGTTGTGTGCGAGAGGCTTGTCCCTACCTGCTTCGGCCTGAGGCTATTAAGGGGCCCCTGTCTGCCGATTCATGATTGTCTGCCCTGATTGTCTGCCATTTCTTGGCAAAAATGGCAAACTATGATGCTGTTCTGAAGAGACTGAAACAGAAAGGAGCAGAGGCAGATCAAATTATTGAGTATCTTAAGCAGCAAGTTGCTCTTCTTAAAGAAAAAGCAATTTTACAAGCAACTTTGAGAGAAGAGAAGAAACTCCGAGTTGAAAATGCTAAACTGAAGAAAGAAATTGAAGAATTGAAGCAAGAGCTAATCCAGGCAGAAATTAAAAACGGAGTGAAACAGATACCATTTCCATCTGGTACTCTACTGCAAGCTAATTCCACGGTTTCTGAAAATGTGATACAATCTGTACCATTAACAACCATATCTTCAGATGCCAAAGAACAGATACAAGGAGGAGGAGAAGAAAAGAAGGTGAAAGAGAAAATTGAAAAGAAAGGAGAGAAAAAGGAGAAGAAGCAGCAGTCTATACCAGGAAGTGCTGACTCTAAGCCAATAGATGTTTCCCGTCTGGATCTTCATATTGGTCGTATCATCACTGCCAGAAAACGTCCTGATGCAGATTCTTTGTATGTAGAAGAAGTAGATGTTGGAGAAGTAGCCCCAAGAACAGTCGTCAGTGGCCTGGTGAACCATGTTCCTCTTGAACAGATGCAAAATCGGATGGTGATTTTACTTTGTAACCTAAAACCTGCAAAGATGAGGGGAGTGCTATCTCAAGCAATGGTGATGTGTGCTAGTTCACCAGAAAAAGTTGAAATCTTGGCACCTCCTAACGGGACTATTCCTGGAGACAGAATTACTTTTGACGCCTTTCCTGGAGAGCCTGACAAGGAGCTGAATCCTAAGAAGAAAATTTGGGAGCAAATCCAGCCTGATCTTTACACTAATGATGAGTGTGTGGCTACATACAAAGGAGCTCCCTTTGAGGTGAAAGGGAAGGGAGTGTGTAAGGCTCAGACTATGACCAACATGGAATAAAATAAAACTAAATTAGAATGCTTCAGTTACTGAACTACATTGGGAAAAAAATTAATAACAATAAAAAGAAATATGTTTGTCACTTATTTCCTAAAATATAACTGGCTCATTTTTGTTATTTCTTTTCTAGACTTGACTAGTCTTCTACCTGGTATGTATTATTTGCAATTGATTAGAAAAACACTATGTTTTTACCCATGATTTTTGATCCTTTATAACGTAAAGAAGAAGTGGCCTATGTTTTGTGATGATTTATTTTTTAGCAGGGATATTGGTTAGCAGATTGATAGTTCTTTCTTTATGCATTTTTAGATAACTTGAAGGAGATTAGCAGTTTGTTTCTTATTTGTAGGCACATAATACTTGAAATTTCAAGCCCTTGGATTTTTTAGTGTATCGTATGTCTGTTATGAATGTCTTCTCCTCTTCAAAAATGATGTTAGAATTTTTGTAAGGTTTATCAACTAGTCATACCATAATAGTACTGAACATGAACAACTGTTGATTCTAAGGAGCCAAGCATCATAAAAGCTAGGAGATGTGGCATTTGAATATTACTGCTATTGCTTGCCAAAGTAACCCAGACTTGTATATTTAAGGCAACTCTTTTGAAAGACTGAAATTTTCAACTGTGTATTGAACTTTTCTTTCCATTTAGCAAAGTAATTAGTAATAGATTTTGACTGTGAAGCATAAACACGTTGCAAAGAGTTGCCAGTGTAGTTTTCCAATAAATGTACCATTAAACGCAAAAAAAAAACACAAAATGAGTACAGGTGTAAACATGGTCTCTTTATCCTGTTCATTGAATGGTAAATCAGTAAACAGAAATATTGCTCTTGCCCTTTACCTAATGAAGGAAAATCATTTCAATAATAGCAATGAAGACATGAATTGGCTGCAGAGTTGATGGACAGATTCACTATCTAAACGCTAAATTGGAATAGTCAAGTAACAAAGCTGAGTTGATTTCATAAACTATCTGGAATAGCAATTGAGCCTGAGTACAAACAAATTGAGCCTAGGAAGCAAATGAAAAAAGAACAAAGAATGAATGAATGCATGAATGAGCTGTTTCTTCCTATTGCCACACATCACCCATGCCTTCTTATTTCTCTCCTAAAAAAAGGACCTCAGCTGCTCATTAGACCCTGTTAAGAGAGAGACAGTGCATATTGGTTTAGAGCAGGGGTGTCCAAACTGCGGCCCATGATCCATTGTTAATTGGCCCGCAGCAAATTCCAAAAATATATTTCGTTTACTTAAATAAACCAGGTGAGGCAATACATACTTCACCTCGAGTGAGTGGCCCGGCTGTTTGTGTATTTTACCGCATATGGCCCTTGGTGAAAAACATTGAAAAAAGTTTGGACACCCCTGGTTTAGAGCATTGATTCTAGGGTTAGCCAGTCTTGGTTTAAATCCTGACACCATCACTAGTTGCATAAACTTAAACTTACTTTACCTCTCTGTGCCTCAACTTCCCCATCTTTAAAGTAGAGAATATACTAGAGTCTACCTAATAAAACTGTTATGAGTCTGAAGTGAGGTAATATTGGTAAAATGCTTAGAAAAGTACACGGCACATACAATAAGTTCTATAAATGTATTCATTGAATAGTTAAATGATAATAAATCCAAAAATACTATCTCTTTGACTTTATTATGTAGCCTTCTTGTCTCCATAATTTTCAATTAGTTTGTCATAATAATCATCTTCAGCACTATTATTGTTGCTATTATTATTATTATTATTATTATTATTATACAAATATGATCTTGGCCAAGCTGATTGCCTCATAATCGATTAGTCTCATCTGTGAGAAGTAACTATCATTACATGGAGATGCTATAGGATCTCAAGCTGAATTTCAGGCTTTTCCATAACGTGACAATCACAAATCAAGAAATAATAGGTCATGCTTACCATGTACTTACTAGAGGCCATTTCGATCAACTTATGAAATTCTTACAACTTTATGAGAAACCCTATAACTTTCCGTTTTTACACATGAGGCAGCTGAGTCACAAATAGGTTAAGCAATTTGCCCAATGTCACATATCTGGTGAGTGTCTAGGTGCCAAGTCTGTCCCATCAACCCCACCTAGCTGCTGCAGTCTACAGCCCTCAAGGAGCAGAGCCAGGATGTGAACCCAAACTGACCGTCGTAACCAGGCAATCAGCATAACTTTTGTTAATGTTAAACTAAGAATTTAACAAAACTATCAAGAGAAATCAAATCTTTGTGCAGGCATGGATGCTCGCTATTTCACTAACTGCTCCATTCCACGTCTGCTGTGTTAGAAAAGTCTTCCTTGTGATGATTTATCTCTGTGGGGGAACTGCCTGCCCATTGGCTTGGGGTCCATTTCTAAAGCTGCACAGAGTAAGTCTGCTCTCACATGGCAGCCCTTCAAACCCTTAACTGCAGTTTTCACAGTTTTCACATCTCCCCGGAGTGTTCCTTTTATCCTTTGGTTCCTTTAATTCAACAAAGTTAGTGCCCACTGAAGCAGTTGAGGGCAGCAATTCAGTGCATGAGTTTGGGAAACCTCCACTCAGTGGCTGGCAAATTTGAACACCTTTCCTAAACCCACTAGGCTCAAATGCCTCATCTGCAAAGCAAAGATAATAATATTATAATTTCTATATTATAAGACTGTTTATTAATTTAGATAACATGTATAAAGTGCTTAGCACTTGCCTGGCAATTATTAAGTGCTTAATAACTGTTTCTTGTTCTCCTTATGCCTGGTGGATCTGTGTTATAGACTGACTGTTCCCCCAAAATTCAGATGTTGAAATCCTAATCCCAATAGGATGGTATTTGGAGGTGGAGACTTTGGGTCACATGGATGGAGCCCTCATGAATGGGATTAGTGCCCTTATAAGAAGAGGCCAGAGGGCTTTCTCACTCTTTCCACCCTATGAAGATATAATAAGAAGTCAGCAGTCTACAACCCAGAAGTGCGCCCTCGCCAGATTTCAACCATGCTGACACCCTGATCTTGGCCTTCCAGCCTCAGAACTGTGAGAAATAAATTTATGTTGTTTAAAAGCACTCAGTCTATGGAACTTTATTACAGCAGCCTAAACAAAAACAATCTGGTTTCTAAATAAGATATTGCAAATACTGGCTTCTTGCTTAGAACTGTTGTGGAAATTGATTTTGATAGAGTGTGTCTGCCACCTACTGTAATTTTTGTGAATAACCAGCCAACAAGGTGCTTTTACCTAAGAAAAACTTGGACTAAAACCTCCATTAACACTAAGAACTAAGGGAAGTACTGCAAAGAAAACTGCTAGGGTTTGAGATGACCCCCAAATTATACCCCTTTTCTATTTTATGACCAATAAGAATTGTAATAAATCACAATATTTATTAATAAGGTGATTGGAGGCCAAACATCACTTTTATTATTGATAAAGCTGATGTCACAGCATGTTGTATAGAGATATCAGAGCTACATAAGCTTCCAATGCTGACCCCCAAATTAGACCCCCCCCCAGGAACAAGCAGTGCTAAACCACCACAGACCTTCCCACATGGAAGACTATCCTTAGAAAATTTAGTACCTGGAGAAACAGAGAAGAATGAATGCTCTGAGAACAGGAAGGAGAAAGAATGTCCACTTTCTCCCTTCAAACTCACCCATTAGAAATGGTACAATATCCCCCTCCCCACAGCAAATGTATGTCCATCCACAAGGAAGGAAATGTCAGAAGGGAAAAAAGTGCCCTCCCACTTCCCATCCTACCACACCCCTGCCTTAAAAAAGTCAGGAAATTGTAAATTGTTGAAAATGAATAAGTCATATAAACAGTAGTAGCAGTAAGGACAAAGAACTGAATAAAATGAATTCTTTTTCATTTTTCACCTCCTCAAACAACCAATACGTAATAAAATGATAAAGCTCTTTGTTGTGAGAATTAAATTAGCTAACACAGATGAAGAACTTAAGCACACATCTTTCCACCTTTGCCCACCTTGTAAAGTGAGTCTCTTAAAGAGTAGAACAGACTATGTCTCTTCTCCATCCAAAACCCTCCATTGGCTTCTGATTCTGCTCAGAGTAAAACCGAAGACTATGAAATGACTTACAAGGCCCTATGTGATTAGGATTTTCCCCGCCACAGTTCCTACTATTCTCCCATCACTCCATTTTTTTGCCCATCCTCCAGCATGCAGGGCAACCTCCCTCCTCGGCGTCTTTTGCACTCACTCTTCTCCCAGTTAGCTTCATCCTTCACTCCCTCTCTCTTCACATGTTACCATCTCAGTGGGTCTTGCCTGATTAGAACTCCAATTACCACCACCCCAACTTGCTCAGCACACTTTATATCCTATCCTTACTTCAATTTTCCCTTTAACCTTTAGCATTACTTACAATATCCAAGACATGAAAACAACCTAAGTATCCATCAACATACGAATAGATAAAGAAAATGTGGTATGTATGTATACAATGGAATATTATGCAGCCATAAAAAGAAAGCAATCTTATCATTTACAACAACACAAATAGACCTTGAGGGCATTATGCTAAGTGAAATAAGTCAGAAAAAAGACAAGTTGTATTATCTCACTTGTGTATGGAAAAAACAAACTGAACTTGTAGATACAGAGAATAGATTGGTGGTTGCCAATCTATTGGGGGGGGCGTGGAGAAATGTGTGAGGGTGGTCAAAAGGTATAAACTTCCAGTTATGAGCTAAATAAGCCATAAGGATATAACGTACAGCATGATGGACTATAGTTAATAATATCACAATGTATATTTGAAAGTTGCTAAGAGAGTAGATCTTAAAAGTTCTCATCACAAGAAAAATATTTGTAACTGTGTGGTGATGGATGTTAACTAAATTTAAGTAAGATCATTTCACAATGTATACAAATATCTAATCATTATGTTATAGATGTTAACTATACTATTGTGATAATTTTGCAATGTATACAACTATCAAATCATTATATTGTACACCCTAAACTAATATAATGTTAGATGTCAATTATACCTCAATTTAAAAAATCATTATGTTGTAAATCTAAAACTAATACAATATTATATGTCAATTATATCTCAATTAAAACATTAATTTTTTTAAATGGCTCATGGGAACAGTATTTCCTGAGTTCTTACAAAGAAAGAGAGAGAGAGAGACAGACAGAGACAGAGACAGAGAGACAGAGAGAGACAGAGAGAGAGAAAGAAAATTCTCCCAAGAGAAACTAGTAAAGGGAGTTGAGGAAGCAGGACAGGAAGGGGAGAAAGCCAAGAAAGGGTGCAAACTCAAACGAAGTTGAGGCCTCTGGGGATCTCTGGAATGCAGATTATTGCTCAGAGTTTAGAGTTCATCCTGACTAGAGTCAGAGGAGCTGGGCTTTCATATTTACGCAGCGGCTAAGAACTGGGAGAGTTGGTGCAGGAGGAATGTAAACTCCGGGTCACTTCCTTTTGTCTTTGCCCCGGGCAAAGCAACTCCAACACTGATTTCATTTCCTTTGGCTATAAACCAAGAAGTTAGAAACTAAGTGAAATAAGCCAGACACAGAAAGGTAAATACTGTTCGATCTCACTTATATGTGGAATCTTTAAAAATTGAATGCATAGAACCAGAAAATAGAGCAGTGGTTGCCAGGGGTTGAGGGGTAGAGGAGATGGGGAGACATCGGTAAAAGGATACAAACTTTCACTTATAAGGTGAATAAGTTCAACGAATGTAATGTACAGCCTGGTGACTACTGTATTGTATACTTGAAATTTGCTAAGAATGTAGATCTTCATTGTTCTCACCAAAAAAAAAAAAAAAAACAAAAGCTAATTTTGTAAGGTGTTGGACATGTTAACTTGACTGTGGTAATCATTTCCCAATGTATACATCTATCAAATCATTACGTTGTGCACCCTAAATATATAGGATTTTTATTTGTCAATGATACCTTAATAAGGCTGAGCAGGGGACGTGGGGGGAGTTCTAATAGTCCAAGGACCATTCTTCTAAGAGAGTTGCATGTGCTTGCTTTAAAAACTGGGCAGAAATGTTTTACCAAGGGTCCAAGAGGATCTAGGCAGAGCACAATAGGCTAAGAAGGGGAAATGGTTGGAAACAGGATTGTGATACTGGTTTCCAGTATTCCAGAACACCATTCTATTTTTTTTTCATTTAATAAACATTTACTGAACACCTATGTGCCAAATGCTGTGCCGACCCTGAGGATACACTGATGGATAATGGAGGACAGCGTCCTCTTGGCACCTATCATCTGACCATGAATAGAAACATTCAATCACTTTCAACAACTAGGGGACACAAAATAAGGGAACCATTACCAGTCTGGGAGTCAGAGAAAGCCTCCCTGAGGAAGTAGTATCTAAGCTGAGGCTGAAGGGTAGACAGGATATAGTCAGGCACAGGCGGTTGGGGGCAAGGTAAGTAGAGAGATGGAACCACATGTTCAAAGGCCATGAGAGTGCGGTGAGTTCAAGGAACAAACGGAAATCTGACATGACTGAGGCAGAAAGAGTGAGTAGCAAAAGGTGAAGTTGGGGATGATAGGAGCAAGCAGATTGGAGTAGTTAGTAGGCCAAGCTGAGAACAACATATTGCTATCCAAGGACAATGACAGGATTCAAATAGGACTTGCTGGCTGATTGGATGTGAAAGTGGTGCTTGATGATGCTGGATTTACAATACACATTTCTAAGAAAAACTAAGAATGTAAGAGGAAAAACAAATTTGGGGGAAACTATTTTGCTGCTTCATTCTGTTTTTAAGTATTTGTATTTTTAATTAGTGTAAGATGCTTATTTTGATATTTCAAAACATCTGAAATCTGAGTGTTATGTAAAGATCCCATTTTTGTTTCATATGTGTGTAATATGTATTTTTATATATGTGAGAGAATAGGCACAAAATTAAAACAATGCGTCCCTCTAGAAAGTAGGACTGCAGAAGGTTTTCGCTTTTTACTTTGCATATTTCTGTATTGTTTAAATATTTATGAACCTATATTTTCTATATAATTATTAAAATGTTGCCTATAACGTTCAAAAAAAAGAGAAAAGGAAATAAAGGAATGACCTTTTTACAGATGAATGCTAGCTGGAAAATATAGAAGAAATGACTGAATTAAGAAATCTTCCTTTTGTCACCACAATGTGATAAATGATTCAGGTGGGAATCATCAATGGATGCAAATTCATTAGGAGAGATTGATAAGAAATATGCCTGTAATAGATTTATTGTAAAGAATGGTCCCAGTTCTTCTTCCCCTATAGCCATGCCTCTTGCAAAGAGACTTTGTAGCTCCCTGCAACAAGAAATGGAGTCTATTTTCCTACGAATCTCAGCTGGGGTTGTGATTTGTTTTGACCTATGGAATGTGGAAGAAGTGACAGCGTGTTAGTTCCTAGGCTAGGCCTCACCTACTTCCACTTCCTCTCTTGGAATCCTACCATTTTCATGAGACTAAACATAGACTAGCATGCTGAGGAGATCCGAGATGCCACAGGCAGCAGAGCCACCTAACCAATCCAGAGCTGACCATAGATGTGTGATGAAGTCCAGCTGAAAGCAGAACTGCCCTCTGAACTCAAATTGCCAACCCTCAGAATCACGAGCTAAATGTGTCATTGTTTTAAGCCACTCAGTATTGAAATGGTTTGTTATACAGCAATAAGTAACTGATCTGAAATCACACAGATTAATTTCTAATTGCAAAGGTGAAAATATGTGCCCATCAGTGGAGTGACCTGGTATTTACTACCTTAACCCTCACTAATAGTGGAACTTGACCTTGTTGTTTCCTTGGGTAATGCAATAGCAAATACACAACATGAACTATGATATATTCTTGCCAAATCCTTTAAACTGACTCTAACAAAGCATCTAAACCTCCAATGCACACAGGAAATACAGGGAAGAACAAAGCAAGGTATACGGTAGTATGAAAAAATAAACAAATCAAGAACCTGGGAATTTTACAAGATGCTCAGCCTGAACCTTTTAGAAAAGTAAAATGTATAAAAATATAAAAGCTAAAGTGGCATTACAGTTCTGGAGGCTGAGAAGTCCTAGATCAAGTCACGGGTAGATTCAGTGTCTGCTGAGAGACTGCTTCCTGGATCACAGACAGCCATCTTCTCACTGTCCTCACGTGGTGGAAGGGACAGTGGAGTTCTCCAGAATTTCTTTTATAAGGACACTAATCCTATTCATGAGGGCTCTACCCTCATGACCTAATCACCTCCTAATCCTAAAGGCCCCACCTCCTAATACCATCATGTTGTGGTGTGGTTTCAACATGTGAGTGTTGGAAGGGATACAAACATTCAGTCTATGGCACCAGTCAACCCACAGAATCATGAGGAGTAATAAATAATTCTTGTTTGAAGCCCCTAAGCTTTGGGATGAGATGTAACATGACAATAGATAACTGAAACACACAGATAATCTTCACAGAAACTCTTTAAGGTAATTGCTATTATTATCCTCATCATAAGAAAACAAATGCTTAGTGAGTTTAAATAACTTGTCCAAAGTCACAGAGTTCAGAAGTGGTAAAACCAGAAATTAAAATCCATATTGGTTCTAGAGCCTAAGTATTATATCACAGAGTTTCTGATGGCTAATCTGCGCCCTAAGATAAAAAATAAACTGTAAAATCCAGTTACAGAGTCAAAAAGATCTAGAAAAAATCGTATTCAGAACATGAAGGAACAAATGCCTTCACTCAAACATTTCTGTCTCCAAACACTGCCTCCGGGTGACAAAAATGCTATAGGGCTTTTACTCAGAAAATACTTTGTCATAAACAGCCTTATTAGTATTCACCCCAGGAAATGCTAGAATGTGAGGAAACACAGAGACTTTTACAAAAAATAACCACCCTCCCAGAGAGAGTAAAAGGAGGAAAGATATTAATTCGAACAAAGTACTAACACTAACATGTGGTCTCCCTGGGTTATCATGGTTCAGGAGGAATAAACCTTTGAAAAAAGATTAAAAATTAATAGCTTAGGGAATAGAGTCAATGGAAGTGTAATAGATATATACTATGTCAGAGGGGCAATAGATTGGGGGAGGGGAGTTATCACTTTGTGAGGGTTAAAATGTCTAACTATTGCATTGGTTTGTGCACCTGAAACTTAAAAAAAAAAAAATCAGTGACAGAGAAGTTGTGTAATATCCCTAGACATTAGATGATGACACAAGTAAAGAGTTAGCAGGAGCGGGCTTGTGAGCTGGCAGGATGGGACAGGCAAAGAGTTAACAGGAGCGAGCTTGTAAGCTGGCGGGAGCAAGCTTAAACTTAACTGCTTGGCTCTGACTTCCCTGGCTAGCACTGCACCTGCAAGCTGACAAGCACCTTCCATCCATCAAAGGCAGAAACACAACAGTTCCCAATTGCAATGGCAACTCCCTGCAAGCTGACATCCATCATAGACAGAAACAGGATAGTTCCCAGGAGAAGATAATTGTAATGACAGCCCCCTGCAAGATGACAAGCACCCTACATATTGCATGGGAAAATATAAAACCCCAGCACTCATCTGTGCAGCTGTCTCCATCAGACTCTGTCCTGGCAAACTTTATCCAGTATCTCTCTTACCCAAATGTCTCTGCAGCTGTCTCCATCAGACTGCCCTGGGAAACTTCTGCCAGTATCTCTCTTTTACCCCTCTGTCTCCTCAGCTCTCCCTCTCAGACTATCTTGGTAAAACTTCTGCCAGTTCCAAACCGAACTCTCTCTCTCTCTCTTTTTAACTTTCAATAAATCTTTTCTTACTCTTGTAGAGTGTCGTAAATGCTTTTACATTCTGTGAACAACCAGGGGTTAATTCTACATCAAAACATTAGAATAATGCAAATTAAGATTAAAATGAGATATAACCACATACCTATTAAAACAGCTAAAATATAAATAGCGACAATGCCAAATGCTAGTGAGGATGTCGAGCAACTGGATCTCTCATACATTGCTTGTGCAAATGTAAAATGGACAGCTATCGTTTGACAGTTTATTATAAAGCTAATCATGCACTACCATACAACCCAGCAATCACACCTTCTAAGCATTTATCCCAGAGAAGTGAAAATGCATGTCTACACAAAAACTTGCACATGAATTTTCACAGCAGCTTTATTTGTAACAGCCAAAATCTGGAAACAACCAAACTGTCCTTCGGTGGACGAATGGTTCAATAAACTGTGGTACATCCACTGCATGGAATACTAATCAGCAAGAAATAGGATCGAAATATCAAAACACACAACAACTTGGATGAATCTCAAGAGCATTATGCTTAGTGAAAAATGCCACCCTGAAGAGGTAAAAAAGAAAAAAAAGAAAGTCACACGCTGCATAACTCCACTAGTATAACATTCTCGTTGTGACAAAACCGCAGTGATGGAAAACAGATTAGTTAGTGGTTGCCAGGGATGAAGGATTGTAGGGAGGAGAGGGGTTTGTGTGACTATAAAAAGGTAACAAAAGGGAGATCTTTGTGATAATGGAATGGTTCTAGGTCTTGATTGTGGTGGTAGTTACCCTAATCTGCATGAGATATAATAGCATCGAACTATATACACACAGTGTCAATTTTCTGCTTTTGATACTGCACTATAGTCGTACAAGGTGTGACCATTGGGGTAAACTGGGAGAAGGATACATGGGCCTCTGTGTACTATTTTTGAAACTTCTTATAAATTGATAATTATTTCAAAACTAAAAGGTTAAAAAATTACAACATAAAAGATACCTCAATAAAGTCAATTTTAAAAATGAGAGGAAATCAAATAAATTAATCTCTTACTGGATGTAACATCTTGTTTATCCTTACTTCTATTTTCCCTGGTACTAATTCTTTGATCTTGTTTATATTCTATCGTATGTGTTCTGATTGTGGCCAACAAAAGAACTTTGTGGAATACGGCATGAATAAAACAGTAAATATTACTTTGCATTTAACCAACAATTATGAAGCACTTACTTTCTGCCAGGCAATGTGCTAGGCACTATGGATATGACTAATACCTGAACTCGTGCTCAGGTTTGCCTCGACACATCCCACCACCTCCACCTCATGCTTTCCCCCTCTCCATACACAGTCCCTAACCTAGTTTTCTCCCATACTTCATTGCTTGTTCTTGTATCTTTCATCAAAACTTAAATTGTACTTCTTAGAGGAAAATAAGAAGCCAGGAAACAGAACCCTTTGGTTCCCACCAGAGAACATGATAGCTCAGGACAAAGAAGTGGTAGAAGGGAATGGCTACAGAGGCAGCCAACATAGACAGAGTGTGTGGAGAAGGGTGGGTGGAGGTGTGCCGCAAGTAAAGGAGTCCCATGAACTATTCTGTGGTGCCAGATTCAAGGCTATTTATTCTGGCCCACACCCACTCTGACAATGCAAATTCATACCATTATTCCCAGGAAGGATTCATGTAAATCTAACACCAAGACTGGAAAAAAATAGTTCAAACAATAGTGGTATCTTCATAAATATGAAAGATATTTTTTTGTTAGTGGCATGGCATTCTGTAAAAATCACTGTGAATGCAGATCTCAGAGTAGTTACTTAGGTAGAGTGATCAATGGCCATTATTCCATACCCCTGGACATGGGTGATCATGGATGAACAGGCAATGTCCAAGAATCTACATCAGTTATTGCTTTTTTTTTTAATCTGAGACTTTCAAACACCAGAAAACATTTATTAAACATAGGCACGTTCAGCACTGTGGTACGCTCAGAACCACAGAGATGGAATCACCCCTTCTCATAAGGACCCACATGTGTCCTTATGAAGTACAAGTAAGTTCCCTTTTAAAACTTTTTTTCTTGTTTCAATCCTGTCTTGAACACTCGTGAATATGGTGAAGTTTGTGATTCTTTTTCCTCAATGTATGTATAATCTCATCAAGGATATTCTTAGTGTACCTAGGATGAAGGCACAGAACGTGTACTGTCCCTACCAAAGAGCAGTCCAGCCTGTTAGCACTCCCAAAAAGAACCTAGCTTGGTATTAAATGAGCCTCTTACTGAGATTTCAAAAAATTGTCAATATAAATCTTGACTCAAGAATAAGATGGCGGGCCAGCCCGGTGGCTCAGGTGGTTAGAGCTCCATGCTCCTAACTCCAAAGGCTGCCGGTTCAATTCCCACATGGGCCAGTGGGCTCTCAACCACAAGGTTGCTGAGCTCCCAGATGGCTCAGTGGGTTGGAGCGCGTCCTCTCAACCACAAGGTTGCCGGTCCAACTCCCACAAGGGATGGTGGGCTCTGCCCCCTGCAACTAACAATGGCAACGGGACCTGGACCTGGAGCTGAGCTGCGCCCTCTACAACTAAGACTGAAAGCACAACAACCTGAAGCTGAATGGCACCCTCCACAACTAAGATTGAAAGGACAATAATTTGACTTGGAAAAAAAAAGTGGCAGTACACACTGTTCCCCAATAAAGTACTGTTCCCCTTCCCCAATAAAAAGTAATAATAATAAGAAGAAGAAGAAGAAGAAGATGGCATGAGGAAGCTGGAATTCAAGTTCCACAACCACAATAGACTAAGTCCAACTCACCCATATATATATACTCCCAGCACTTAGCTTGGTGTCAGGTACATACCTGTTGCTCAATATTTTTTAAATTGAAAACAGACAAGATGGCTTATCAGAAGAATTCCCTCCTGACTTAAGGCACCTCTGAAACAAACAGAAATATTATACATCTGATCCCAAAAGTATGTGGGAAACAATGCTGATTTCAATTTCTCCACCATACGCATAGACTTCAAAATCTTTATCTCTATCCCAAGCCCCAGATCCACATTTTTAAAGGCCTACTAGAAGATGCCACCTGGATCTGGCTGGAGCCTCCCAATAAATATGTTTAAATCAAGTCAACCTCCAAATCTTCCTAGTCTCCCAAACTAGACCAGTGGTTCTATGAAACAAGCACCTAACAGATCATGGAGTCAGTAGGTTATCAAAGGTAGGTTGATGGAGTAGATCAACCCCAGGTGCATGGGTAAGAGCATGCATTGTCTGTAGAGAATTTTAAAACAATAATAAACAGCCTGGTGGAGAGCCAAGGAACTCTAGGGCCAGAGCAGTGCTACCCCGTGGTGAGCCTGTGGCGGGGGTGGGGCAGTGCAGCCCCTCCACCCACACTCTGGCCCCTGCCAGGGTGGTGGGGTGAGGTCCCAGGGACCGGCATTTTTTTACCATCTGTGAAAACTTCCCTGTAATTCATGTTTCCTCTCCCATATTAAGAATAATACCAAATTGAAAAGTATGCATGAGTATCCTAAAAAAAAGAAAAAGGAAGATTTTACACCCTTCTGGTTATTCAGATTTCTTTGCTATAAACAGAATTGCAGATGGATTCAATGGAATTTTTTTCTGATTGATACAGTGTCTGTTGTATGAGACAACCAGACTTAAAATATTTTGACAACAAAGATAATGATTCTGATACATCAATAATGATTCTGAGACATCAAATGACTTGCCAAAATTTAGATGGAATCAAGGCCAGAAACAGAAATCAGAACTATCTGGTTCCCACTCCCACACTTAGAATTCTAGACCACACTGCCTTGTCTACAGAAAAATCTGCTGATACTGAAATTTGTAATGAAGGATGTGACTCACCTGAATCAGTCCACCAACAAACACAAGACTAGAGTCCTATAGAAGCTCACACTGCTGAAGATGTTCCGATTGCTGCAGAAGTGCATGCAGTTTCTGAAGATTATGATAGAGACAGAAAACAATACCTCTCTGAGTCTCCAAGACCAAACTAATGAAGAGCCACCGGCTACACTGCGAGATTCTTGACAAGAGCCAAGCTTTGAATGCCCAGCAGAAATGGCCTTTACTATAGCAGCGGTCTCTATAAATGTGAACTTTGCAAGTTCGACAGCAAATATCTTTCTGATTTAAAGCAGCATGTGATCGTGAAGCATAAGGGTACTGATGCAAATTTGTGTCTCGTATGCGAGGAAAGGTTTCTCTGCCAACCTGCTTCTGATCAAACATGCCCAACTGCATGAAGAGGATCCCTACATTTGTATATACTGTGGTTATAAGACTAATTTTTGAGAACCCCAGCCAGCTCATGGCAGATACCCATTTTAGTCATCACCTTTATTGGTGTGAGCAGTGCGATGTACAGTTCTCAAGCAGTGAACTCTACCTACATTTCCAGCAGCACAGCTGTGATGAACAGTACTTGTTGTCAGCTCTGGGAACTTGAAACAAATGATCTGGAAGATTTGCATAGCCATGCAGTAAATGAACATGCATGAAAATTAATAGAGTGACAAGTATAACAATGGAGAACATGGTACAATACAGCCTCTTGAGCAAAATTACCATTGACAAATGTAAAAACTTCTTTATGTGCCAAGTATGTGGTTTTCAGAGTAGACTTCATACAGATGTTAACAGGCATGTTGCCATTGAACATACTAAAGTGTTTCCTCATGTTTGTGATGACTGTGGGAAATGCTTTTCAAGTATGCAAGAATATTGCAAATATTTAAATTCACATTTATGTGAAAGGATTTTTTAATGTCAATACTGTCAACACTCAACAGGATAAATTGAAGATCTTAAAATTCATCTAGACTTCAAGCATTCAGCTGACTTACCTCATAAATGTAGTGACTGCTTGATGAGGTTTGGAAATGAAAGGGAATTATTACGTCATCTTCCAATCCATGAGACAGTTCATTCTCTTTAACTTCCATAATGTTAATGTACAATAATAAATATGACATTTTGGAAAAATTAAATTAAAATAATAAAACTGTCTAATGATCAGTCAGCATTTAATTATCACTATGCACCTGCAATTCTGAACAACGTCAGCAATAAAACACTTCTCAAAAAAATATATACTATGGATCCAAGTTTCAAACAATTGCTGTGGCTACTTTTGAGTTTGAAGAACATTTATTTAAGCTTCAAGTTGGACGTTTTTATTACTTACCCTTTAATAAACTGTATTTTTCATGGAGTTTAACTCAAAGAACTCCCAGTTACACAACTGCCCTCAGACACAAGCAGACTCAGTAGCTATTCGCATTCATTTAGAGAGTAAATTTGCATAGATCTGGAATCATTCCAGATTACTTCAGGTGTCCCTCATGTCTCCATCCCCTACAGGCCTACATTTAAACAGTACATTCGAGATAAACAATGACAGCATACTGAGTGTCTTAGCTCAGGCTGCCATAACAAAATACCATGGGTGGCTTGAGAAACAAATTTATTTTTTCACAGTTCTGGAAGCTGGAAATCTGAGGTCATGGTCCATTTATAGTGAGGGCTTTCTTCCTGGCTTACAGATGACAGCCTCTCACTGTGTCCTCATATGTCAGAGACAGACGATGAGCTCTTTGGCCTCTCTTTTTATATGGGCTCTAATCCCATCCTGAGGCCTCCCCTAGGAGTCCAATATGCTCTATACTACTGCATGGAGTAATTCCAAAGAGTCTAGAAACCTGTATAAACACCAAATATTATCTGCAAGCTGAATAAATAACAGAACGCACATTATATATGTAACCACACAATATGTGTGATTATACAGATGGATATGGAACTTCTACAGAACCCTGCCAATATCTTAACTGACCTTCGCTTACTCTTTTCTAGAGGTAGGGACAAGCACAAATTATTTAGAATACTTCAAAGGTTTTGCACAGTATCACTCAATCTCCTTCCCCCACCCAATTTCCTGCCATTCTCATGCCAGAAACCTGATCACATGGGTGCATTTATACCCTCATTAACTTTCTCCTGTCTGCCACTCAGCGCTATTTCTGTCTGTTTTGTTCCTCCCCAACTTCTTCACAACTGCTTTTTCATCAAGATCTAATTCAAATGACACTCTAGGAAAGTCTCTCTTGAGATAACACGATCTACTTAGTTGTTCCCTTTGTTATGCTTAAGAGTGTTTGTTTCTATCTGCATTTCAATATCACTTATGTATTATAATTGTGTGAAATGGTTAAATAATAAACTCTGAACAAGAGAATTTTACTTTACTCAGGAAAAATGAGTGCATTTCTCCATAATAGGGAAACAATCTTCATCTTGGACCCTGAATCTGTTAGTATCTGTAGTACACACCCTCCAGGGTGGCCTTATGATTCCTGTCTCCTTAGTATGCATTCCTTTGTAGAATTCCCTCCCCTTGAGTTCAGGGCAAATCGGTGACTTGCTTATGACAACAGAATATGACAATGTCGTCGATATCACTCACATGATTATGTTGCATTAAAAGGTAAAGGTGACTGGATTTTGTACATGCAGTTAAGGCCCCTCATCCCTAATTAGTTGACTTTGAGTTAATCAAAAGCAGTATTATCCTGAGTGGGCCTGACTTAATCAGGTGAGTTCTTTAAAAGAGGGTGTGGAGGTCACAGATTCAAAGCAGGCAGAGACTCTCTCTGGTGCTGGCTGTAGGAATCAAGCTACCATGAATTCTACAAACTTAAGGAAATGAATTCTGCAAACAACTGAAGGAGCTTGGAAGTAGGTCCTTCCCTAGTCAAGCCAGGAGAAAAAAACATACGGCCCCTTAATTTCAGCCATGTGAGACCTGGAGCACAGGGCCTAGCTAAGCTATGTCTGGACTTCTGACCTAGAGAAAATGTGATAATAAATGAAAGCGTTTTAAGCTGCTAATTGTATGGCAATTTGTTACAAAGCAATAGAAAACTAATACAGTGGTTTTTTTTTTTTTTAATACAGTGGTTTTAAACATAAAGGAATCTCTGACTCAAACTGGCTTAACAAGCAAGGAAATTTATTTTCGCATATAACAGGAAATCCAGAAGTACTTCAGACTTCAAATTGGTTTGTGCAGCAGCTCAATTCTGTCATCAAAGATCCAGACTCTTTGCATCTCACCACTCTGCTATCCTAGTGGGTAGTTGATCCTCGGGGTAGTTGCAACATGGCTCCCGCAGTCACAGGTGTCACATTCAGAAACATCCAGAGGATAAAAGAGAGTGTTAATTTATAAGGCATTCTCATGAAGAATGAGGAAACTTCCCAGCAGCTCCTCTGCAGATTTCCCTTCATGTCTCATTGTTCAGAGTCACACATCCATTTTATTATAAATCAGTTACTGACCAGGAGAAAAGGATTACCTCAGATGAGTTCCAATCCCAACCAGGCTGCCCTTGAGGCAAATGGGCATGGAGGCAGCTAGATACTGAAACGAAATCAGGATTCTGTTAAGGAAGGAAGGGGAGAAAATACCAACATGTCCACTATAAATCCCAAACAAAGAGTTACTCTACTAAGAAGACCAAAATGTATGAAACCTCTGGCTTATTAACACTGGCAGAATAAATTATGCTAGAGCCTCTAAATTACAAAAGGGCAAAAACAAAGAAACGGTTCCTTTGTTAAACGGTTGCTTTGCTAATAGCAAGCACATTTGCAGAACATTTTAGCAAAAAGTTAATGAAGGCTTATTTAAAATATTAAACTTGTCACAAAGACTGAGATTGCTCAGCAATCAGTGATTTAAAAAATCTGAGATAAAGAAGTAACAACCTGGCAGAGAGTAGCAAGGAGCAAGAACATAACAAGGGACATGAAAAATGAACAAAACAGAAAAATAGAAATGCACACAAGATACACTGCCTAGGAGTTCTCATCATTTCCATGGAAAGAATTAGAAATTAGTATCAAAACTTTCTCTGTATGTCATCCATAGTATGTGGTTATCCATAAGTACACAGTAAGTTGCATATAATTATTACTTCATGGATTTGAGTCCTAAGTTTAATGAGTGCTACTGGTATGGTTTTAGATGATTTATATAAAATGTTGAAGGCATAAAAAAGCAAATTATGCATCATTATGCATTTAATGAATTGTCTTAATTGAAATTACATAACTATTGAAAACTACCTTGGAAAATCCAAGATAATACGGAAACCTGCTCTCTCTTAAATAGTAGATAAAAGATACACATGTATCTAATCAGCACATTGTACACCTTAAACTTACATGTTATATGTCAATATCTCTATAACGCTGGAAATTATTTTTACTTAAAAAATAGGTAAAAGAGCTATGGAATCTTTTCTAAGACTCTTTAATAAAATCCTGAGTGGGATATCCTTTTATTTCTCTGAGAATGCTGACTGCTCTCTTCTTAAGAATATAAGTGGGAGTGTAAGTGGGTAAATTATGGGGCAAGGAAGGTATAGATAGAAGTGGAGTGACTTCTGGCTTTTGCCTGATCCCCCTTTCAATAAAAAGATGAATGGTACCCGATGACCCCGCAGCCCATTGATCTGCCATTGTTCTCATTACCCTCACGAAATGATGACTAACATGGTTACAGATGAGAGAACTAAAACAAGGTGAACCAAAGGCAGCTTCTTTTCCACACGCAATGAGGTTCTTACCACTTTTTCGTCAAGGGTATTATCTTTCTGATTGTGTTACTGGCTGTGGGTATCAAAGTCCGCCCCAATTCTCTGATCTCACCATCACCTGACACAAACAGGGGCTCACCAGTTTATGAGTTTTCTGAGAGTTTGGGGTTTGGGGGTGAAGGGTATTTGTCTTCTCACTCACTGTGGAGACAGGGAGACAGACCGGCACAGAAAAGAGACACTAGAAGGAAAAGGAGGGTTACCTCTGGGGTCATCCCAGCTTTCCCGGTTCCCACTACCCTTTTCCGCCCCTGCCTTGTCGGATTTATAGGGGCCAGCATCTCGGGGGTTGCTGGTGCCTGGCGGATTCGCGTCCTCACTCGAGAACAGGCGGCCCTGCCTAGCGCTGGCATGCGGAGAGGTGAGGCACACCGCGGCCGCCGGAGGGCGCGAGCGCCTTGAGTCCTCGCGCGATGGCATCGCGGGGAACGGGAAGGATAGGTGGTCGTCCCGCGAGGAGGGGTGGCAGCAGGGAGAAAGGAACCCTGCCCCGCCTCCGAACTGCCGGCCTTCGCGCACGGTGCACCCGAGGACCATTTCCATTTCCAGCCGCCCGAGGGCCCCACCCCGATCTGCGCTCGCAGGGTGACCTCCACGCGTGAGCCCGGTCCGAGAGCGCTCTCCACCCCGCACCCACCTCGCGGCCCCAAACCCGCCCCTAGCTGGTGGCTTGCAAGGAGGCGGCGGCGGGATCTTCAGAGAGGAACGCCCGCAGGGCCAGACCTGATAGCATCCCGCAGGCCTCAAAGCATCCGGCCGCTGCGGAACAATGGCTGGAGGGGCTGCGGGTGCGGCAGCAGATGCGGAGGAGCTGGAGCTCCCGGGCGCTGGAAGCCCCGCCCCTCGGCCGGCTCCCTGACAACGCGGGTCGGGCCGCGCCGCGCCGCCTGCTCCCCGCCCCTCCGCGCCCCGCACCAGGCGGGGCCGGGGCCAGAGCGCTGCCGCCGCTTTGCTGCAGCCTGCAGCTGCTGCTCTGCTGAGCGAGGCCGGGGGCCGGGCTGAGGCCGGGGCGCCCTCCTTCCCACCTCCTCCCGCCGCTATGAGCCAGGGAAGTCCGGGGGACTGGCCCCCCCTGGAGCCCACCTCCGGACCCTCAGCAGCCCCCAACCCCTTCGTGCATGAGTTACATCTCTCCCGCCTCCAGAAGGTTAAGGTAAGGTGTGGGAGGGGGACGTCGGGAGGACTTGTGGGATAGGAAAAAGAGGTCGTTTAGAGCCCCTGCAAAGGTGGGGATGGGGCTCAAGGAAAGGAGGTGGGTAAGAGGCTTGTGGAGCGGGAGTCGGGGGGTGCGCACGTGGGGGTGGCGGGGGTGGGGTGAGCTAGGAGTCCTGGAGAGGACGCGGCCTTGGGTGATAGACAAACTCCAAGGTGTGGAAGAATTTACTAGTTGAGGATGAAGGCCTGCAGGCAATTCAGGGGTAGGGGAGATGTTGGATTCTGGGGAATGCGGATTACATCCTGCGGAGGCCGATGGGCTAGGAGGGAGTTAGAGACTACGGAAAGCCGGGGGTGGGGGCAGGGGCGCGCTGAATGCTTCTCGGAGGCTCTGAATTAGAGGAAACGGGTTTCTGGGCCCGGAGCCTGCGCCCCTGTGCCCTTCCAACGCCCCCTTTTTCCACTTCCCCCCCACCCCGCACTGCAGCACCTCCTGGTGGGGGTGGGGGGGGAGGCTGAGAAGGGGGTTGGCTACAGGAAGTGAAGGGTCGCACCAACCTAGCGGAACTGATGAGTAGTGTGGGGAGTGTCCAAGGTTTCTGCAGCCATCACCTCCCCTGAGGCGACCTCCTGAGGCTCGGTTTGTTTACCTGCACTCTTCCCCAGAGCAGCCCATGGAGTCACCTGGCTCCTGGCAACCTCTACCCTGTGAAGTAGAGGCTGGGTTCTCTCCCCCATCCCTCTGTACTAGGGGAGTGCTTGGGCACAGACTGGCCCTGTGTCCTGAAAAGTGGACCTCTGTGTGTTCCAACCTCTGTGTATTCCAACCTTCCGCCTCCCAGGCCCAAACTAGAAAGAACCATGTACCAGGTTGCTGTTGGACCTAGGAGCTATTTATGGAATGGGACATGGAAGAGAAAGAAATATCTCTAGCCTACTTCACGTCAAGCACTGTGCTGGGGCTTTTACATGGGTTATCATTAAATCCTCTTAACAGCCTTTCCAAGTGCTAGATGCACTTATGACACTCGATTTTATAGGTGGGATGGAGACCAACTGAAAGATGGGAAAATGAGGCCCCTGATCTTACTAATCTTTTATTCTCTTGCCCTCGTTGGTATCTTCATCCCACCTTGGATTCCAACCCCCTTCCTATTCCCACATCACCTTGCACCTGATCTACAGTGGGTCGTGGCTCTCTGCTCCTGTGTCTATCCTTGTGTGATGGGGGAAGCCTTGGAGGGAACTTCTTCCAGCCCTGAAGTGGCATTCTCTCCCACCTCTGCAGTTCTACTTCCTGGGGGCACTGCTGGCCCCCATCCGAGTGCTTCTGGCCTTTATCGTCCTCTTTCTCCTCTGGCCCTTTGCCTGGCTGCAAGTAGCTGGTCTGACCGAGGAGGAGCTTCAGGAGCCACTTACAGGATGGAGAAAGTAAGTGGGGGATCAGCCACTAGAAACTCTGTTTCTCACTTCTCTTTCCTGCTGTTCATTCCGCTCCCTCTTTGAGAAGAATAGGAGGGAGGGTTCTGAAGCTCTGGTACCCAGCCTGGCGAGGTAAAATGAGTCAGCCAGGCTCAGACCTGGCACCCAGGACCTCACCACTAAGTGATGTGCCCTGATAGGTCCCAGAGTAGCCAGAGACTTCCACCTCTTGGCCAGAGTAATAGAGGGCAAAAGAGAGGTACCTGCTTTCCTGGGTGCCAAAGCCTGGGAGTGAGTGAGGGTCAGACTTGCCGCCTCCACTGACGCTGCACCTTGCTCTGCAGGACTGTGTGCCACAACGGAGTACTGGGCCTCAGCCGCCTGCTCTTTTTCCTTCTGGGCTTCCTCCGGATTCGTGTTCGGGGTCAGCGGGCCTCTCGCCTTCAAGCCCCTGTCCTTGTCGCCGCCCCCCACTCTACTTTCTTTGACCCCATTGTTCTGCTGCCCTGTGACCTGCCCAAGGTTGTCTCCCGAGCTGAGAACCTTTCTGTGCCTGTCATTGGAGGTGAGAGAGTGAAGGAGGGATCAAGGGGAGAGATGATACCTCTGGGGGAAAAACGGGAATCAGATGGACACTCTCTGGAGAGAACTGGAGAGAACTGGGGGAGGGGGAGAAGTTATAAGAGATATTGACTGATGCACATGAAATGCAAATTAACACCATTTGTGATACTACCCCTTAGACTCTGAGGGCTGGGGCTTAGAGACAGTGCTGGAGGAGCTCTGGTCAGTTCCCTAACAGGACAACATACAGTAAAAGGAAAGTCCCCAAGACAAAGAGATAAATGAAAAGCATCTCCTACTGTTGAGAACGGGGAGACTGCAGGTGTTAATGCCCCTGAGTAGGAATCTTTATCCTCTCTGGACCCCAGCTCTTCTTCGCTTCAACCAAGCCATCCTCGTCTCCCGGCATGACCCGGCTTCTCGGCGCAGAGTGGTGGAGGAGGTCCGAAGGCGGGCTACCTCAGGAGGCAAGTGGCCCCAGGTGGGTAAGAGTCTTAGGACTCTCTTCTCACCTTTTATGTGCTCCTGAAGAGGCTTCATTTTCGTCTCTGCTCCCCTTTAGCCTACCCTACCTCATTCTGGTCTCTTGGTTTTATTCCCCAGGTACTATTCTTTCCTGAGGGCACCTGTTCCAACAAGAAGGCTTTGCTTAAATTCAAACCAGGTGAATAAAACGGTAGTGGGTGGTAGGGCTATAGGAAAAAGGAGCCTCAAATTTGGAGAGGGACTCTGGAATAACCCAAGAAGTGGAGGGATGGGGGAGGAATGAGAGACAGGGAACCAACCGCCTAGCTGACGCTGAGAAGTCTCAAGAAGTCAGAGAGAAAATTATAAATGAAACGGAGCAAAGCCAGATCTCATGTGAGAACTGTCCCAGACTCCTACACTTCATGCCCTCTAGCTACCTCCATGTACTAACCTCTGCCTGGGGGGTGGGGGTGGAAATGGGATTTAGGAGCCTTCATTGCAGGGGTCCCTGTGCAGCCCATCCTCATCCGCTACCCCAACAGTCTGGTGAGTCTTAGTCCAAGACGTGGGGAGGGGGAGAACGAATTCACCCTAATAGGTGAAACCTGTGAGTGCCATGATGGGATGTGCATGTGGGGGTGGGGCCAGGGTGGGGTCAGAGCCTCTGCTCAAAGAGGATTAGCCAGTTGCAGGGAAGAAACGTAATGCCTTTCTCCCTTCACCTCTGTTTCTCCCATAGGATACTACCAGCTGGGCATGGAGAGGCCCTGGAGTGTGAGTTCTGGTGTTCCTGGTGTGAGGGTGGGGAGCAGGGTCCATCAGAGAATTCCTGGCCCATCTTTCAATCTCCAGGCCAAGCAAATGACCCTTTGTTTTCGGACAAGAGACCTCTAGAAAAGGAGATGCTTGTTTCCCACTGTTTTCTGACCTCCCGGTGTGATCTGGAGTGCTTTCAGCTATCCCACCTAATCATTCGTGCTGTGATCATAGCTCCTTTTAACTTATTTTTCTGTTTCTAAGTGATTTTCTCCAATCGTCTCTGTTTGAGAACCTCCACCACCAGGCTTGCCTCTTGCCCTTTCCTGGATTACTCAAACCTCCTCTCACCTGCAGTTCTTTCTCTGACATATCCCTGCAACACTTCTCACTTTGCCTACCACGTTTCTGGCCCTTCCCTTTGTCTCCCAACTGTACATTTACCCAGCTGACTATATGGTTAGGAGTGCATTTTTATATCAGTGGGTAGAAATTCTCCATTCCCCTATTTGGGGTGGGAGGAGCCCATAGTGAGATATTGGTGAGCATCTGAGATCTTTCTTTTCTTAGACTCAAGGTCCTCTGGCTCACAGCCGCTCAGCCCTGCAGCATCGTTGATGTGGAGGTATGACCCCCAGGGGTGGGGTGTGAGAATGGACATCCGCTAACCCCTGAAGCTTTGGGAAAAGAGGGTGGGGGTGGTCACCCCTAGCTTCAAGGTTCTGATGAGTGTGTGTGTGTGTTTCAGTTCCTCCCTGTGTACCACCCCAGCCCGGAGGAGAGCAGGGACCCCACCCTCTATGCCAACAATGTCCAGAAGGTTATGGCACAGTGAGTGTCCCTCAAAGTATTTCCTGGAGCAGATAAACAGGGCAAAGGGATCACAGGCTGGGGTGGAGGGCTGAGGTTTTGAGGCAAACATGGGGGAGTGGCAGTGGAAAGGGCTATTAGACAGCTGAGACTGGGAGGAGAGGGGGGTTAAAGGGACCCAGTGTCCTCCCCCTAGTCAGCAGGTCAGTCAGTAATGAACCTTCAAAAGATTCTTCTTCCTCGGTCCCCCTCCATTATATCGCTTTTCATCCTATAGGGCCCTGGGCATTCCAGCCACCGAGTGTGAGTTTGTAGGGAGCTTGCCTGTGATTATGGTGGGTCGGCTGAAGGTAGCGTTGGAGCCACAGCTCTGGGAACTGGGAAAGGTGCTTCGCAAGGCTGGGTAAGTGACTTTGAAAATGAGGGTATGGGCAGTGTCATGTATAGACAGAGAAAAAGAGTAAGAAGAAAAGGGAGAAATGGGAAGGACAAAGGAAAGTCTTTAAAAAAAAAAAGTGGGAAGATGGAGGAATTTTTTAAAAGATAATGGAGTAAAAGGAAGGAGGAAGAAAGAAAGATACGTAATAACCCAAGATAAAAGTAGGAATGGCTGTCCAGGGACTGAGTCAGAGTACACCTTAGGAAAACATCAGATGTACCTGTGCTGGATAACTCTTAGGGCTGGGATAACACACGGTCCTGCTGGATGGTGTGCCCAGACAGAAACTGAGTCAGCTCTCTGCCTTCAACAATTTCATTGTAGGCTGTCTCCTAGCTATGTGGACACTGGGGCAGAGCCAGGCCGGAGCCGAATGATCAGCCGGGAAGAGTTCGCCAGGCAGCTACAGCTCTCTGACCCACAGACCGTGGCTGGTGCCTTTAGCTTCTTCCAGAAGGTAAAGGAGCTGGGATGCAGAGCACAGGGTTCAGGATTTAAGGATGGTATCTGAGTGGCCACGTCAGTCTCATTGGATGGCCAATTTGGAGTCTGCACTGGATATTCTAACAGCTGTTGTCAGATAGCCATCTTCTGAGATCTGCTGGGGAATCTTTTTTTTTAATAGTGTATCCAGTGCATTGCAGAGCAATGTTTTAACCACTGTGGGAAGGAACAGTGGAGAAATAATCAATCTGTGAGGTCCATAAATTTCTGAAACCACTTTAGAATTTGGCAAAGATCATATGACCTTGTGGGACACTGCGTGAGTGTTTCCGAGAAGAGCCATGAAGGTTAGGTGGGAAGGTGGCATGGCGGGGACAACACAGCTTAGATGGTTAAGAGTGTGAGGCCCAGAAGCATTTGCAATACTTGGGCAAATATTTTAAAATATCCCACGGCTTCTCTGGGGAATTCCTGAACTTTCTCAAGAATCTTGGCAAACTGTATATTCCTGGGACTTACAGGTTTTCTTGTCAAATTATAATATTGTCCCAGAACGTTCTTAATGTTTATGAACAACTACCAGTGGTTCAACAGAGCTCTTTTTGATATAAGATGCTGACCATGGCTCTCAGCGTCCTCTGAAGGGATCAAGAGTGACCAGGTGTGTTGATTCCTTAGATTGGGACAGACTGTCCCTCAAAGGAGCTTCCCCACTTTGCAAACCCTGAATGCCGAGGTCCCCCATAGAGTTGTTGGGGAAGACCTCCTTGGGCTTTTTGCAAGAAATTATTCCAGCGGCCCCCTTTTAGTCTGCTGGACCAGTTTTCCCACATAGGATGAGTCAGGAGAGAACCAGTTTTTCCAGCTTGGGGGCCAAGAATGCCCTCGATGGTATGTCAGAAACTTACTGGTAACTCCTGTATTCCCAAGGGATTCCCTGACATTCCTCGGAGATCCCTTTATAGGAGAGCTTTGTCACCAGGTCACTTGGGGGAATCGCTTGAGCAAAACCATGACCTGAGAGAATTATCAGCGATCCTGGAGGGTTTAGGGCTCACGGTTCTGAGGGAAGCAGACACAGGAGACACACACACACACACAACATGCCACACCGCACCACACACCACCCCTCCTCTACTGAGAAGAGGAGCCAAACTCCAGAGCAGAAGGGAGGCTGCAGGGTTGGTCCGCGCATTGCCCTGGTTTCTCTTTCACCCTCCAGGATGCCAATGGTTTGGTGGACTTCCGAGATGTGGCCCTTGCATTGGCAGCTCTGGATGGGGGCAGGGACCTGGAAGAGCTAACTCTCCTGGCCTTTGAGGTATGCGGGCGGTGTGGGGGGATATAGTGGCTATGCTCCCCACCCAGGAGCCGGTGTGGTGCGCTGTTACCAGTAGCTTCCAGATAGTAGATGCTTGCTATACACTGCAGTGTCACAAACTGCAAAGCCCCAGGTTCTCTATGTGAAGGCATAGCTGGGAACAGAAAGAGGGCAGCAGCTCTGAAGTTAGAATTCTCCTACAGAAAGGACCCAGACCTGTGCTCTATATTCTTGGAAGAGGAGGAGCCGTTAGGCAGATGTGTGGGGCGACGGCATAGAGAGAGGGCTTAACTGGTGTACCTCTCTCTTTCAGCTCTTTGCCGAGGAGCAAGGAGAGGGGACCAGCCACCTACTGTACAGAGACGGTTTCAGCACCATCCTGCACCTGCTGCTGGGGTCACCCCGCCCTGCTGCTGCGACTTTGCATGCCGAGCTATGCCAGGCGGGACCCTGCCAAGGCCTCTCCCTCTGTGAGTCACTGCCTTCTCAGCCCGCGTGGGCATTCGGGGTACCATCAGCACTGGGCTGGGAGGGGATATGACCTGGTGGCCAGTGCCAGGGATCAGAATATCTGAGAGGTAAGAATGGGAGGACCGGCTGGGAAGGCAGAAAAAGCATAAACATAGACTGAGGAGTGAAGCAGAGATGAGAGGGACAGGACATACCATTTCTGAGAAAAGAACAGGGCATCCTCTTCCTCTCCGTTTTACTTTTCCCATCTCACTCTTACTTGTCCAGGTCAGTTCCAGGACTTCGCCCTCCGTGACCCGCTCCATGGGAAGCTTTTCAGCACCTACCTGCGCCCCTGCCAGCCACCAAATGCCTCATCCCCAGGCAGCCCCGCTGCTCTGGCCAATGGGACTGTGCACGCACCCAAGCAGAAAGGCGACTGAGCGCCTGGACCTCCCCAGCTCGCATCTGGCCCGCAGACTCAGGGCCGCTCCAGGGGTCGCCCCTGGGCCTCAAGTCCTCTCTGCTCCTGCTTGATTCTTTGTTATTGTTGTTTTTTTAAGTTGATTTTCATTTTTTGTTTGTTTGGTTTTTTTGTAAGAAACTATTTTATATATAAATATAAATATATATCTATATCTATTTAAAAAAAAATGAAGCTCGGTCACATTGGTAGTATCCTTAGCTGGGAAGAAAAGGGGTTAATGGTTGCCAGCTGCCCATTGGGCAATCCTGAAGGTTTCCAAGGTCCGTACTCTTGTCGATGGATGAATCCTCCACACTTGCAGCTGGACAGTGTGCTTTCCTGCACAGAAATCATGCGACTCTCATATCCTTCCCTCGTGTTATCATGCCCCATATACACACATTTTAACAGGCTTCCTCATGAACCTCTTTTCAGTCTATTCCCTCTTGTTCTGTCCTCATTAGAGATTAAAAAATAGCTAATTACCATTCCATATTTAATATCCTACTGAGATTGATGCCTCCTCAGACCAACCACACAGGAGGGTTTTTCTGCCATGGGGTGAGTTGAGGACATTGAAATCCCTCCTGTCCAGCCTCTCTTCAAGGAAGAAGAGAACAAGGCCCTCCTAAAGAAAGGTGCTAGGTCTAGACACAATTATGGAAAATTAGACTTAGAAAATTAGATACCTATCCCAGAAATCTGACAGGTAAAAAACAGAGAGCATCTCGTAACATGTATAGACTTTTAAAGGGAGACAGATAATGACAGGCTGTGCAGAGAAGCCCTCCCAACAGCCGAGTCCAGGCCTTTGATGAAGGGAGGAATGAAGTGCTCGCTGGGGACTTCTCGGTGCTGGGGCTTCGCAGGGAGCCTAGATGAGGCTGGAAAGGTGTCAACCTGTAGAATCCAGGGCCACCCCACCTCCTTTTCTTTACAGCATCCTACCCCACCTAAATGAGCACATTTGAGAGTATTTTCTAACAACAAAATCTTTATTCATTTTTTTCCCTATACAACTTTTTCCAAAGGTACTTCCTTCTCACCTCCCACCCAAGGCACCACTGCCAACCTGGCCTGTCTGACCTTCCTCCCCCACACTCACCACTTTTACAGAACCACAAAACGGTTAAGAACAAGTTCCTGCTTGGTATGCAGCTGGGGTGAAACCCAGGAATGGTGGGGGTGGGGAGTGGTGATGCTTTAGGGACTGGCATGAGGGATAGGATGGTCCTGCTGTTCTCTACTGGTTACGACGCTTCTTCCTTCTGCCCGTGACGAAACTGTCACGCCTTCTCTTAGGGGCCTGTGAGGGTCGAACTGCCTCCAGAACCAGAGGTTTCTCCCCCGAGACCTCAAGTTCAGCTCCCAGGTAGGCCCTCTTTTCAGCAGGGACTGGACCTCCAACTAGAGCTTGCTTCCTAGACTTGGCAACAAGATATGGAGGTTGGCCGAGGCCTCTTGCCTCAGCAGAGAGGGAGTGGGATGCTCTCTGGATCTCCTGACCTGTAGAGGACGGGCCTGAGACAGGGTGAGGACTGAGAGCAGGACCCCTCGGTGACAGGCTCAGTTGGGAGGCCAAGAGGTAGGCAAAGTTGGAGAGTTCCTCATCTTCCTCCCCCACCTCCTTCTTTGCTTTGGCCCCATTTGCTGAACTGCGTGTTTCACTACCAGGAGAGGCTTCTTTCAGAACTAAGGCAGCCCTGGTTCCCCATTGAGGGGAAGTGCTCCCCAGGCCCTGGGGAGATGTGGATCTGGGGATCCCGTATGCATAAGATTCTTGATTCCCTGGTAAAGGAGGAAGGTCTTTAGACTTGGGTAAATCAGTGTCCTCTCCTTGGGGGTCATAAGAATAAAAATTTGGTGGGCAGGTCTCCTCGCTGACCCCTAGTTGGAAGCCACAGTCATCTCTAACGTCTAATATGTTGCTGTGGTCTGTGGTTTCCAACAGTGAGGACATGGAATTACCACTCCCTGCCTCCTGGCTGGCCTCCGGGAAGAAGGAGGCATCCAGGGTCCCCTGGATAAGGATATTGCCTTGACAGGCAGGCAGGAGGGTTTCTTTGGAAACCACTGTGGAGCCACCAATACTGCTTTCTAGCGACAGAAGGCAACTGTCAGCCCACAGGTCATTGGGCTCCTGTATATTCTCAGGGCTCTGTTCTCGATTTTCTTCAGGCCTCAAGGCTGAGCTATAGTTTCTCTTTTCTAGGGCAGCTGTGGCATCTATGCTTCCATAGGGATTTGCACTGCTCCCCACATCCCCAAATATTGTGGTTTCTCCAGGACTCAGAGAAATGTTGCTACTGGAGCCCAGTACCTGGCAGCTTCCCTGGTGCTCAGGTACACATTCCCCATCATAGAAGTTCTCTGTGACCTCCTCAATTTGTAAGGGTAATTCCAAGCTTATGGCATCCATCTCACTGCTGAGCCAAAGTCCTGGACTGAGAGAAGCCCCATCCCCGTCCCCAGCTGCTCTAGAAGGGCTCTGCTCATAACTCTGAACCATGGGAGAACCTCTGTCATCTCCCCACATGACTCCTGAAGAGCCTTCCTGGGGAACTGCAAACAGCTCATTCCCTTGAGGCGGCACTCCAAGACCCACTATCTGTTGTCCTGTCTGCAACCCCAGGACCTGCTTTTCTAACCTCTGTTCTTGCAGAGGAGCCAGCTCTGCAAGTCCAACATCCAAACTGGGAACCATCTCAAGCTGGGGGCCTCCCTGCCAGCAAAGGGGCAGAGCCTCAGGAATCCTGTCAGCCACTAGGGCATGCCCAGGGGACCCAAGACCTCCCAGGTCATTCTGATGTGGGAATATCTGGTTTGTAACCTTCCCAGGCCCTCTTCTCTTTGTACCTAAAGACCCTTGTGTTCCCTGTGGAGCTGCAAGTTCTAGCTGCAGGTCCCAGCTGCTGGGAGATGGCAGGGTGTTCATATCCATGTGCATTCCCTTCAGGCCATCTGGGGCCCATTCCTGCCTACCATGTGTTTCTTTTGCCCTCTTTCCTGGAGGAGCAGCCTTTCCAAGGTGAACGGGGCCCCCAGCCACCCGAAGCCCAGGTAAGGGCCGAAGTCTCCCACCCGCATCTTCCTCCTCGTCAGAAAAGGAAGGACTTGAGTCAGACTGAACTCCACTGCAACTTGGAAGTGCCTCGGCCTCCTCTTCCTCCTCCAAGGCCAGGAGTCGCTTCTGGACCAGCTGGAAGGAGAATGGACAAATACCGTGCTACACGTGATTGTCGGAGGGGTGACTGAGTGGGTGGTAAGGAGATGCTACTTGGGCAGGGCAGAGAATGCAAGCAAGTGGCTTAAATGACAAGATACCGTAGCTCTTCTTTTCCCTCTTCTTGGGCCTTATTCCCACGCTTTGAGCCCTTACAGTCCCCTTTTCCTGGGTGTCCTCAGTCCTTTATCTACTTCTTCTGCATGTAAAGCCCAATCCAAAGCTGTTCCTCTCTAGAAACCATACCATCCAGCACAGTGTAGGGTTAGCTAACTTCATGCGAGCTTCTTGTTCTAATATTCTCTACCCCCCAAATTTACCTGGGCAAGACTGAGTCTTTCTTCTTGCTCCAGCTCCTCAATCAAGGCCAAAGGATCCCTCTGTTGTTCTGGGGACAGCAGATCTGCCAGAAACTGAGGGTGAATGACAGCTTCCACCTGGGGAGCAGAAGGAAAAGTGATGTGAGTCTGACAGGAGATAACCCGTGAGCCAAGAAGCTCTAGAGAAGCCATGATCCCCCCACCCCCTCTCCCAGGTTGTTATAAACCATGACCAGCTACACACATTCACAGACATGCGTACACACACACATTTCTCATATGGAACAGAGCCTAGTTCCTACCTGCCTCAGGCAGAACCCTAGACCTTTGGTTCCCTGGAGTTCCCACCCCGGGATCTGCTAGAAACCAGACATCCAGACCCAGCCCACCTTGGAGACGAAGACCTCCTGAGAACACAGCTCATCAATGTAGCTCAGGAGGCCTGCATCAGGATGTATCCCTTCCTCCTCCTGCTGCTGCTCTTCTTCCTCTTCCTGTCTTCCATCTGACTCCCCAGTGGCCAAGTGACTTCCCATCAGCCCTTCCATGATGTCAGCATACTCTTTCACAGCTTCTGGTGGGATCTCTTTGGGTGCCTCAGGAACTGGAGGCCTCTGGGTTTTGCGCTGCCGCCGGCGGGGGGCCCGTGCTTTGGAAGCCGCCTTCTTGGGAATGTACACTAAGGGAAGATATGGAAAAGAGAAATGGAAAGTGGTACAGACACTGTAACTTCTGCCTCCCCACCCTAGGGGAGTACACTGAAATGGCTCCAGGCTGGACCAGGCCACCCTGAAAAGTACTAGCCATAGGAAAAGATTGAGGAGCTGGAGAATCTAAGAGAGAATCCTTTATGTAGAATCTTGGAACCCCTGAAATTCCAAGAAGTCCCCTGATCTAGCCTCCATTTCTTAGACCAATGAGGTATTATAGGGTGCATTTATAATTTCAGTGAGAGAGTAGTTGGTTACTTGGCCAAAATCAATACCTAGTTTGGGACCAAGGGAACCTGAGAACCCAGCCTCCTATGTTTGTCCTGTTTGGTACATCAAATGCCACTCACTGGAGGGAAAGTGACAGAAGCAAGGGCAATGCCTCCCCGAACCCGTGACTGCTTTCTGTATGCCTTCCCTTTAAGCCTAAGGCTCCTGTCAGAACTGGTAGACTTACCTGGCTGCTGACAAACCTCAGGGGCCAGGGGCCCCGGAGGATCAAGTTTCAGAGGGGCTGCAGGAGGCAAGGCCTGGGACCCATTCATCAGCTGTGTGTTCTGAATCTGCATCTCCTCCTCGGCCTCAAACTCCATGAACCTGCAGAAGGGGAGGAAGGCCTGAGCAGTGCTGAGACGAGACCCATCAGAAACCCAGAGACCAGGAAGGAGCTGCTCACAGTGGCCAAATAACAATTCTGGGGAACCCTCACAAGGTCACCACATAGTCCCTTCACCTGCATTTAGGAAAGCTTCGCCTGCATTTAGGAAAGCTTGTTAAGAAAATGAATAATCTAGAGTTTGTAATCTTCTCCAGGACAGAGCCATGCCTTCTATTTTTTCATACCATAGCTCACCCAGCATCACAGAGGGTATACAGCAACAATTAATACAGACTTGTTGAATTTATTCAGTGATCCCACAAGCAGGTTCCTCCTCAAGGCCTCATCTACCCCTGCCTACAACCATTAAAAAAATGGCTGAAATCTTGAAGCGGGGCCTGGGGTTGCAATGCAAAGCAGTTCCCACCAGGAGGCAGTGCTGAGATCCAGGAGTCCTTAGACTAGGATGGCCCTGAAAGAGTAACTATAGAAGGTACAGGTGCAGAAGATCTGGTGGAGAAAGTGAAAGCTAAGCTTGGAGGAAAGGGTTGATTTTCCTCAGTTATTTTGTTAACAAAGGAGATTATCAGAGAGAAGTGGGGGATATGAGCCAGGAGATCATGCTGGGCATATAGGACTATGGCTTCCCCTGACCAACCTCTTTAAGAACCAGCCCCTTCCTGGGATGATAGGGATAAACAATCTCTGTGCCACTATTTCCAGAGGAGGGGTGGTCCCAAGGTCTGCAGCCATAGCCACTTGCTACCTGGTCAGTGACATAGGAAAGAACCTGCCTAATGGAGCTTACCTCCTCATTGCTAGGTCCCTTCCGCATGGACTTTTATACCAATTGAGCTCCAATCCCATCTTAAGAGCTGCAATATCAAGCCCCTATATAATTCAAGATCTGGAAAAGGGAACGCTTCCAAGAGGATATAGGAACAGAAAAACTCTAGAGCCAAGGTGGTGAAAGAAGTAGCAATGATCCAGGAAACCCTATCCTAGTCTATACCCCTCTTCCTAGAATCCCTTTTAATAATCATCCACATACCCAGACTCAAACCTCTCTTACCTGCCCCCAACCCTCCCAACCACACAGCCCCTGTTGGGAGAACAAGAGTTTGTCACTCACTTTTCTGCCATCTCATAAAAGATCATCCGGTCAAAGTTGCTGGTGCGCTCCCACTCCTGCACAGCCCTTGGCAGTCCCTCTTCCAGGGTCATAGTGGGCTTCAGCCGGGCCAGGGAACGAAGCACTGGGCTAAACCCCACATTGAGTCAGTCACATTCTACAAGTGTCCCCCCATCCACTTGTCCTGATACTGTCCTAATACACACACCCTGCCCCTCCTCAGGTCTAGCGGCCCTCACTCCATCACGTCCCACTTCTGATTAGGCTTTCAGACTCCCAACTTCCCATCCATTGGCCTTTCTTCCCACTGAAATTTACAAATCTCCCACAAAATCAAACAGATGATTCTTCTCCCCATCTTTTGAAATTAAGTACCCTTAATTCTCACAGTGCTGTCTTTAACATTAGGAAGAAAACACTCACGTTATTAAATTAATGGGTTTCATTGTAAAGTAGGCTTAACCCTGCCCACTAGGATTTTTGCATTTTTTAAAAAGGCACTTACTAACCCAAATGAATCTCTAAATAAAGATTGTGTGTTTTTATTTGTTGGTTTTTAAGTGCTTTTACCTCCAGGATATGCCTCCCAGACAGTCAAATATCAATACTCTGTAAGTTCTTTTTGATTCATTTTTGCCTTCCTGACTTCCCGAGTCCCCAAGCTTTATTGTGCCTAGGATCACAGGGCTAAGCTTGTTATAAATATGGATTCCAGCGCCCGAGGATCCCAGGACTGATGCCAGCTTCCCAGGTGACTGTTGCAGAGGGTCTGGACTGCACTTTGGGGAAGACCCTGCCCAAAGCCCCTAAGTGTAGAGAGCAAGAATAGGTCAAAACCAAAAGCAATGCTGGCAGAAGTTAGAAATTCAGCCTTCCTGCCTCCAAGAGAGAATTCAGAGCTGTCTGGAGAAAGCAGGTAGTAGGTAAGATGATCTATACTTAATACTTTGTAAGTTCAGCCACTTACAAAAAAAAAAAAGTATCAGTAATCTTCCATTATAAAATACATAAAAAATGATTTTCAAGTTGCAACAACAACAAAAAGTAATTCATAATTTCAATGCAATTCCAAACAAAATCCTGATAGAATTTCATGGCACTTGATTTTATATTCCTAAAATTAATATAAAAAAATCACTTAGTCTACCAATAAAAAAGTATTAAAGAAGAAAAAGAGTTCAGCAACTAGAGATAACAGAGTGTATGTTTTTTAAATTCAGTAAAATGTGTTATGTAGTGGTTTACACAAAATATTGAGTGCAGTGATAGGGGCAACAGGTCTGCGTGGGGAGAAGAGAAAATTCCCCAGATGGCCAATGACTCTGTTTTATAAACACAAAAAACCCCTGACCCTGGGCTCCTTGACTAAAGCATCCACTCACTCTTCAGCAAGAGATTTTGGCCTTTTGAGTTTTTTCCTCTTCTAGATTGACTTTTTATAATAATATTAATAATAACAACAACAGCAGCAGGTACCATTTAGTGAGGCATTCTCTGTGCCAGGCACTCTGCTAAGCGCTTCACATATTAACTCACTTCCTCTTTTCAGCAATCCTGTGAGATACAAATAACTATCCCCTTTCCGGGGGAGAAAACTGAGGGTTAAAATATGCAATGTTGAGCCCGGACCCCAAAACTAGAGAGTGGTGGAGCCTAGGCCCTTCACCTCAGCAAGCTCTACCACCTCCCCATTTTGATTTGAATTCTCCTGAATAAAATAGGGAGCGGTGGAGGAGGTGACGCACAGAAGGTCCTTTGCCTGGCCCCGCACCATCCTCTCCCACAGGAATGAGTCACACCTTATCCTGGCCCATTTGAATGGCTCAACGCCATGTCCGAAGGTGTTAAAATAGAATGAGAGGACCTGGCACTTAGTGTCAAAGACCTAAGTTCCAATCACTGCTCCTCACTGTATGATAGGAAACCTCTCTGAGCTGCAGTCTTCTCATTATAAATGAGGATTATCATAAAAATGCTTGCCTGAACTCACAGGGTTGTAAGCATCACTTGAGAGCACACAGCTGCAGGCTTGCTAAAGACTGAAAAGGCTTATCGTCATCATCATCGTCATCATCACCATCATCATCATCGTACTTTTGGTACTCATAGCATCTCTCCGTCACCCTCATGACCTGCCCTTGAATATTCCTACATAGCCTATCCTCTTTTGTCCACCCCAAAGCGCTCCTTATTGAAAAGCCCCAGGATAATTGACCTCAGGTCTCCCCACTTACATAAGAAAGCAGGAAAGAGCTTCTGCATCAGGACTCCGGGATAAGTGCATCCGGGCCAAGGCTTTGTAGCACTGCCAGCGTCGAAAATTCTCATAAACACCCTTGGAGGTACAGGAGAGGTCACCCAGTGAGGGCTTGGATTGGGCGACTGGCAGACCTCCTCCAGTTGCCCCATGTGGCCCAGGCCAAGCCTTTTCCGGGGACACAGGGAGAGCCAGTTGGGAAGCTGACGGTTGAGTCTGAGCAGGAAGGCCTAGGAGGCCCTCCTGGCTCACCCCAACAGTCTTAGTAGCCAGAAGGGTCTTCATGTTAGAAGTTGTCACAAACTGAGGGAGAGGACCTTCGAGGCCCCCATAGGGAGCACCTGAGGCAATCCAACTGAGGGCAGTCTGAGTAAGGATCAGGTTCTGAGTTTGAGAGGCCTCAGCTGGCCCCCCTTCTGTCTTGACTTTGACAATGACTTTGCCAGCTCCAGCCCCACTGTGGCCAGGGCTCCCATCCTCTGTCACCAACATTGGGCTAGGGAAAGCGGAGAGCATCAAAGAGTTGCCTGGAGGGAAAGCTGAAGGCACAGGGGCCTGTGCAGGCAGCTCCCAGGGTGGTTGGTCTGGTGGGCCAGGAGCAGGTGGGGGAAACTGAAGTGCAGTGAAAGGAGATAGGGCTGTGCCAGGTATCATGGTCATGTCTGGTCCAAGCAATGGAGATGCTGTTGAGACAAAGAAAAAGAGAGAGTGCAGTAGGAGAAAAGCAGACCAGAAGCTACATTATCAGAGTTGCACTTCAGTTGCTGAAAAATCAGAGCTCTGATTCTCAACAGGTGAGGAAGGGTATATACGGAGGGGGAACTTCTGCAGTTTGCAAGTGATTTTGATGTTCCTTACTCCCAGTTGAAAATCATTGCACTACAGAAGTAGCAGTGACTCTTGAACCCATGAGCTCATACTCCATAACACATCCCACAGAGGATACAGGTACATCTGGAATATATAGTCATACAAATTCCAAACCTGTTCAAACCACCTGAACCCTGCTCCCAGCTGGTCTGTGGTCCTTGCCACCACTCACAGAAGTGCTGTTCCCAGGAGAGGGTGTGTGGATCAGATGTTTGGTTCTCAGAAATTTTGTTATATAATAGCTAAGAATGACTAGAGATAAGGGCCAGGATATGGGCAAGGAGAGGGCTGTGGGGGGAGGGAGGTTTCCAGAGCTTTAAGTAGCTGGTGGACACGTTAAAATTTGGCATTGCAGACTATCTGTGGTCCTTCAGCTTGGATTCCCTATCAGAAATATAGCATCCACCAAGAACAAGGCACTGACAATGAAGTCTGAAACAGTACCTGCTAAGAAGGAGCTATGTGGGCTCTCGTCAGAGACCGAGAATAAATACATAAAACATTACTTAATCAGGACATGTGTCTCCTAGGACTTTTTATAATATTAATAGACCATCTGCCTAATTTCATGCTACTCTCCTCCACCTCTTATCAAGAATATTCCACTGGCAAACTAACAACACTCAGCTTCTGCTCTCTGACCATGAAAGAGACACGGAATAAGAGCAAATGTGTCATCTCAACCATAGAGCAGAGGGCCAGGAGTATTCCATGAAGTTCGGATACAATGAAATAAGTCTGAAGGCGTGAGCTTCACAAAAAAAAATAGAAAAACTGAGAGCTTCTCAGGGAAGCCCCAGCTCTCATTCTGGCTGGAGTGACACACCTCCTCTAGCTCTGGGGGAATCAAGGAGAACTGATCCATGAACTGAAAGAGAAGCCATGTCTGGGGCTGGAAGGAGCCATGAGGCTCTGAGCAGAAGCACTTATAGTACCTTCCAGTCTAGCTGTCAGGAGGGCATTTCTCCATAGACTTGGCAACAAATAACCCCACTGAACAGCTTCTCCAGCTAAGGCCTCCACTCCACTCTGACCCTCCAATACATCAAGAGTGGCCCCAGCACAATTCTCTCAGGGAAAAATTCTAGAGCAAGCTCCAATTACTGAAAGAAGACCCAGAATCCTGGGCCTTCCCCTTCAACCCTCTGTGTGCCACACATACCACTGCCCCTGCCACACAAACACATGATAAAGGGGGTCCCTCTTCCAGAGAAGCAAGTTGCTAACTGCCATCCCTTCTCTATACTCAGCACTTTCCTCTGAGGTACTTAGATCTGCATCCCAGAGGGCCCTCTTACTTCCCCAACTCCCAGTGTTTTTTTCCCAACCCCTAGTCTTCATGGCACAAACTTATTTCCCAGCCTCTCCAAGTGTGATTTTTTTTTTTTTTTTTTTTTGTAGCATCTATACTCTCACGTCCCTCTAGGTCAGTACAAAGAACCCTATTGTCCCCAGGTAAAGTGTCAAATTTGAATCCCCAAGGATGTGGCAGGGGGTGGGGTACACTCTGCATCACCTGCAGACTTACCTCCATCTGAAGTCATCCTCTCAGGTTTGGGCACTAGCTGTGGCTGTCTGGAAGCCTCCAGAATGAGACAGTCAGTTTGAGGACCCAGAGAGTAAGCTTGCTCCAGTAGATACACAGGGATCCAAGGAGGGGAGGATAAAGATCAGATCAAAACAGAACTGGAATCTAGAACTCAAGGAATTCTTCAGTGGGGGAGGGGATAGGGGAATGTGGGGTTGGGGTAGAGAGATATTCGACAGCAAGCTCTGGTAAATTGGCAGTAGCCAGGAATTCCCACCAAACCAGAGTTTGGCAACACAATTGTTGTCTACCTCTTTAGGGCAATTTGTAAATTTTCAGATTCCCAACATTATAATTTTATTAATACATCTCCATTCCCTACACAATTCTTCACCAGTATATTTAGTTTTGTGCCCTTAAATCCCACCCAGTTCTGTAACTGACTTCCTATTAATAGCAGGTTGTGGCAGACCCTTGATTAATTCAATGTTCGCTGTATTTTCTGAACCAAATTCAGAACACACAGTCTGTGTACTTAAGAATCTGGAGAACGGAGTGCTTGAAATTAGGATTGTCTGGAAAGACCCAGGGTGTTTGGTTGCTGTATGCAAATCATTTCCTTGGAAAGCTGTCCTGCAGTTCCCAAATAGTCCACCATCAGCTCTGCAGTACACAGAAGGTTCAGCCTTACCCTTGGTTGAAAAGCCCCATTCTATCAAAGACAGGCATTCAACCTAAAATTTCAAGACCAAAAAGTCCTTTTGTTTGTTAAGTTATTTTTGTTTAAAAATTTTATTAAATAATTTTAATTTTTAAAATGGGAACTACATTAGCATGGTTCTAAGGAAAACTATACAAAACAGTGCACAGCGAGTCTCTCTTTCCCACTCTTTTCCCCTGGAACCAAGTTCTTTGTCCCCAAAGAAACCAATATTATGGTTCCTGTGAATCCTTGCAGAGATATTTCATGCACTGCAAATAAATATGTATTATCATTACGTTTTACGTTTTATAACTTTTTTTTTTCAGGTTTCCCGGTTATAACACTAATGTATATTCCAATGTTTTTGACATTATAAATAATACTGCAAAGGTCATCTTTGTAATGTTACCTGGGCTCCAGTTTCCATTTCTTTAAACTAGAGTCCTATAAGAAGAATTTCTATACGTTCTTTAAAACATTCGAAATAACCCCTAGAAGGTACATTATGCTATTATTAGCTACTCACCACTATAAGCGCTGAGTTTGTGGTAGAGAGACCTGAGTTTGAATCTTGGTTTGAATCTTGGTTCGATCACTAAAACATACTTCACCAGTTTCATAAAATAACTTCACGTTCTCTTTGCTGTGCAGAATATTAAATACCCATCATGCACTCTTTACCGCCAATATTTTGAAATAGGGCGGGAGAACCGGATAGGAAAAGAGGGGAGGGAAGAAAAACCTTCCCTCTTCCATAAGGTAAAGGGGCTCTGAATCCTGGAGCTCTTTATTTCTCCACGCACTATAAATCCACTGCCCCTGATATGGGTGTGCATCTTGCAATCAAGACAGGATTCTATTCACTAATGTTCAACTCATATCCATCCCTATCCCCCCTCTAACGCCTAGCAGTGTCTAGCACACAGTGGGCACCCTCCATGTGTTTAGAAAGCCTACAAAGTTGCAACTGGGCACCAAAGTTTACAAGGTTGCAACTGGATTGCAACTGGGCCAAGTCCTGCACTAGTGCGCCCCCTTCTGCCCAGCTGGAAAAAGACCTAAAATGAACTACATTTCCCGGCATACCTTGAGAGAGACACTTCCGGCTACACAGGAAGGAAGTTGGCAAACCCGAGAGACTGTTAGACTGAGCTGCCGACGGAATTCGAACTTCTGTCCTCATCGTGGTCATGTTTCTCCAGTATTACCTCAACGAACAGGGAGAGCGGGTCTATACCCTGAAGGTGAGAAAAGGAAACATGTAAATAGGCATGGCGAAAAACGTAGGTGGGAGGAGCGGTGGAGACCAGCCGCGGAGTTGCCTGGCTGGGTGAGGGGAATTAGAAAGCCCGGACGCCAGGCGTGGTAAGGTAGGAGCCGGCGTGTATGGGTGCTAGTTTTGACCGTCGCGTCTTCTGTCTTCCTTCGTATCATTTTCCGCGCGTCCCTCTCCCCATCCCAGCCTCCATCTCCTTATGACGCCAGTGATTTGAGTTTTCTCACCACCCCTGTACTGAGATTATGTTCTCTCTTGTTGGAGCAGAAGTTTGACCCCATGGGACAACAGACCTGCTCGGCCCATCCTGCGCGCTTCTCCCCAGACGACAAATACTCTCGACACCGAATCACCATCAAGAAACGTTTCAAGGTGCTGATGACCCAGCAACCGCGCCCTGTCCTCTGAGGGTCCCTTAATTGCATGCCGCCTGCTCTCCCCCCTCCGCGACTTTCCGAACCCAACCTCTGCCATCTGTGAGCCTTGATGCCTGGTTACCACCCTTTCTTTTTGGAATCCGGTGTCAACATTCCCTTTGATCGTGCTTGTGCGAGGCAATCATAGTAGCCTACACCTTACAGGGAACAAGTTTGAATCTTCTTTTCGTGTTTTGACATACTGTCTGGTGGTTATTAAAATGATTTGAAAGAGCTCTTATTTTGTATGTTGTGGGAAGAAGGAAGTGGTTTAAAAAAAAACAAAAGAACGAAGAGAGATGAGAGGGAGGCGTACCCCAGGGACACAACAGTACTTGGAAGAAAATGGTAAGTCGTTGCTGTAGCAGGAGTCGTGCTGTGTTAGTGGCAGGAGGGTGTTGGGGAAGGGAAAGAAAGGCTGAGAAAGGTTTACCTAATTGTCAGCGTTGACAGAAAAATACCCCTGTCATCATGCAAGTGATTTCTTGCCCCTTGAAGTGACATTTTGACTTCAAGTGGAAGAGCTGCTTGAAAATAATAGCAACCATATTGTAGAGGGAAGGCAGTGAATTGGAAGTCAGGAGACCAGCATTCTCTCCTCTCTGCGTAACTTTAAGAAAGTCACTTAACCTCTTTAGTCCCAATTTTTTCTTCATTTCTAACTTCTCTTCCAACTCTATGACAGATTGGGTTCAGTGGCGGATATATATCCACAGTGTTGTTCCACCATTGTGCATATGAATGCCTCTATGCATATTTGCTGCTCCTCTGGAAATAGTCCCGTCAAGGAATTGTCTTACATACACCTAACTTTATATTCTCTCTGGGAGCTAGCTGCTATGTGGAACTCTACGTGGATCTTAAGTTAAAAGATGAGGTACGAGAGATTGAAGTGGCGATTTTGTTTTTCAAGCTACCGTTGGGGGTTAATAACAAAAGAAACCTGGGAGATTTTTAAGGATTTGAGCTTCTGTCAAAGGGCAACCATACATTTTTAATTCAATTGCTTTACATTAGAGGGATGATGAGGCAAAATATTGTATACTGGCTGGCATTCAAGAAATGCTGGCTTGCTTTTAGCTCACCGTGTCAAGTTAATCTTCTCATGTCCCCAATTATCTCATTCATGGCTTTTGACATTGAATTTGAATGTTTGCTTACTGCCACAGATTTAAGAATTGCTTTGTGGAGATTGTGTTCTAATTTTACAATCTTCTTTTGCTACTGCATCAAGATTCTAGACTCCAGAAGCAGATGTAACTTACATCAGCACCAATTTGATTTATCCAGACTGGCCCTGCAAAGGGGTAAATATGTTTCTCTTGGAATCTGATGTCTGACCATCCCAGCAGAGAAGTTCAGGATAGTTGTTGACTGCTGAGAAAAAAAGAAAAAAATATCTAAACTTGGGTCATAGTTAATAGAAGACATGATTTTCAAATCAATTATTTACTTAAACATATGGGAATGGTGAAACAAAATATTTGTTTCCTGTCAATAATTTTTTTATTTCTTAGCCTAGTCACTTACAGGTTCTTACCATTGGGTCTGAGGGATTTTAAAGACTTAATCTTGCCCCGTTAAGGGGATAATGATTGAAGAAATATTAAAAATTCTGCAACTGGCTAGAAAAAGGAGCTGCTGAGCAGATGTTTCCTGGCATCGTTGTCAGTTTTGACTCAAACTCATAAAAATTCAGAAGAAAAAGAAAAAGGATCTGCTCTGGAAGTTTCTTAAGCACCAAAGTCAATTAATGAAATCTGCTACCAGTGTTTTTTAATGTTGACAGTAATTCTGTCCTTATAATTTACTCCCCCTCCCCCAAAGAAAGATTAGCTTTGTTCCATGCTACATTCTGTGTAGACTGAAATGAGAAGACTTTAACATGGAAATATTCTGAATTGAATTTGAAAAGAAAGGTAAACTGGTTTGAATATACCAAGGATTTTTCTTTGATACCCTAGGTATTAACATTTTAGATGTACTCAGAAATGGGAGAAGAATCTTAAGAGTTAATACTATTAGGTATTAAGTAGTATATATAAGTTAATGAAAATACTCTGATATGAAGCAAAATTAGTTGTAGAAAGCCAGCATTTCTTTATAAGGGGAAAGTCTTTAAGATTTGAATGAACAGGCCTGCCTGAGGAAAAAACATCCCTCAGGGAGGTGAATTTTTTGCTTCCTCAAGTTAGAACACGGAGCCTTATTGGGCGAGGGTCTGAGTTCTTTAGGATGGAAACTTATTTCCTCCTGAAATTAATTTCTCCACGCAATTACTGTAAACTTACACTGTAATAAAAACAACAACAAACTGAGCCTGAATTAACAGGCACAAGCATTATAAAGCACCTAGCTTTGAGGGAGTTTACATGGAGATTATTTCTCATTTTGTTACGTGGATCTTTTTAACCAGACTGGACTTTGTATGCCATTTGATAAAAGGGAATTTCCTGGCTCAGGTCTTAAACACAGTTCTGATTTTATTATTAAAGATGATGCTTAAAACATTTCCATTGGTGTAGAGGAAGGACACAGGCAAAGCCAGGGCCCAGATTGTTAAATTTAAATGTCATGATCAAAGCTATAGGAAATAACTTTCAAACGAAACTCTGATGAGCCAAAATTCATTGAACATGTCTATTTGTGCATTAAATGAACATGGTAAGAAAAATATCTGGTGGCAGTAGTACGGAAAACACTGGGAATGGAGTCAAGAGAAAGTATCTTCTCTATGTCGAAAATTAAAGATATTTTCGTTAATAGAATTTTCAGTCTGACTAGAAAGTGAACATAGGATTTTCCCCCCCAGCTTTATTGAGATACAGTTGACAAAATGGTACATATTTAAGGTGTACAATGTGATTTAATAGATATATACATTGTGAAAGACAGCATTTTTTTAAGGACGGGAAAAGGGGGCAAAATGCATCAACTTGAGGATACAATGCTTTAGAAGAGACCTCTACATAAAAATTCCAGTAAGTGTCATACCTAGATATATGGTATTGGGAGGTTTGTGATTTTTAAAGAAATTATGAATGGTATTTTCGGAGATGCTCTTTTAAAGAAGAGAGGGTTTTTGAGGTTCTGAGGCAAGGGGTATTGCCTGCTCCCTGAGATGCCTCCAGAGTTGGTGCGAGACGGCTGAACCAAGAAGGAAAAGGATTTGTTTTCTCTAGCGTACGTATTAATAGCTCAGTCTTTCATACTCAACTACAATTCCCGTCGTGCTCCGGTCCTCCCACGTTAGGCCCCGCCCCTCGCCCACCAGTCCCGCTGCGACTCAGGCGAGCGCATGCGTGCATCCCTTTCCGTCCGCTAGCGGGCGGCAGAGACTGGGCGGGGCTCCCGGCGCTCACGGGACGGTGCCGCCCTCCGATCGCTACACCGCTTCTCTTCGGACCGTTAACCTCGAATGAGGAACAAGCCGGGAGGGAAGGGAGGGGCTGCGGCGGCGCGGGCAAAGCCCGCCGGGCCCGGGGCCGGGAACGGCGAGGTCACGTAACGGCTACTCTGGCGTCTGGCCAGGGAAGGGGCGCCCTCCCCGGCAGCCAGAGCCCGCCTGCGCTTGCTGCGGCTCGGAAACAGTTACCGGCTTGTAAACAACAGCTGCGCGCGCACCCCGCATCAGCTGGCGCCGGGATCCCGCACCTGCGAACTCCGTCCCTCGGCCGCGCCGCCCACTCCTGATCAGCCAGGGGCAGCCCGCGAGGCCGTCTCCTCTTCTGCTAGGACCCGAAGGAAGAACCTCGAGGGGCTAAGCAGTACCAGCGACCTGGTAGGGGAGAAAGCGTCTCCGGTCAAAGGGTTGCCCGGTCCTGTCAAACGCAGGAGAAACCCAGAGAGCGGATCGTGGCTTCAGAGGAGTAGCGACGACCTGCCACGACCCGGAGCTGCAGTCCGAGTTGTCGCGATCCGCTAGCCGCCGCCTCCCAGGTCCCAGGGACCTTGCTTCCAGAAAACCGGGTGGGCGGGCCACCCCCGTAGACGTCTCCGAGGCAGGAATCTGCTCTGCCCCTGGATCCTCCTCTGCTCACCCTTCTGTCCTCATTCTCCGTACGTTAGTTAGTGTGGGGTATTTTTCTCGTTATGCATGCGCACCTCTCCCACAAGATCCAAGTGGATTATCGGCCTCAAGAACCTCGGGTGGCCGTACACACGCCTCCTCTCAGCCAGACCTGTGAGGTGTTCACCTGATGTACAACAGGTGGCCGGGTGTACGCCGTTTCGCAATCTGATCTGTGCTATATTTGCATGATAAGGGTGGGCCTGCGCGCACTTGGCTCAACTAGAACCGTGGGACATTTACTAGATAAAGGACTAACTACCTCGGCCGAAACCGGGGGGTCGAGAGGAGAAAGGCCAACTCGTAAGACCATGGCCCTGAGCCCGCGGCCCCGGATCAGGAGAGAGAGCTAGACAGCTCTTCATTCTGAAGGGACGAAGTTACAGGAGATAGGCACCGTTTTTTTTTTTTTTTTTTTTTCTTAAATATTTTTCAGCTGCTGGTAGTGCACTCTCTAGGACACTGCTTGAATTCTGAATATACGGATTCTTCTTTGGGGCTGTTTGTGTGGTGTAAATCAAGATAATTAAAGGTTTTCTAAGTTTTCTATTTTTGCGATCAAAAGCAGCTGGCGTAGGAGGAAAGATTTTGCGGGGTTTTTCTTTGCCCTTATAAAGGAAAAGAAAAAGAAAAAATGCATCCTCCAGAAACCACCACCAAGATGGCTTCTGTTCGGTTCATGGTGACACCAACAAAGATCGATGATATTCCAGGGATGTCAGACACCAGCCCGGACCTCAGCTCCCGATCCAGTTCCCGGGTAAGATTTAGCTCCCGGGAAAGTGTGCCTGAAACGAGCCGTAGTGAGCCAATGAGTGAGATGTCTGGAGCCACCACTTCACTGGCCACTGTTGCACTGGACCCAGCCAGTGACAGGACTTCTAACCCCCAGGATGTTACAGAGGGTAAGTAGAAACACAGATGACAGGATACTTTTATTGCTGGTTTATTTATGGAGGATGACTGTCTCCTGGGAGATCATTTTTCTGTTATACAATAACCATCGGGAACCAGTGTACCTCTTTTTGAGATCCTTAGGAATCCTTTTTAAGGATTTGAGCTTCTGTCAAAGGGCAACCATACATTTTTAATTCAATTGCTTTATATAAGAGGGATGATGAGGCATGTGGGAAGGTATGTGGCAAGAAGAAAAGTCGATGTATATTTTTACTTCCTCATTTTGTCTCCTTAGAACTCAAATGAGTCTTTTGGTTAAGGATGAATGGCAAATAATTTAATAGTTTTTTGGCACAGAATCCTAAATTGTAAAATTTAGTGCAGAGCTAGCTTTGGGGCTCTAATTAGTACAATCAGCTTTGAAGGCCACTTACAAGTAGTTATTGATCATATCTTAGTTATTGGCTTTTCTACAAATACCAGATATTGTATCACAAAATTCTTTTTAAAAATTTGTATTTTACGAAGAATGGTTCACACAGCTAAGTTCACTCTGGGTGAGTCTGGGTAGATCTACTGTGCTATCCTGTTGAATGGAGAAATTCTAAAGAAGCTTTTAGGGCCTGTTTCCTACATGATATTTTCACTTTGAACTTTAAATGGTACGTATTGAGTATTGAGCCTTTTTAGTCTGCAAATAGCGCACAAGTCACTTCTGACTTAGATGGACTACTGCAGACCTTAATTTCCTGAACCAGTTTGTGTCAGCTGGCTTGGAAGTTTTCATTGGATTTACTAGGAAGAGGAGATGGAAGAGAGAGATGAATAACTTGGGGAGATCATAACATTTTTTGGACTCTTAAAGTAGAAAAGTTTGAGAAATGCTGTACTGCTTTATATGTTTAGTTTTACAGTCTTTATATTTGGTTCTGTTTTCTAACTAATGTAGATATATGTCTGCTAATGAAAATTCTCATAAGAATCTTAAAGACTCTTAAAATGATATTCTACCCAAATTTGAAAACTAGCTTCAGCCACTGACTTGTGAAAGCGATTTTCCGGTGTCAGGAAATACTGTTCCTCCTAACCTAAAGGGCGCAGGAAACCAGAATAATTTTAGTTCCTTGTTTCTGTTTGTATTTTTTTAATGTCTGGAGACAAAGTAGATTTGGTAAAGTTTACAGTCCTCTAGAATTCACTTATCTTCGACTAAACATTTTTTTAATGGAGGTATTATATTGTAGATTGATTCCTGGACTTAACCAACTTTTTTTTTGTTTTAATTCTTTTTTACAATTTATTTTTTTACAACTTATTCGATATTGTATATTAATTTAAGGTGTACAGTATAGTGGTTAGACATTTATATAATTTAAGAAGTGGTTCCCTGACTAGACTAGTACCCAGGGAATTAACTATTTTCAATTTGACAAACTTTACACTGTGTACCACAGTGTTAAAATTACATTATGGAATGAAAATAATTTATCACTTTTTTCCTCCAAATGGTAAAATTGTAGTTTTAGTTTTTATTTATTATACTGTATTTAGGTTGTAAAAATACCAGGTAAAGACTGTGTTAATTTTTTTTACTGCTGTAGTTGTCATTAGACAATTTATAGTTAAGTACTGTTAGGTTTGTGACTTATATGTTATGGAATTGTGTTTGTATTCTGTTTTTAAAAGTGGGCTGATTTCCATAATGTGGTAGCCTTGCAGAACGGGATCCTTGCCCAGGCCGCTGTCTTACTTGTAAGCATTCTTTACAGTCCAGAGGGCTATCATTTAATACTATAGGGGTAAAATAAAACCGGGGACATATCTAGGTGAAATATATGTTGTTTAGGTGGATACAGAAAGCTTGGCTCTCTGTCTAACACGTTCCTTAATGTTTAAATACTCTCAGGTACTAGATGAAAGGGAAATTAACTATCCAGCCATTACATCACATTTTCCCCCCATACTCTCGGGAAACTAGTTTCCTACTTTCCCAATGAACTACTTTTTCTTTTTTAAACAATTCTTATGATGACTGGTATCCTGTGACATATTTTCCCCACCATTAGAGGGAACTGGTTAGAAAAATAATTGTTTCATCTTTGGCCTCATAATATGCGGATGCCCTCGTTACACATAGATCTTCAAAAGAAAATCAAGGACATATGTTAATCTACATCTGTCTCTGGACTGGAGTTAGTAGAGGAAAACAGCTAATTCCTTTTCTACAGTTGACTCTATCCTTAAGCTCATAGTGTATTTCAGAATTGTGTTTGCTATTTTAATATTTAGAATTTTGTGATTGTTTTTGGGGGGGCCCTTTCTACATTTTTCTGTGATTGTGATATTGGTATGATTATCAATTCTTTCCCCAGAACTCCCATGCCTCCCGCATTTCTTACTGTAAAGAAGCTTACCACCTTAAGTTTCTTGTTATATACCTTTTACTTAACAATGTATAACCAAGTTGGGGGTGAGGGGGTGACACATGAAGTTTTAAATAATTGTTTCTGTTTTATTTTTTTCCTACTGTTGGCGTTTTGAATAGATAATTGTGTTTTTGCTATCAAAGTATTTATAGTTCTTTCATTGTGTCAGAGTTTCATTAGAACTTATGGGTCTGTCCAGTTGGTAAATAAAATCAAGAGTCTTGGCACTGTACTTGCTTATGCATGAAGAATGTCTTAAAGATACAGAAGGAACTGTTGAGAGTGGATATCTCTGGAGAGTTTTGAAAATAGGGTGGAGAGTGGGAATTTTCCTTTATTTAAACAATTCAGAAGGGCATATACAATTTTTTTATATTGAGACTGTATCCTTTTATAATAAAAAAAATTTTTAAGAGGCATAGCATGTTTGGGAACCTCAGATGATCAAGAATGAAATTCTGGTCAAGCCTCATTTTAAAAAATGACGAAACTAAAGCTTACAGAGATGATTATTTTTAGATCACAGAGTGGCAAAACCAAGACTGAAGTATAGGCCTTCTGACTTCTACCCAGTGTTTTTCATTTATGTCATTTTGTCTCTGCTATGATGAACAGTTTTTACATTTGCTTCACAACCATTTGCTTATCTTAAATGATTGTTAAGATCATAATACCAAAAAAGAGCAGGGAACATATTTTTATATGTCTTATACAGGCTTTAATACATTTCAATCCTTTACAATTCAATAAATGCTCCCTGAGGCTCTTATATGTGTGAGGCCCTCTCCTAGGAATTATAGGAAATATGCAGGTAAGATAGTTTCTGCCTTTGGAGAGCTCATGGCATAGTGGTGAAAATGACAAGAACACTATCCATTCCTTCACCAAACATTTACTGAGCATTTATGAGTCAGGCCCTGTTCTGGGTGTTAAGCATGTAGGACTGATGAAAAGAGCCCAATAACTGTTCTAAGGAAAGTTATGATCTAATAAAGGAAACAAATTTTCATATAAATTATAGTGCTGTATGATAAATGCAACAGTAAAAATATACAGCAAAATAAATAAAAGATAAAAATACAGCAAAGGAAATGATGAACAGAGGTAAAATGGAAATGCTAAGAGACTAGAGGACTTGATGAGGTAAAGTAGTTGTGAAAGGAGTAGAAGGATTAAAGACTGATCAGATAATTGAATGTTGGAGTTAATGGTTTCAGAGTGGGTTCCAGTGTTAACAGAAGTTCAGAAGTTCCAGGGTTAACATGAGACAGTGTACAACCTTGGGAGTGGGTTTCTGAAATGGAGTAGAAGTAAAAGCCAGTTGAGTCAAGGAACTCTGACTATACCAACTTTGAGGCTGGCTATTACTAAGTTTTTATAGAAGGGTGGTAGGTGGTAAAAATGCAAAAATAATTTAGGTAAGTCTTTCCTTCAAGGAGTTACCTTCTCTGAAATCTTTTCTGATTCAACCCCATACCCAAACAGAATAGATTAGTTCTTTATGTCCCTACATCCCATATACAGACTATTAACTAGCAGCACCTATTTCGCTTAATTTTGCTGTTTTGTTTACATATTATCTTTCCCAATTAGGCTGTAAGTTTCTTGAGGACAGGCAAACAAAGTTGTCTTTGTATTTTCAGCACCTGAAATAATGATGTCATACATATCTTGTACTCAGTAAATATATACTGAACCGAAAATCTTATAGAGTGAAAAAAAAAGAGACAGAAATATAAACGAAAATTAAAAGCATACTGTGGTAAAGGCAAATGAAATGTACCTACTAGAACAGTGATGCTTCAATCAGCTGCATGTTGGAATGATCTAGAGGTCATTTTAAAAAATATCTTTGCCCATTCTCAGGGATTCAGATTTAATTGCATCAATAGTTTTTAAAAGTTCTTCAGTGTATTTTTATACACAGCCGGAGTTGAGAGACCATAGCTCAAAAAGGTAAAAGTGGTTAATCCCACATACATGGGAAGAACTTTCCCACCTGCGCTGGGCTTTGAAGGGTGAGCAGAAGTTCACCAAGGAGATAAGGCACAGCAGAATTTTCCTTAAAATTCTTCACAGTAGTTCTTACAGAATGTTAATCTGTGCTTGGAACCATTACATTACACATGGCCATTTCACTTCCTCGGCTGATCCACTAATTCTATGTGTTATTGGTAGGTCTCATCAGTCTCTTACAGGCTTAAATTAGAATAATGTTTGACCAAGAAACTTCAAAAGCTTTTTTTTTTCCTTAGGAACATGTTTCAAAGTACCAAGCACTTTTTTAATACTTTTCCAAAAAAACTTCTAATTTTTTGCCCCAAACCAAAATAAGTGAATTCCATTGTATTGCCGATTGCAGGTAATTATTATCCTTCTTTTAACTGTACCTTTCATGTTATATGGTTTTTGAATACTATCCATTTTACTTTGGCATTCTGATAGTGAGACAAAACATTGTATAAGGTAGTAAGATGGATAGTTTTATAAAAATAAGTGGATTTGATACCTTCTAAGTTCACCTGATAGCATCCTCTGATAGATTTTTTTATTTTTTTTAAGATTTTCAGTATAACTTGTCTGAAACATTTTGGTTATAAACCACAACTGTTTTCCCATCTTCTCCATACTCCATAGCTAATGATTAAACTGTATAATATGCTATTTTACAATACAAGAAGCAATCAACCAAATCCAGAATGTGGAAATTTTATTGAATAGCTAGATCCTTCAATAAATAAATAGCATGGAGTGAAGGAGTGATGGAAAGGGAACGAAAGCTGTTACAGATAAAAATGCATATCAGTCAACCAAATGCAATGTGTGAACTTTGGATCCTGATGTGAACAAAACTGTAAAAAGACACTGTGAGATACTCAGGGAAATGGGATCATATATTTGGTATTAAACGATATTAAGGAATTAATTGTGGATTTTCTTAAGTATATTTATGACTTTGTGGTAATATAAAGCCCGCATCTATGGAGTTTCATATTGAAGTATTTTCAGATGAAATGAAATGTACTCCCCCCCAAAAAAGTTGAGGAGAGATAGACAAAATAAGATTGGCAAACGTTTATAATTTGTTGAATTGGAGTAAAAGGTACATGAGGATACATTTTACTGTTCTGTATGCTTTTTTGTGTATTTGAAAATTTCTATAATAAAAACTTTTAAAAGGTTGAACTGCAGTCAAGGTGCTTTATGGAAAATACTTTCTTTTATATAGTCTGTCATAGAATGCTCTAAATAATTTGATTAAATATCAGTCATTGGTAAAGTGATTGCTTCAGCTTCTTTTATCTTTAGTGGTCTCTTCTTTGTCCTTACTAATTACACCAGGGGCCTCATTCTTTTCCTCAGTGGCATGTTTCTTGATTTCAGATTCTCATAGGCTTTGCTTTGATATTACCTGTACTGGAATGGAAAAGAAGGAAGAAGCCACTCTTGGGAACCTGGGAGCTTCATAAAAGTTTTCCCTTTTTAACTCTTTCACTGCATTAATTGATTTCAAGTTTTTTGTTCAAAATGTGTCAGAAATCCACCAAAACCAAAAAGCTGATATTTTGACTATTTTATGCATTTAATAATAACAATTTGAGCTGCTTTGTATATAAATGACATTTTTATGTATAAAAATTTGCTATTATTCATTATTGAAAAACACAAAAATATAGAAAAATGTACATCTGGCGTTCCTAAATTTCCTTTCTGGAAGTTTCCATCCACAGTCAGCAAATGGAAATATTCATTCGGACATATCCGACCATATTGGCAAAAGGGTTAAGGCTGTTAGAATAAGGGGAATGTTTCTATAGCTGACGTTTAAGGCAATTTATAATGAATGACCTAAGAACGATATGTTGTAAACTTTTGGATAGTGGACTCTTTTTTCCCCCTCTGCCTAACAAATGCTTGTGGACTAGCAAGACCTTTGTACAAATTCTAAAAATGCATTCCTTCCAAGCTTCACTAGTAAAGGCAAACTGGATTTCAGCCCCCAGACCTTGCCCTTTTGGCCTGACACAATCAGCACAGCTGCATTTGGTAGACTTGTAAAACTCAGAATAATGTAATTTATATGTCTTTAAGTTCTTGGTAATGTGTTTCTTAACAGTTGGTATGAAGGTTTGGAGAGCTATATTGTAGGAATTTTGAAAGCATTTTAGCTTATGAATATATAAAACAGTGTATTATTTTAATATATTAATGAAGTGTTTATAAATAAATGGGAAAACAGTAAGATATATTCTGATTAAAACCCAGTGATTAGTGCTTTGGTGTATTTTGTAGAATCCCAGCAATTAAATATGAAGATATGAGCACAAAACTGCATAACATACGTATACACAGACACATACACACACACACACACACACACACGCACGGCACCTTGCTTTAACTACAGAAGTTCAATAGTTGATTAATAGATAATAGTGTTAGCATATTTGCTCAGTTCTAAGGTGTATATTTATCATATTTTTAATATTTCTGATGTTTGAGTGTATTTTACTTTTGAAGAATTTTAAGCTATTGTTAAATCATTGGTGCAATTTACAGTAAACAAAATTTCAGAATCAAGTCAATACTGTAAAATAAATCAATCTAAGAGGCTTGGCAAAACATGGAAGTTACCTTTGGATGTCTTAACTGGAAAAATTGTAAGGGCTGAAGCTTTTTTTTTCCTTCTAAAATTGAAGTTTTTATAGTTGAAAAGCACAGAAATAGAAAATAAAAGCTGTATTAAGTTATAAGGAAATGACAGGTATGTTTAGGTCTGAATCCTAGTTTTAGTGGGGTTTTTTGTTTTGTTTTTAAAATTTCCTGTTATTTTAGCTCAAAGCTGCGTTTCAGTCTTAAGTTTCCTTGCTAAATTATCAGTGGCAACTTCTGCTTTGCATTTTTATTACTGCATTGGTAAACCTAACTATGCTTCTCATGACCTTGAGAAATTCGTGCAAGGTATTCAATTGATAGCATGCATCTGTTTACAATCGGAACCATTTGGTAGATAGCTTTAATTTTTGGCAAAGTGGCACCAGAATTTCCTCCATTTTACCAGACAAGTCTGCTTTCACTATGGGGTAAGGCTATGTATTTTTCACATTGCTAGTTTAAAAAAGAAAACACTAATAAGTTAGACATTCTTGTATATGCATGTGCATTTTCAGTTTGAGGAGCTATGACAAATTGAACAACTGAAATTCATCTTTATTTTGAGAGCATTATTATTTAATATTTAAACTTTTAAATATCCAGAAATAATACTTATTTTCATAGCTCGCTAATTTATATCCTAAAATGAATGTAAAAAATGATGTTATGTTGATTTATTTTTTCTAGTTTAGCAGTGTGCTAATTTCCAAATAAAATTTTAATAAATAATTGGAAATAGAAAACATTCTTCCCTATTAGATGAAGTTAATTCTTTCCTTTCCTGAAAAATCATCTGTTTTGGTATTTTTTCATTTAAAAAAAAAGTTATTTTCTTCTGAGCTAAGATGGGATTTCTTATCCAGGGGAAAACTAAAGCTGGTGTGGTTAAGTAAGCTGCCCAAGGGCATACAAGTAATAAATGAAGAATAGTGAATTGAACCCAGGTATGTGTGATTCTAATATCAGTGTTGTTACTACCCTTTCTCTACTAACAGTGGTTGGCTCTGTTGAAACATTTATTAAGCTGCAATTGTATAGTAGATTATAGGAAGCATAAAAGAAATGCAGTTTTTATGTTCTGTGTATATTTTTGCAATTATTTTGCCTGGTATTGGCATGAAAGGAAATGGGGGGTGGGTAATAAAATGACATGTTTCCTGAGTAACTTAAGGTTCTATGTTTCTAAAGAAATTTGGCCTAACAATGTGTATTTCACTCCTTTTCACAAATGATCTATCTATCTGCAGATACCTAGGGCAGTGTAGAGTGCTGAATTACATGAACAGCTATTGATTTAGTTACATTAGTCCATCTGTCCTAAAGTTAATGAATATTCATATTTTGACCGGAGTCTCAGTAGATCTATTTTAAAATGGAGTTTTGTTGCAGGGGGAGGAAGGAAGTAATAACTTATAAACACACTTTTTCTATGTGAAAATTAACCAGGGAATTTTATTTTGAATTGTTTTCATTTTCCTTTTTTTTTTAAATTGGGGAATATTGGGGAACAATATGTTTCTCCAGGGCCCATCAGCTCCGAGTGGTTGTCCTTCAGTCTAGTTGTGGAGGGCGCAGCTCAGCTCCAAGTCCAGTCACTGTTTTCAGTCTTTAGTTGCAGGGGGCACAGCCCACCATCCCATGTGGGAATTGAACCGTCAACCCTGTTGTTAAGAAATTGCGCACTAACCAGCTGAACCAGCTAAGCAATCCGGCCGCCCCTCCGGAAGCTCAGCGGCAGCTCATTGTCTTCAATCTAGGTGTGGAGGGTGCAGCTCACTGGCCCATGTGGGCATCGAACAGGCAGAGCTCACACTCTAAGCAACTGAGCCATCGGGCCACCCTCATATGCCTTTTTTACACTGTAGTATTGACTAGAAGCCCATCTTGCAAGTATTTCATAATAAAAGAATGGCATATCATACATCAGAAATGAAATCGTTGACTGTACCTCTTTGGTTGGTGATTCTTGGTTCCGTCACACCTAGGTGGCAATGACCTTAGACTAATGAAAGAGATGGGCAGCCTTATATAGAGAGTAGCAATATTGTGGAAAAAGTAACAGTGGAAGCTGAGGTCTCTGAATAATCCGAGGCTTTTGATAATGCCTTCTTTCGTATTTGGATCAGTCAAAATGGTTGACGTAGCTATGAAATTCAAGTAGCAAGCCTTCAGCTCTCCTACCAGTCTTTCCTCTAGTGAAGACTCACAGCTTTAAGTCCCTGAAGAAGTAACCAGGCAAAGTGATAGAGTGTTGTGGTCTCAAGCTTCTTTATATGCTTATACTATATAGTCCTGGTTTTATATTGCCTTTTATTTATCCTTAATTGGATAACAAGACTAAGTTCCTTGAGGGCGGAACAGTATCTTGTTCTCCATTGCATTCCTATTTCCTGGCACATTGTAGGCTTTCAAATATACAGAGGGTGCCAAAAAAATGTGTACATTAAAATGTGTATACATTTTTCTTGCATTTTTTTGGCAACCCCGGTATATTGAATAAATGCATGATTCCTTCAGCCTCAGTAAAGCAGGAAATTATCCTGATGTTTGATTTGTAGAACTCTTTGTCTCCCTTATTCTAAAATATTATGAATCCATCAGAAAATAATGTTTTTTATGTATTATCTTTCAGCTATTAGCCTCCAAATACATTATATATTCATCACTGATGCCATTCTATAAAAATTCATTTTCATAGACAGTCTTACAGAATTTTGAGATTTAGAAGGCTTAAGTCCTTAATATCTGTGGTAGTTGGTCCTCACCAAAATAATTGATTAATTCATTTCATTCTTTCTGTAATTGTCTAAATTGTAAGGTAAAATTTAGAATTTGTGACCGTTTAGATATTTTAAACTAATATTTACTGTTGCAGCATCTGAGGGGAAAAAAGGGTTTACTGAATATGAAAAATAAGGAAATGTATATACGTCTACTCAAGAATGAGAGTCCGTATACTTTTCAGGTTCCAGCTATAGCTCTAAATTTAAGTAGTGATCTACTCGTTCTCTTTTAGTAAAATGTTTACAACATTTTCTAACAGAGCTGCATATAGTATGCAGACAGTGCTGGCCCATGAGCTGTTTATTAGCTGTCTGTAAGGAGATAAGTTCAGAAATTGAGAATTTTAGAAACTTGCATAGCAGTTTGATAGAGCAATTTTATGTCTGTTGAATCTAATAATAAAAATTCGAACTTGTGTTTTGTACATTTTCATTTCCTTTTTCTAGTATTTCACTTTTACTTTTTTTTTTTTTTTTTACAAAATTTTTAGCTCACAATGGATTGGAAATTTAGAGAAAAATATTTCTTTACCTGAGATAATTTGCAAAGCACTGTTCTAAAACAATGATTCACAGCCTTTCATACGATTGCCTAACCTGAATGATATTACATTCAAGGGCATGTGAGTTAGTGTTTCCCTACCAGTGGCCCTTTGAAGCAGGAGTATCTGAATGGGAGGGGGGGGAGAAGTAGGTTAGTCTTTCATGCAAGTCTGAAATTTTCATTAAGAATCGCTGTTCTAGCACATATGGTCTCTTTCATCTCCATATAACTCCATATCTGAAGTTATAATTCAGGTATTTTAAAGAAATTCAGATATTTTTCTTCTCAAACACATCTCGCTCAGTAGAATGGATTATTGTCATAAAGATTTATGGAACAAAGAGCATGAAAGGTTTACAACAGGATAAAACGTAATCTTTATAGCTCAAAGTTTCTTATAAATTTACCTTGATCAAGAAAGTTAGTTTGATCAAGAAATTTAAAGTATAATGTAGTTAGTTTCCACTCATATTTAATTGATGGCTAGTCGTTGCAATGGTTCAATAAGAATGTCCACCCTAAATATTCTGAAGTACTAACATACTCCATTAAAAGCAACTGCTTGGAAGTAGATTCCACTTTCTTTACTAAAAACACTATTTCTAATGAACCAAATACTGTAAGCAGAAAACTATTAATTGGTTATAATTTTAAAGATTAAGTGTGACTAGATCTCAGTAGTGGACAAAGCACTCTGAATGGTATGTTCAACCTACAGTTCAGGAGAGCTTCATAAGGTTTGAATCTGTTTCCAAATCAGAATCCGTTGTTCTTTGCTCAGCACTCCCATTGAACTTGTGTGTGCATACATGGGTGTGCGTGCACATGCTCACTTAAGGTACATAAAACCTTGCATAAAACCTTGTCTTACGATGTGTGTGTAAGAGAGAGATTGAGAATTCTGTGAAAAGGTGTAGACAGATAAGATGAATTAAGTCTATATTGTATGTGCTCATGAAATCTAGTCTGTTCTGTTTTATGTGTTTCCAGCTTTTTAATAACATGCTAATACCTTTGATCAAGTTTTAATTGCATTTTTTTATTTAAAAAAAGAATGTTAGTGAACATGTTACTAAAACCTCAGTATCATATCTACAAGATTCTCCCAAGAATAAACAGAATGACATTTGGTAAAACTCATGTATTAAAAATGTATGTGGCTTTTTTTTTTTTTTTTTAAGATTTTATTGGAGAAGGGGAACAGGACTTTATTGGGGAACAACAGTGTGTACTTCCAGGACTTTTTTCCAAGTCAAGTTGTCCTTTCAGTTTTAGTTGTGGAGGGTGCCGTTCTGCTTCAAGTTGTTGTCCTTTCAGTCTTAGTTGTGGAGGACGCAGCTCAACTCCAGGTCCAGTTGCCGTTGCTACTTGCAGGGGGCACAGCCCACCATTCCTTGTGGGAGTTTAACTGGCAACCTTGTGGTTGAGAGGACATGCTCCAACCAACTGAGCCATCCAGGAGCTCAGTGGCAGCTCAGCTCAAGGTGCCGTGTTCAATCTTTGTTGCAGGGGATGCTGCCCACCATCCCTTACGGGACTCGAGGAATTGAACTGGCAACCTTGTGGTTGAGTGCCCGGGCTCCAACCAACAACTGAGCCATCCGGGAGGCAGCTCAGTTCAAGGTGCTGTGTTCAAGCTTAGTTGCAGGGGGCAGAGCCCACCGTCCCTTGTGGGACTCAAGGAATTGAAGGTTGAGAGCCCACTGGCCTATGTGGGAATCGAACCAGCAGCCTTCGGAGTTAAGAGCATGGAGCTCTAACTGCCTGAGCCACTGGGCCAGCCCTGTATGTGGCTTTTTAATTTCAAGGATTTTGCTTACTGCTTACTTATAGAAGTTTTCTTGTATCACAGATCCATTTTTAGCACGAATGACTACATTCTTTTTCAGAATCATTTCAGCAATGAGATTGTGTGGTTTTAGATTATTTGGACAGGTTTTGTACAATGCAGTTCTCAGAGGAAGTACATAAATGATTTGCTCTAAAATTGAGTGATTTTTCATGATATATTATAGTATAATAATGTATTACGATCTCAGAGAGAATTCTTATGTTGAAAATAACTTCCCATTGACTTTCCCTTAATTGTTTCGGTCTTTTCACCAAATCTAACCTGTCTTTATTTAATAAATTAGTTGAATAAAAAAAGCACTAGTTACCATGAGTTGTTACCTAGCTATGATTAAAAATAAGTAATTGGGTAGTGTTTCATGGTAAATTTTACTTTCGAAATATTACACAAAGTAGACCCATTCTTCTAAAGAATGCACATGCTTTTTTTAAAAAAATCAGACATAATATAGTCACAAATAAAGTGTTTCACTCAAACTAATTAGTAAAATAAAGCATATAATATTTGGCCTAGTGTATAATATGAGTATATAGGCCTAATGTATAATGGAGTAATGTCATTATAAAGCCCTTTTGCCCTACTCTGGCCTTAGATCGTACCTCTTGAAAAATACCATAGATTTTTGTAAAAATGTAAATATTTGAAACCTGTTTCAAACAACATTCAAAACTCTAAAATCAAAGTGTTGGAAAAGCATTTATGTGACTGCCTAAATTTTATATAAAACAGAATTTGACCCATAAGTGGTATGCTTTATACTTAGATCTTAGAGCTTTACATTTCAGTGAACTAAATTAAAGTTCAATATATTTTTTCCAATGTTTTATTATGAAAATTTTCAAACATACAGAAAAGTTAAAAGAATCGTATGATGTACACCAATATTCTTATCTTCCAGATGCTACAATTAACATTTTGCTATACTTGTTTTATTACATATTTCTTTCTTTCATCGATTCATCTATTTTTGAAGCATTTCAAAGTAAGTTGCAGACATCATTTTGCCTCACCCATAAACACGTCAGTATACATATAATTAATGTGTAATATGTGTAATATATAATTTGTAATATGTAATGTTTTTGAGATTCATCCGTGTTGTTGGATCTATCAGTAGTTCATTCCTGTTTCTTGTTGAGGAATAGTCTATTGCATAAATATACTATTGTTTCCTTATCCTACTGACAGACACTTGGGCTGTTTCCTGTTGGGCTGTTATGAATAAAGCTGCTATAAACATACTTGTTCAAATTTTTTTTTTGAATTTATGCTTTTATTTCTCTTGGGTAAATACCTAGAAGAGGAATTGCTGGGTCATAGGGTAAATTGCTGGGTCATAGGGTAGATGTGTGTTTAAATGTATTAGAAACAGCCAGAACTTTTCCTAAAGTGGTGGTTACCATTTTACATTCCCACCAACATTTGCTTTACATGCTTGCCAACAGTTTTAATTGTGACTTTAATGTGCATTTCCCTGATGGCCAGTAATGTTGAGCACTATTTCAAGTGTTTATTAGCCATTTGTGTAACTTCCTTTGTGAATTGTTTGTTTAAATCTTTTGCCCGTTTTGTATTGAGTTTTGTCTTTATATTATTGAGTTGTAAGGGATTTCTATATATTTTAGATACAAGTTATTGTCAAATATTTGTTTTGTGAATATTTTCTCCCAGTCTATGACTTGCCTATTCATTTTCATAATGATGTCAGTTCATTGTATTGTTTTCATCGTTTAATTATGAAAAATTTCAAATACAGAAAGTTGAAAAACTTTTGTAGTAAAAAATACACCCACCACCCATTGTCTGTCATTAACATTTTATTATACTTGTCCTTTCACATATCTATCCAGCTTATTTATGCATTTCAAGGTAACTTGAAGGCATTAGTTCACCTCCCCCAAATACTTCAAAACGCATGTTATTAATTAGAATTCAGTATTTTCAGTTTTTCTTTTGAGGCAAACTCTTCATACAATTAAATACACACATTTAAAGTGAACATGGGCTGAGTTTTGACAAATTCATACACCTGTGGAACTCTAAACTCTATCAAGATAAAGAATATTAGCATCATTCTGGAAAGTTCTCTCATACTTCATCCCAGTTAATCTCCACCTTCATCCCCCCGAGACAAACATTATTCTGGGTTTTTTGGTACCATGGATTAGTTTTGCCTGTTCTAAAACCTCACATCAGTGGATTCATATAGTACGTACTGTTTTGTTTAAGGCTTCTTTCACTTAGCATAATGTTTTTGAGATTCATCCTTATTGTTGCATGTACCACGAGTTCATTTCTTTTTTATGAGTCTAGCTGAGTGGTAATTCTTTGTATGGATATATTGTAGTTTGTTTATCCATTCTCCTGTAGATGTACACCTGGGTTTCCAGTTTTTGACTATTAGTAATAAACTGCTATGAACATTCTGTAGAAATCCTTCTGTGGGAATACGTTTTCATATTGGGGGTGAATACCTAGGAGGGCAGGTGATAGGTTATAGGGGAAAATACCAGACTCTCTCCCAAAGTGAGTGAACCAATTTATCTCCCAGTAACAGTGTATGAAAGTTCCTTTTGTTCCACATTCTCACCAAACTTGGTGATGTCAGTCTTATCAATTTTAGACATCATGGTGGATGTGTACTGATACTTCATTGTGGTCTTTTATTGTACTTTAAATAGCTATTTCTTATATCCCACCCTCTCTATCTAACAACTCCCCATACACAACACTCACACACCTCAGCTTTGCCACCCCTCCCCCAACTCTTTCTGTACTGCTTTAACTTTTCCTCCAATTTTTTAATGCCCCTGTACTTTTATCTACTGTTCACTCTAGGAGAGAACTTTTTGAAATTGCTGACCACTGTGGTACCAAAGCATCAATTTGGTAAATAAATTACTCCTATCATAGATTAACAGGAATTTGTTACCTTCCTACTTGTTTAGTTTGGGGAATTTTTTAGAGGAGAGAGGTTGACAGCATAATATTTGTACATCAGCTTATATGCACAAGCTATACACAGATTTATAAACACGTCATTGTTTCTGTCCATCAATTATAGATTAGCTATAATTCAGCTCTTTATAAGATAAATGTGAAAGGCAGGATCCTATTGGAAATATTTAGTGGCACTAAAGTATTAACAAATTTGGAACCCAGAATTAATATTGAAATCTTTGACAATTTGGTAGTGTTTTAAGTTCCTTTGAATAAATTAGTAGGCTAGCTAACTAAGTTGTAAATATGGAAGTCACTCAGGGCACTACCACACTTGATATAGTTCCTTTCAAGAATAAAAACTAGTTAAAAAGACTTAACAGGTGACAAACTTTTCTCTTTCCCATATAGCAGTAATTCTCAACATTGGCTGCCCATTAGAACCATGGCAGGGTGCGTGTGTGGGGGGTGCTTTTGTTGTGAAAGTCTTGTTCCCCTGGCTGTACTCCAGAGCAGTTAAATCAGAATATCTAGGATGAGACCCAGGTCTTAGAATTGTTGAAATCTCTCTGGGTGAGTCCAGTGTGCAGCCAGTGCTACATAGGAACTCATAAAATAAAATTTTGGTGAGTGTGTGTGACTTTTTTCCCCATGAAACTTCTGTGCTGCCTACCAACAAGGAGTTTTTAAGTTGGGCTTCACCATTTACAAACTGTAACTTTGGGCAAGTTCTTTAGCCTGATGATTAAATGAGATCATAATGGAAAGCTTCTAGTGAAGAGCACAAAGTAGGTCTTTGGCAACTATTGGTTCCTTCACTTTTAGAAGTGTTACGTATCATACTATCTGAATAAACGGGGATTATAAACCATCATTCTTTCTCTGTTAAATTTAGGGCAGTCTTGCTTGTCAGGTGTTAACTAACATCATTCCTAGTGTTACATCATCAACATGGAAATTAACACAGGGCTCAATTACAACCTCCCTCCTCTCAGAGCAGAGATAGAGCCTCATACTATATAGTTAGAGTCATCAACCGAGAACTTGATACAGTTACCTGATAAAGTATACCAAGAGTTAAGTATGTTCTTTAAAGTGTATGCACCTTTTAATCAGGGGTGTTTCTTGGATATTTTTTTCTTTAAAACACCATGTTTAAACTGGCCAATATAAAAAATTCTGAACTCTTCCCTTTAAAAATATTTTGCTCTTTTGAACAAACTTGGACTTTGGGGAAAGTTAATGTCTCTTCTTGGATGTCCTTGCATACACTACAGTATCTAGAGCTATGCCTTGTATAAAATACGTAGGTGTTCATTAAATACTTTATGAATGGATATTCTCATCTGAAAGATAAAAAACTTTTATTTATGACTATTTTCTTTGAAATCAAACAACAACAGAAGCTTACAAATTGTGTTTCATTTCCTAAATTGAGGTAGTGCCAGCCTTTCTTTAAAGAGGAAAGTTTGTAAAATGAACTGTTCCCTAATCTTTCTGGTGTGTGAAATATGAGGGCAAAGGTTGAGATCATGCCTGCATAGGGGTGGAAATAACTTAAGTGAAGGAAACAGTGGGTGGGTACACAGTGGGTTGCAGTTCATGAATCCTGCCCACTCTCCAGCTTTTGGCAGCTCTGGGAAAGCAGCCGAAACAGTTCTTGGGATTCTTGAGCTTAATAACCGTAAGCAAGGGGTGGAGTGCTAATCCTTTTAACTGAATGATAAACACTCTGGAAGGCGTGTCTTCCAGTGTTCCCCTCCCTTGGGTTGTAGATCACGTGAGCTGAAAGTATTTCCCGATTCCCAGCGTCGGTGTCCTGGAGGCAGTGGGCAGACTCTAAAAGGGGTACAGCAAGGAGTAGGCAGGCAGAGTAAGCTGGAAGGAAGTTGAAATACAGAAAAAGCACAAGATTTCTAAAACAATGCCACACTTTACCGTGACTAAGGTAGAGGACACAGAGGAGGGGGCAGCCGCTTCTGTCTCCCCAGAGGAGACCAGCTTAGCAGAAACACAAGCCCGGACTCCGCATTCAGATGAACCAGGTAAGTACTCAACTTGGGAGCTTTTGGAACCTACAGGGTTTTTCATGAAAGAAACGGTAACTAAAATATTCAAAAGACCTCCTTCAGGATGGAGAAAAAAGTATTGTGGTTAAAGTGTTTTTCAGTCAAATGTTTCACTCCCTTGTATATCTGATAACCTCTTTTTTCACATTCTGGTTTGTTTTATCTCACAATGAGCTCTGTGTTCATTACCTACAGGTGAAATTGAATCTGTGGCAATGTATGAAAAGAGTTTTCAAGCAAAAAGAAAGGCACAGTAAAAGTCAATTTATGCGGAATTTAGAATTCACCTTTTGCTCAGACAGTTTAAATTATATCTGGAAAAGTACATAAAGAGGGAGCATGGTTCAGTAATTTAGTACAGTGGACTTGGCACTTGAGACTTCTCAAGTTACTCAGTATTTTGCCTCAGTTTACCAGTTAAACAGTAATTTAATAGTGAATGGTCTAAGACTTCTTTAATGAAAGAACAAAAGTACAATAGATCATTATAGTGACTAGCATAGCATCAGGTTTAATAAATTTGATGAATGTGATTATCCCTATTATTTTCTTTTAATGGTAACAGTTACACTTCCTGGGGGAATTGTGGTTTTAAATTTTTAAACATGCTGTTAAAAACTTAATATTATGGTATTAAATATAGTCATAGTTTGAAGCTCTTTATTTTTAAGTGTGTAAATTGTCAAAAACTTTTCTAGTGTGTTAATAAAGGCTAAGGAAATAAACTCTCAAATTCCTTTTAATTGCATGATTCTAACCTTTTTCCTATAGCAAGGAACATCATAGTTCCTTGCTATAAACAGCTGTTTGGTCTCTCCTCTTACCAAACCTCCCTGGATTTTTAAGAATGTCTAAAGATAAGGACTATGAAAAACAAATTTCCTTTTGTTTATCTTTTTCTTCTAGTGAGAGAATTTACTAGGGGAAGATAAGAAAGAAGGTTTTATGGAAACTGTCTGCCAGGTTACTTTCATTTTGCTGAATAGTCAGGGTGATAAGAAGTTGAAAGTAAACTTACTTTGAACTTGAACCTGATTTTCCACAACTTTAGCGCAAAGAAATTAGGTTCTCTTTCAGGATTGTGTATTTGAAGCTGCACTTACTTTAGTTGCTTATGTTTGCTGCCCTTAGATTTTAATCCCTTTAGGCTTTTGTCTTTGCTGTCGACTTCATGAATTTCACAAAATGCAAACAAGTCTATCTGTACCTCATTTCATTTCTCATGTTTATTTCTTCACCACCTCTATTTTATCATTTCATCTTTACTGGTTCCATAGTGTTTGAGGAAATCTGCTTTATTCAGACTAGAACAATGTTGAAATCATTTTATCTATTAGCAACCATCTAGAAAAGCCATACAATTGTTTTATAGCGACCAACTTCGTAAAAAGTGATATTGCTAGGTGTACACTGCTAGGTGTAATTTACTTTCTTCCATAGTAATTGTTTTGAACAAGGAAGAAGTGACAGATATAATCTAACTCGAATTTAATAGGCGTTTTATTTGGGCGTTTTCCACGACAGCCTAGAAAGTGTCCACTTGAATGAACTGTTGTTTAGTAAGTGAACAAATGATGGGAATTTATTTTCTAAATTGTGTTTTATCTTTATTGTACGGTTAAATTAGAGGGGAAGAAGAGGGGAAATGTATATGGGAAAAACCTAAAAGGTCTTTTTTTATTTATTTATTTTTTAGGAGTAGAATGTTCTTGAGGATAGATGGTATTTTTGGAGTACTGTGTTTCCCCGAAAATAAGACCTACCTGGACAATCAGCTCTAATGAGTCTTTTGGAGCAAACATAAATATAAGACCTGGTCTTATTTTACTATAAGACCGGTGTTATGTAATATAATATAATACAATACTGGGTCTTATTTTACTATGAGACTGGGTATAATATAACATAATATAAAAATATAATTTAATAATATAGACTGGGTCTTATATTAATTTTTGCTCCAGAAGATGCATTAGAGTTGATTGTCCGGCTAGGTCTTATTTTTGGGGAAGCATGATAGTTGCTTGGAATGCAACTTGTTTTGAGTTAAAATCCTAGATTGTGGTTTTGTTGCAGGCACTTACAATCCTAGCTAGTTATGTAACCAGTCGCTTTTTTTCAATGAGTGTTTTTCCTTCATTAAAAAATATAGTGAGAAAAATATTTACTATCATATAAATTGAACATATTTAGAAAGCAGATCATCCTTTAAATAAATTTTAAAATGTGTTTTTTTTTAATATGAGATTTGTTTGAGCTAGACAGGTAATTTGAAATAAAGTAGAAATACAAATATAGATATAAACTAATTTTTAAAAGTACATTAATCCCTGCCATGCTCGCAGCTAGAATGCCAGTCTAGAAGAACTGTGCTTAATTTTGGTTTCAAAGGGAAAAGCAGAAACTTGGACTTTCTTGACTGTTTTCCTCCTCCCCAGTCCATTTTCGGTGCCTTATCCTATGTTTTCTCAGCAACTTGTCTACAGAAATAGCACGCGTTACACTCTATTGCAATCCCCTGTTTACTTCTCTCTCCCACAATAGACTGACAATGGGCTTCTTGAGGGTAGAGACCTTGTAGGATTATTTTTGTGTCTCCAGATCCAGGTGAATTGCACATAATGGGTGATTCAGTGACTAGATTTTGTTCTCTACCTTTTTTTTATTCACCAAACACATGTTCAGTGCAAATGTCATGCTAGGTGTTGTACTTTTTCTCCCAAAGCTACAAAGGCATAGGAACTGTAAGTTCCCCATCAAAGGCAGCAAAATGGCTTTGGAGCCAGGGACCTGGCTTTGAATCCCACTGCTTTCTAATTATCGTGTTCCCCCCAAAATTAAACCTAGTCTTAAATTAAGGTTTGCTCCAAAAGACGCATTAGGGCTTATGTTCAGGGGATGTCATCCTGAAAAATCATGCTAGGGCTTATTTTCCGGTTAGGTGTTATTTTGGGGGAAACATGTTATTACTAGTTAGGAGTAGTGATCATTTGTATTATTAGTTGAGTGACTTTGGGCAAGTTATTTAACTTCTCTAAGCCTTTACTCATTGATAAAACAAAGGTAGTAACAGCCTACTTTACAGGGTGATTGTGTATTACATGGGAAAATGAATATAAATCACTTAACATGTGTGACACAGCACTCAAAAATAAGAGCAACATTTCACTTTTTACATTGTGATCAGTGGTTTAATGAGAGCAAAAAGAAACCACTTTGGATAACAGATGATGGAGAGAGTAATAATATTACCTGGAAAGGATCCTGGACAGGTATCTCAGAGGATGGGACACAACTGATTCTTGAAGGGAGGTCTAGAGAAGGAGATTACAGTCATAGGGACAATTAAGAAGTTATGACAGGAAGGCGTAGAGCTTGTGGGAAACAAGTTTAAGGTAGTTAGCACATTGGGCATGCAGGAAAGAGCTAAGAGATGAGGCTACTTAATGAAGTGTCATCAATTTCATCCTCTTCCCTACTCTGGGGATAGTAGGTGTTTTTGCCTTTTTAGAGATAAATTGAGGCTGTTGATAGTAACTTGCCTCGGGCTACATGGCGAGTTGTGGGTCCTAGGTTTTTAAGAATAAGAGAAAGTTATTTTATATCTTAATGTGCATGGGCCACAGGACTTTGATGTGAGCATTGTTAAATCTGATTTTTTAAAATAGGAACAATACAACAGAGTTTTACTGTTTATTGCATTTACTTAATCAGGTATAAATGTTACATTTATTTACTTATTTAAATATTTATTAAGTATTTCTATGAAGCAATTGTTCTAACTCTTCTCCCTCACTCCTCAGATCTTCTTATATTGTGTGTGAATTAGGATTTGACTGCTGGATTTACCTTCACTTGATACAGATACCAGATTGGAAGATTTCTCCTTCCTTTGAAATAGGGTACAAAGGAAATTTTCAGAAACAGACCTGTAATAGAAAAGAAAGGAACCTTTATTGGTATTGAACAGCATCTCCAAACATTAACTTTCAAGTAATATGAATGGTATGAAAGTGATTTCATGTGAAATGGAATTTAAATTTTATTAAGAACTCGCAAGATGTTAGGTTGTTAACTAAACCTTAGCTCTGCTCATGACCCATGAAAGCTTATGTTCTAAAGACGATGATTTACGTACCTCCATATATGGACTCACATAAAAATAGGTTTAAATAGACAACTAAAGAGTTTCTTTGTATTGATTAAAAAAAAATCTTTAATGAAGATTTAAAAAGCTTTATTTATTATTTTGGTCCTTTTAACTATTCAAATGGGGTTTTTACCAACACAACTAACAGAAATTCAGGTTTGCATGTTTTAAAAATCTCAGTATCAGAAGTTTATCTTTCAAGTTTTGATGAAGAATGTTTTTCTGCCACCGTCCCTACCCTTAATATTCCATCATTGTCAGAAAGCCCACCCCCACCCCAGAAGTATCATAAGCCAGTAAACTCTAAAGAATATAGCATTTGTTGGTTTTGCTAGGTTGAGAGATGAAATAATTTTACTTAATGTTATCAACATTATAGTAATGTTGAGCACCTACTATATGCCAGGCACTGTACAAATATTGGCTTATTTAATCCTCACAACATACTGCAGTACAGGTACCATTATCACCATTTTAGAAATGAGGAAAATGAGGTGCCAAGATACTGTTTTAGTGGTAGGAGTGGAATTTAAGGTTTCTGAGACTCTTAAGCCTTTTTTCCTTTCACCACCTCATACTGTCTTTACTTTAAACACTCACATGATTAGTTATGTTTTCTGAACTAGGCTGCTTTATTGTTTCAGTAGTTAATAATTCTTAGGTTCTAATTCTTTTGTCTTTATGGATTTTTCAAAATTAATTGAAAGTTACTTGTTATTTCCACCTTTTTTTACATTGGGTTGCTTTTTTATTTGGTGTAGAATATTTCCAAAGGTAGATTATTTTTTCAAATAATGCTAATAATTGAGAAATCTGAATAGGCAAGGAACTTGGCTTAGTCTGACAATCCTTTTGTAACTCTCCGCTACTTAAATTGCTAGGGAGACACACTTATCAGTGAGATAGGAATAGGAGGCTTGAAGACTAAGGATTTTAAGTGATGAAAAAAGATGGTTAGATGGAGTAAGTGAAAGAATTGAATTTTATTATAACTTAAGAATAAATATACTACTGAAGGTATGAAAGATATATTTACTTTAAGAGTATTAGAAAATATTGTAATACTTCAAGGATCTTATTACTTAGAATTAAGCTCGGTAAAGATACAAGTCTGTTTAGAGAAAAGTAGGTCTAGAACATAGACATGGTAAAGATTAAGTATGGTGCATAAATGACATTAATAATTTTGATCATTCCAAAACCTATATAGTGAGTTATATCTCAATTCCTTTCCTGTGTGTGCTTTTTGCTGCAATATACCTTTCTGTGTCAAGAGACTTCAATGGTTGTATTAGAAATGGCCAACCGATAGTAAGAGTACTTGTCAAAAGCTTTCTTCATATTTCCCCCACCGCATTGCCTGTGTTCATATCTTTTTCTTCATTTAAACTGCCTATTTCTGCTTTGTACTCCCTGCCTACCATAAAAAATTGCACAAACCCACATCACCTCAAGGCCAGACTAATATTCATTTTCCCCAAGATGATTTGCCTAATTTGTCTACCTCAACTTTGATCAGTGTACATTGGCACTCAGATGTACTTTGCAGTATGCCCTGAACTTGAAATGGCTTGGAAATTATATTTGTATCCCTTCAAATGTATTGTGACTTATATGAGGGTAAAGGATAGTGTTTTAATAGTTTTTTGAAAGTTATACATATATATAAATATTTTTTTTATTATGGAAAATTTCAAACTCACAAAAGTTCAGTGACTTTCTGTACATATCTCTTACCTGTTGGTGTTTTTCTTTATTTTTAGATGTTCTTTAGGGATATCAATCAGCCTTTGTGATGTAAGTTGCAAATATTCTTCCCAGTCAATATTAATTTTATTATTGAAATATTATTATATTATTGAGATATAATGGACATTAAGCCACACATATTTGAAGTGTACAGTTTGATGAGTTTTAAAATATATATTCACCCCTGAAACCATTATCATAAGATAATCATTTCCACCACTTCCAAAAGTCTCCGTGTACCCTTTTATTTTATTTATTTATTTTTAAAGATTTTATTGGGGAAGGGGAACAGCACTTTATTGGGGAACAATGTGTACTTCCAGGACTTTTTCCAAGTCAAGTTGTTGTCCTTTCAATCTTAGTTGTGGAGGGCGCAGCTCAGCTCCAAGTCCAGTTGCTGTTTTTCTAGTTGCAGGGGGCACAGCCCACCATCCCTTGCGGGCGTCGAACCGGCAACCTTGTGGCTGAGAGGACATGCTCCAACTGAGCTATCCGGGACCTCAGTGGCAGCTCAGCTTGAGGTGCCGTGTTCAATCTTCGTTGCAGGGGGCGGAGCCCACCATCCCTTGTGGGACTCAAGGAATTGAACTGGCAACCTTGTGGTTGAGAGCCCACTGGCCCATGTGGGAATCGAACTGGGAGCATTTGGCGTTAGGAGCACGGAGGTCCAACCGTCTGAGCCGCTGGGCTGGCCCTCCTTGTACCCTTTTGTAATATGTTCACCTAATTCCCGGGTCCCTAGGCATCCACTGATCTGCTTTCTGTCACTATACATTACTTTGCATTCCCTAGAATTTTATATGAATGGAATCATACAGTATATACTCTCTTTTGTGTCTGACTGCTTTTATGCAACAGAATTGTTTTGAGATTTATCCATCTAGTCAATATCCTTTAAATCTGACTAACATTAAGATCTTCATTATTTTTCAGAGTTTAACATTTAGGGCAGTAGTTGATAATGGTACAAACCACAAGTGTTTGCACCTCTCAGAGGCTTTTTAAATTTTTGACTTACCTACCAAAATTTGAATGTTTTTAGGATTCGTCTCTAAACAGGACTTATTTTTTAGAGAGAGTTCTGGGAAGGTAAAATCTTACTTTTTCTCTGTTCCTAATTCCAGCCTCTGTCTGCCTCTCTTGAGTCAAATACCCCTGTATCCAGTGAACAGTTAGGTGCAAGTGAAGCCTGGGCTCTGTGGGAGCTCTGTCAGGGAGAGCTGCCGAGGACTTGTTTCTCGGGCTGGACAGGAGCCTGGGGGTGAGGATAAGAATGGCAGATCCAGGAAAGAGCTGGCTTGGTAGAGATCCATGGACTCCTGGGGGAAGGAGAAAGGGAAGGAGCCAGGGGACTGATAATCTCCCCATCCCTGAGGCTGGGAGATGTTAGGACACCTGAGAGCCCAGCGGCTTCCTCCACAGGGCTGGCGGTTTGCCTACTGCGCTGCCCGCCTACGGGATAGAGACTGCTTTGCCTTCCTATTATCTTGAGACTCCTACCACCTGTGGTCCTTGAGACTCCTACCACCTGTGGTCCTTCAGCAACGAAACCTAAGCCCCTCTGAGGTAACAAAGAAAACAACCCATCTGGGAAAGCCAGGCAACCACAAAGAGAAGAATAACTTAGAATAAACAATGTAGTGGACCAGCTAAAGAGAAATGCCAGAGGAGACAATAGCTTGAATATGAAAATAATAAATAATAGGAGCATTTAGGAGGTTCAGTGAAGTATAAAAAAGACTTCATTGAGCAAAAATATGATTTCTCAGCTAAATACTTATTACCACATGACTCATGATCTATGCATACACGCTTTTTTTTTTTTAAAACCATCTCCACTGAAATGTAAGCACCCTAAGAGCAGGAACTTCCTCTCTTGTAGACATTGCTGATATGTTGTCAGCATCCAATGCCAACAACACTGTCGTGTACATAGTAAGCACCCAGTACATAATTATCCAATAAAGGAATTAATATGATCATATATTGGCCTGGAAGATCAAGTGGAAGAAGTATTTCAAAGCACAGAGCCAGAAGTACAAAGAGACTGAAAAAAACAGAGAGAGAAAGAGACTTGGAGGATAGATTCAGGACACTTAACATGACTAATATAAGTTCCAAAAAAAGGGGAAGAAATGGGGGAGAAACAATAATTCAACAAATAGAAAAAAAGTTCCCGAGCTAAACACTTCATGGTACAGAATGAAGTTCCAGGGAAGATCAGTGATGAAAAACACACACCTAGAATTATTCTGATAAAATTTTTGGATACCAAGAATTCATCTTGATGGCTTCCAGATAGAACTTATTACCTCTATAAAGTATCAGACTGGCATCAGAATTCCAGTCTACAGCACTGGACATTAGGAGACAGTGGAAGAGTATCCACAGATTACCAAGAGAAAAAGTGAAAATGTCATCCCCTACAAGGGGGAAATGCATTACAAATATACCAAAATTTAGTATGTTACCCACTGAACCCCTCTGAGATTATTTAAGAAAGGTTTTTAATGAAATAAATGAGCCAGAACAGAGATCACAAGATCAAAGGGGCAGAAATAGTGGAAAAGGACAGACTCCCTGGGTTTGTGTTATGCAGATGCTAAGTAAGGACTCTAACCCAAAGGGACATACTTCAGGGAACAATTCAATAATATTTATGATGTAAAAGTACTAATTAAGTCAAAGCAAAACCTTAAAATTGCGGGAGGAAAAAGAAGTGAAAGCTTTCCAAATGGACATGAGGAGAGGGAAAAGTGCCAGTAAGCACATGTAAAACTGCTCAAAATCTTTAGTCATCAGGGAAACACACATCAAAACTACAATGAGAGACCACCTCACATCCACTAGGAAGGCTTTAATCAAAAAGATGGATAATAACGAGTATTGGCAAGGATGTGTAAAAACTGAGACCCTCATACACTTCTGGTGAGAACATAAAATGGTACAACCACTTTGGAATACAGTTTGGCAGTTGCTCAAAAAGTTAAATATAGAGCTACCATATGACCCAGCAATTCTACTCCTAGGTATATACCTAAATGAAATGAGAATATATGTACACCCAAAACCTTGTACAGGAATGTTCACAGCAGCATTATTCATAACAGCCAAAAAAGAAACAATGCAGATGTCCACTAACTGATGAATAGATTAATAAAATGTGTTATATTCATATAATAGAATATAAAAACAAATGAAGTACTGATACATGCTACAATATGATTGAACCTTGAAAATATAATCTACAGAAAGTATATTAGTGGTTGCTTTGGACTGGGCAAGGTGGCAGAGTAAGGTGAAGATTGACTGCTAGTGGGTACAAATTGTAAAATTTGGTGACAATTGCACAGCAATGTGAATATATGAAAAAACATTGAGTTGAACACTAACTGGGTAAATTATATGGTATGTAAATTATATCTCAGTAAAACTTTTTAAATAAAGGAACTAAGTACTGATAACATGCAACAACTTATATATAATCTTCAAGGCCTTATGCTGAATGAAAGAAGCCAGTCTCAAAAGGTTATGTACTGTTAAGAATCAATTTATTTTTTTAAATTATGGTAGGTCATGACACATTCACTAATAATCAAAACGTGTTTGTGTGTTTGTGCATGTACACACACTAAAAACGATGTTTTTCAAAATTTCAACATACACAATAGTTTCTGTTTTAACTTATTTGTATGTTTGCAAATTTAGAAAAATGATAAATTCAGTTTGCATTGAGCAATTATTAATTTTGACCATGCCATGAAGTCAGTGCAGGCTCTGAAAATATCAGAAATGTTTATCATATTATCTCAGTCCCCATAATGCAAAGCTTTAGCTCCTTAATTCCTTAGCTCTTTAGCTTCTTAGAATTTGGGTGTTTGGGTCAATTCCTGCCCCTCATTGTTAAGGATGTAGTCTATATGGTTAGGCCTTATTCTTCCGAAACCATCTTTTAAAATGAAGGAAACATGAATGTTTTTTTACAGTGCGTGAAGAATAATTTGAATCATCCACAAAGCCAAAGAAGGATGTAAGGTATCAACAATCTTCTTGAACATTTGCAACAATCCCTAAATCCTTTTATTCTGTTACTTTTTGGTGAGATTTTTCTAAAAGTTTTTCTTTTAACTGTTATGTACTGCCCTCTCATCATTTATACTTTTCTTGGCTGATCAGTTTGTGGATTTGGCCCAAGAAACTGTCTTGATATTATACTGTGGGCTTTATTAAATCTGCTTTCTGCTATTATGCTTGCTGTTGTCCAAGTGTACAGACTGACTGTTCATTAAAATCACAACTGTCTTCATTACAGATGAGTTCATCACCTTCTAGTGGATGCTCCCATATATCTAGAAAGAGTTTTAACAAAATTATTCAAATGAGTTCAGAACATAATTTGTATCATATTCATTTTCTTTACACAAATCTGAAGCCCCCAAAAGTAGCCTTCTAAGAACATTTGTCTTGCTTGGGACACTCTGCTAAACAGCACTAGTTTCCTCAAGGGCCTCTGTTAATCTAATGCTTATACTTAGCATGTGCACCAGAATTTGAAAGACGTTGCAGATCTGCTTGTACCTCCTCGTGTCTTCTTTGACTGTGTTATGCCTGGAACCCAATATTGTTCCCCAGTGCCATCCGTTCCACCTCCTCCAACATCACACTGTCCCCCTCCCTGCACTACCATGGGCCTCTGCTGCAAGAAATGGACTTGAGTGGCTTGTGCAAGACTCTGGCTGGTCCTGGTTCTTGATCTATTCAAGCTTCAGCTGCGTGCCTGCTGGCTGCTGTTGTCTAACCTTTTTGTTAAAGCAACTCGGGTGGTTCAGAGGGAAGATTGCTAAATGAATTCTTATACATTTCTTCAGGACTTGTGTATAGTGTTTTCTGCTCCCATAGTCATGTTTGGCACTGCATTTTCACTACTTCCTACCTTAATTAACTTTCTCATCCTTTTAGTGTCTAGATTCTTTGGGAGAAAATTGGCATGACAGCATTGCTGTCATAGTTCCTTCAATGATTTTTTTTTCTCTGTTTCCTTCTACGGTTGTACTTCTGTTCTCTAGTATTTCTGGAACTTGATCTCAGTTCCTCTCTCTTTACATTGACTTTTAGGAAAGTTTATCCTTTTTGACTCTGTGTTTTGATGATGACTATAAAATTATTTCCATTGTTAACCTTCTATTGAAACTACTTTTGCATTTCTATCTCTGGATCTTTTTCTTTGAAATAACTTCACATTAGGCAATTAACAAACATGTATTGAATTTTTATAGCATGCACAAAGCTTTGTTACAAAAAATTATTTTCACAGCAACGTTTAAACAAAGTTCTTGCCCTCAAAGCACTTATAATGGGCAGATAGGACACCCCCACACTCACCCCTCAACCCCAGCTTGACTAACTGGGTCTCCTCTCATTCTCTTTTTTAAAAAACATTTATTTATTTATTTATTTACTTACTTATTTATTTATTTATTTAATTTTTCTCCTCTCATTCTTAATCTTGGCAGCTGTGTTGCTGGGGGTGGGGGGTAGGGAACGTAAGGGGATAGCTCACGGCTGTGAGAATTGGTGCCACCACAAATTCACCATTTCTAACCTTAACTTACTGTTAACATTATTCAAAATTTTTTCCGTGTGATCCTAGTTAACCTCTTTTATCTAAGTTTCTCACAAAACTTAAAATGCTTATTAAGCCCCCATTCCTTCAGTCCCTTGTAGTCAGCATATGACTGAACTTCTGCTTCACAGAGTAGACTGTATTTCCCAAACACCTCTTCCCAACTTCTTACCTACCTCTGTATTGACACCTACCCTTTACCTTGGTCTTTCCTCTTATTCAGTACTCATCTGTACACCTGTGCTCCAGCGCCTTTGTTGCCTCCTCTCTCCTGTGTTTTCTACTACTTTATTGACTCCTTCTCAATGTATTAAAATACACAGTCTCTTTTCCCCGACCTCTCCCTCTTTTCCTGTCTTTCACCAACTGCTGTCCATTTTATCTCCCAAGTGTTTCTCAAATCTGTCCTCTTCTCCCCATCCTCATTGCTACTACATTAGTTCAGGTTACTCTTTTGCCACTTCTAGTCTAGGCTCCTAAAGCCATCCATTACAGTAACTGCCAGAGGAATTTGTCTCAAATATAAATGTCATCCTTTTACTGCCCCATTTAAAACCCCGTGATGTTTCTCCATTGCCCACAGAATCAAACCTATACTGCTTAGCAGACCCCACATATGCCTCATGATTTAGAATACCCCAACTGCACAGGCTCTTTGTCGATCCCTCTTTCATACATACTGCACACCAGATCCCACGGATGTTCTTGAATGTCTCTTGTTTCCACACACCGTATTGCCCTGAAAATAAGACTGGGTTTTATATTAATTTTTGCTCCAAAAGATGCATTAGGGCTTATTTTTAGGGGATATGTTATTTTTAATGTACAACAATCTACATTTATTCATTTATTCATGTAAAAAAATCTACATTTATTCAAGTACAGTCATGTCATTATTTGATCTGTTCTCTCTGCAAGGAAGTTCTTCATGTCTTTAGTGCGGTGAGTGCTGGCTGAATCCCAGACTAGCAGCCTCTTTGACCACCTCGCAAAACAAGTGGCAGCATTAAATTGACCACCTTCCTTATAACTGCTTGTGTGCACCAGGCTTTTTTGGTTTCAAGAACATAAATGCCTGAGACACATTCAACCTGATCTTTCTTGCCCTTAGTGATGATTAGAGGTGGGGCTTTCTTTCCATCCAGACAAATTGCCAAAATACAGGTAACACGTGCACTTTGGTAGCCAGTGGAGGGAATGTAGATTGACAAGGTACTCTTGTGATCAATTGTTGTTTGAGATCCTTGGCCCATAAACGCTGCAGTTTCATCCATAGCAATCATGTTGGAGGGTTGGTATTTAGAAAAGTCGATGCCATCAACAAAGGACTTAAATGAAAGTGCACATTTAATAACTTCAGTATCTTCCAGCTTGAACAGTGTTGTCGATCTTGTTAGAGACAGTTGATATCTTCATTCAGGCAGTGTTGTGAGGCTTTGATTTCTTCTAGGGATATTTCTAACTGTGGTGCCATTGCAAGGGCAAATGCTTGAATATCAGCCCTGTGCACAACCAAAGCCTTTGCTCTCCTGTCAGCAATCCATTCACAGATGATGTCTTCCAGCTCAGGAAATAATGGTTGCCGACCTGATCCACACTTAGACTTCTTATCATTTCCCTCGTCTACCTGTTGACTGCGGTTATCATACTCTGCTTGCCATTTTCAGACCATTCAGAGATCCAACTTCTCTCTGTAGAAAGCCGAAAGATTCTTGCCCCGGGAGTCCTCCATGATTCCTTTCTTGTACTCGATGGAATAGTTTTTTTCTTTTTGCACTCATCTTGTCTGGGGGTCGAAATATTATTCCCTTTAAATCTACCATTAAATCAAGTGTTAACTGGAGACTTAGGAGACAGGAGTGGCAACAAAAATGATGACGGTTAAGAATAATGGTCCACACAAAAGCGAGGAAAAATTGTAGGCACCAAAATTCAGAAAACGTTTGTTTATTTCACACAAGTGCATTAAGTACGTCCGTTATAAGACATGACGTATTGAATTATGAAGATTCATATTAGACACAACCATGTCCATTTGTTATCGTGGGCACGTTTTTCATGTGTTGTGTCTGTACTCCGATTGGTCATTCAACAGTAAGTCTGGAGTTCATCTGTTTACATACGCATTTACCTCTTGTCCAGAGGCCCCTCTTGGGTATTTACAAATAATTATAATTTATATTATCATTTAAGTATTAATGTCAATAATATTTATATTTAATTATATATTAATATTTTATAATTCAATTTTATAATTCAATACGTCTGTCATGTGTTGCAACGGACATACTAAATGCGTCCATCTAGCTGACGATCTTAACTAGGGCTTATTTTGGGGGTAGGGCTTATATTACAAGCATCCTGAAAAATCATGCTGGGGCTTATTTTCCCGGTTAGGTCTTATTTTGGGGGAAATACAGTATTTGTTCCATCTTCCTGGTATGTTCTTCAGTTACCAAACAAACGCTCTTCCTTTAGGACTGAGCTCAAACATCATTCCTTCCTTAGTGGCTTCTCTGTTACATTCTCTTTGTTTATATCTCGAATACAGTACTGTAATCACCGTGACATAATTACTTGTCTAACCCATATGTACTACAAAATACAAGCCCCTTAAGGGTAGCTGCTATGTTCTATTCATCTTCGTGTATCCTCCACTGCCCTGGCATACAGTTTGACATGTACAGGTTCTTAGTAAATATTTCTTGAATTAATAGGTTAATTAATTAAAAGAAATTACAAGGCAGCAGATACCCAACAGTTCAGAGGAAGATCAAATCTTAGAAAATTAAACTTCAGAGTAGGCGCCGAGGAAAGAAGCACTTGAGTTGGGTCTTTGAAGGATGTAGTCAGGCAAATGGAGAAGAAAGACAAGGAAATTTTCATTGAAAAATTGACATAAGCAAAGATGCATGGGTCTAGAATGAAGGCTCACGAAGCATTTCAGAGAGTGTTTCAGAGAGGTTTCATGACTAAGAACAGCAAACGGTAAGGTTAGAGAGGAGTAAACTAGTGTTACACATTAAAGGGACTTGAAAGCCAGGATGAGGTTTTTGGATTTCATCCTGTAAGCCAAGAGATCCAAACACGTAAGCTAGGATCTATTTTTAGGTGTTTAAGCCATTACCCTGTGATACCACCACTGCACCCAGCCAGAAAATTCACAGTAAGAATGGAGGCAGAGCCTGCAAGGCAGCCCTTCCCTTTCCTTGGAGGGACTTGAATTAGTACCTCACACATGATGTCAGGATATAAATAAGAAGTGAGAACATCTCTTCACAGAATGGTTGGGGACTCCAGCAGTGTCACCTGGAGACTTTTGAAAGTGTTTATTTTGTTTTTTAAGCAATGAAGCAACCTGATAAAAGCAGGTTTTAGGATTATTAATATGGAGGAAAATGCAGAATTGTTTGAAGATGGAAGAATTGGTGGCAGGGAGAATGACTGGATTATTTTAATGGCTCAAGCTAGAAAGGATGAGAATCTAAATGGTGGCAGCACAGTGGAAAAGAAGAGATGGGTGTGGAAGCTAAAATCCACTGGGTTTAGTGAATGAGGGAAGGGGAAGAATCAAAAGTTGGAAACACATATGTTGACTGGTTCTGCTTCTCTTACCCACTTTTTTTGGTCAATGATAGTACTCTCTTCTCCTTTCGTGTCAATTAGGTTTATATTATAAGGTGCACTATATTTACTTACATACCAGGGGTGCCAAAAAATGTATACACATGATTTGTATTCATATTTTGTTATCTGTATATATTGAGTATTACAATTTTAATACAGTTTTTCTTTTCTTAAAATGTGTATACATTTTTTCACCCTCTGTATAGATGATACAGACTAATATACCGTTATGTATTAGGTATAACATATACCTAATATTATATACAGGTATATTAGTAGGCATATATTTCCTATTTTTCAAAACTTCTCCATTATTTATTGTCAGTCTCTGACTGAAATGTCTCCTTATTGTTTCATAATTGTTTGTGTTTCTTTCCTCTGCAAATGTCTTGAGAACAAAGGGTCACTCTTTTGGTACCTGTACTGCATAGCACAGCACCTGACATATGGTAGGCATTTAGAGTATTGGTTGAATTAATGATAAATCTACATATTACTACTATTCTAGAGACCTCGCTAGAGATGTTTGTTACCATATGGGTAAACTGCAGTGGTCTAATAATGAGTAGGTCTGCTTGTCTCTTATAAATCCGGCATTCATTTCACTTTGTGTATTGCACTCATGCTTCCTTTCCTAAAGTACTGCTTTCATTTGTAGACTTCTGTTTGGAGAATTTCAGTTGTTTTCCATCCCAGACATGTGCCATGTTTATTCCTCCCCTGTGGTTTCGAGTTCTTCCTGAAAGTTCTCCTTAAAGCTTACACTGCTTTGATGCATGTTGCTCCTCTCCTTTGGACCCTAGCGGCACTGATGGCTGTATACCACCGCCTATTGGCTCTACCACCTTGGGCAAATCAGTTTAGTGTCCTCAGAGCTAGTTTCTTCTGGAACATGGGAATAAACTGTTCCTCACATGGTTGCTATGCATTTTAAGTATGATGATAGTAAGAAATTCTGCCTGAATTTAGTTATTTAGTGACTATTGGTATATTTTTTCCACTTTTATATATCATCTTTACATTTATTTACTTTTTTTTAATTGAGTGACTGCTCTTCTGGTTTCTTTTACAAAGGAAGCTGTCACTAAATGAAACACCAGCATGCTTGCCATAAATAGAGTATAAAGTAAAAATAAATGTAATGCACACGATATTAATCTTGCTAGATACTGTTGCCAAGCGAAGGCTCTGAGCCTGTTAAAAAAACAGAGCATCAAATTTTGAAGCGATGTTAAAGATACACCAGCACAAACATAAAAAAATGATATTTGATAAGGTGCTTTGACTTTCAGTTCACAGGGTTAATGGCAGGGGTGTAGGGAAAAGGGGGAATCACATCCTCCTCATCTAAAATAGTTAAATATCTACCAACATGTTTAGAACAAAATGAATTTAATAAACTTGTTAAGATAAAATTACAATATTTATGAACACTTGTATTCTTTTAGAAGTATGAAAATAATAAAAATAAAATAGTTTGGTTACTCAACTTTTTCAAATACTGTGTTTCCCGAAAATAAGACCTAATCGGAAATAAGCACTAGCATGATTTTTCAGGATGCTTGTAATATAAAATAAGCCCTAATGAGTCTTTTGGAGAAAAAATTAATGTAAGACCCGGTCTTATTTTCGGGGAAATACGGTAGGGCTTATTTTATATTACAAGCACCCTGAAAAGTCATGCTAGGGCTTATTTTCCGGTTATTTTAAAAACAGAGCCATATTTACTCTTCTTGGTTGATGATCTTTATCTCCTCCTAATTTCTCTACCCTTTTAGCCCTGACTCTGTATTGGATTTCATAAACACATGGGTGTCCCTTTACCTTCTTCTGATGCCCTGTGGGATTCAGGGGAGGGTGTCTTACTGGGGTAAGTAGTGTTTCTGACTCTGTGGTGCAGTAGACATAATATGGTCATCTGTGGTTCCTGTGTACTTCTACATATTGGATACCTGTTTTGCTGATTTGTAGTTTATATAATTATTTTGTAAATGCTAGTTGTAGTTTCTTTTGTACAGCAATTGGATGTGTTTCTTTTTGTTTTTTAAATTTTTATTTTATTTTTTGAAAGTGTTTTTCCAGGACCCATCAGCCCCAAGTCAAGTAGTTGTTTCAATCTAGTTGTGGAGGGTGCAGCTCACAGTGGCCCATGTGGGGATCGAACCAGCAACCCTGGTATTACCAGCATCATGCTCTAACCAACTGAGCTAACCGGCCGCCCCCTAATTTCTTTAACCATAGTTTTTTCATCCCTAGATAATTAAAAGTTGTATTACTGATATTTATTCTTATACCTAAATTTTAAGAACTACCAGCATAATATAGAAAAATCAGAATCCAGGTCCAAGCCAGTTATTGAAATTTATACTCAGTATGCCCTGGCCAAACCATTGAGCCTAATTTACCTTCTTTATATGTTTCCTACCAATATCTCAGGGTTATCATGAGAATCAAAGGAACTATGTAAAAACATTTTTAAAACTTTAAAATGTTATTAAATGTAAGATACTGTTGTAACCATTCTTTTTAGTTCCTTATGTTGATTTGACTCAATTAGATTATGAGCTTTTTAAAATTTAAATTTATTGGGGGTAACAGTAGTTAATAACACATCAGTTTCAGGTGCACAGTGCTATAATGCATCAGCTACATATTGCATTGTGCTCACTACCCAGTCTAAACTCCTTCTGTTACCATATATTTGACCTTCTTGACCTTCATCCTCTCTGTATCCCCCTTCCCCTCTGATAACCACCATACTGTTGTCTGTGTCTTTGAGTTTGTTTTGTTTGTTTGTTGTTTTTTGCTGTACATCCCACATATGAGTGAAATCATATGGTTCTTGTTCTTTTCCATCTGACTTATTTTATTTAGCATGATACTCTCAAGATCCATCCATGTTGTTGCAAATAGCGTATTTCGTTCTTTTTATGGCCGAGTAGTATTCCATTGCATATACATACCACATCTTCTTTATCCAATCATCTGTTAAAGGACACTTAGGTTGTTTCCATGTCTTGGCTATTGTGAATAATGCTGCCATGGGCATAGGAGTACATATATCTTTATGGTTAAATGTTTTCAGATTTTTTTGGTAGGTACCCAGAAGAGGGATTGCTGGGTCATATGGTAGCTCTATTCTTAATTTTTTGAGGAACTTCCTTACTGTTTTCCATAGAGGCTGCACCATTTTACATTCCTACCAGCAGTGTATGAGGATCCCTTTTCCCCACAACCTCTCCAACATTTGTTATTTCTTGTCTTATTGATAGTAGCCATTCTAACAGATGTGAGATGTTATCTCATATCTTGAGGTTTGCACTGTATAGGTCCTACTACAGTCCTTTGTTAAGTTTATTCCTGGGTATTTTATCCTTTTTGTTAAAATTGCAAATGGGATTGTTTTCTTCATTTCTCTATTTCATTGTTAGTGTGTAGGAACGCAACAGACTTTTGTACATTGATTTTGTAGCCTGCCTCTTACTGTGTTTATAGTCTCTGATAGGCTTTTGGTGGGGTCTTTAGGGTTTTCTATATATATGGAATCATGTCATCTGCAAATAGTGACTTCTTTATTCCCAATTTGGATGCCTTTTATTTCTTTCTCTTGCCTGATTGCTCTGGCTAGGACTTCCAGTACTATGTTGAATAACAGTGGTGAAAGTGAGCATTTTTGTCTTGTTTCGGACCTTAGAGGAAAAGCTTTCAGTTTTTCACTGTGGAGTATATTAGCTGAGGATTTGTCATATATAGCCTTTTTTATGTTTAGATACTTTCCTTCTATACCCATTTTATTGAGTGTTTTAATCACAAATGAATGTTGTATCTTGCCAAATCCTTTTTTGTATCTATGGTTGTGATATGATTTTTATTTTTTATTATGTTAGTGTGGTGTATCACATTGGCTGATTTGTAAATGTTAAACCATCCTTGCATTCCTGAAATGAATCCCACATCCCACTTGATAGTGATGTATTGTCTTTTAATGTATTGTTGTATTTGAGTTGCTAATATTTTTTGGAGGATTTTTGCATCTATGTTCATAAGAGATAGTAGTTTTCTTTTTTTGTGTTGTCCTTGCCTGGTTTTGGTATCAAAAGTATTGTTGGCCTCATAAAATGAGTTAGAAAGTATTCCCTCTTCAATTTTTTGAAAGAATTGGTATTAAATCATCTTTGAATGTTTGGTAGAATTCACCAGTGAAGACGTCTGGTCCTAGACTGTTGTTTTTTTGGAAGTTTTTGATTGCTGTTTCAATTTTCTGACTGTTGATTAGTCTATATAGGTTTTCCAGTTCTTCATGGGTCAGTCTAGTAAGGTTATATATTTCTAACAATTTGTCCACTTCTTTTGGGTTGTTGAATTTGGTGGCATATAGCATTTCATAGTATTCTTGTATAAACCATTGTATTTCTCTGGTGTTTGTTGTTAACTTCTCTTTCCTTTCTGATTTTATTTATTTGAATCTTTTCTTCCTTAGTGAATCTAGCCAGAGGTTTGCCAATTTAATTTATCTTTTCAAAGAACCAGCTCTTTGTTTAATTACTTCTGTTGTCTTCTTATTTTCTATTTTGTTTAATTCTGCTCTAATTTGTATTATTTCCTTCCTTCTATTGACTCTGTGCTTTGTTTTTCTTCTTTTTTCTTGTTTTCTTTTTTTAAGTGAAATGTTAGATTGTTTGAGATTTTTCTTGATCCTTGAGGTAAGACAGTAATGATTAGACATCTTAGTACTACTTTTGCTTCATTCCAAAAATTTTGATATGTCGTATTGTCATTTTCATTTGACTTGACTCTTCTTTTATTTCCACTTTGACCCAATAGTTGTTCAATAACATGTTGTTTAATCTCCACATATTTGTGGTTTTCCCAGATATCTTCTTGTTTATAGTTTCATGTCGTTGTGGTTGGAAACTATGACTGGTATGATTACAGTCTTCTTAAATGTATTAGTTTTGTTCCCTAACACATGGTCTGTCCTTGAGAAAAGTGTATATTCTGTCGTTTTGGGATGTAAAGCTCTGTAAATATGAACAATGTCTATTTGGTCTAATGTGTCATTCAAGGCCAATATTTCCTTATTGACTTTCTATTTGGTTGATCTGTCTATTGCTGTCAAGTGTATATTCTGTCGTTTTGGGATGTAAAGCTCTGTAAATATGAACAATGTCTATTTGGTCTAATGTGTCATTCAAGGCCAATATTTCCTTATTGACTTTCTATTTTGTTGATCTATCTATTGCTGTCAATGGTGTATGTAGCTCCCCTACTATAATTGTATTTTTGTCAGTCTCTTCTTTTAGGTCTCTTAGTATTTGTTTTATATATTTTGGTATACCCAGGTTGGTACATAGGTATTGAAAAGTGTTATGTCTTCTTGATGGTTTTCCCCTTTGTTATTATGAAATGCCTATCTTTGTCTCATGTTACCTTTTTTATCTTGAAATCTATTTTGTGTGATATAAGTATGACTACACCTGATTTTCTTTGGATGCTTTGAGTATCATCTTCCACCCCTTCATTTTGAATCTGTGTTTGTGTTTGCAGCTGAGATGGATCTCCTAAGCCGACATATAGTTGTGTCTTGTTTTTTAATCTGTCCCGCTACTCTGTGCCTTTTGATTGGTGAGATCACTTTGTTTACATTTAGGGTGATTATTGATATATGAGGACGTACTATGGCCATTTCATCTTTTGTTTTCTGATTGTTCTATAGTTTCATCGTTTTCTTTTCCCTTGTGTTTCTGTGTGCGCTTTTAATTTGGTGGTGTTCTATCATTTTTTTCCCTTCCATTTTCTCTTTTTCTTTGTTACGTGTCTCAGTTATAGATTTTTGTTTTGTGGTCACCATTAGGTTTATGCAACTAAAACTTTGATATGTACAATTCTTTTTCTTCTGATTGCATCTTATCTCTGTTCATCTATGCAAGTTCAGTCCTTTAACCTCTCCCATTTCATTTGTTGTTACAAATTATCCCTTTTTATGCTGTACATTCAGTTTCCAAATTGCAGAAGCTTTAGCAGCTAAGAA